>NC_056742.1:96242314-96842314 GCF_019279795.1 Protopterus annectens
GCTAAATGCCAAAAAATGCATAGTCATCCCATTTGGGAAAAACAAAACACCCATGAATTACCACGTAGGTGGCAGCCCCCTTAATACAGTAGAGGTAATAAGAGATCTGGAGACCCAGGTAGATAGTAATCTCTCCTTTGACAATCATATTGCCAAAGTAGTTAGGAAATCCGTCTATGTGGCCCATCTAATTACTAAAGGGTTCGCATCTAGAAATAAAGAGGTTATAGTGCCCCTCTACACATCACTAATTAGACCCATCATAAAGTACAATGCCCCATTTGGGATGTACCTCACAAGACACTTCCAACAGCTGGAAAGACCACAAAAGTACCTCACCAAGAAGATTACTGGCCTCAAACATATGTCCTCTGCAGCCCGACTGTAAAAAATCCGGCTGTACTCAATGGCATATCGCTTACTCAGAGGTGATCTTTGCCTGACTTGCAAAGCCATGTCCAACTCAGAATTAATGGACGTGCTCCACCTAAAGAAATCCACGTCACTGCGAGCCACGTGCTCTAGTGAGCTAAACCTCGCCATAACAATAAGTAGAACATGCTGGAGAGATAGATTCCTGTCACAGAGACTCCCCATGCCCTGGAACAAAATTCCAAACTACATTAGGCAGAGCCCTTCACTAAAACTCTTCAAAAGAAACCTTGATGAGTAACAGAAAATACATCCCTGGGATCACTTCATTGGCTCTGCTTGACAGAGGATCAGTTAATTAATCAATGGGGCAGCGAAAGCCGACACACTCTGGCTATGCTTATAAATGCCCTCGGGCAGATAGCCTAGTACCTACCTATGAACCCATGTATAGAAATGTATTGGGGAAATTTAGAGATGAATACCAGAGATTATTATGATATGGAAAAGAGAATGTAAAAAAGGAATCAAGAAAAAATAACATATTACTGTTTAACCAGAGATGATATTTACAAGGGAGAAGGGATGAGGTGGCTGCATATCTGGGTTAAATAGTTGAGAAGGATACTAATATAATGAGCTCCTCAACAACCTAAAACCTTGCTGTCTAGCTGCTGATCAACTGCCAAATGAATTCCTAAAAATTGCTGCCCCATCTATACCCTACCTCGTCTCTATACTTATCAACTGCTCAGTCTCTGAACAACATGTGCCCCTCCTCTGGAAAGTCGCTCCCATCATTCCTCTCCACAAAGGAGGCCCCTCTAGAGACATCTCTGTGTACTGCCCCACAGCTATCCTCCCACCCATAGCCAAAATCCTAGAAAAATGTATACATCTGCAACTCCAAAACCACCTTACCTCTAACAACCTCCTCTCCAGTACCCAGCATGGTTTTAGACCCCAATATAGCACAGCCTTGTTATCCTTCACCGATTCCATACACCAGCAATGGACAACTAGTCTCTGCAATCTTTCTGGACATGTCAAAAGCCTTTCATACCATTTCCGACCAACTACTCCTAAGCAAAGTAATTTCTTACAATATCAGTCCAGCATCCCTGACATGGTTTCTTAGTTATATGTCAAACCATCAGCAGGCTACTAAATGGGAGAACAAACTCCCCCCACTACTGCAAGTATCCACTGTTGTACCCCAAGGTTCCATACTTGGCCCCCTCCTCTTCATAACATTTACTAATAACCTTAATATGTCAACTCAGCTAGCCACAGTCATACAGTACGCATATGATACTGCTCTTATCTGCGCTGCCCTTTCCCCACAAAAGCTACAAGAAAAAATGCAAAAAGCATTCCAAGAAATTAAAACTTACCTATCCAGAAACCAACTCATTCTAAACCCAAACAAAACCAAATTAATAATGTTTACAAAGAAATCTAACAAGACCAACTACCCACCCCTCTCAATTGACTCCTCTAATGGTACCAAACTTGAACCTACCAACCAGGCCGAACTCCTAGGCATCACAATAGTTGATCATCTCATATTTGATATTCACATTTCACTAACCGTCAAAGTAAATTCTGAACTCGGTGCACTTTATAGGGCCAAACCCTACCTAACCCCCCAAGCCAGACTAGCCACAGCAAGATCACAACTTCTCTCAACAATTCTCCACTGTTCTCATATATACACCAACTTACACAAAGCAGACTTCCACAATCCTGAATCCTGATGCAACAAAATTGCCAAGTTTGCCTCTAATCAACCCCACAAAGCCCATCACTGCTCCACACTCCTACAACTAGACTGGCTGGAACTTCCAAACCATCTAACCTTAAACCAACTTACCATCGCCCAGAAATTCATACATACCCCACATTTCTGCCCTGTAATCTCAACCCTTCTCCAACCACAGTTACACTGCAGGCCCCTAAGATCTTCCACCATGCCACTTCTCAAAATAACTCAATCACATAACTACCATGGAGACTCCCTCTACTCTAACAAAATAGCTAAGTCCTGGAATGCACTCCCATTAGACATACAATGTAACCCCTGCTACTCCGCATTTAAAACAAAAAGAAATATCTAACAAGTAACTGGCTTTGCCCCCTGTACTCAACCCAGATAATTTCCCTCTCTCTGAAGCCACTTTGCCATCCCCTTCATTACAGTCTTTCTCAACTGACTTCGCTTCCCCCTGCTATTGTACCTCAATTTTCAGCTATGTAAAACTTAAACTTAATTAATCTGTAAAACACTGTATGAACATGCCTTACTAAGCTAGGCCTGCTCTTGGACTGTTTCTCACCTTCTGCTCACTGTTTGTTTCTGTACCACTAGTATTTTTATTACACTTCTATTTAACCTATTAATGTAAGAATAATAATCATCGCTACATTGAGTATTTTATTTCTATTAGTGCTGATGTAAATATGGTACCACAAGTGATGATTGAGCACTGTATCACACAAAATAAACTTTAATTTTTAGTTTATTTTTTTCTAATTTTTTCAATTCTTCATATGTCATGTTGTACCTTATTACTTCTTCTTCTTCTTTCGGCTGTTCCCGTTAGGGGTCGCCACAGCGGATCATCTGTTTCTATTTCTTCCTGTCCTCTGCATCATGCTCTTTCACACCAACCGCCTGCATGTCCTCTCTCACCACATCCATAAACCTTATCTTAGGCCTTCCTCTTTTCCTCTTACCTGGCAGCTCCATCCTTAGCATCCTTTTCCCAATATACCCAGCATCCCTCCTCAGCACATGTCCAAACCAACGCAATCTTGCCTCTCTTGCTTTGTCTCCAAACTGTCCAACCTGAGTTGACCCTCTAATATACTGATTCCTAATACTGTCCATCCTAGTCACACCCAGTGCAAATCTTAACATCTTTAACTGTGCCACATCTAGCTCTGACTCCTGCCTTTTTGTCAATGCCACCATCTCCAACCCATATAACATAGCTGGTCTCACTACCCTCTTGTAGACCTTCCCTTTCACTCTTACTGGTACCCGTCTGTCACAAATCACTCCTGACACACTTTGCCATCCATTCCACCCTGCCTGTACTCTGTTCTTCACCTCTCTTCCACACACACCATTACTCTGAACTGTTGATCCCAAGTACTTAAACTCATCCACCTTTACCAACTCTACTACTCCCTGCATCCTTACCATTCGTCTACCCTACCTCTCATTTACACACATATATTCTGTTTTAGCTCTGCTGACCTTCATTCCTCTCCTCTCTAACGCACATCACCTCTCCAGGGTCTCCTCAACCTGGTCCTTACTCTCAGTACATATCACAATGTCATTTGCAAACATAGTCCACAGGGCCTCCTGTCTGATCTCATCTGTCAACCTGTCCATCACCACTGCAAATAAGAAAGGGCTCAGAGCTGATCCTTGATGTAATCCCACCTCCACCTTAAACGTATCTGTCACTCCCACCGCAGTCCTCACCAATGTCACACTACCCTTGTACATATTCTGTACCACTCTTACATAATTCTCTGCCACTTCCGACTTCCTCATACAGTACTACTGTAGTACTAACACACAAACACACACACACTTTCAAACATTACACCCCCCAATGTGGGGGAAATGTGCCCCCCACACATACCCTAAATATACCAACTCCAAGATCGCACTACAGTGGTGAAAGGGTCAAACACTTGGGGAAGGCTAAGCGATTTATTTTCCAGGGAAAGCAATCGCTGTTCTGAGCATTTGCGCTTTAGTGCGTTCACTCTATATGTGTCGGCGAAGAGGCGTTCAATTAAACACCTCTTCGCTGTTGTAATATAGACCTGAATATCTTTGGTCCCATGCTATAGGTTCATAGTTAGGCTAGCTGCACTTGTGGGCCATTTTAAGCCTAGCCAATTTCCTTTTCAAAGTTGAGACTCAAACTGCATACCTTGTGACTATTAGGAAAACATCTTTAACCATTATACCACTCCACACCCCTTATGCTTTATTCTGTGGGAAGTGAGCCATGATATGATTTTGAGCTTCATAAACATAGGAGGAATGGAAGAAAGTTTGAGCAGGGTTGGAGATGTACTAGTCTGCTCCATGATACACTTTCAACAGTATTCATAGGTGTGTACTAGGCTAATGGCCCTGGAGCCTTTACAAGCCTAGCCCATAGGATTACGCTGACATCATGCCACCCGACCTTAGCTCCCATTGCCTCTGTCGAGTAGAGCCACTGGAAGGATCCCCGGGGTGAATTTTCTATTTTCCATCCACTCATCAAGATTTCTCTTGAAGGGGCCAGTGAGGTGCTCTGTTTGACATGTATGGGAAGTCTATTCCATAGCATAGGCAGTCTCTGGGTTATGAACCTGTCCCTCCAGCATGTTCTGTTGATTGTGGTAATGAGGTTGAGGTCTCTGGAGCATGTGGTGCAGAGGGATTGGGATTTCTTTAGATATAACATTTCTAACAGAGCTGGGTCAGACATGGCTTTGTAAGTCAAGCAGAGATCACCTCTAAGTAGGCGATATGAGACAGAGAATAGTTGGAGTTTTTTGAGTCTGTCCATATAGGATAAGTGAGGCCTAGGATTCTCTTTGTGAGGTACTTTTGTGGCCTCTCCAGTTGTTGCAGTTGACTAGTGAGGTACATGCCAAATGGGACATTTTACTCGATGATTGGCCTAATGAGGGAAGAGTAGAGGAACACAATGACCTCATTCTTCCTGGATGCCAAACCCTTAGTAATGAGATGTGTCACATAGAAGGACATTCTAACCACAGTGTCAATGTGATGGTCAAAAGAGAGATTGCTATCAACCTGTGTTCCCAGATCTCTCATAACTCATTGATAAGATCCTGGATAAGGTATCATGTATGCAATTGGACTCTTATCTTTAGAGAAAAAATATTTATGATCCATTCCAGTACAGTTTTCAGTCAGAAATAGAGGCTGCCCTCATCAGGGTCTTTAATAATATTCTTGTGGCAAAGGATTATGTTTTTTTATTCAGTTCTGGTCCTGGTCAGTCAGTCAGTCAACTTTTGACATGGTATACTATAGGATTCTTTTGGATTATTAGTTGCAGTACTGCTGCAATTTCTTAGTTGTAGCCCTAGACTCGTTTGCCTCCTACTTGTCTCTTCAGTCATTCAGGGTAGACTCTGCTGCCAACTGTTCATCTTACTTATTTCTATTTTATTTTGCTTTTGTTTACAGGGTTTGTCAGACTGTTTTTAGTCAAAAACCCATTTTCATTTTTAAACAGACATCAAGTATTGTACATGAACAGACGTGCATTTGCCAACTAGATTACGTTCATATGAAAGTACAGGCAGCTATTACACTATAAAAGATACTTATGCATTAGTAGATGTTGACCATGAAGCATTTGAAGAAGTGTATTAGTGGGTTTGTCAGACTGATAGCTAAATCATTTGATAGTGCTCACAAGTTCAAAGAAATGGAGGTAAGGGAAGGAACTAGGTAGGGCAGAAAATGTAATATTATAGTTAAGAGGCGGGGTGTAAAATAGGTTCAGAGAGACTTAGCTATCGTAAGGTTTATATTAGAAGAATAGAGGTGGGGGTGAGCAGTGTCACAAAATGAAATATATAGCTGGCAGATGCTAGTAACTCTAGACAGGTGTTGGTGAAGACTGCTTCTGGAGTATGGGATTCTGAATGAAGAAAATAGACTGATATGACAGGCTAAAGATAACAGTTTCATTTATCCTAGACATGTACATGGCAATCACTTGGTCAGATCACTGTCTGTTAAGCAGCCCTGGGTAGAATCCCATGATCTGGAGTGCTCACTTTTGGTGCCTGATCGATTTTGGGTTCTTGCTTGCTGCGTGTGTTCATACTTCTCCTAGGAGATATCATTTGGGAGAAATGTCGGCAGTATCACTACTCTGCTGTTAACATGCAGCTGTAACTCTTCTTCTCCCTGGATATTGTGTCTGCTATTACCAGCATTGCAGATGGTCTGGAATGCATTTAGAAAAGTGTAATGTTTAAAGCAGCTAAAGCTTAGCATTTCCAGTGTAGTTGCTGTGGCTAGTAACACCACTCTGAGATTCCTGTGCTTCAGTCCTGTCCACTATCATCATCTTCAGTACTGACGGATTGGAATTATTGATCAACGTGTGTAATATATGGGTTACTCTTGGCTGGTACTTAAAGATCAGGTGTCCTCTGTTTTCAAGTTCTCGTGTTTCCATCTTAATAATATTGCCCTTTTTAAGAATCCTTATTCCATCTGTGTATATCCTAGAGGTCATGCATGCCTTGGTCTTCTGCTGCTTGGACAGCTGCATTACCTTGTACCATGGACTATTTGACTGTAAACCTGATTGCTTGCAGCTGATGCAGAACTGTGCAGCCAGCTACTTATGGTAGTTTCTCAGTACCTTAGCATTAAGCAGCTTCTCTGTTGTCTGCATTAGCCACCACCCAGATTGTATATTATCTTCAAGATTTTGTTTGGGGTCCTTTTGAACTTACATGACCTATGTCCCACCATTTTCAAGAATGCATGGTATTGATCTTCCCTTGCCCTTTCCTATGCCTCCTTATGGCTGTTGCTGGTTCTGAGAATATGTTTAGATTCATTTGGGAGTTCTGCTTTTCTTTCATGGTCTGTATTTTTGGCACTTACTGTCAGGGTGGCTGGAGGAGCTCCTAACGTTAAGCACTTTTAAGTAATCCCTAAAAGCTTATCTTTTTTATTGGCTTTTAATATCTGGCTTACAAACATTCCACCCTGTAATTTGATTATTTTTCACAATTTGTTTCTCTGCATTGTGATGCATTTTTCTTAGATGTTTATTTGTAGTTTGCATAACTTTGTATTTTATTTTGTGTACTACTTAGATCCCAAATACTTTAATAAACTTGTTGTTGTCGTGGAGTCTGTCAAACAGCGGATCTGATACTGTGAAAGCATTTAAGAACAGCACAAATAAGTGACAGTCCCATGCGATATCATAGAGTCAGAAGTGGTACTAGCTAGAACAGTATAACAATTTCAAATTATGAAATACATAATAAATAAAGCTTAGAAATGCACTTTAATCCAGATCCTTCATCCACAAACATTATTACAGGGTGGAAACACATACTTCTGCCTTGTATGATTTTTTTTTTGTTTTTTTGAGTTTTTAATCTTTCAGTGATAGATGCATGTCGGGGGTTATTTACTCCACAGTTGCGGTGAACTAAGTGTGCTCTTCACTGCGTGCCAGTACATGTGCATGTAGTGGTCATTACACTTTACAAAAGTGACACCTTTCACATACCTGAGATTGAAAGTTCAAGAATTAAAATACATATTGTAACAGAAGAATAATTTTGCAGTTATTCACTTCAAAAATTCATTTGGGTTTTATTGTTTGCAAGTCCAGTAGTGGTAGGATTTCTGCACCTTTAATTTAAAGGAATGCTGAGCCAATGGAAAAAGTCATCTATGTGAACAAAAGCTGCTGTTACTTAAATGCTTCATTAACAGTGTTTGTTCAACCATCACAATATTAAACATATAATACTCAGGCTGTTTGTTTCAGTGGGATGGCTTTAACAAAGTAAATAAAGCAATGTTTGTAATGTTGTCTTAGAATTTGGTTGGTTTGTGTGCAAGTTGTATCAATTAAAAAGTGTGCCGCAACCTAAACATCTTTAAAATGGAATTATTAGTATTTTGCTCACTGCTTTTCTGTTTGCTTTTTCTCCCAGCCCCTCTTCACCATGAGTGCACAACAACAGTCGATTAAACCCTTCACTGAAACAGATTATGAGAAACTGACAAAAGAGTTTCAGACTAATCCTGTAAGTATTCATGTTTCTTAGTAAAAGCTTTAATGAATGTTTGCTTGCTCAGTTACTAGCCATTGTTCATAAACCCATGTATTTAAATGACTTGCTTTGTATACTGGAAGGTTAGGACATCTAGGTACCTCTTGCAAGATTAAAATCTAGTAGTTATGACTTGTTTGATAGTGGATTCGGTATACAGACTTTTTTGAAGAGAGTCCAAAAATTAGATAAAAGGGATTGTCTGATGTAATCTTGTATATAGCTGTTTGTTAAAAGTTTATTGACATTTTATCCTGGAATGTACTGAAGCAGTTTTTAAATTGTGGGCATTTTAATCAAATGTCCCAAGTCACTTTTCATGATAAATAAAATTATGATTTTGCAGAGTTCAGCAGAAAGATGGCTATAGACCACAGGATACAACCCATGAGGATGGTTGTTGTCATAGGAGTAATATTACAGAAACTGATAAGGAAAAAGCTAGTTTCTGATGTTAGGAGACTTGTCTTGTGAATGTAACACATACTGAGTCACTATTATTAATCTGTAATGAACGATAGTGTAAACTTGCAAGATTTTTTTAAGGATATGTGGATGATGTACTGTGAGCTAAAGTGTACAGAACGTGGAGTACTACACAGTAGGCATGGTATGCAGAGACATAGTTGTATGGCATTTAAGTATTTAGCTTGTTGAATAAATTATGTGACACTGTTGTACCCTCAGCCGGTCATTTTGCTCAGGGTTTCAGGTTATAGGTCTTTTATCTCTGTTACAATATTCATTACTTCAAATACAGTTGATTTTGTAGTAATTGCCTTTTTGGCAGCCACTATAATTAAACTTAGTAAGGCCATAATATGTCTAGGCAATTCAGATCCCATATCCCAACTAAAAAAATAAATAACTTCCTTAGTTACACCCATTTACTCAACAATATTTCTGACAGAGCACTTTGTAAGGATTTTTTCAAGTATACCAGCTCCTTTCACTCCCAGAACATATGTTCCCAGTAATCTGTTTCTCCCCCATCACACCTTCAACATTTGCCACCTACCTGAGGAAAAATTCTGCTTGGGGTATAAAAATGCCTATGCAAACACTTCAGAATTAAAATTCTAAATCTTCTAGACTTTGTTGTATATTTGGTAGCCATGCATATGTCCTTCCATTGTTTCCTTGTGAATTGCTTATTAAGCCTGTCTTCACAATCTTTTCTAACCTCTGATTGATTCCTATAGTTATCGTGCAGTATTGTATATGCCCTACTTATTTTTACTTATATAACGGCAGCCTCTCTTGATTCAACTAAAAACTCTACTAGAGCAGATCTTTCACCTAAGAGTCTCCTATCCCTTTCTTTTTGCCTGGGCTCTGATATTTAATCCCAGATAGGGAAGGCAGTCTTTAGCCTGCAGTCTAGATGTCATTTTGGCCTCTTCCCAGTCTATTACTTTTCCCTCTCTAGTTGTTTGCTCTGAGTACCTTGGTTCCTTTGCCAGTTTTCTCCAGTAAATTTCAGGGCCGCTTGCCTGATCTCCATACCCATAATTACAGTCACCCCTGTCATCAAAATCTCCATTTTCATGTTGGCTTAGTTCTTAAGAATACTTTCTGCTACTTTACAGTTATAATATTCTGTATGGCTGCTGCTGTTCTCCTTAAGGATCTACATCCAGAATCCCACACTCACCTTATTTCTTGAAATCCCCACCCCACCCTACTTCATCATCCCTTTCCACTTTGAATTATAGTGTTCTGCTCGTGTTATATGAGCCTTAACTCTGTAGCTCTAAAATATCCTTTCACATCAGGTAATCCTAAACCACCGTGTCTACTGGAAGGATCAACTTATCCCACTTGACCCTTACCCTTTTACCCCCCCCCCCCCAGATAAAATCATTCACCTCTCTATTAATTACTGTGCCCAGCTTCTCCTCTGGTTGATAAAAATATGTCTGACCTGTATATAAAATGAAGGAGACTAAAAGCATTTTCACTGATTGTAGCTTGCTATCCAGATCCAAAAACAAGAGCTTTTGGTCTCTCAGTTTTGTATTATCTTTAGTTTCTTCCCACATATCCTTAGCTACTGTAACAGAATCCTTTTTGACCCGTACTCCTAAGTGCTTCATTTTATCATGTTCCCATAAAGATGGGTATTGCTGAACCAATTTGTGTGTGTACATAGTTTACAGATATTGCCTTTGTTTTATCTTCATTAATTTTGTACTGAGCTAATCGGAGGAAGTCGGAGGAAGGGCTCTGAGCTAACGAATCTGAGATATATAACATTAAGTATCCTGCTTTTTGCTTATTTCTGAGTTATTTATAGCACTTTTATTTTACTCACTGTGTGTGAGGTATTGAGTAGAATTTTCTACAGTTGGTAAGCATCTGGTGGGTTTGTTCTGATTTCCTGCTAGGAGTGTATCATATAACTTGTTTGCATTTCAAAGCATTCTCTAGAGTCTCCTTGATCCTTTATCTGTTTAAACATTTCAACATTTTTTTCTACCTAAGTAGTGTTGGTAGTGTAGCATTGTCCATACTCAGGCTTGGGTTTTGGGCCTAGTTGTTTGTTAGTAGAGGCTGTGTGCCTGAGCACATGTCCCAGGTCATCATCGCTTAGCCAAGGCCAGTATAGCATTTTAGTGAGAGTGAATTGTTTGTGGTCATTGGCTGACTGGGGTTGCTTGGACTACGCCTTGGAATAAGCACCTCATTGGTTCTTTCAAGCTTTTTTTTAAAGTTGTTTCGGGTTTCAACTTTGTTACTTAAGAAGTTAACTTATGACTGTTTCTGCATTTCACACTGAGCTAATTGGAGGAATGGCTCTGAGCTAACAAATCTGAGATATATAACATTTAAGTATCCTGTTTTTTGCTTATTTCTGAGTTATTTATAGCACTTTTATTTTATTCACTGTATGTGAGGTATTAAGTAGAATTTTCTACAATTGTTAAGCATCTGGTTGAGTTTGTTCTGATTTCCTGCTAGGAGTGTATCATATAACTTGTTTGCATTTAAAAGCATTCTCTAGAGTCTCCTTGATCCTTTATCTGTTTAAACATTTCTGCATTTTTTTCTACCCAAGTAGTGTTGGTAGTGTAGCATTGTCCATACTCAGGCTTGTGTTTTGGGCGTAGTTGTTTGTTAATAGAGGCTGTGTGTCTGAGCACATGTCCCAGGTCATCATAGCTTAGCCAAGGCGAGTATAGCATTTTAGTGAGAGTGAATTGTTTGTGGTCATTGGCTGACTGGGGTTGCCTGGACTACGCCTTGGAATAAGCACCTCATTGGTTCTTTCACAACTTTTTTTAAAGTTGTTTCAGGTTTCAACTTTGTTACTTAAGTTAACTTATGACTGTTTCTGCCATTTCACACCAAGCTAATCGGAGGAAGGGCTCTGAGCTAACGAATCTGAGATGTATAACATTAAGTATCCTGTTTTTTGATTATTTCTGAGTTATTTATAGCACTTTTATTTTACTCACTGTGTGTGAGGTATTAAGTAGAATTTTCTACAATTGTTAAGCATCTGATTGGGTTTGTTTGTTCTGATTTTTGTTTCCCGCCATCCCTTCCTTTTGGTATCTTGTTTTTATACTTGGTGGCTTTGCAGTTGCCCACCCCTACTGTAAATTTGATCTAGGACACTCCTCCCAGTCTAGTGTCATTACCTCATTCTACCAATTCCAGGGAGAACATTTAAGAAGGCCAACCCAGTTCGCTTCTGCTCCTCCTTTCCCCTTTCCACTTTACAAAAAAAAAAATTCTAAGCTTGTTTCCTGCCTTTCCTGTATGTTGTGTAGTCCAGATACAGATTTGCTGTATCCAGGACTGTTTGTAAGCTTCTGAGCCCCCAAGTTGTGTTGGGGGGGAAGCCTTCTAGCTTAATTTTGTTTCTTAGAACTAGCCAGTTTTCTAGTTTCAGCACTCAGATCTGTTTCTTTGAGCTCAGCACTTGTTCAGAACTCATTGTAAGCACTAAATAAGCTACAAATTACTACAGCACTCAACTTTCCTCACTTGTCTAGAGAAAAACAGTTTTAATACTTAATAAATAAGCACCTATCCAGGCATGTCTAAGGGTCAGCTGCCGGTGTTTTCTCCTGTCTACCTGATGAATCTGGGCATCTTGGGGCAATGCAACAGTTGCCTCATGTACATAGACAACCCTCTCCTCCTACCACCCAACACTACAACCTGTGAGAGATGCACTTATATAATCAAACTGGAAGCAAAGCTCTCTTCACCCAAGACTGGATTAGACAGTCAACAGGAGAAGGTAAACACTTGCACCACACTCATCACATAGTCCCTCAAAACCTACACCACCAAAACACACACATAGAAATACAAAACACACACCTACATTTGCGGAGGCTCTCAAAAAAAATCTACCCAAGCAACAGGGGCCTCCAAAGCAGAAATGCAAGCAACCTCCACCCCCTCAACACATACCAAATGACACACAGCCCACAAACTCAGTGTGCCACTCAACCACAGCCCATAAGACATAACAAAGTACCTAACACTCTAGTCATAGGTGACGCTATAGTCAGGCACACTGATGTTCCACTCACCAGGCTAAGCAAGGAGAAAGTCAATGTCAGCTGCCTGTCAGGTGCCAAGATTCGCGACATAATGCATGCACTCAGGTCACTCCACAGCAAGTACAAATATGACTGTGTCATTGTCCATGTTGGTGTGAATGACCTGAGACGTACCTCCCTGGACTACATGAAAAGAGACATGGAGGAGTTTTCTGATCATGCACCCCAGGCAGGTATGTCCCTAGCCCTGAGTAGCATCCTGCCATCACCCAGAATGATACCACAGTACAAGGACAAAATGATTGACTTCAACAATTGGCTAAGCTTCTGGTGTCATTCTAAGGGGATCCAGTATCTGTCTGCCTGAGATGACATGATCGACAAACCACGATGCTTTGTCAGAGATGGCCTGCACCTGTCGCCCTTGGGATTCCGGATACTGGCTAAGGCTCTTGCCATCCCTATAGTGCCTTTTATAGGCAAGATTCAAATGACAAATTCACCACCGTAACAGGTACAAGCAAGCAAAACTGAGACTAATGCTACTCCATGCTAGAAGTCTAAACCTCAAAATGCACTCACTCGAGACACTCATTAAAATGGAGAACATCGACATCTGTGCAGTGACAGAGACCTGGTTCAAGGCTCCAGAGAGCACCCCTGCATTACCAGGATATAATTCATGCCACACCTTTCAGCTACCTAACTTGGACCGAAGCACTAAAGGTGGAGGCGTGTCCATATTCATTAAGGATATCCACACCTCCAGGCTAGTTGCTCAGCATAATGCATCTGAGATTATCCAAGTGCAATTAACTCTGGGCAAGACCACAATGCAAATTGTAGCTTTCTACAGATCCACCACCATGTCCCAGGATTTCCACTCCTCATTTTTTGATACACTGGAAAATATTAGGGTACATCCTAACACCCTAATAATGGGCGATTTCAACTACCCCACCATTAACTGGGAAAACTACTGCTGTACCAACTCTTGTGCTCAACGTTTTCTGGAATTCATAAATTCCAATGCCTTGGATCAACTTATCCACACCCCCACCAGGAGCAGCAATATCCTAGACCTGGTCATTACCAACATGGGCAACCGGTGTTCCACACCAGAGGTCAATTTCTCATTGGTCAGATCTGACCACAAGCAAATCACCCTAGATATCCACATCCCAGCCCCACCCCCCCACCCCCCATTAGGGAAACCACCGTAATAAATTTCTCCAAAGCCAACTTCACGCTTCTTAAGACAGAAGTGGCAAACTTCATGACACCCATGCTGATGGACAATAGAGATACGACTGCTGAATCCTATACAATTGCACTTTATAAGCACTTACATGAGTGCATGGATTGTGCAATCCCTAACAGAACCAAGATGCTATCCTCCAAAAAAAGGAATCCTATCTGGTGGCCCCCAGCTGTAAATAAACTCTACAACAGAAGAAAGAAACTGTTGCAAAAAAGAGTAAAATCCCATGATTGGAGGAACTCCGTGGTCAGCCTCAGTAAGAAGCTGAGATCCCTCATAAAATCCTCCAAAGCTAGTTACGAAAACAAAATCGCCTCTGATTCTAAAGACAACCACAAAGCATTCTATAGCTATGTCAAGAATCTCAATGGCAACACTCAGATCTTCTCTGAGTTACAGCACAATGGCCCTAAATATACAGAACCAACTGATATTGCCAACATCCTGGCAGATAGGTTCAGTGCTAACTTTACTCCTCTCTCATCCCCTAAAGGGCCCATCTCTATACTGGAAGAATGCAAAGTACCTGTAATCACGGCTGCACAGGTGAAAAACACACTCTCCAAAGCCAAGAACACAGCATCAATGGGACCTGACAACATCCCAGACTGCGTTCTGCATGAACTACAGAACGAACTGGTACCCCACCTAAGTACCATGTTCAGTCATAGCCTCACCTCAAGCTTTGCCCCCACTGAATGGCGCACAGCAACAGTTATCCCACACCACAAAGGGGGAGCCACCATGGACCCCAGGAACTACCGCCCCATTAGCCTGACGAGCCTGTTCTGCAAGGCTATGGAGCATATCATCATGGAACTTATAAACAATGACGTTGATAATCTCCAATCTCTGGACCCTACACAGTTCGGGTTTGTAAAAGGCAGATCATGTCTCCTAAACCTGATAGACCTCTTTGAAGTGGTCACCAAAGCTGGAGATGAGGGTAAGGTGGTACACACAGCCTATCTAGATCTCGCCAAGGCTTTCCACACCATTCCCCACTCTGGAATTATAGACAAACTCTCTAAACTAGGTATAAATCCCTGTGTCACAAGATGGGTTGCCAACTGGCTCACTGACCAAACCCACACTGTGAACGTAGCAGACTCTAAATCCAACTTCAGGCAAGTGACAAGTGGAGTACCACAGGGTTCAGTCCTAGGTCCTCTCCTGTTTGGTATCTACTTCTCTGAAGTACAGGCTAACACAGAAGGTCTTTGGCTAACAAAGTTCGCAGATGACTGCAAACGAGGAGCCATAATCAAATCTCCTAACTATGTGGACATCCTACAAAAGGGTCTCACTGAGACAGATGCCTGGTGTCAAAGCCATGGCCTCAAGCTCAATGCCAAAAAGTGCATTGTCATCCCTTTTAGCAAAAACTCTGTACCCATGAACTACCACATAGGCGGTAATCTACTTAACACCAAAAGTGTGATAAGAGACCTTGGGACACAAGTGGTCAGTAGTCTCTCCTTTGATAATCACATCGCCACAGTAGTCAGGAAATCCTTCTACGTGGCACACCTCATCACAAAAGGTTTCTCATCCAAGAAAAAAGAGGTCATTGTTCCCCTCTACTTATCACTCATTAGACCCATTATAGAGTACAACGCCCCTTTTGGTATGTACCTCACAAGACATCTACAACAAATGGAAAGGCCACAGAAATACCTCACAAAGAGGATTACCGTCCTCAAATAGGTGCCCTACGCAGACAGTCTCAAAAAACTCCAACTTTACTCTGTCGCATATCACCTACTCAGAGGCGATCTCCACCAAACATGCAAAGCTATGTCAAACCCAGAGCTGTTGGACATGCTCCACGTAAAGAAATCCCAAGCTACATGCTCTAGTGACCTAAACCTTGTCACCACAATAAACTGAACATGCTGGAGGGATAGATTCCTATCTCAGAGACTTCCCATACTCTGGAACAAACTACCTATCTGTATCAAACAAAGCTCCTCATTAGCACTCTTCAAGAAAAATCTTGATGATTGGATGGGAGATAGGAAATTCACCCCGGAGATCACTTCTGTGGCTCTTCTTGACAGGGGCACAGGAAAATAATTTTCTTGCATGGCAAAAGTCAGGGTATCATTTGCCTAGGCTTATATAGGCCCTAGGGCCAATAGCCTAGTACCTACCTATGAACTTATGAAATTATCTCAGAATGTTCCACAACATTGAAATATCCTTTTCTGGATTTATCAGGTACAAAATATCTACAAATAAAACCAACTTTTCTTGATTACTATACCAACTGTATCCTTACATTTCTGAGTCCCTCATTTTCTTGGCTAGTGGTTCTAAATATAATGCAAATGACAAAGAGGACAGCCCTGCCTAGTTTCTCTATTCAGACAGAACAGGACAGCCCTGCCTAGTTTCTCTATTCAAACAGAACTTATCAGAGGGGAACCCCCCCACACACTTTAATTTTTCTCCAATCCCTCATATATCCTCCTAATTAACTTTGTGTCAGGGAATGCTTCCATTCCTCTACTCATAAAATCCCAGTTTACTCTTTCGAATGCTTTCTTTGCTTCACCAACACTTGAGGTATTTTTTAACATTCTGCGTCCCTCTGGATCATCATTGCTCCGTTAATGTTGTCAAATGTTTACCTCCCCTCCACAAAACCACATTGATCGATATCTATCAATTTTGGCATCACCTTTGCCATTCATTTAGCCATTATAAACATAAACACTTTATAATCATGGCTTAGAATTGAAATGGACCTATATTAAGCTGGATCTCGTGGGTCTTTACCATCTTTAGGCATTACAGCCACCACAGCTTTCTTCTAGGATGTTTGTGATTCTTGTCTTTTTAAAATGCTCTTAAACAAAACCTTCCAGATTTTTATCACTTTCATCCCTCCTAGCTTCCAAACTTACACAGGAAATACCATCTATTCTTGGATACTTTCCTGCAGATTGGTTATACATCACCATTTTTATCTCATCTCCTCCTATCCTGTTAATAACTGAGTCTCATCTACCTCTAAGATTGGCATATTTAATTCTTCCATAAACATTTTCATTTGTACTTTTTCTTGATTTCCAAATTTCTCTGCTTTATACAGATTTCATAAAATTTCCAAAATATTTCTAATACCTGTGAAGGATCTCAAGTTATGTTTCTTGTTGTAGGCTCCCTAAGCTTGGCAACAACCCTTTCTACTTTTTGTTGCCTGAACCATTGTGCTAAAAGCTTTTGTGCTATGGAGTTATCAAAAAATTTCTTAACAGCAATCTTTTTAAACTCGTGCATATTATCCAGGTAGTCCCTTATTTTCACTTTACCACTCTGCAGTTGCACCTCTCGTGTTCTGTGATATTGTGCAATACTTTAACTTTCGTCAGTCCCTTTAAATAATACTTGTTACTTCTTAACCACATCTATTTTTCTTTTATTTCGACCATTTTTTAAACTGCACTTTCATTTTTATCCCACTCCCTGGGTATATTTTCTGAAATTTCTTTCTTCCCTAATCACATCCCAATAATTTCCACTACCCATTTCTTAAACTCCTCTCTGTTTTAACAGATACGTGGGGAAGCACCAGTGTCTTTTTTTTTATTTTATTACCCTACATTTTTTATTTTAGTTATTATTGGTGCATAATATGAAATACTTATTGTATGCCTATCAAAACTTTCAATTAAATGCACATGTTACTGTGAATTATAATTTGTCTAATCTAGCCCAATTTTTGTACCTTGTGGAAAAATATGTAAATTCTCTCCAGACTCCTACTGCTCAGTTCACATCTTCCATAACAAATATTTTCATAAATGTCTTTAGAAATCTGCTATCTTTTTGTTATATTTTTCCTTCTAAGCCCCCAGATAGAGCCCCACTGTTGCAAATCAAATTCCAGTCCCCACCTATAAGTAATATTCCCTACTTAAAGCTAATTTTTATTGCAGTATTTTCTTAAGCTCCATTGTAGTAGTTCTAGGTAGAATATAAATACATGCCAGCATAATCGTCCTCCCTTGTCAGCAGCCCCTTACTACTACAGATCTACCCTTACTATCTTTTGTCCTCTTCTATTACTATTGGAGCTGTTCTAGCAATTAATGTAAGTACTTCCCTTTTCCTTTGTCCAAGATATTCCGCCGAATAGCCATCCTGAAATCCTTTCTTTATTTTATTTTAGTTTGTTTACTAGGGTAGTACACTAACCACTGTAGACCATTTTATAGGCACAGCCCAGATGAAGAGATTCACAAAAAAAGAAAATAGAATAAATTCACAAAGAGAGAGTAATCACAGAAGGTTGATAATCCAATAGACAATTGATAAAATATGTAAATAATATAAGCAGAGTAGAAAATCAAATGTGAATTAATTTTAGTAGTAAATATGAGAGGGAAGCAGCAGCTGAGAACAGAATATCAAAGTAGAAGTGATGCAGGTGAAAGAGTCAGGTTGTGTTCAGTGGAAAAGCACTTGCAGTCAGATTTTTGATGAAGGTGTTTTTTGAGTTGAGCTCTGAAGGTGGGGAAAGGAAACTATTTTAAGGTGAAGGACGAGGGATTGCCAGAGGTTGGGTGCAAGAACAGAAAAGGAGTGATCAGTACAGTACAGTTTAGTTCTGGGTATCTGTAGTGAGGGAGTTAACTGGGAGAGGGGTTGTGGGGGGGTGGTTTTATTATGGGGTTTGGCTGCAAGAGGTAGAAAGGCACCTGGTTGAAGCAGTTTGAAAACAGGAGATCGTGGAGTAGGTCAGCTCTGTAGGAGACTGGTAGCCATTTGGCCTTTGAGAGGGTGATGCAGTGTACCTGAGGGGAGGAAGTGGAAATAAATTGGCAGACTTTGTATAGACTGTAGAGTGGATCAGTGTTTTTGAGAGGCTGTGGCTATGATGGGGAGCCCATATTCAAGTTGAGTGAGGAGGACTCCTTTGCCTGTTGTAGCTCTAGCTGGTCTGGAGAGAAAGATATTTTCCAGGACCAGAATTAAAGAGAACTGAGGTTTTTCCTGGTGATTTTGATGTGGCTTTGGAAGTTAAGTGACTGGTCCAGCCGTAAACCTAAGTATTTTCAAGGATGTGGTTGTTTCTGTTGGGCAACCATTGAGATCTGCAATGCTGAGATTTTTAGGAATCTTTTTTAGCTTTTTGTGAGATTCCAAATATTGTACTTTTTGTTTTAGAGGGGTTTAGGTGTAGCTTATGGTTGTTTAGCCACGAATCAAGGGACTGAAGGTCAGACTGAAGCTGGGTTTGAGTAGTCGAATATGAGGAACTGGATCAAAGAATACCATGCCTGCTTAAAGAGCAGTGGAAGGTTAGGGAGACCAGAGGGCAGTTTGTTAATAAAAATTGCAAACAAAAGAGGGGCAAGTATGGATCTCTGGGGCACTCTTCTTGTAAAAGGTGCTGGCTGCAATAGGGATGGGCTTGATTTGACTCTGAATTATCCATTTAAGAAATGTTGGAAACAGGTGACAGTGTTGCGGCCAACCCCTATTTCTTGGAAGAAGTGAAGGAGCAGAACTGGTCAATTAGATAAAAAGCTTTTATCAAATTCACATGCTCATTTCCTTCCAAATGCATCTCATGCAGCATAGCTATATGCACTCTGCATTTGTTAATATAGTTCACTAGTCTTTCTTTTTTTGTATATACCTGTGAGACCATTCACTTTCAAAGATAATACGGATAGTGTTGGCATTATGATAATAAGTTATTATTCCCATCTGTTATGTATAACAGCTTTTTAAAAATGACTAGCTTCAGGTTTTGTGTTACAGGCACACACCAATGTTTGGCAGGTTGATCTTTTATACAGTTATTTCTTGTTATGTCCATTTAAACTTATGTCATGTCTTACAAGACTTTTTGTTTTAATGAAAACCCTCAAACAAAAAAAAAAAAACAAACAGCCCAGAACCTATTAACTTTATACAAGCACACAAAATTGTGTGTATCTTCAAATAATGTAGTTTAGCCCTTCTAGTAGGAACAACTGTCCCAGATTGACAGTTATACTCACAGGCTTTAATTGACCTATAAAGAAGGTTATCCATGCTAAGATGCATGGTGCAGCCTGTGCTTCTACTCACACTAGGTACTGTCACTTTTTGTCTTATCTACCAGATGTAGAAAACAATTGAATGCTTTCAGAAAACATTATCTTTTAGCCATTGAAAGAAAAGTGTTACATTGTTATTACCTGGTTATCAATCAGCTTGTCTCCATAGAAAGACGAGAATGAGAATCAGATATACAGTTGCCTTCAGCTACAAGGTTCTCATGTTGCACTGTGCACATGTATTTACTAAAGGAAAATGTTGCATTAAATTGTGTTCTTTTATTTACTTGCTTCCACTTAAAAACCTGCTGTTAGATCAAGCCTAGGGCCTTAATTTTTGCATTCCAATATGTAAAAGTAAGAAAAAGCATATCAGTTTTACTTGCATCATGCTCTGTATACTTTTAAAACCCTCCTTTGCCTCAACAATGCAAGATTACATCCTGTTAACTTAAAACTTGTTTTTGTCCAGTCTTTCTTCTCTTCTTTACATTGCAATGCCCACATTTCTTGAAACTAAACAAGAAGGAGCAAAAAGAGGGGTACCTTTTTACTTGTGTATCCCTATAACACACACACAAAAAAATGAAAATGCTTTACTATATAACATGCACTGTATGTAATGTTTTATAAAAAATATTATGAATAAAACTGTTTTACCTACAGTTAATGTTTCGTTTCCACTGCACCCAGTCTTTCATGTTCTTCCAAAGTTTAATGATATGAAGTAGGGCATATGCTTTGGAGCCCCCTACACATTTAACAAAGTCAAAAAAGTCCAATATTTCCAGGTTGTCTTGTTCTGCTATATTTCACAAATGTGATTGATGCTTTGTAATCCCACATTTGTTCACTAACTTCTGAATTGCTAGTTTTCTTCCTGTTTTTTTAACACCTTTATTGAATTTTCACTTGTGACATAGGCATATTTACATTTATATGAAAGTAATCAAACTGGATTAACAAGTTAAAATTAACAAACATTATGCTTTGCATATATTGCTATGCAGTATAACTCTTAAGCAACATTACATAAATTGTTTCATTCCCGCCCCTTTTTTAAACAAGAAACATCTTTATTAAACCATCACTTATGACATAAGCAATCATACATTTATATAAATGAAAACAAACCACACAAACAGAATCCTATTTGCAACCATTTTACATTGCAAACCTTACTGACACTCCCAGTTGCAAACGTCATACATAACTTATAATCTACCCACTCTTTTTCAGTCAAACATTACATAGCTCATTTAAGTCCTGCCTTCTCTTAAACATCATTCCTCCCCTGTGTTTGTTGTTCCCACAATTCACATTTTTCCTATGTAGCTTGCTCCTACCTTTTTCTAGCGATCTCAATTCCAGTTGTTTTATCTCTGTTACTGTATTCACTTCTTCTAATATCGTTGTTTAAATTTTGATTTACATTTTCTAGTAATTGCTTTTTTGACTGCCACCATAATTAAAGACAGCAAGTCCTTTCCATATCTAGGCAATTTCGATTCTGTATCATAGGTCAGAAAAATTATCTCTGTCATCACACCAATCTGCCTACCTAGCATCTCTGTAAGCTAGTTTTCCTCCTGTTGATCTCTATCACCCAACTCCAGTCTCTGGTTCGTTTCCAATGTACTTCTGGTTCTTCTAGTCAACTTCTGTGCTTTTATCTGTTTCTCAAGCATTTTCATTTGTAACATTGGAAAATGTTTCAATGACATAGTCTCTGTATGAACTTTATTATTAGAAGAATAAGGAGGAGAGTCCCCTTCTGTTTGATAGCTCACTTTTTGTTGTACAGACTCACGTTTTGTTGTACAGACTTTTTTGCATTTCCTCCTTAGCATGTTCTGCATCTAAAAATTACTTTGATCCATCAGGAAAAAATAGTTTGAAGATAGCTGTATACAGCAGCTCAAATCTCACACCTGCTTCTTGACATTCCTTGATTCCTGGAATAAATTTACTCCTTTTCTGCCTAGTGTACAGTGAGGTGTTATTATTCAGAAACACTGTACTGTCTCCAACTTTTAGTAGTTTGTCCTTCTGCCACAATTTTATTACAATCGACTCTTTGCTGGTAGGATTGCATCTTTACTATTAGAAGTCTTGGCTGCTTTCCCATGGCCAGATTTGGCGCATACACATGATGTGCCTTTTCAAGTAACAACCCCTGCTGTGGAATTCCAGTTCAGTTGCTTATTTTTGCTTTCATAAAATTATTACAGTCTCTTCCTTCCAGTTTCTTAGGTATAGCAGAAAACCACCTTTATTTTTTCCTATGTACTCTGTCCTTTGTTCTATCATTTTTTTGAAATATCTCTTCTTGAACAGTCTCGTAGGCCAGACTTTTCATTTTGACTTCTGATTTTTGCAGTTTTATCAGCTTATCTGAATCAGCTTAAATTTTTTTCTGTTTTTCCAGTCTTTTGTTATTTGAGTTGATGCTCCTTCAGTGTTTTGTTTATTTTAATCAGCTCTGAGCGCATTTGACTTATTTGTTTCCCCTAGAGTACTAAAATACATGTTTTGCATGAAGGCTGGAGTTTGAACTGTTTTTTTTTTTTTGCTGAACAGCTGTAGGATTCTTCCTACCTAATGTTTTCTTCTCCCCCTTTTGTATTTGATAATTCTTTCAGGTTCTCTAAATTTCTAGCCAGGAGTTTCCATTTTTACACTGGGAGAGCTGAAATTAAGCTATTACTCAGTATGCAATTATCTTGTAAGTCCCATTGGTTATTTGTCTTGTTATAGATGTGACACCCCTGCACTGGCCCATTAATCAAAAAGCTTCAATCCTCACCACTGGCAGCAGTGGGGAATGTGCACACTGGGAGGATAAGTACAGACATAGTAAGATGCAATTTCCTTTAAGAGCACACAGAGATCACAGTCGGTCTGGGGCTGGTTTCTCCTGATCCCCGATAAGTCTCCCCACTGGCACAGCTATAAAGTTGAAATCTCATCTGAGTGGCCAAACCAAGATCTCCAGCACCCTCTCTGTCCAACCAGTGCTTGGTGTCCCTGCCCAAGTAGCTGACACACACAGTATTTGAGATTTGATTTATATACAAGCACACACTCCTGGGAAAAAGTCTGGCACAGGTTTACTAGCTATGCTCCTTCTGCCCAGACTATAAGGTAGTTTCCACTGCCACCAGCCACTATTTATCAGCTACTTTAAAGCCCTTAACAAAAGGTGTCCAGTCCTACTGTGTAATGTTACTATTAATCCAAATTGTAGTCTGACCAAGAGCAAGGCTATGTAGGCGTGGCCTGTACTGTGTCACCAAATAGTTATGCAAATAGTCTAAGAGCTTAAATATATCTAAACAGACCAGTCACAATTAAAAGGTTTAAATATATTTAATAATAAAATAACAAGACAATACTCAGTAAGTAATCAGTTACATCAATATTTCAAAGTTACAGGAAATATTTAAAACAACATTGCAGGACAGTCTCAAATAAATAATGAAAACATCTAAGCGACGCTTTAC
This sequence comes from Protopterus annectens, assembly GCF_019279795.1. Classification (NCBI taxonomy): domain Eukaryota; kingdom Metazoa; phylum Chordata; order Ceratodontiformes; family Protopteridae; genus Protopterus; species Protopterus annectens. Next base: position 96,265,899 of record NC_056742.1, read on the forward strand.
TATATTCCTGTCTGAATCTAAGAGAGTTACTGTGCCCTCAAAACTTACTTTACAGCAAGGCAATGCAGATGTGGTAATGAGTGGATGTTTCCAGGTCAAAGACAAAATACAAAATGCACAGTTTCTCTTTCTAAGAGAGTTCTTAAATTAATGTCAAATATTACTGCTGGGTTAGCTTGGATGACATCACTTTTTATCACCTGACTTTAGTTCCCAAGCTACCCCCCCCCCCCATTGTCAGAAACTATCGGCATTTTAACATGTCCCTGTGAAAAATACATATCTATCAGATCTTTGCAACATAGACATAATAAAACACTTATAAAACCACACAGAAAGTCCCCTAGTGTAGACAATCATGCCTCCTGTTGACTGAATCTGAAAGATGACCTTTATAGGACAATCATAAAACAATTTAATTTCAACTATTTTCTTGAACTTTTGCAAGTTAACCCTCTATGTTCTAGTTTCCATTAAACATATACATCTAAACATTCACAGTAGTGCAGGTGTATTCCTGTTCTATTCCAATAGGGCATGCTGTAGTTACATTTTAGCTCAGTATTTTGCACACACTTCTGTATAAATCATATCAGTATTCACAAATGACATAGAATTATTTACAAAATTCCAGATAGCTGGGCAGGCAGTATTTCCCTTTGTCACAATAGATGCCCAACATTTGGCAGCAACCGTTTCTACTTTGTGTTGCCTAAGGCATTGTGTTAAAAGTTTTTTGTGCTCTGGGGTTATTATCAAAAAACAGTTGGTTAATTGCAATCTTTCTAAACTCGTGCATATTATCCAGATACTGCCTTATTTTTTCTTTAACACCTTGCAATTACTGCTGCTGCTGCTGTTCTATGAAATTCCCCTTATTCTGCTATAGTTCAACCTTTACCAGCCCCTCTGAATAATTCTTGTTACTTCTTAACCATATATCTTTGTTTTATTTCTGCCCTGTTTTTAAACTCACTTTCATTTTATCCCACTCATTAGCTATATCTTCTGAAGAAATTTCTCTTTCCTGATAACTCTCAGATAATTTCTACTACCCATTCCTTAAATTCCTCTCTATCCAACATGAAGGTTTTACTTCTTCACCCTACATTTTTATTTTGGTTATTATTGGTGCATGATCTAAAATAGTTATTGGATATGTGTTGAAGCTTTTAATTAAATATGTTCTTGTGAAATGTTATTTCTGTCTATTCTAGCCCAGTTATTTTACCTTGGGGTATGATGTGTAATTCTGTCCGAGTTCCTACTACTGAGTTCACATTTTGCTTATTAAATATTTGCAAATCAAGTTTTAGTGCCCACCTGTAAGTATTATTCCCTGCTGAGAGCTGTTTATTTCTCCCCAAATTTTCTTAAGTTCCATAATGGCATCTTTATGAAAAATATAGGTACATGCCAGTCTAATCCTCTTCCTTTGCCAGTAGCACAGTACTACCACAAATCTTCCATTATTATCTTTTTTTCCTCTTCTATCACTATTGGAGTACCTCTAGCAATTAGTATACGTACTCCCCTTTTCCTTTGTTGCTGATATTCTGCTGCATATATCCATCCTGAAATCCTTTCTTTATTGAATTCAGATGCTTAATTTTTTCAGATGTGTCTCCTGTAGCACTGCCATTTGCACTCTACATTTGTTAATGTAATTCAGTACTCTTACGGTTTGTCTATACCTGCGAGACCATTCACATTTCACAGTAATACGGATAGTGTAGCCACAAAGCACTGCTGGTGATTCCCTGTCGGATGAGAAAAGTAAACCTATATTTTTTTGTCTGTGAATGATAGAGCTGCTTTCTGTTTTACTTGTTCCATTTTGTTTTCTGTTTTAAGCAATTTGCTTGGTTTGGTGTTTTTCTTTTGTGTGAGAGATAGACGCTTTAATTATCTTGGCTGTGCATTTCATGTTTTTTCATTGGTTAAATTGTTTCTTGAATGAGACTTAAATACACAGTGAATTTCTGGGTCTTTATCTTTTTCTGATACAATTTCAAGCCTGCATAAACTAAAGCACTTCCGGTGATTCCTTGCTGGGTGAAGAAAGTAAACCTATATTTTTGGCTGTGAGTGGTAGAGCTACCTTCTGTTTTACCTGCTCCATTTTGTTTTCTGTTTTAAGTCTGGTTGGCCTGGTGTTTTTTTTTTTTTGTATGAGAGAGAGAGAGAGAGAGAGAGACACACCTAAATTATGTAGGGTACACATTTCACATGTTTTATTGGTTAAATAGTTTCTATAATGATACTTAAATGCACAGTGAATTTCTGGGCTTTGTCTTTTTCTGAAAAGATTTCAGGTTTGCATAAACTAAAGCACTGGTGGTGATACCCTGCTAGTTTTCCCACCTGCCCTGTCCTTTGTTGATTTGCCTTTTAAACCTGGTGATTTTAAGCTGTCCACCCTTTACTGTAAATTGAGGTTAATAAGCTCCTCCCTATCTACACTGCTGTTGATATCTTGAATTATTTATTTGCCTTTCTTTGTGCTTGCATTGAAAAAGTGCATTTTGCCTTTCATTGTCTGTTCTACTGATTTGAATTCATTACCTAGCTAGCTGTTGGATAAAGTAGTGTATTTTTACGGTCTAGCATGCGCTTGTTTTTATATCAAGACAGGACAGTGGATTTTCCATCTACCCTCCAGGGAGGTAGCTTGGTCTGTTTAGGTTGTGGAAACGCTTGAGATTTCTGCATGTAGTTTTATTGGCTGGAGAGCTTATTAATCAGCTTATCTTGTTTTTGATGCCTTTATAACTTCTGTACAGTTGAGTTGCTCTTGGCTCATTTATACAAAGTGAAGCACTTTTATTGAATAATTACACTTTTATAAGCTGTTTAAAATACACTGCTGTATCCATATCCTTAAGTTTGTTTGTGGTCGCATTTTGTATCTTTTAAGTTTGTTTTGGGTAGAATTTCACTCCAGATACTCCACTGCTGTGCTTTTACTTAAGGAGGACTGGGATTATTTGTTTAGTGGCAGTAGGGGTTTACCTAGTCTGTCTGAGCTGGGAAGCACACAAAAGAGCTCTAAGTATTTTTTTTTTTTTTTTGCAGTTCTCTTATACTGTGACAGTACTTTAGCAGTTTCAATAAATGTACTGTCTACTGCTGCTTTAAGTAGTCAATTGCACTGTATTACATTGTATCTGTTAGTTGAAGGTAGTATGTTAAGTTGTCTATCTCGCCTTCATTTCTTGCTTGTTGGGATGTCTCCGACTCGGCCATCTTCTATAGCTCGAGAGCGGTTTACCGGCATGAGGCTACCCCTTATCCCATGATACCTAGCGCTAGCTACCCAGATCTCGTTTGCCACTTCAGCTGCGAGGTTCGTTGTTACTGGCTCAGGCTCATTTTATTGCACTATTTCTTCTGTCAGATTAGGGTTTTTCTGATAGTTTATTGTTTTAAATATAGTCATTAACTAGTTTGTTGTTGTTTAGTGTATTTGTAGTTTTCCCTTAGAACTCATTTAAATTAGAGACTTCTCACCCCCCCCTTCCCCTCTATCCCTTGTAGCGTTTTAGTTTAAACCTTTTCTTCTTTCTACTTCTTAGGTAGCCATTTAAGTTAGAGGCTTCCTAGTTTTTTGTTTAAAAAAAAAAAAAAAAAAAAAAAAAAAACTATTTCTATCTGTAGTATACTGTGTGTTTTGTTTTTTTGTGGTAGTGTCTGTTTAGTTTTTTGCTGTTTGGCCTTTGGCCAAAAACTTTTCAGTGTAGCTGTAGTATCTTACTTGGATATGTCTAAAGAATTCAAGGTGTCTGGATTCAAGAAGTGTGACTCATGCTGTCAGATGGGCACACTTCTTGCGTCTGTTGCTTAGGCGCAGTGCACCTGCAGGACTTTTGTTCTGTATGCCATGCATTCAGCCCAAGGGTTCTGCAGGAGCACAAAAATAAGCTTATTTTGAGGGGCCTCCTTAAGCCCCAGGATTCACTGGCCAAGACTCAGCCAATGAAATCTCCTAAACCGACCAAATCGTCAGCTCCCAGCTCGGAGCCGTCATTGGCCCAAGCCTTACCTACTACTTTGGTTCCGGCTGGAACTGAGGAGAATGCCTCCCCGTCGGCTCCACCAGTACCTTCGGAGCCTTCGTGGACCCACAAGAGGCCAAGGTCCCCGTCCCTAGAGTTTATACATTTGGCTCCTTGGTCTCCCCTGTTAGAGTGACCGCAGTCGCAGATCTTCCCACTCTTCTCGGTCCTCTAGGCTCTCTGATCACCACGTGGAGAGAGTGGTCAGTAGGTTGTTGAAGTCGCATGCACTGGCCAAAATGTTGTCCAGGCCTCCTCAACAGGTGTCTGCTCTGTCCGCTTCCATCGATGTTCCTCCTCCGACTCCATTGAGCTCGGAGCTGGAGTTTGTTGGGGTTCGAATCGTGGAACCGTCGGCACCGATAACGATTTCCCCTTCGGTTGCGTCATCGGCTCTGATCCCTTTGATGGTGCCATCTGTCGAGGGATCTGGGCACCGAGGCTCCCTCGTCGGCTCCGAGGGGGTGAGTGGCATCGGACCCTTGTCTGACCCCATTCTCCCTCTCGGAGTGTCAGCTCCTATATTGGCCTCAGTGTGGAGGAGGATTCCGGTTTCCTCTGAGCCGAAGCCTTCTCTGCATCGTGGCAGGGACGCCTTCGATGTCATGAGGTGTGTACTGGCCTCAGAGTCAGCTCCACTTTCGACCCCACTGTCTCCGTCCCCACTAGTGCCTGCATCAACCTCTGCCCCTCCTCCAGGCCCAAGCGTGGGGAACCGGCGCTCCAGAGCACCCCATTGGGTGTTTCCTCTTCTTCCGAGGCCTCCCCTGATCATTCAGAGGAGCCTCCTTGGAAGAGGAAGTGCAAGAGGAAGCACATTGACTCTTCTGAGTCTGTCACTTCGGATACGGATTTGGATGAATCTGAAGGGTCCCCGAGATCCCCCTCTGAAGACGTTTCCTTTTCGGGCATCCTAGAAATGCTTAAGCAGAGGGGGAACTGGACTGCCGTAGCCCGTACCGAGGAAGAGTCTGTATTCCTGGATGCGTTTGGTTCCCGACCTTCCACCTCTTGGGTGTCTCCGCCTTTTGATCCACTAATGTCAGTGATGGCTCGAAGGGCTTGGTTAGCCCTGGATACAGTGGAACCAACCCCGAGGAGACCCGGCAAGTTTATCACTGCACCCCCTGATAAACAGTTTCTTACTAAGGGTGTTCCTGTAGATGCCATGGTGGTAGCAGCAGCCACTAAAAAGGAGTTAGCGGAAACTTCTTCCTCTGTCCATCCTCCTAACAAGGAGTCTAGGACCATGGATAGATACGGGAAGCTGTTTGCTTCAGCGGCCTTTTCCATGAGGTCGCTGAATTACTTATGCCATTTTACCAGGCTTCAGAGGGATCTCCTGAAAGAGCTTGGAGATTCCCTCCAGGATTCATCAGCTGAAGGGGCTCAAGCTAAAGTGGCTTCTCAGCTGGTGACCCTTAATTTGGTAGTTAACTCCTCCATGAGACTCATTTCCTATGCAGCCAATGGTGCGAGTAGAGCTGCAGGTACAGGCATGGCCCTCAGGAGACACGCATGGATGCGGCTGTGTAATTTTGCGGAACCCTTTAGAGCGTCGTTCACCAACGATCAGGGGAGGCCTCAGAAGAAGAAGAAACACCCAATGGGGTGCTCTGGAGCACCGGTTCCCCACACTTGGGTCTGGAGGAGGGGCAGAGGTTGACGCAGGCACTAGTGGGGACGGAGACAGTGGGGTCGAAAGTGGAGCTGACTGTGAGGCCAGTACACACCTCATGACATCGAAGGCGTTCATTTCTTTTTGGACCACAGGTGAAAGACACACTGACTAGGTGTGAACAAAAAGGCAAGACTCTCTCTGCCGTGGGAGTCCGTTTTTCCACTCCTTCTAGACCATATCCCAAGGGTCAGAAGAGTGGTAAAATGTGGTTTCGTAACTCCCAGGGAGCATCGCCTGACACACACAGTGATTTTTCCTCCAGGGGCAGAGGAGGAAACAATAACAACAACAGACACCGCCCTCGGGGCAGAGGGGGTCCGCAGAACCAGAGCAGCAGAGAATCCTTCTCTGACCAGCCCTTCCAGCATCGTTGAAGGGTTGCCCGGCTGCCCGCCTCTGGAGGCAGTCGGGGGAAGGCTTTCACTGTACCCAAAAGCCTGGCAAAACCTAACTCTAGACAAATGGGTACACTCAATCATATCTGGAGGCTACATGATTCCCTTCTTTAAACCCCCTTACTGTCAAGCAAATCCCTTCCAGATGTTCCACCCAATCTGAGGGCCCAAGCAGTCATAGAAGTTTCAAGACTGCTAGAAAAGAGTCATCCAGGAACTCCCGGCAGACCAACTCGGATCCGGAACTTACTCAAGGTTCTTTTTGGTACCAAAAAAGACAGGGGACTGGAGACCAATATTGGATCTCAGCAGACTAAACAAGTCTGTTCAAAGAACAAGATTTCGGATGGTCACGCTACAGTCCATTCTACCCTTTTTGGGTCAGGACAATTGGATGTGCTCAGTAGATCTTCAGGATGCGTACTATCACATCAAAATGGACAGGTGCTCCAGGAGATTCCTTCGCTTCCAGCTGGGAGCCAGTCATTACCAGTTCAGAGCTCTGCCTTTTGGTCTCACCACAGCCCAGCCCCCAGGGTGTTCACCAAATGCATGGCAGTAGTCACGGCTCACCTGAGGCGTCAAGGATTGCAGGTGTTTCCATATCTAGACGACTGGCTCCTTAATACTACCAGGCATCAACTCCTTCAAGCCAAGGACTATACAATCACAATTTGTGCCCAGCTAGGCATTACTATAAATTTCGAAAAATCTTACTTATTGCCCTGTCGATCTATTATCTATATAGGAGCAGATTTAGATACAAGAAATATGTCCGCAAGGCTACCGCCAGACAGGGTGGCCACAATTCGGCAGCAAGTTCACATCCTCATGCAATGCAAAAGGGTACAAGTCAGGTTGGTCCTTCAAACTCTGGGTTCTATGGCAGCAGCAATTCTTCTGATACCTCTTGCCCGTTTTCACATGAGAATCCTTCAGTGGCTTCTTTTCACACAGTGGTCCTTTCAACAGCTCCCCATGTCTCACATGATCATAATTACAGAAACATGCAAAAGGCACCTTTCCTGGTGGATGGTCTCCCCACTAGTGTCTCAGGGCAGACCATTCATCCAGCCTCCCCCGGTTGCCAAAGTGACCACGGATGCCTCACTGACACTGATAGGGTGGGGGGAGCATTATCAGGGCAGGAGAGTCAAAGGCACTTGGCAGCCTCACGAGTACCATCTGCACATAAATGTCTTGGAAATGAGAGCCGTGCTCCTAGCGTTGCAAGCACTTCAGGACTCCTTCCCTTTCGGGACGATTGCAGTCCAAACGGACAACATGTCAGTAGTGTGGTACATCAACAAGCAGGGCGGAACCAGGTCCTACCCCCTATGTCGAGAAGCACTCACTCTGGCAGTGGGCGATTTACTCTCAACGATTTCTGATTGCAATGCACATTCCTGGGAAGTCCAGCATCATAGCGGACAGGCTCAGCAGAGCTATTCTCATGCCTCACGAGTAGTCTCTGAATCAGGTAGTTGCGGATATGATCTTCCACAAATGGGGACAGCCTTGCTGCGATCTGTTTGCCACCCCCTTCAACAGCAAATGCAGCAACTACTTTCTCCCTTTTACCACTTCCCGATCACCCTCCCAGAGATGCTCTAGTCCACGATTGGCCTCAGGGACTTCTTTATGCATTACTGCCGTTCCCTCTTATACCCAAACTCATACAGAAAGCTATATCGTTGAGTTGCAAAATGATCCTCATTGCCCCTTACTGGCCTCGACAGATATGGTTTCCGTTCCTGCACCGTTACCTCCACGAGCAGCCCTGGACTCCGGATCCTATTCCAGACCTGCTGATTCATCAATCAGGAGAGCTGCATCGATCCCTCCAAACACTCCAGCTCACAGCTTGGTTGATACAATTCCAACCCTAGCCAGGCTTCCCAGCATCTCCCCGGCTGTGCGTGAGATTATTGTCTCCTCTCACAAATCCGCTACTAGGAAGACTTATGCTAGCAAATGGAAACGTTTCTCTTGTTGGGCAGAGGCTAGGAACATAGATCCCTTTTCAGCCCCAGTTCACGAAATCTTGGAGTTCCTAACAGAGCTTTTTCATTCTGGGTCCGCTTCTGCCACAATCAGGGTTCAGTTAGCGGCCATCTCTAACTTTCATGTTGGGTTTTCTAATTTAAACATTGTCTCATAAGCTGTGTAAGGCCTTCCTGAGAGGGACAACTCTCCTTAGGACCCCAGTGAGAGATCCCCCTCCTCCTTGGGACCTTAATTTGGTACTAACCTCCTTGATTATTCCTCCTTTTGAACCAACAGCATCATGCTCCATTAAGTTTCTATCTTGGAAAACTCTCTTCCTCGTAGCTATTACCTCAGCCAGACGTGTCTTGGAACTTCAGGCACCAAGTGTTCATCCTCCGTACTTAGTTTTTCATAAAGACAGGGTTGCTCTGAGAACTAATCCCTCCTTCCTGCCGAAAGTCTGCTCAGAAAATAATCTAAACCATTCTATAGACCTTCCTGTGTTTTTCCCTGACCACACCAACAAGGCAGAATACAAGTTACACCTTTTGGATGTTCATAGACAATTGCGTTTTTATCTAATAGAACGAAGGATATAAGAAAGTCTGATCAAATTTTTCTTTCCTATGTTAAGGGCAAACAGGGTCTTCCAGTTTCCAAAGTGACCCTGTCCAGGTGGTTGCCTCACATCATTACCTTCATCTATCAACTAAGAAAGAAAGAGTTGTCTACCAAACTGAAAGGGCATTCTAATAGGGCTCTGGCCACCTCTGTAGCCTTCCAGTCTAGGTTGCCCATGGACTCTATCTGTGCCACTGCCACGTGGGCAAATCCTCATACCTTTATTACTCATTATAAGTTAGATATGGTCTCCAGGAATAGAGCTAACTTTTGGTTCCACTCTTCTGAAGAGTCTGTTCCAATGAGCCGCCCAGGATCATAGGTGCTAGGGACGCTGTCCTAACAAGCAAGAAATGAAGGCGAGATAGACAACTTAACAAAGAAGTTATGTACCTACCGTAACGTTCCATGTTAGTTGTCTTCATCTCGCCTTCTTTCTTGCGTCCCACCCCTCCATCCCCTTGTCCTATTGGACCGAGAGGAGTTTAAGTTTCACTGGCTGAGTGTTCTCTGGTTTGTTTTCTCTACTGACTTAGAGATTATAACAGGTAGATTTTAACCCTCTGTTTGGAGGGGTTTCATTCCATAGCTATAGCTGGGGTTAGCTATTTCAAACGAGATCTGGGTAGCTAGCACTAGGTATCATGGGATAAGGGGCAGCCTCGAGCCAGTAAACAGCTCTCGAGCTATAGAAGATGGCCGTGTCGGAGAGATGAAGACAACTAACATGGAACATTATGGTAGGTACATAACTTCTTTTTATGCATGTGGTCTTGTTACACTTGAGCTCCAAACCATTTATTCTGCATTAAGAAGGTGTTTTTCTGCACCCTTGTGGCATAAGTGTGCTGATCTAACCTGTCTGAGTTGGGGATTGCTGGTGCAAGGCTTATTGTGTGCTTTCCTAATTGGTAGTTAGCTTAAAACTTTTCTTTTTGCTCGTATTTAAGCCTCGTGTTTGTGAGGTGCTCTTTATGCAGCAGTTAGTGCCATATATAGATGCAAAAGCCTAGAAGGATAGTTTTTCTATAAACAGCTTTTCTGCTGCTCTAGGAGCAACTCAGTTGCACACTGAGCAGCTTTGCCTTATTGATCTACCTTAGCTTACCCCAAGTAGAGGTCCCTCTTGTAGTCACAGTACAGTCCTGTCAAATTAACCCATTCTCTTCCCTAATAAAGCATACAGTAAGAGCCTGCTATCATGGATGGGCAGGTTCCCATCATCTCTCTGGCCAGTCTGATAGATATGGGCATCCCGAAGCAATGTAGCAATTGTCTCATGTATACTGACAGTCACTTATTCCTGAAACAAATACTTCATGTAAACAAATACTTTGTTACTCTCACATAAGGCAAATCAAATGCCAACCAGGTTGTCAGCACATACACAATTCCTACACTAAATAAGGATGCAACACACAAACCCACATATAAGAAGGTACTCGCTAGTAACTTACCAAAGAATCAGAGGCCTCCCAAACGGAAACCACTTGCACACATACCCATGCAAAAAACAACAGCAGCACATAACAGACGCACCAGAGTCTCAATAAATAAAATTTATAAGGTGTAACACCATAAAACGTAATGTATTGGTCTTAGATGACTTCATTTTGAGACACACTGATGTTCCCCTCACCAGGCTGGATTAAGGAGCTGTTTTACCCCCACTCTGTATCGATCAACACCCCCCAGCCAATCATTTCATTCATTCCCCATCAGTGAGACAGGCCATCATTCAGACAGCCATCAGGGGCTGTTCAAGCTTTTTTTTTTTTTTCCCATTGATTTTTTTACTTATTTCCCAACAAATTCCACTAGAAGATCCATAGAGAAGGCATGCAATGGAATGATGGTAAAAGATGTCACCTCTCTTCTGAAAGAAGCTCTTCCTTTAATAAGTCAAGCAGCTCTGCTTCTCCATGTAAAGCATGAGTGGTTCTGCTATCTGCATTGGGGAGATTGCACCACTTAATGTAAAACCCCAACCTTTAAAGCAGGAAAGCTGCAGTGCCAAGAAAACATCAGCCTGGAACAGTAATGTGATGTAAAAGAACTTAAGCAACAGGAAGTGTATAAATATTTGGGAGTTGATGAGGGATCAACAATAACGAACAAATGCAAACAAAACTTAGTAAGCAATATTTTAGAAGACTAAATACTGAAAACAACTCTTAACATCTAAGTCCAAGCTATAAACCAATTTGCTCTTCCTGTCCTAACTTACAGTTTTGAAGTGATTGACTAGCCCCAAAAGGTATTGAGTGAGTTGGACAAGAAAACAAGAAAAATACTTCATGATTACCAAATCATTTATAAAAATCAGTGTTTACCATGACTATATATTCCTTGTTCTGAAGGGGATTCGGGCCTCCTTGAAATTGATGGCATGTATAGATCTGCAATCATACTGCATACACATCTGCTGACCTCAAAAGACCCAAACATAGTGGAAGTTTTAAAATGTGAGGAAAATAGGTCTAAGCTGACTTCCCTGCCTTGTTTAGCAGAAGCATATTGGTGTCAGGCGGGAATGGAAATCAAACCAGAAGTAGATAAAAAAACAGGCAGCATTTGTTGCAAGTTTAATGATAGTATAGAAAAATATAAACCTATTCATCAGGTGTATTCAAACCAAAGAAATAATATAAGCTGTAGGATCAGAAGAGAAGGAAAGAAATGTGAAAAATGCAAACATATAGTTGCAAGTACAGAAACCCTTGGAATAACCTCATGTTGATCAGGATGGAAAGCAGGAATGGTTAAGGAGAGGTGAATTTAAACCAGAAGATAGAAGGTTAATATTGGCAGCCCAAGATAGTGGACTACATACACGTTGGTTTACAAAGTCCATTGAACATGTGGAAGAAACAGACAAATATAGGTTTTGTAAAACAGAATTGGAAACAGTCGCACATCTTGTTGCTGGTTGTATTATACTAATAGTAGAAGGACTGTATACTGAAAGGCATAACAATGTGGCAAGACTGTTGGGGATTGTGCAAACATTATAATGTTGAAGTTTCATAGTATAGTACTAGGCTATCTGCCCTGGGGCTTTTGTAAGCCTAGCCATAGTGATGTGGCTTTGCCACCCCATGAAGTGGTACAAAAAATGTACAGAATAAATTTAGAATACTGTGCCTCTGTCTAGTAGTGACACAATGAAGGTCCCCTTATATAATAGAATTAATTTACTGTGCCCCTGTCTAGCAGTGACACAGATGTGACCCCTGGGGTAAATTTACGATCTTCCATTCACTCATCAAGATTTCTCTTGAAGAGAGTCAGTGAGGGGCTCTGCCTAATACGAACTGGGATCTTGTTCCAAAGCATGAGAAGTCTCTGGGTTATGAATCTATCCCTCCAGCATGTCCTATTCATACTTGTGCCGAGGTTTAAGTCTTTAGCTCTCGTGGTCCTGATGGATTTGGATTTTTTGAGGTGGAGCATGTCCATCAGATCCTGATTGGACATGGCCTTGTACGTCAGGCAGAGATCACTTCTGAGCAGGCGGTATGCTACTGAATAGAGCTGAAGTTTCTTTAGTCTGGCAGAATAAGACATATGTTGGAGACCCTTGATCCTCTTGGTGAGGTACTTTTGTGGTCTCTCCAGCTGTTGCAAATGCCGGTTGAGGTACATACCAAATGGGGCATTGTACTCAATCATGGGTCTGATGAGGGAGGAGTATAGGGGTACAATGACATCCTTGGATCTGGATGTGAATCCCTTCATGATGAGGTGTGCAAGGTAGAATGTTTTTCTACCCACTTTGGCAACGTGGGTGTCAAATGAGAGGTCGCTGTCAACTTGGGTCCCTAGGTCTTTGATTACTTTTTCTGTACTCAGTGGGTTGCTGTCTATGTGGTAATTTGTGGGCACTTTGTTTTTCCCGAAGGGGATGACTATACATTTTTTGGCATTTAGTTTAAGGCCGTGACTCCAGCACCAGTTGTCCGTTTCTGTGAGGCCTTTTTGTAGGATGTATGTGTCCGCTGGTGTATCGACTATGGCGCCTAGTTTGCAGTCATCTGCAAACTTTGTCAGCCACAGCCCTCCCATGTTTGCTTTAACATCTGAGAAATAAATGCCGAACAAAAGGGGTCCCAGGACCGATCCCTGTGGAACACCACTTGTGACTGGCTTTGAGTCTGACATTGCTCCAGCGATTGTAACTTTATGGGTTCTGTCCTTTAGCCAGTTTGCAACCCATCTAGTGACATAAGGGTTTACGTTTAAGCTGTTGAGCTTATCTATGATGCCTGAGTGGGGTATTGTGTCGAAGGCCTTTGCCAAGTCCAGGTAGGCTGTATGGACTGCTTTGCCCTCATCTATGGCTCTAGTGACTGTTTCGAAAAAGTCAACCAGGTTCAAGAGGCAGGATCTGCCCTTTACAAAGCCGAACTGGTTGGGGTCAAGTGTCTGTAGGTCCCCTATGTCTCTGTTTTTGAGTTCCATAATGATTCTTTCCATAGCTTTGCAGACCAGGCTGGTTAAGCTTATGGGGCGGTAGTTTCCAGGGTCTGTCCCCCTTTGTGGAGTGGGACCACTGTTGCTGTACGCCAGTGTTCAGGTACATATCCCGAAGTAAGGCTAAGGTTAAATAGCATTTTTATGTGTGGGTTTAGCTCCTCTTGGAGTTCACGTAACATGCAACCCGGGATACCGTCAGGTCCCATTGATGCTGTATTTTTAGCTTTGTTTAGGGCGGTTTTCACTTGGACATCTGAGATGACAGGGAGATTACATTCAGCTGGGATAAGTATTTCTTCTTTTGGGGGTGAGGGAGGGGAGAAATTTGCACTGAACCTGTCAGCCAGAATGTTGGCAATATCTGTGGGTTCAGTGTATTTTTTGTTTTTGTGAACCAACTCTGAGCATATCTGAGGGTTTCCGCCCAGGTTTCTAACATAGCTGAAGAAGGCTTTGTGGTTATCTTTAGTGTCCTTAGTGATTTTTCTCTCAAAGTTGGCTTTGGATGTTTTTATGAGAGAACGCAGTTTTCTGCTAATGTTGATCAGAGATGTCTTCCCTTCATGGGATTTTGCTCTGACGTGCAGTAGCTTCCTTCTTTTGTTATACAATTTGTTAATGGCTAAGGTCCACCAGACAGGACGCTTGCCTTTGGTGGAGAGGGACTTGGATTTATTTGGGATTGCATGATCCATGCATTCTTGGAGATGTCCATAGAAAGCATTTGTGAAGGATTCAGTATTGTGGGATGTGGTATCCACTGGCACAGTGGGCTTAAAGGATATCATCTCAGTCTTAAGAAGAGTGAAGTCTGCTTTTGAGAAGTTTTTCACTGTGGTCTTTTGTGCTGGGAGGTGGAGGTGGGATATGTATATCCAGGGTGATTAGTTTGTGGTCAGATCTCACTAGGGAGGGGTATACTTCCGGTGTGGAGCATTTTGTCCCCATGTTTGTGATGATCAGGTCTAGTATATTATCTCCCCTAGTGGGAGAGGTGACTAGTTGTTCCAGTGCATTTGAGTTTATGAACTCCAGGAACCTTTGGGCTAGGGTATTAGGGCTAGAATAATGTACCCAATCTATGTTTGGGTAGTTAAAGTCTCCCAGTATGATGGTATTTTGTGATGCATTCATATCCTCCAATGTCTTCAGGAAGGCGGAGTGGGGTTCCCGAGATTGGGAGGGTGGTCTGTAACATGCTACCAGTTGTATAGCAGTTTTGACTATGGTTAGTTGCACCTGTATGGTCTCTGATGCTTCATGTGTTGCTACTAACCTGGAGGTGTGGGTGTCCTTGATGAATATGGACACTCCCCCTCCCTTTGTGGTTCGGCCCGGGTTTTGGGGCCGAAAAGCATGATACGAGGTATAGCCTGGTAGTGCTGGGGTACTCTCAGGAGCTTTGAACCAGGTTTCAGTTACTGCACAGACGTCGATGTTCTCCATGCTGAGGAGTGCATCAAGTGCCTGCATCTTGAGATTTAGACTTCTGGCATTGTGCAGCATTACCCTTAGTTTTTTTCCATTATTGTTTTCTAAGGCAGTGGGTTTGTCTTTTGAGCCTTGCCTAAAAAAGGCACTATGGGGGTGGCAAGAGCCTTAGCCAATATCTGGAAGCCCAGTGGTGACCGGTGTAAGCCATCCCTTGCGAAGCAGCGTGGCTTGTCCAACATGTCATCCCAGGCAGACAGATATTGGATCCCCTTAGAACGACACCAGTACTTGAGCCAATTATTAAAGCTGATCATCTTGTCTTTGTATTGTGGTATCATTCTTGGTGAGGGCAAGATGCTGCTCAGGGTCAGGGTCATACCAGCCTGGGCTACATAATCGGAGAGCTCCTCTATGTCTATTTTCATGTAGTCCAGGGAGGTACTTCTCAGGTCATTCACACCAGCATGGACAATGACGGAGTCATATTTGTACTTGCTTTGGAGTGACTTGAGTGCATGTGTTATGTGGCGGATCCTAGCTCCCGATAGGCAGCTCACAGTCACCCTCTCCTTGTTCAGCCTGGTCAGCGGGACATCAGTGTGTCTGACTATAGAGTCACCTATTACTAGTGTATCAGGCATGGTGTTTGGCCTTAAGGGCTGTGATTGGTTGACACACTGATTTATTGAAGTATGTGTTGCATGTATTTTTTTTTGAGGTGGTGGATTTTTGGATGTCTGCTTTGGGAGCCTCTGTTGTTTTGGTAAGTTTTTTATTAGAGCCTCTGAGTATGTCTTTGTGTTTTTATGTGTTTGGTTTGCAGTTGTGGTAGGTCTATGTGGGACTGGGATTGTTGTGTGTGTGTGTGGTTACCATCTCCTCCTGTCTGGTCATGCCAGCCCTGAGTTGAGAGAGTTCAGCCTCCAGTTTGGCTATATAGTTGCATCTCTCACATGTATTTGTGTTTGTTGGGAGGAGGAGAGGGTTGTCTGTGTACATGAGACAATTGTAGCATTGTCTCAAGATACCCAGATTGACCAGCTGAACTTGAGAGGACACCAGTAATCTACCACTCGACATGCTAGAACAGTATAAGTGAGTGCTGTACCTTTAAGGGAAGTGGATATTCACAGGGGGTGGTAAGTAGATGTAGTGCTTTACTTAGTACGAGAGTGCTTACTTAGTAGACAAGTATTGAGAACAAGTGCTAGGCTTATAATATAGTGAGTAGTCTGATTATACTAAGAGTAGAGCTTCCTTAAGGGAAAATTTGAAGAGCAGACCTGGCGGAACTGAAAAACATTGGAAACATGAGCCACAAAGCATTGTAGAAAATTATGTTTATATCACATGGGATTGATTACCTATTGCCAACAGTTAAAAAAAATAGATGCGAGAAAACTACATGTAGTAGTCTATGAAAAGACAAAGGTAGCATTGATCATTGAAATTGCTACACCCAGTGACTACAGTATCTTACTTACAGAGAGATGAAGTCATAAAATACCAGGATTTGCAGGCAGAGGTTAGGGCAATGTAGAAGGATACCCAGATAGTTCCAGTAGAAGTAGGAGCAACATGTCTTATAAAAATAAAATTAACAATCATACTTAGATATGTTACTGATATATATAACTCCGTATGAATTGCGGAAGGAGTCAGTACTAGGCACATTGCGGGTGCTGTGAAGAGCATTTCTAGCTAACATCAAAGATTGAAACAATACTAATTTCATGAACTTTAATCATACTTTTACTTAGGAATGGGGTCCATTCCTGTCATGGTATTAAAAACTCAAAAGACGTCGAGAAATTAAAACATGAGTACGCATTCAGTTGTAAAAGAGAAAAACTATTACAAAGATTTTTACATGCATTATACAAATATGATTCCTTTATTAATTATACAATTTAAGATTACATAGATTGCTTAAGTCCTGCCTTCCCTGGAATATTACAGTTAGCAGATGTACCATCTGAGAGTCATCTACTTTCACTGCAGGGGCACCAGCAAAATGTTATCATTATGATGTGGAGATTGTACTGTTTTCCCACAAGTTTCCGGAATATGTAGGTCACCCGCAAAAACCGTTGATGTTTTTACCAAACTGGCCAATAAATTTGGTCAGAAAAAAGTTAGTGAAAATCCTCACTCTTCAGGCTTGGACTATATACCACCTTCTCTAAGACATGAAAGGGTAACATTTTGTTTATTAATTCTCAGTGTCATATTCTTTGGGCTTCTAAGCATTGAGTCCCCTTGAGTAGTATTTCATCACATGCTTTTTTTTTCCTGAGCCACTATCCTTTTCAAGTTGTTCTATACTAATGGATGGTCTCTAAATCAAGTATGTTACTATTTCAATTCTGCAAATCTATATTCACTGGCATTCTGTAGTGGTTATTCTTTGATAGCCCCCCCCCCCATTTACTCCAGTACCTCCTAAGGGCCTTTTCTTCTTCCTTAGGATAGGTTATGTATTTCTAATATTTGTACTATCATAAATTTTAGCACAACATCTCTTCCTGTTTATGTTCACTTATTTGTCAGCTTCAGTTTGGGATAAAAAAAGATGTCTGTAGACTAAGATAAATGTGACACCTTTATTAATTTATCATTAAGATATAGACACAAATTAATAAAAAGAAAACGAACCTTATTAACATTTTTCATTCCCATACATTATACATTACATATGTTTTCTTTCTTTATAACAACATTCATTCAGTCCAGAATTACATAAATTACTGAATTCCTGTCTTTTCTTAAACCTCATTCCTCCCTCTCTCCTGAACATTGTTTTGCATGTATTGTTTCCACAAATTGTATTTATTTCTCTAGAATATGCTGCTTCCCTTTTCAAGTCATTTTATCTCCTTTACAAGATGTACTATTTCATTTGGAATCAGTTTAGATTTTGATTTACAATTTCTAGTAATTGCTTTTTGGCAGCCAATTGAGTTAAACCTAGTAAGGCCTTACTATGGCTAGGCATTTCAGATTCTATGTTCCAACTCAAAAGAATATTTTCCTTAGTTATAGCTATTTGCTTGCCCAATATTTCTGACAGAGTATTTTGTAGGGAATTTTTAAATCTACCAACTCATTGTACTTCCAAAAACATATTCCCAGTTACCAGTTTCTTTCTTATCACACCTCCAACATTTGCTGTCTGCCTGAGAGAACTTCTTTGACGTCTGATTGTGCTAAAAAGTACCTATGCAAACACTTCCAAGCAAAAATTCTAAACCTTCTGGATAATGTTGCACACTTGGGAGCCATATATATGTTCTCCCATTGTTCTTTGTAAATTGCTTTTCTAGTCTCTCTCTTCCCAGTCTTTTCTAACCTCCTGTGATTGATTCTTACAGTTATCATGCCATGTTTTATATGTTCTATTAATTATCCACTTCTCACAGCAGCTTCCGTTCTAGATTCAATTAAAAATGTTGCCAGTGCAGGTATTTCACCTAGGACTCCCCTATCCCTTTCTCTTTGCCTCTTCTCTGATGTCAATCCAGGGTAGGGATGGCAGTTTCAAACCTGCAATCCAGACTTCATCTTGGCCTCATTTTACTGTTTTACCCTTCCCTCTGTAGTTATATGCCCCAATACCTTGGTTCAATTTGTCAGTTTTCTCCAGTAAATTCCAGTCCCTCCTTTGCCTATTTTCTCTACTCCTACATGCAGTCATTCCTAATGTCAGAATTTCTTTTCTCCATTCCTGTATTGGCTTCCTTTTTAGAAGACTTTCAAGTCACTGACATTATCAATATCACTAGCTAAGGTGGCAGTATCAGAAGGCATTATGCTAAAATGCCAGTACCTAATTGAGATGTTAGAGTATTTTTATGATTTTGGATTTTAGTACTTCACAAAATCTCTTCCTGCTTACATTCACTTCTTGCCCAACTTCACTTGAGATAGCGGGATGTCTACAGACAGAGGCAGTTGTAACTAACAATGCTAAAGTGACAATATTAGAAGCAGTTGCAATATCTGGTGTTGAGTCTAAATTACCAGAACCTAACTGAAGTGTCTTACCAGAACCTAACCGAAGTGTCAGTATTTGCATTTTGAATCTTCAGTATATAATACCACTTAATCAAGTAGTTGCATTTGCAACGGGTATGTGTGAATAGTGGAGACTGTCATTGTTTTGATATCTGTATCCATCTTGCATACAGTATGTTGTTGTAGAAGCCCCCTATCAGCAGGTCTTGGAGGTAAAATCTGTTCATCTCATTCACTTTAAAATTGTAAACTGAAATTGGCAAAACAAAGTTACAGTAATGCAAACTGCACGTTATCTGAATGTAAGATGGAAGAAATATACATACCAGTAGTGCTAGTATGTATGCATTTATGTATTTATTTATTTATTTATACATACGTTGTTAATCAGGTAAGTGAACTGGTCCAGGGACCTTTTTTCAGCCATGACCTGCACCCCAGTGGCAAAGACAATAGCAAGAAATGCACTTAGGAATGCAAATTAAAAAGTAATACTGCTGTTAAGGCTTTTGACAAATATTGCACATACAGTACATAGCCAAGGTGTGTCAGTGAATAATTAAAACATTTACAGGAAAGCATACATTATGTTTAAATATACAAAGTAAACTATTGTAAATACAAACTATTACACAATTCTATAAGATGTTACTACAGTGTAAAGGACTAGAAATCAGCCTGTGAGTGTTGCATGGCTGTAAGGAGAATTATATTTGTATCACTACTGTTGTTCTAAGGTGGTGGTGCTGCGGTAGCATTGTCGCCTCACAGTAGGAGGCTGTCCGGTTCGATTCTCAGCTAGAGCGTCTTTTACGTGGAGACATGCGTGAATGGGCGTACCTTCGTTGAAGGTTGTGCGTCATGCCTGGCAAGCAGGTACGTAAAAATCAATTGCCAATCATTAGCGGACCGGAGTTCCGCTGTGGCGACCCCTAACCGGGAAAAGCCGAAAGACAAAACAACAACAACTGTTATTCTAAGGTAGTGTCAAACAGACTAAATGTGCAAATTTCTGAATGCAGCCATCAGTACATTTGAACCTAAGAATTAGTGTACCTTTGCTTTAACCTATGCTTCTGTGGCATTTGCATTTACTTTCTCTGAATTCCTTAAAGTTGCTCTGTAGTCCTAATATTCTCTGGGTGATTGTTTGAAACAACTGGAACTATTTTCAAGAAATCTATTTCTTGCATAACAAGTTTGAATGAGGGCCAGTGTAACTGAATGCCATCATTATTGCTAAGAGTATAGAACTGGTTTCCATTTCTGAGCTTGTTTTTCTTTTTTTAGCCTCACACAGTACATTGTCAGGATTATTAACACTTTAAAGCCCCTCAATTATTTGTGCAACAGTAATCTGAAACATTTAGAGTGCTGACAAACTAAGAAAATGAAGCTTGAGAAATTGCTATTAACTAACTGTTTTTGATAATATCTCCATAACACAGAGAATTTTAGCATGACAACTTGGGCAATAGAAAGTAGAAAGAGTTACCACCAAACATAGGGGCCTATGACAAGAAAAATAACCAGAGATCCTATAGAGACATTAGAGGTATTTCAGAAATGCTATGAAAATGTATACAAAATAGAGAAATATGGAAATCAGGAAAGACAACAAATGGAAATATTTAAGAGAAACTTAAGTATGACAAGGCTAATTAGAGGGAGAGGTAGATGAGGCCCAACTTACTAACAGTTAAGATCAGAGGAAATGAGATAAAAATGGTAACCTACAATCAATCTGTAGGAAAGTCTCCAGGTACTGATGGTATTACTCTGGATGTTTGGAAGTTAGGAGGGAAGAAAGTGATAAAGATGTGGAAGGTTTTGTTTAACAGTATTTTAAAAGGAGGGGAAGAACCAACATTTTGGAAGAAAGCTGTGGTAGCTGTAGTACCTAAAGATGGTAACAACCCATCAGACCCAGCTTAATATAGATGCATTTTAATTTTAAGCCATAATTATAAAATGTTGATGTATATACTAGCTAAAAGAATGGCAAAGGTGTTGCCATAATTGATAATATGGACCAATGTGTTTTTGTGGAAAGGGGAGGCAAACATTTGACAACATTAACAGAGCAATGAAAATACTGCTGCTGTTGTTAGGTCTTGATGCAGAAAAAGCATTTGAGAGTGTAAGCTGGGATTTTGAGTAGGGCAGTGGAAAAATTTGAATTCCCTAACAGAATAATAAGGTTAATTAGAAGAAGCGATATAAGGTGGAAGGACTCCTCTGTGATAAACTGTGTCTGAAGAGAAGAACTAGACATGGGTGTCCTCCTTCCCCTTTGTTATTTGCTTTATTTTTAGCAATTGGTAAAGAAAAATTAAAGGACTCAGAAATTCAAGGATATAATTGCTATGGTAATCAAGTAAAGTTGGCTTTATTTGCAAATGATATTATTATGTACTTGAAAAATCCAGAAAAGGCATCTGACTCTGGTGGAACATTTTGAGACAGTTTCAAGCCTTTTTAGGATCTAAAACTAATGAAGATAAAGGAAAGGCTACAGCTGTAATCTGTGGGCCTGCATCCATTGAAGGGGCCATCTTTGCCATTGCCAGAGCTATCCGAGAAAGAGTCAAAGGTTTGCTGTTGAGGTTTTGTAAATCAAAGCAACTAGGACCCCATTCTCATTGCTGCTAAAGGATCTCTGAGGGTCTCAAATCTGACACCTTTGGCAGACAGAGTCTTACTTTCTTGCTTGCGCCTTGGTAACCTGTATTTCATCATAGGTCTGAAAAGAGCAGAACAATCAAAGGAGTCATTAGTTAAGGATGCCTTAAAATGTCCACCAAGTTGCAAAGAAAAAGCCAGGTATGATGTCTTAAGTTGATGCTTGCCCCAGTGCCTTAGCTGCTTCATCGGCTGAGCTATGTAATATCCACATAAAGGAGTTTGTAATGTTAAGCATAGAACCCATGATAGTCTCAGCTTGTTTACTTGAATCAGCAGTGGGTGGCTTCTGCAAAGAGTCTAAAATATGCTGCCGTAAGTCTTTTTATAAGTGGTTCATACGTGTTGCTTAATTCATGATGAAGTTGAAGGTGATTTGGATGTAAGAAAGCGGGACAATTCTTCTTTTGAAAAATGTCTGTTCAAAGGTTTAGCAGGAGACTTCTCTTAAGTGACAGTTGTTTCAGATGTGGAGTGAGCCAAAGGACGTAATTTCTGCACTAACACTGGTGCCAAAGAATGCTGCACCTGTTTCTGCCTCTGAACTTTCAAGGCTAAGGAAGGGCCCACCTCATCAGGTTTTCTTTTCCAATTTTCCTTATCTTTGTATCTTTTTTTCCCCCTCTCTCTTCTTTTGTTTGTCCACTGAGGAAGCCTGGCTAGCAGGAGTAAGAAGACATTTTAAAATTAACATATTTCTCTGTTCTGCTAAGGCTCAAAGGCCTTACAAATGGCACAGTCTATGTCCAGGTGTTCAGGCCTCAGATGCACCGCACAAAATCATAGGTATCCTGAGCTGGGATTTTGGGGCCTCACTTGCCAATTTTCTGAAGCTCTTATCCATACTTGCAATGTCAAGAATTTTTGTCACACAAGAAAACAGAAACACTGGCTACTGACAAAAAGGAAGCAAGAAATACTGATTAAAATGAAGTTGTGAATGCTACATTAGTAATAATCTAACAGTGGGTAGGTATAGAAGCAATCCAATCGTGTTTTTTTTTTAAGGAGCAAGAAGGGAGCCATGAAGTAGTCTAGGAAAGTATAGATGTATATAAATGTAAGTAGGTACAGTTTAATGTAAACTAAAGGTCATAAGAATTAGTGAAATTAGAAAAAATAAAGGAACTGTTAGCTTCTGGTGCAAAGGTCTGTTTGTTCACAGTGGCAGCAAATGAGATTTGTAGTTAGAGACCAAGGGTGTAATGGGAGGAAAGCTTCTGAAGGAATTTGAGGCAAGGAGCACTGACACAAGGCCGGATGGATCAGAGAAGTCTCTGTATCCAACAGTCAGATCAGATGGCTCTGATTAAATATTTATTTTAATTTTGTGCTGTTTGTGCTGTCATTTATTTCTGATATCAGCTTTATTCAGTTTAGGGTCTTGGGGAAGCTGGAGCCTATCCCAGCTGTCATTGCTCTATCCACTTGTTAAAAACCCATGCAGACTCCTCAGAAAAAGTCCACCTGGGAAGTGAATTGTAGATCAAGTACTATGAAGCAGCAACATTAACCACTTCATTACTGTGCCACTCATACAGCCATACCTATACTATGTCTTAGAGCTTAACACTGTTTGTAGCGTTTATGATTTCTGTGAATTTAGGTACCATACATAGGATACATAGTTTAATATGGTGCATAGCTTCACTGGATGTCACATGCTAATTTTTATTACTAGCAGTTTGCTGCATTATCATCTCTTGACCTCTTGTACTGTGAACCTGTAGCATGGCTACAAGGTTTTGAATGGATTGTTGTAGGCATTTGTTCTAGTTCACAAAGCAGGTCCTTCACTAAATAAAGTTAGGCACTTGTTAAGTATTAATGATTACCTGTTTATGTGCACAAGATATTTGGAGCTGTGATACCACATTTCTTCCTGTTCCACTTTGCAGTGTTTTTCCTAAATCACACTAGATTTCTGTTTGTAACCAAGATGTTCCAGGCATTTTGAAGTAATGGATATCCGGCTTTTCTTTGTTGCTGCAGAAGATAATAATCATGCTCATAATTTTATTTTTTTGCATTATAGTTTGAAAAAGATCAACTGTTAAAATAGCAGGAATGGGTATGTTCATGTTATTGTGGTGCTGTTTTGCGTAGTAATGATGTTGCATTTTTACCTACTTGAGATGTTGCTGAGGTTAATACTCATAGGTTCATAGGTTCATACTAGGCTATCTGCCCTAGGGCATTTATAAGCCTAGCCAGAGTATGTTTGGCTTTCGCCACCCATTTTAAATTTATTTTGCTATGCCCTTTTTCGAGGTTAGTATACTGTGCCTCTGTCTAACAGTGACACAGAAGTGATACCCTGATGTTCAGAATTGTACTGTTTACAGCTTAGATTGAAAACATTTGTCTTTTAAAATAATAGGTCTGGATGTAGTGTATAGTTCATCAACACTGTCATAGTGCTGTCCCTAACTATCTCTTCATTTCATTTTTAAGAGTGCAATGCAATTCATTACACTATACAGTTATGAGGACATTGCTATTGCTGAGATAGAAGGAAGCTCTGGATCACTATGGAGTATCAGTCCACCCAGTCGAGAGCAGATGATAAAGGAGTTAAAGAACAGCACAGCTAACATGACACTTCGTTTCACTTGGAAGTTTCAGAGGTAAGAAGGCATTGCTAAACACTGTTATTTTAATACAGATATTAAGTCTGCTTGTGCTGCTTTCCTGCTAATGAGATGCAGTACTTTAAGTGTTGTGTGTGTGATTAGGCCTTTTTGTTTGGACAGTTATGTATTTCTGAACTCAGAATCAAACCAAGACTGTTGGAAAATATTTCTATCTTATGTGCATTCTTATCTGGTGAGCAGTTGTACAAGACAATCCTTTCTTTAGAAGTTTGTAGATATCATGGGGCACATAGTACTACTGTGATAAAGGCTCATTTGTGTAAGTATATACCTATTAGTGCAGCAATGTGAGAATTTTTCTTTGGTATTGTATTTATGAATTTAGAAGAAAGTATATTTGGGAGTGAGAGACAAAGGCACTTCTGAAGGCATAAACAAAGAATACTATGCAGCAAGTACTTTATTTTTAGTGGAAATAAACACTCGTTGATAATACTTTACTCAGATGCACCTCTGGCTGGCAATTATATAATAGAAACGTTTATGATCCAGTCTTATAAAGCTTAACTTTGATTCTTTTTTTTTTCATACTGTTGAAGGGTGAGTGTGGTGGTAAGGGATATTAAGTCTGTCTGTGCTGCTTTCCTGCTTTACAACCTCTTGCTGTGAGGTGACAACATTAACCACTGCAACAACCAGCACTCCTCTTTTCCCACATATCCTTAGCTGCCATAACAGAATCCGTTTTAATCCATACTCCTAAATTCTTCATTTTTTGTCCCCCCATAAATATGGGTATTGTTAAACCAATTCATGTGTGGTATATACTTTAAAGAGCCTTTCTTTTGTCTTCATTAATTTTATATCCTGGAAAAACTTGAAACTGAATCAGAATGCTCCACAACACTGAGATATCCTTTTCTGATTTTATTAGGTACAAAATAATATCGTCTATAAGTAAAGTAAAGCAAAGCCAACTTGCCAATTATATCCTTGAACTTCAAAGTCCCTTATTTTCTTTGCCAATGGTTCCAAGTGTAACACAAATAACTAAGGGGAAAGAAGGCACCCTGCCTGGTTCCACCATTCAGATGCAAGTTATCAGAATGGAACCCTCCCTCCCACATTAATTTTTGCATCCAATCCATTGTATATCCTTACTAACCCTATTATTGGATTGGGAATACAAATAATCCTTTTTAATCCATACACCTAAATGTTTCATTTTAACCTGTCCTCATAAGTATGAATATTGCTAAACCAATTTGCACATGGTTGCACAGCAATGCAGATTGCTTTATCTTCATTTATTTTTACATCTCATAAGAATTTGAAACTGAATCAAAAGGTTCCACAACATGAAATATCCTTCTTTGGATTTATCAAGAAGAAATATATACTCTACAAATAATTTAATTTATTTAGTTACTTTTGTTTACTGGGATAATCTGACTGGGTCTGCAAAAGCAAACCCCCTTTCAGCTGAGACCTGGGAAACAAAGCTATGTACATCAATACCAAAAAGGCAAAGTACATAAAGGAGAAAAAGTTGCAATAATTTCAAGGTTTACTTTTCCAGATTACCAAGCAAGTTTTATCTTTGAATTTGTGAACTCTATTTCTTTGCTAAAAACTCCAAATATAAAATAAACAACTGAGGGAAAGTGGACATCTGCCGTGTTCAAACACACCTTAATTTGTGCCTTTGACCCTTCACATATTTTATTACACTTATTATTCTATCAGGTGATGCAAATGCTGCCATTGCCCTACTCATACAATCCCAACTGACACTATTGAGTGTTTTCTATGTATCAAGACCCACCAGTGAAAGTGAGTGATGCTGTCTTGCACTCTTCTTTCTTCTTGATCATCCTTGCACCATCAATGTTGTCAGATGTTTGTCTTCCCTCCACAGAACCCACATTGATTCATATTTTCAAGTATTGGCATATTTGCCGTTTATATAGCTATTATTGACATGAGCACTTCATGATCATGGTTTCTAATCACTATGCATTTATATGAATCTGGGTCTGAAGGCTCTTTCCCCATTTGAGTAATACAGCCACTAAAGCTTTTTTTCAAGATGGCAGTACTGCCCCATTTTTAAATATTAAAAAAGCCTTCTAGATATTTATCACTCTCTGCCATTCTAATTTCTGCATTTCCACTGGAATAGTGCATATTCTTGGTGACTTTTGAAAAAATTACATTGATCTGCTCTGCTTACTTGCTTGCTTGGTGGATTTGATGTGTTCTTAAGACACCCAGTCTTGCTGGCTGGATTCTGCCAAAATTCAAAGTCTGGTTATATTTGCATTCACAGACTGTTGCATACAGAAACTTGCAGAATATACACTGATGAGAGAATATACTTTGCAGCACTTGTCTTTAAGAGCAGTAACCAATAACTTTTTATAATAAACCAAACAGAACCACATTGCAGCTTAAAAGTACTGTTCCAACTTTACTTCTCATATAGTAGAGATGATGTGAGAGATATAACATTTACCTTAGGACATATGAGTCCCTACCATACCTCTAACATAACTGGATTTATACAGCTCTTTATATACAGTTTTAGTCCTCTATTTTGGAAAATTGCTTATCCTGTAGAAACAATACTAAGCTTCCTTGTTTAACAATGTCTTGTAAGAGACCAGCTTTTCTGACAGTGTGAATATCCTGTAACAGTGTCCTGATGTCCATGTAGAAAAACATATTTTTGAGGAAATGCATTGTTCTGTATTCTATTTGGATCTATGTATAAAAACATATGTTCTTGTGCCAATGCTGATAAGTATATCCTGTTTTCCATGCAGAAAAACATATTTTTGAGAAAACACATTGTCAGAGATCAGCTTTTCTGACAGTGTAAACATCCTGTATTTTATTTGGATCTTTGTATAAAAACATCTGTTCTTGTGCCATATCCTGTTTTTCATGCAGAAAAACATATTTTTGAGAAAACACATTGTCACAGTGTCATAAACATATCCTGTTGTTTTAGGAAACATATTGTGCCCATCCTGTAATTTTAGGAAACATATTGTGTCCATTTTTTTATATGCAGAAAAGCATGTCAGTGTTCTTTAAAAGCAGATTTTGCATTTTTGCTCTTGCGTACATCCTGTTTTTAAGTCTGTAAGGGAAGAATGTCCATTCAGCAGATTCCTTTTCCAAGCCATGGTCATTTAGTATGACTGCTGATCACATATTACTAAACTCTGTTTCTGCATTTAAGCAAGCCTTTTCTTTCAGCATATTTACAACATAATTAATTTCAGACTTATATTTATAAAATCTAACAACTTCTCTGTTGACTGAGTATCCTGTCCATCACTGTTTTTATTTCATCTCTTCCTATATTAGATATTTGTTTGCCTCAACTTTTTTCTAGCATTAGCATAACTAAGTCATCCATAAGAATTTCCATTGTCCCTATTCTTAGTTTCCAAATCAGGTGCGCAGGTGCAAAGGCCAACAGACCTAATGCAAAGACAAAAACGGTCAGCACCACATAGTGAAATACAATAATAATTTATTGTGACAGCTCCAAATAATAGTGTATAAAACACTACAGACAAAATATCAGACCTGTTTTGGCATTAGCATGCTTTCATCAGTGATGACCGGTTTCAGTATTAGCATGCTTTCATCAGTGATCCTAACTCACAATAGACAGAAACAATATTTAAATACATACACCACTTCCAATTAATTAATTACAATTTCTCATTAAGTCCAGGTTTAAAGAAACCCCCAAGCCTAATGATCCAATTCTTTTCTTTATGA
Organism: Protopterus annectens; assembly: GCF_019279795.1. NCBI lineage: Eukaryota > Metazoa > Chordata > Ceratodontiformes > Protopteridae > Protopterus > Protopterus annectens. The sequence goes on from NC_056742.1 coordinate 96,293,638, forward strand.
TTTAAAATCGAGTGCCACCCTGTTTTAATCAGTCTAGTTCCCTGTACTTGATTAATGATAGTAAATTTAAACTGAGCTGTAGTATGATGAACAGTATGTTTTTATAATGAACTAGAATTTCTTTTGTTTCAGATATCACTAGGGTGTTCTGAAGTACGAGTACAAAAAGGCTTTGAAGTTTGGCCATCATAAAAGGCTGAGCAAGAACAGCTTGCTAAATACACAAGCCAATCTACTGCAATTACCAAAAAATGTAATATCATAAACCTTAGGGGTGTTTGCACTTGTAAATTGTTTGGACTTCAAAACATGTTTACAAGAGGAACAATGACCACAAGGACTACAGCCTATTAACTGATCTCCAAATAAAGTAGCCTGTTGTTGAATGGCCCCCATTCTATGTTTATAGTGGCTGAAATGTGACCCTAATGTGGGTCCACGACGAAAATAAAACAGACACCTGGGGCCCAAAATTTCTGAGAGTTTATCATCCGACTTTAAGACCCCCCCCCAATACCGATCAGCAATGTCCCTTAATACATTGGTGTTACGTCCAAAAGTGGTAACAAACCTAATGTCAATATCCTCATCCAACCCCCTGAACTTATATGTTAAGAAATTGGATATATGTTGTGTCGAGGCCCGATTATTGGCAGTCCTAACATTGTTATGTTCATAACCCCTGTTGTGAAACCTACTTATGAGATCATGTTGAAAATGTTGATATGAATTTTCAGAAGAACATATACACCTGATTTTAAGAAATTGTAATTTGGGAATGTTTTTAATTGTGTCTAGGGTGAAAGCTGGAGGCATGGCGTAATGTATTATACCGGGGGTGTTTACGGAAAAACTTAGTGCTTAGTGTTTGATCAGGTTCCCTGCTGATTGTTAAATCCAGAAAATAAATCTCCAAAGAATGGAAATTCACCGTAAACTCAATTTCCCATTTGTTCTCATTTAAATATTGTATAAACTCCTGCAAATATGTACTATCTGCCCTCCACACCATCCAGCAATCACCTAGATAGCGTCTCCAAATATCAGTTTCATGAATTTATGAATTATGGCTAGTATCATAAATCAGTTGTTCCTCTAAAAATCCCATGAACAAATCTACATAAATGGGGGCAAAAGATGCCCCGCATAGCAGTGCTCTTGACTTGCCAGTAACATTTGCCATAAAAGTAGAGCACGTTTTTATTGGGAACATGTTCAGTCATGCAATCAATAGTGTGTTGAAACGCAATGGATATACGTTTGCCCTATCAAGCCAATATTGGATGGCTTCAAGACCAGCCCAATGAGGAGATCTGGTATATCGGGCAGTTGCATCTAAAGTGCACATGATCCAATTAGTTTCTAACTATGTATCCGAAATAATTTGCAGAAATTGTGTAGTGTCTTGAATCCTGGACCTAATAGCCCTAATAAGGGTTTAAGATACCTAGTCAGGAAAGCCGATGAATGTTCAGTTAATGAGCCTCTCACAGATATGATAGGTCTTCCTGGAGGTTTCTGTAAGTTTTTATGAATTTTGGGCAACAGGTACAGGTGTTGTGGCTGAGGATCAGGAACTGTGATATGAAATTGTGCATTTTTACTGATAATACCTTCTTTCACGGCATTCCCAAGGAAATAATCAGTTTCCTTTTTAAACCTAACTGTGGGGTCCAGAGACAAGATATATATAGAATCTGCCATCTGAAAGTTGTCTAGTGGCCTCTGCAAAATACATTGGCCAGCCCATCAATGCCACAGTCCTACCCTTATCAGCAGGCAAAATCACTAGATCTTGCTCAGGAGCAGCCTTAGGTCAACTGGTGCCCTAGGCAAAAGGGCTCCACGGTGCCACCTACCTCACCATCTGGTGGCCCCCATCCTGGTCTACCTTCACCTAATAAATACTGGAAAAATGCCCCTGCTACAGCAGTGCCCTAGGCGGCCACCCAGCTGACCTGTGCCTAAGGCCGGCTATGATCTTGCTTCTGCTTTGAGATTTAATAATGCTTGCTGTTCAGACTTGGTAAGATTAGATCTTTGAAAACGGGTGTTGGAACCGTGAAAATGTAGATCTTCCATTACACATTGTTGAAAAGTGGCCACATGTTTATCCATTTGCCATTATCCAAATGAAGATTTGCAAAACTGAAAATCAGTAGATCTGACTGTTCTTAGTTTCCCCATTCATTTACGTTATACCAGCTTTTATAAAATTTCTGGAATATCATAAAGCCTCTGTAGGAACTCTGGTTATTTTTCTTGCCATTGGCTTCCTAAGTTTGGCTACAATTCTGTTTTCTATTGTCCAAGGATTCTCTAGAGTTTAGTAAGGAGTAGTTGCTTAACAGTAGTTTTTCTAACCTCATACATATTGTCCATATACAACCTTATTATAAGTCCATAAGTTGGTACTGGGCTATCTGCTCAAAGGCATATATTAGCCCAGCCACATTGTGCGGTATTCACCGCCCCTTTATTAGTTCCCTAGACCCTTGTACTAGCAGCTAGTACCCTTGGCCCCTATCTAGTAGTGCTGTTGGTGTGATTACCGGTGTGAACTTTGTTACCCATCCATTCCTCAAGGTTCCTCTTGAAGAGTGATAGTGAGGGGCTCTGTCCCATTATTATTGTCCCATTAGCACTCTGCAGTTACTCCTCCTCTTATTCTAAAAAACTGGCATAATACGTTATGCATAAATATGAAAAATTAGTTCTTTCTGCTGTGTGCTGTTTATAAAAACATTGGGTAAAATTGAGAGTCTATTAAATACAAGTTTTTATTAAACCTCAAGTATTCATTAGACTAATAGACCAGTACAAGAGAACAATTATGACTACCACTGTATGAAGCAGATTTTGGAGAGCAATTACACTAGCTTTTGAGCATGCACTCACAGTGAACATCCTACGATGTTGATATTTACCCAATGTTAAACATACTTCTAAGATATAATATCAGCTATAATTGTAATTTCAGTCACCACAGAAAAGGCATTTCATGTCTGGAAGCAAAATTTTTTACTTCTTTCAGTGTACCTTACATAACACTGTCATATATAATCCCTTTTGATCATATTCAGTAAGGACTTTTTATATAGTAATGTCTGTGAATATGAATATCCACATTTGAACATCTACTGTAACAGGAAACATTTACAAACAGCTTCACATTACTAATTGGATGGGGATATCCTCTTGTTAACTGCCTTATTTTTTTATTTATTTTTTTACTTTGACTTGCTAGTATAGATACTCTGCTCACGTATTTTTTTTTACATTATATTGTATGTTTTGTTTAGAAGTTGTATTAAAGCAAGAGTTGGGGTTACATCATGCTTTTTTAATGTCGGTAGTGCAAGCTTTCAGCAGAATAGTCTGAGCAAGCATGAAACTTTTAGCCTTTTAACAGGGGTTGTCACTGTGCATGCTTTTCACCATAGTATGTATGCAAAATAAATGCACGTGATTAAAACTGTTTGTGCCTTATTCAGCTGTTTTTACTTTTTGTATGCAAGTATTGTAGATATGTTCTGAAACCTTTTGGTATAGTCATTTGGTTTTATTACATGTATGAGTAATTTCAGGATTGTGTGATTGTTTTGAATATGTTGGATATTTCCTTTGTTAACACTATCATTTTTAAATGCATGCAGTAAGAGTTTTTTTTTTCTTTTTGCAGAAATTTGGCTTTAGGAGGAACTGTGGAATATACCTCTGAGAAGTACAACATTGAGTTGGAAGCAGGAGACAGTGCACGCACAGGGCTGGCAGACCTTCTGTTGGGAACCTACAAAGGCAGTGTGTATGTAGAAAACTAAGAAAACATTTTTTTTCAGAATATGCTAATAGAAACATAGAACTATGAAGACATGAATGGTGATGGTCTGGAAGGCCCATTGTTTTATCTCTTCTCTTTAGTATGTTCTCTGCAGGCATCTGTTTATTTAAATTTGTTAACAGGGCTAGAACACTAATCTATATGAATCCATTTCAGACTCAGTCTAGGAGCAAATACTGAAACAGTTCAAATACAAAGGACAAAACCTTTAAGAAAAAACTTAAGTAATACAGTGTTGCTCACTAAAGTGTAACATGCACAGCACTAGATTTGACTAACAGATTTGGCCTGACATGGTTTACATCTTTAAGAAAGACTAATTGTAGCAGACTAATTAGAACAGAGCAAATTTACTGGTGAAAGGCAAGTTGTTAGTATTTGTAATATTACATTGACGAAAGAGGAAAAATGGAGGGAGGGGAGGGGATCTGTTTTAGTTGATATATACAGCATTTATATACGTAGGTTCCATTATTAAGGTAGATAAGCCAAATGATAATTTCAGTGATAACCCATAAGAACTTTATTGAATTCACATACGGTCAAGTAAAATTTTAGATAGGTGCACTTACATTAGAATTCAGTTAATGGGCTTTAAATGCTTTGGAAGTCTTTATAAGACTCTAGTGATGTTTTTAGATGAAAAGACACAACTTTCTTGTTGAACATGTACATTATATTAATAGGGGGAGGCTGTGTTCTGAAAATGTGTTTAGTTTTTTGTTTGAGGGTTTTAATCAAAGCAAAAGTCTTGAAAATGTGACATAGGTTCAAATGGAGATGAGAAGAAATGCACATTAAAAATGGTCATGTATACTAGGGGGAATCATAGCTTTTTTGTCATAATGGCTAATCTAGCTGTATTATCTTGGAATGTAAATGGCCTTACAGACAGACAAAAAGGAAAGAGTTTTGAGTTATATTAATTGGTGTATAGTGCCAGTAGCAGTGCTGCAGGAGACATAGCTGGAAAGAAATGGGCATGTACATTTAACAAAGAAAGGATTTCAGAACCGATATTCAGCAGAATATCAGAGACAAAGGAAAGTGAGGTAATACTGATTGCTAGAGGGGCTACAATAATGACATAAGAGGGGGAAAGACAATAATGGTAGATTTGTGATAGTAAGGGATTGTTAAGGGAGGAGGATTTCTCTGCCAGATAATTTATATTCCATCAAAAATTGCTGTTATAGGGGGCTTCCATGATAGCTGCACATTGAGTAACAACTTAGTTCTAGCTCTCCCAGTGTGAAAATAGAAACTTAGCAAAGAAGGCCAGTAGACTTGTGTTTATGGGTAAATTCAGTAACTGGCTAGTAAGTGCACTTCCTGGATGCCAGGAATAAAGAAATACAGAAGACTTTGAAAAAAATCACCTATAAAAAGTGAGGAAGAAACACTGACTGGACAAAGTTCTGCAGCTGTTCAGCAAAATGCAATGCAACCTTCAGACATGACTTCCAATAACCTACAGGAAGATATGACAATTGCATGCAGACCTGGTTAAAATAAACAAAACACTGATGGAGTATATCAACATAAAGGCTGAAAAAATGGAAGACACTTTAAACAGATATTCAGAACAGATGATAACACTGCAAAAATCAGAGGTTGGAATGAAGAAAAGGCTGGCTGAGTATGAGACTTCTCAGGAAGAAATGTTTAAAAAATAATAGAATTAGAGGATAGATCACATATGGAAAACCTGAGATTTTCAATTATACCAGAGAAGCTGGAAGGAACAGAATGTGTTAATTTTATTAAAGCACAAATAAGCAACTGGACTGGTATTCCACAGCAGGAATTAATAGTTGAAAGGGCACATTGTGTGTATACTTCAAACCTGGCTATAAGAAAGCAACCTAGACCTTTAATAGTAAATATGCAATCCTACCAGCAGAAGGAGCTGATTCTGGCAAAACTGTAGCAGAAGGACAAAGTACTAAAAGTGGAAGGCAGCAGAGTGTTTGTCGAGAATGATTACTCATTGTACACCAGACAGAAAAGGAGCACATTTATTCCACTGTCTAGGGAGTGTCGAGATGCAGCTGTAAGATTCAAACTGCTGTACCCAGCTGTCTTCAAGATATTCTTCCCTGGATGGACAAAATCATTTTCTGATGAAGTACTTGCTAAGGAGGAAATAAAAAAGTTTGTCCAACAAGAAGTAAGCTTTGAAACAGAAGGCGATTTTGCTTCTTGTTCATCTGGTAATAAAGATCACAGAGGGAGGCTGTACCTGTGAAACCCTTTCAAAATTTTCAACAAAAAATGTTGGCGAGAAGGAAGGGAGCAAAAGAGTTGACTAGAAGAATCGAGAATATGTTGTAAATGAAGCAGAGAGAGAATTTCAGATATGAACAGTAATAAAACCAGTAACTTAATATGGGATTACAATGCAGTAATTATATTTATGAAATATGACAGAAAAAGAAAATCTGGAAATATTGGACTTTCAGAATTTGTTAGACTTGTGGGGGACTCTAAAGCATATGCCCTATTTCATGTCATTATTGTTGGGAAAAATGCTTTGAGGAGGGGAAGAGGAGGGAGAAAGTTATTTGTAAGTAAAGATTTTTAATAGTACTAATTTTGTAGCATGTGGTTTTCCTTACATGCTATAAAATAGTTTTTTTTTCAGTTATTTGTAAGTGTAATGGGGATTGTAAACAGGTGCTACTGTACTTTGTTTCTGTCTCTTGTCTTTTCTCATTTTTCTTGCTCAGTTTTAAGAAATGTAGGCACTACAGTGTCAAGCCTGGTTGAAAAGCATGATAAAATAAAAAAATAATGTGCTTTTGTCATTGATGCATGGGAATCACTTGGGTTTGGATTAAAGACCGTACATTTATTTAGTAACAACTTTTAAGACAGAGCAAGTAAATTAAAAATAACATTGAATGTTATGAGGCTTTTTTCTAACAAATGTATATATGCCCAGTAACAGCTGTTTAGCTGGTCTTTGTTTCCATTGAAACAATCTGATAAAGAGAAACTGGCTACAGTCTGGTGGACAGTGATTGGCTGAAGAAAGAAAAAGAGAGATTGTCTAGTAGATAATGTTCTCTGTAAGCATTCAGGGTTTTTCCCAATGTAGATAATGTTCTCTGAAAGCATTCAGGGGCTTTTCCAAGGTAGTTAATGTAATCTGAAAGCATTCAGGGTTTTCCCAGCTGAGGGAGCTATAAAGATAAGGCAAAAATAATCAGCACTTAGTAGAAGGGCAGTCTGCACCATGCATCTTGGCATGGATAACCTTTATTTTAGGTTAACTCAAGTTTGTGAGGGTGGCTGTCGGCTTAGGACTTTTGTTCCTATTAGGAGGGTAAAACTTCAATATTTGAAGGTGTACATAGTTTTGTTTGCTAGCATTAAATTAATAGGTTTTAGGGGGGTATTGGAGGTGTTTCTTTTTTCGTCCGAGGCCTTTCGATAAAACAAAAAAGTTTCATAAGATGTGACATAGGCTCAAATGGATATGACAAGAAACAACTGTATAAAAGTTCAACCTGCAAAACAATGTGCACGTGTAACACGAAAGCTGGAACTAGACATTTAACAAAAAGGTGTTTTACATAAAGGTGGGAATAATAACTTTTTAATGCAATGATGCTTTCTATAATGTCTTTAAATGTAAATGGCCTCACATATAAATACAAAAAAGAAAGAGTAATGAACTATATTAAAAATGTAGAGTGCAAATAGCTGTTACAGGAGACATACTTAGAAAGAACTTAACATGAATTTGATAAAGGTTTTCAGTATAGTTATTCAGTGGAATATCTGAGACAAAGGAAAATTGGAGTACTTATATTAATTGCAAGAGGCACTCCAATAATGATAGAAGAAGAAAAAAGATGATAATGGCAGATGTTTAGTGCTAAGGGGCTACAGGCAGCTGAGGAGGATTACACTGGCATGTATTTGTATTCCACCTAAAACTGCTATAATGGAGCTTAAGAAAATTCTGAGATACATAATCAGTTTTCAGCAAGGAATATTACTTATAGATAGGGACTGGAATTTGATTTGCAACAGTGAAGGTATGTCTGGGGGGAAAATATAACACAGAAGGGTAGATTTTTGAAGAAATCTATGAAAATATTTGTCATGGAAGATGTGAATTCAGTCACAGAAGTTCAGAATTAATTTACTTATTATTCCCGAAAATATAAAAACTAAGCTAGGCTAGACAGAATGTATATTTCACAGGAACACGTGCATTTAATTGAATGTCTTGATAGTCATCCAGTAACTATTTCAGATCATGCTCAAATAATAGCTAAAATAAAAGCACAGGGTTTGTTTGTGTCTTTCGGCTTTTCCCGGTTAGGGGTCGCCACAGCAGAACTCCGGTCCACTAATGATTGGTAGTTGATTTTTACGTGCTGAGTTACCAGCCCTGACGCACAACCTTCAATGAAGGTACACCCATTCATGCATGTCTCCACGCAGAAGACGCTCTAGCTGAGAATCGAACCGGACAGCATCTTACTATGAGGTGACAACGCTACCGCAGCACCACCACCGCGGTAATGAAATAAAAATGAGACATTGGCGCTTTCCCACCTATCTTTTGAAAAGAGAGGAGTTTATGGAATGGGTAGAGGAGATTATTCAGGATCTGTTAGAGAGGATAGAAATTCATTCTGAAAATATAGCTAGGGAGTGGGATAAATTTAAGGTGGAGTTCAAAAATAGATTGGAAATAAAAGAAAAGCAGCTATGGTTAAAAGTATCAAGAATTATTTAGAGGGACTGACAAAGGATAAAGTATTGTAGAATAGGGGAAACCTAACAGAACAAGAAGAGGATCAACTGCAAAATGCTTGTCAGAAAATAAGGTATTACCTTGGTGATAAGCACAAGTTTAGAAAGTTTGCTGTTACTGTTTTTGATAATAACACTAGAGCACAAAAACTTTTAGCACAATGACTCAGGCAACAGAAAGTAAACAGGGCCAAACTTAGGGATCCTAAAACAAGGAAGGTAACGAGATCCTGTAGAGGTATTAGAATATTTCAGAAATTCTGTGAGAGTCACAATAAAGCAGAGAAATATGAAAATCAAGAAAAGATACAAATCAAAATGTTTATGGAAGATTTAAATATGCCAGGGTTAGAGGTATATGAGACACAATTTCGAACTATTAGGATAGGAGGAGATGAGGTAAAAATTGTGATGTATAAACAATCTACAGGAAAGTCCCCAGGACTGGATGGTATTCCTGTGGACGTTTGGAAGCTAGAATGAAATAAATTGCTGAAGATCTGGAAGATTTTGTTTAACAGTATTTTAAGTGGAAGAGAAGTACCAATGTCCTGGAAGAAAGCAGTTGTAGCTGTAATACCTAAAGAGAGTAAAGAGCCATCCGATCCAGCTTCATACAGGCCCATTTCAATACTAAAACATGATTATAAAGTGTTCATGTCTATAATGGCTGAAAGAATGGCAAACGTAATGCCAAAACTGATCGATATGGATCAGTGTGGTTTTCTGGAGGGGCAGCAAACATTTGGTAACATTATCAGAACACTGATGAATCAGAGGGAAGCGGAATTTAAGAAAATACCATTGTTCTTGGTGGGTCATGATGCAGCGAAAGCATTTGACAGAGTAAGCTGGGACTTTGACTAGGGCAGTGGAAGCATTTGGATTTCCTGAAAAAAAATTATAAGGTTTATTAGGAGGATATATGAAGGATCAAAGGGAAAATTAAAGTGGGTGGGGTTCTCTCTGATAATTTCTCCTTGAGCAGAGGAACCATGCAGGGGTGTCCTCTTTCCTTTTTATTATTTGCATTATATTTAGAACCACTTGCAGAGAAAATAAGGGACTCAGAAATTCAAATATATAATTGGTATGGTAGTCAAGAAAAGCTGTCTTTATTTGCAGATGATATCATTTTGTACTTGACAAAACCAGAAAGAGACATTACAGTGTTGTGGAACTTTTGGAGAGAGATTAATGAAGCTAAAACAAAGGCAATAGCTGTAAATTATGTACCCACACATGAATTGGTTCAGGAATATCCATATTTATGGAGACATGATAAAATTATGTATTTAGGAGTGTGGATTAAGGCCGTTTCTAATGTGGCAGCTAAGGATATGTCTGAAGAGACTAAACAAAAGGTAATAAAAAAGTGAGAAAATGGAAGCTTTGTTATATGGTTATGGATGATAAGAGGCAGTTAAAATATTTTTAGTCCTTTTAGTCTTGTACACAGGTCAGGCATATTTTTATCAACCAGAGGAGAAGTTGTGGATAGCAGTTAATAAAGAGCTGAAGGACTTTATGTGGGAGAGGACTAAGGCACGATTCAAGTGGGATAACCTGATTCTTCCAGTAGAGCAGGGCTGATTGGGTTTAACTAATTTGAAGGGGTATTTCAGAGCTACACAGTTAACACTCCTATGCATAGCACAACCAGAAAACTATATTTCAAAGTGGAAAGGGATGGTGATGAAAGAGGAGGGAAGCCCAAGAAACAGAGAGACTGGGAATTTGGATGCAGGCCTTTAAGGACAATAACAATAATCATACAGAATGTTATATCCATAAAGTAGCAGAAAGTATTCTAAGAACTAAGCCATCACGGGATTGGAGAAAGGAGATTCTGCTGATAGGGATGACTGCAATTAGGGGTATAGACAATTGGCCAGAGGGGTCTGTAATTTATTGGAGAAAACTGGCAAAGAAACCAAGGTATTGGGAGCAAATAACTAGAGAGGTAAAGATGATAAAATGGGAAGACATCAAGAATTTATTTGGACTGCATTTTAGAGATTGCCTTCCCTATCCAGGATTGATATCAGAGTATAGGCAAAGAGAAAGAAATAGGAGGGTCCTAAATAGAAGACCAGCACTGGTAGAGTTTTTAATGGAATCTAGAACAGAGACTGCCATTAAAAAAGAATAATTAGAGCATATGAAATATTGCATGATAACTGTAAGAATCAATCAGAGGAGGTTAGAAAGGATTGGGGCGAGAAACTGGATAAGCAATTCACAAAGAAATAATCGGAGGATATATGTATGTCTCCCAAATATGCAACGAAACTTAGGAAATTAAGGATTTTTGCCTGGAAATGTTTGCATAGATAGTTCTATACCCCGATTAAACTCCAGAGAATTTTTCCTCAGGCAGACAGCAAACATTGGAGGTATGACGGAGAAGGAAAAGATCATTAGAAACATATTTTTGGGGAGGGTGGTGAATTGGCAGAAATTAAGGATTCCCTGCAGGATGCATTGTTGGAGATGCTGGGTGGACAAATTGGTCTGATGAGGGAGATGATTTTTCTGAGGTGTGATACATAATTAGAATTTCTTAAGCATAGTAAAACCTTGCTGTGTGTCTAATAATGGTGGCTGCCAAAAAGCAGTTAGTAGAAAATGGATATCAAAATCTGAACCAACTATACTAGAAGTAGTGAATATAGTAACAGAGATAAAATAACTTGAATTAAGATCTTTAGAAAAGGGTACAAGCAAACTACATAGGAAAAAAATGGGAATTGTAGGAACAATACGTACAGGGGAGAAATGAGGTTTACAAGGTGGCAAGACTTACATGAGCTATGTAATGTTTGACTGGACAAGATTGGGTAGATTATAAGTGATGTATAATGTTTGCAACTGGGAGTGTGTCAGTATAGTTTGTGATGTAAAATGCTTGCAACTTGGATCGTGTCGGTGTGGTCTGTTTTCATTTATATAAATGTATGATTGCCTGTGTAGTAAGTGATGGTTTAATAAAGGTGTTTCTTTTTTAAAATAAAAGGCAGTAATTGAATAATTCATGTAATGTTGCTTAGGTTTTATGATATATAGCAATATATGTGAAGTAAAATGCTTATGTTAATTATAGTGTGATTACTTTTATATAAATTTAAATTTGTCTATGTCACAAGTGATATAATTCAATAAAGGTGTTTGAAAAAAAACTGCTGTTATGAAGTATTATTTATTGGAGAGAAATGGAACTTGATTTGCAGTAGTAGAATTTATTGGGGGACATGCAAGGGAAACAATAACAAATGAGGTTAGATTTCTGAAGAAATATATGAAAATATTTTGCATGGAAGATATGAATTCGGTAGTAGGAAATCAGAATTTTCATATTATTCACAAGGTACAGTAACTGTTATGCTAGATAGAATTTATATTTTGCAGGTACATGACTATTTAATTAAACGTTTGACATATATCCAATAATTATTTCAGATCATGCACCAATAAAAAAACTAAGATAAAGATACTGAGACATTGTTACTTTCCTACTTACCTGTTAAATTAAGAGGGATTTAAAGAATAGGTAAAATAAATTGTTCAAACATTATTAAAGAAGATAGAAATTTCTTCAGAATGGATAGCTAGTGAGTGGGATAAAATGAAAATGGAGTTTAAAAATAGGAGAGAAAAGAGTAAGAAATATGGGAAAGAAGTAACAGGAATTATGTAGAGAGGCTGACAGGTTAAATTATTGTAGAATATGGAAAGTCTGACGGTGCAGGAAGAGGAGCAACTTCAGAATGTTAAAGGGAACATAATGAAGTATTTAGATTTTAGGCACACATTTAGAAAGGTTGCTGTTAAGCATGTTTTTTGATGACTCCAGAGCACAAAACCGTTTAGCACAATGATGTTGGTAATATGAAGTAGAAAGGTTTGTCACCAAATTTAGGGAGTATATGACAAGAAAAACAACAAGGGATCCTATAGATGTATTGTAAATAGTTTGGAAAATTTATGAACATTTGTATAAATCAGAGGAATGAGGAAACCAAGAAAAGACACAAATGGAAATATTTATGGGCGGCTTAATTATGCCAGTGTTGGAGGAAGAGGAGGCTCGACAAGTAATAGCTAAAACAGGAAGAAAATAGATAAGAAGGTGTCATATAATCAGTCAATAGGGAAGTCCACAGGAATAGATGGTATTCCTGTGTAAGTTTGGAAATTAATAGGGGAAAAGAAGTGATAAAGATCTGGAAGGTTTTGTTTAACAGTATTTGAAAAAGAGTTGAGAGCACTAGCATCTTGGAAGGAAGCTATGGTGGCTGTATTACTAAAGAGGGTTAAGACCCTTCAGACCCAACTTCATATAGACCCATTTCATTTTGAAACCATGATTATAAAGTGTTTATGTCTAGAGTTGCAAATGTAATGGCAAAGGTATTGCCAAAATTGATAGAAATGGATCAATGTGGTTTTGGTAGTGGCGCATTTGACAACATTAATAGAACAGTGACTATCTGAAGGAAAGCAGAATGTAAGAAAATATGGATGTTGAGGTATTGATGCAGGGAACGCATAGGCAGTATCAGCTGGGATTTGATGCTAGGTATTGTAGAACATGCTTACAAACTCCATTGGGCATCATTCCCTACTCCCTCAGGAATTTCTTTGACTCAAAGGATCAACTTCACCTGATACCTCCAATTAAATCAGACTTGCTCCATTAAGGGGTTTAGAGCCACTGCCTACTGATCAGTTGGAAAATGGTTTTACTCAAAATGTAGGTTTTTTTGTATCCAGGAAAGGGAGTATCATTCTGGATCCATCCAGACTAAACATTTTTTATGCAGATTCCAGAATTCAGAATGTTGACTCTTCAAAACTCTATTCTCTCTCATCTTTTCTTTCTTCTCAAAAGCTTTTTGGTCTGCGTAGATCTAAACGGTGGTTATCTTCATACTCTATTCACTGGAAGCATGGCTTCTTCTTAGGATTCTTCATTTTGGGATTGCATTATCAAAGTATTTATTTGCCATGTGGATTATTAACCACTCCATGTATTTACCAAATACCCTGTTCTAGTAAAAGATTATTGCAGACTTCAGTGACAGTTGCCTGATGTCAACCATTCAGGAAGTTTTAAGAATCCTGGAAGACAGATGCCTCTTTAATTCTCTTGACTGGGATATTCCTTTACTTCTTCCCTCCTTTCCCTTATTTCTAAAGTTCTGAAAAAAGGTAAGGAAGGACTTACCAAAGATGTTATTTGTGTCCTTTTTTGGTCCAAACAACACTGGTTCTCCTATCTAATGCCTTATCATAATGCAGTTGGCCAAGGACAGTCACCAGAAAATTAATCCCAGAATGGACATCCTCACACAGGACAGGGTATTTATGATTCATCCAAATATTCAACTGCTGAACCTAACTTGAGGCTAGGTTTTTAATTTCTTTCAGGCATATTTTTTTCCAGAGGAAATCCAACAGATATTGAAGAACTCAAGAAAACATGCTTCTAGGAAGCCTTATTTGTCTTTAAGTAGAAGATTTGTTTTCGTTCATGCCAAATAGGGGACAGTATAGTACCATTTATTCTTCATTATCTATGTACAATGCTTATTTCTGGCCTAGCAATACTTCAGTAAAGGCCATTTCAGCCTGTTTCCCCCAGAATCCTCCCCTTATCTTCTCTTTTCTAAGTCATTTTAAAGGGGGTGGGGATAATGGCTTCTCCTTGGGATTTGAGCTTTGTAAGTTAACCCAACCTCTCTGAACCGGCAGTCAGCTCATCTGAAAAATTCTTAACTTGAAAAACTGTTTTCCTGGCAGCCTTAACTTCAGCTAGATAGGTATCTGAATTACAACCCCTTATGTGTAATAAACCTTACTTGCTTTTTCACAAGTCTTAAAACCTAACCCTTCTTTTATGCTGAAAATAGTATGCAAATCTCATTCAAACAATCCATCTCCCTGTTTTTCCCCTAATCCACAAAATAAGGAAGAGGAACTCTTTATTGCCTTGATGTTCATTGACAGCTGAGATTTTATTGGGGTAAAACTGTACATTTTAGGAATACTCAACATTTTGTTTCTAAAGATGAAAAGAATGGACAGCCAGTTCCTAAACAAATAATTTCCAGATGGCTTTCCCTTTCCATTCAGCTCTGTTATTCCAGCAGTGGCTAAAATCCTCCTAAGAGTATCAAGGTTCATTCTACCAAGGCTGTTGGCATTGTTGGAGCATTTTGGAAAGGCGCAGATTATAGCTCCATTGTGTGAACAGTGACCAAGTCCTCTATTCATACATTTATTAAACATTACAAACTGGATGCTTTTTCTTGAAAGAGGAGTAGATTCACTAGGGCTGTTCTTGGGGCATTCTGGGCTCTACTTCAGCTTTCTCTACTCTCTCTTCTTAAGCTTTGGCAATCATCCCATTGGTAAAGAAAATTGCACTGGTGATCTTATGAAGACCATAGTGCAGTTGTGTAGGAAACATGCCTTAACAGTTGATGTTCAAATAGATCACTATTTCAGTACATATACCCTCCTTCCATACTCCTGAGGATTCTTTTTTTGGCCTTGGTGAGGAATCCTTACCTATTCATGTACCTTTACCACCATGTATTAAATCTGAAGTCTTTACTTAGAGCTATTGGTTTCAGCTTCCTACTTAATGGGCAAAAAAGCACTGAGATTTTACATGTTATCTCGTACTTAGGGAAGATGTATGGCACTTGAGGAAGGAGCCTGAGCATTGTAGACTGTCTGGGCATATGGTTATCCTGGTGTGCAAGTCCCATTGTTAATGAATACTGCAACAGTGATCCATTTGAAGATCTACTGTTATGGTAAGTTTCCTACACAAATATATTTTCTGCACCCACACCTCTAGTTTCTGTATGTAGTACCTCTAAGATCGCTGCAGTTTAGAAGAAAGAAAAATACATTTTTCTGTTTTTCTCCAAGTCCATGTATCCTTGGAGGTAGTATATTTAGATATCAGGAGTATGGGAGTAGAGCCTCCACTTAGATTTTCTTTGCTTTAATATACCACAGTGCTCTACTGGGTGGTGATAAGCTTGTCCATGGTAGATTTTAGTCAGTACATTAAACTTTGTTCAGTTGAATAGGCCTATCATAATAAACTGGGCAACCTTGTTGAATTTATTGGTTCTTAAGTTACTTTGGCCAAGTCTATATTTTAAAAGCAGTGGGGATACATTTCACATTTGTGAAAGGGTTGCTATACAAACTTCCAAAATGAGCAAAACTGATTAGTGTTTAGGAGCGGACATTGTGAAATGTTAAACCGAAGGAAAATGGTAGTTATGGTATGACTTTAGTCTGCTGTCTATGCACAGCAGATATCAGGGCTAAAAGGAAGGCCTCATGTAAGTGTGCCACAAATCTTTGTACTCCATTCATCTTTGTATCTGCAAACTATATTACAAGTACTGTCGATTGTACTACTTTAAATGGATCTGGCATTTCACATTGCTTTATATTCACTGTAATGTGTGTAATCCACCAATAACAATGGTGCATAAAATACAAGGCATGAAAACCTTAGTCATGGTCTAAGAATATAAATTTCCTCTTTATGTAAATACATATGGCCAGAGATAGGAATATTAGGCAATTCATACATTTTTCATGTACATTTTTCTCCTATAGTACTTAGAATATCTATAACCTTAACCTCCCTAGCTTTCCCCCTTTCATACTCTCCTATATCTTTCAGTAGTTGTCCACATTTACCTCCTTACCTTCACTTCCTCTCCTTCGAAAATCCCTCATTTCTAATACTATCTTTATACAACCATTTTTTCTTCCGTGTCTTAACTTTCATTATTATTTAACTTCTATCCTTATACACTGAAAGCAAAACTAATATATTTTGTCTTTTGTAGAACTAATTCTGCTGTGCCTGTAATGCTCATCTCAAAACTAGAATTTTAGACTGAACTTCTATAATTTGTTGCAATTGTTATCTAGTTTCATGACAAATTGTATTCTATCTAGAGATATATGGATGCTTATATTAACTGTAAAAACTCCCAGTGTTTGAATTTGTTTTAGAACCTATATAATATTTAGCTATAACTGTTAAATCCTTTATGTCTGTGTTGTTTTTAGAGCTTTTCTCCCCGGGCCTCTGCTGAAAATGGGTTCCTGACCCAGTCGGACTTTCTTGGTCACCAAATGTCAGTAAATAAATAATAATAATTATTTTGATCATTTTAAGAGGAGGAATAGAATATAGAGGGTTTATCATCTTGTCTGTCCACAGAAATTGAATGGAAGATTTGGAAGAGTAAAACTCTAAAGGAATGACATTGTAGGAAATAAGCAGATAGTAGAGGCTTTAAAGTTTAAAATAAGGAGGAATATCATGTTGGAGTGGTCTGTTATGGATTGTAAGCTGTGTTTATACAGAGGTTGACATCAGTAATTTGTGTAGGTAGAAAGTAAGGAGAGAAGGCAAAGCAGCTGATTTGGGGCTATACACACGTTTAGATGGGACTCTAATCTTTGTTAAAAGAATTCTTAGTGGCTAGCATCTACTTGGAGGCTAAATGGCAGGGTATAGGAAGTTTAATGGACTCAAAGTCCTGAACTTAGTTTTACATGAGTGACAGGAGTGTATATACAAAGATGCATTAGAAGAGACTGCAGCAGGCTTATCACTACTATATGAAGAGGCATAAAAAGGTGAGTTTCGACTTTTGTTTAAAATCACCTCATAAAAGTTATGCATAGTTGAAGTCTTTTGCAAAGAAAGAGGAGCTTTATGTAATTCAAAGGATATATTATGAACATTGAGGAAATGGAGTTTTAGATGGATGTTAGATTTTTTTTTTTCGCATAGAAAGGAGGATAGCTCTTTAACATGGCTTGCTAAAATAGGTGGTTTGACTAAGGACAGAGAAATACTTCCCTGTATCTTTGGCACATGTAAAAAAAAAAAAAAAAGCAATGGAAAAAAGGGGGGTAGTACTGCATGTAATGTTTGGTAGAAAAAATGATTACCTCAAGTTTTACTTGTAACAATGGTGAGGATACTTTTTATTTATTTATAAATACATATTAATAAATAGTATAATCTGATATTAAGACAATATTCTATAGACACCTTAAGTAAAGTGTTCTGTTTCTTTGTTTTAGAGTGATACCACATCTGTTTCCAAAATACATTCGTGCACCTAATGCAGCTGAAGCCAATCCCATCAACCCACTACACCCAGGTATGTTTTTCTTCACTGTAATTGTATCATGGAGCTTTTATTTTAAACTGGTAAGTAACAAAGTTAATATGTTTAGGAAATACATAACCAGTAGAGGAGTGTTGAGTGTTGAAATGTCTTCACCCTCCTTTTCGTCACTCAGACATATAAACATGTTTTTTTGTACTAGATCCACACATGCAAAGGGGTCAGTGGCACAATCGAGAGGCCATGTCAGTCTTCTTCACTGCGAAAGGTTACCATTTTCAACCACATTTATTGTCATTTGCTGCAGGCTAGAAATAGGACCTTAGAAGTGCTGTAATGTGAAACAGTACTAGAGAATGACATGTTGGCATGCATCCACATGCTTCAGTCTGGGGAAGAAGACCACTAATGATTTATTGAGGTGCTGTTAGCTGTCACCTTCCTTGGGTGACTCATGACAGTGGAGCTTCACTGTGTGAGAAATAATTTTTTGCTAGACCATATGGTATATGTAGGCCTTTGGTGAAGGAGAGCATTATGTCTGCTTATGCAGAAGTAAAAACAAAATGATACTTTAAAATGAGTTGGTGCAGTACTGTAAATGTAATAATGACATTATCTCTGCCTGTGATCAAAGTTTGAGAAGGTTAAACATGAAGCTTGGGCTTCAGATTGCATCAGCAAACATCAGTGGTGTCTGACACCCCTGAAGCATCCCGGAAAGCACTCTTGTTTCTTAATGGGGGTGGGATCACAGAGTAACATGCTAATGCATTACTACCGAAGGGAAACTTTGTGGTTAAAGAGCAACTGCCAATTTTGTGGACAGATTTATGTAGGACTGCATGTGGATAAGGGCATAATTACAGTTACATTTTACAGCAGTACCTTTATATTGGTATTGAAAAGGTGCAGTGCTGCCTGGTCTTAATAGAAGAGATGAAACTTCCTGCTAGATTGTACACACACACAATGTGGTGTGTAACCCTGTAACTCTTGTGGACAGTTAAATGTAAAAACTGCGTATTTTATTTCTACCACAAGGCTGGTGGTTGGAGAGGAGCTAATGAGATGTGAAACAGAAATGTAGTTTAGAAAAAAACAGAATCTATATTACCAAGTTACAAGTATAACAACATACTATTAAAATACAGGTATTTTTCTTATGTAGAGGAGGAAGTAGTGATTTTTTTATTATCTAGTTAGTGATGCCTTTACAGTGAATCATGAGTAATTATGTAGTAATTCTTAACAGAAAATGAGAAGAGCTACCTGAGTGTTACAGCTGACCTTATGAGAAAAAATACTGGAGAAGGAAATACAACCAGTGGCGTCATTCTGGAGTGGTGGGTCATGAAGGTAAACGGTTGCCAAGCTGAAGAATGTAACATACTGCCAATGGTTATCTTTAGTGACAAAGTTAGCCCACCAAGCCTTGGATTCCTGGCTGGTTATGGGTAAGTAAGAAATTGCTTTTATTGCTGCATAAATCGTGTTTGTATGGGTGTGAGTATTTTTATTTCTGTATGATGATAAATTACAGAGCAAAGGAAATGAAAATCTCTGTTCCTCTGTAAGTAAAGTCTTTTGAGTCTAGGGACTTTTCATGCGTGTTCACAGTAAGCAATTCTTGAGATGAATAGTTTTCTGGGCCATTTAGTACACTTTGCATAATTATTTATTTGTGGTGCTTTCAGCAGACAGCTGTGTTTGCAGTAAAGAAGCCAGCATTTAGTATAGTAAATAGTAATACATCACAACTAAGTGTTTTGGTGGGATTTATTCCATGGCAAAATCAGAGGAGTAATTCCACAAGAGCCTTGAATAAATCCAACAATAGACTACAACCTTTCTTTGAGTTGTTAAAGCATTAATCCATGACATGGTGTACATTGTGGTGCAATATACTGAAATGTCCCATGGTTTGGTCATGAGGTACAGTTTCAGTGATCAAATCCACAAGCCCTGCATAACTATGCTGCAGCACAGAGCACTCCTTAACATGTCACTACTGTACAAATGATACTGCAGTGACTAAAGTAATACTTTTCTGGAATAATGTTATTCATACTTTGCTTCATATCATAGAGGGATGAAGCACTGAGTATGCATCAGGTGATCTAGGTTAAAATAGTGACCAGGTTACTGGCAGAGCCTGATGGGAGAGGCGGGAGATGTGTGTATCAGGGAGGGTGCACATAGGATGATGTAACACTGTGCAGAAGACCAAGGATGATAGCGATCATATTCTTTTGGGGGGTATATGGCCACGAACATTACATCACCCTTGGAGGTCAGCGACTTCTTCCTTACATATGCCTATTACTTGTCAGCCTCTTGGGTGCTGCTGAGGCATACACATGATCAGTAAGGACAAATGTAGAAAGTCCCATGGTGGCTGCCCAGATTGTAGCTCAAGCAGGGAGTGTTCTGGCTTAGTAGTGGGAATGTATGAGCACTTCACTGCCACTGTGTACAGGGAATAAATGAATGGAGAGCTTTATGAAACTGATGGTAAGCATATATGGGAGGGAAAAGATGTGGTGGTGAGCAAAATTAAAAGAAAATGTATTTATAATTTGTACTGTTGTATTTTTAGTGTGTGCATTTTGTACAGCATTAAAAAGTAGTCCAGTAACCTAAAGCAGTAGAGCATGAAAATACATTATGCTTTTTACTTGGAGTTACCCCACTAGTTTAGTTTTAAACATGAGATTTAGGCTTCAGGTTGAATTAACACATGACATTTTATTTATTTTGAATAAACTGACCTAAACATGTACTTTATTCAGCCAACATAAAAATTCATTTTGGAAAACAGTATGATTAGTATGATCAGACAGGAATAAAACAAAACTTTGCTTAAAACGTTATTCCAAGGACAAAATAGCTGTTAAACAGTAACTTTTTCAGCTATTAGTCCACAAAATTATTTGGGTTGTTAGCCTTCTGTTGTTGTACACAAGTGAATTTTTCTTGTCATTTTCTTCTATTTACTCATCAGGAATTCTTTTCTTCTTAGTTTTCCTCCTGTAGTTCAAATTCTGTTTTTTAGTTATTAACCTCTTATAGGTTTTTCTTCCTGTTTTTTGGATGCCTTTCAGCACCCACGCTTCTCTCTCTTTTTTCCTTTTATCTGTCAGCAGTGGGTCTTTCCTTGTTGAGTGCGAGAATGTTTGTTTTTGCTGTTTCTTTGTACTTCTGTGTTAGTTTGCAATGTCTGAAAAAACATTGGATTTTAAAAAGTGTGTGGCCTGTAGCCACAAGTTACAAAATTCCAATGCCCATCTGAGGTATGTCTGTTGATTAAGGGTAGCACATCTGGATGCCCAGTGTAGTGTTTGTGAGGTTTTTGTCACAGGGCAGTTGTCAAGCGTGGGAGCAAACTGGTGTTAAAAGGGCATCTTTCTGCCTGTGGGGGAGAGATTACCCTTTCTTACTCCTCTGGGCCTCCTGATTCATCTCCACTTTCTAAGAAGCCAGCTGAACGTGGGAGGAGTGAAAAAAAAACAAAAGAAAAGGAGAAAGAAAAAGATAAATCCAAAGTTGGAAAAAGATGGTCTCCAGAGCAGTCTCCATCCTTGGCTCCAACTCTAAAGGTGATAAAACCATTGGTCCCAGTCTTAGTCTCGGAAACAATCCTTATTGAATCTTGTACTGTACCTGGAAGTCAATATACACCAGATTAAGATATCCAATTCTTCAGGAGAGAGCTTTTCACTATATCTCCATGCCGTCTTCCTCTGCCTCCTCCATCCATCCAGTCAAGTCCTCCAAGTGTCTTTTGGAGGCTGATGTGAGCAGGATGATGAGGAAATTTTTCAGGGTCCAAATCCAGTTGAGGGTCCTCCCAGGTCTGGCCCCTGCTAGATCCGGGGATTGTTTTTTTCACCTTGCCAAGTTTTAGCTCCTTTTCCTATATGCCTGATGGCATCAGTGTAGTCAGATCTAAGTTCCCTCCAGGTTATGCCTTCCAAGCCAAAGAACTGGCCTAATTTGACTCCAGTGGTTTATTTGATTCAGTTAGCAGTAAATATTTTGGAGCTTTCTGGATCTCTGAGCTGTGTCGTCGATGTTAGGGACAAGTCCTTCAGCTCAGTTCCCATCCTTTGAGGCTTTGGAGTTGGTCAGATCTACTGCAATATCACCTTCAGATCTGAGCTGAGCAGTTTCTCAGGATGAGCCTTCTGTAGGGGCTTTGGCTCCTACAGTGAAGTTCCCTGGATCCATCTTAGGCTTGGACTTCGAGGCTGTCAAAACAGTGCTCTTTAGATCCAGACAGCAGATTTCCTTTTGAGTTCTGATCATCCCTCCCCAGCAGGATTTCCTTGGGTCCTGTCCCATTGGGAACAGCCAGCTTCCAAAAGCCTAGAGTCACTTCTTGTTGAGGAACCCCTCACCAGCTTCTGAGTCCTTCCTAGAATATCTCACCAAAGAGGTGCATAGGAATCGCAAGTAGACATGTTGATTCCCCTCAGAAATCAGTCAGAGAAAATACTGACATCATTGACTGGGAAGGTTCCCATAGATCTCCTCTTGAGGATTTCACGTTTGGAGAAGTTTTGGAACTCAGAAAGAAAGGGGGTGGTCCACTAAAGCACCTTCCCATGAGGACTTAGTATTGCTCGAGGCTTTCATAACTGGCCCATTTATTTCTTGGGTGGTTCTTCGCACAGACAAGATGGTAAACCTAATTCCAAATGGACATGGAAGGAACTAGACATAGCCTAGTCCCCATAAACCTGACAGATTTCTTGTATGACCCAAGAATCACCCCACTGGAGCAACGGCCCTCTCATAGATTCTAAGAAGGTACTGGAAGAAAGGTGTTCCACAGTCCATCCACCAAACAGGGATTCTCATGTATTGGACAGGTTTGGGAAGCAAATCTATGCTTTAGCGACCTTCACCGTCAGAGGAGCTAATTTATCTGGCACATGTCACTCATTTTCAGAGAGATTTGACCAAAGAACTCTACAAATCTCTCCATTTCCCTATCTGCCAAGCAGAGGAAGTCCTTTGACTTGCTGTTGGCTACCCTTCATTCAGTTCTTATCCAGTGTCTCGATGCATCTTATTTCTAATCAGCAAAAACACTGAGGTAAGGCTCCAGGCTTCAAAGATTTATTGTTCTTAAAAACAAGACACAAGCACTTTCACCCTGTGGGCTTCTTCAGGTGTAATAAATCAAGGTACTAGCTCCTCTAGTTATACTAATTAACACATACAGCTTAGAACATTCTTAAAGGTATATTCAAGATACAAGCTCTGTATTAAACAATACTAGTAAAGTACAAAGGTCCAAAATACATAAATATAATATAAATATAAAAACAGAGATATAAATAAAATACATGTAAACCTATGATTAAAAACATTTTATCTGCGCAGGGGTTTATTTCTTAGAGCTGGTTTTAGAGGGATATTTTCATTCAGGTCATGACCTATAGTAGCTTTAAGTCTAATGATCCATCTGGCCTCTAAGGTTTCAGTTTTTATGTTGACATCACCTCCACGTATACTTTCAAAAACTCTACCTATAGCCCTGAAAGAAAATACATGTTGGGAATTAGTATCACTGGTATGTTTTGCTAAGGCATTGTGTGAACTGCCTTTTCTTATGTGGTACACATGTTCCCTGATTCTTTCTTTAAAAGTTCTGTCAGTTTTACCTACATAGAATTTGCTACAAATATTACATGTAGCGAGATATGCTATATGTAGGGAATCACATCGAGCATTGATATTAAAAGTAAAAACCTCTTGTGTATCTGGATGTTGAAAGGATGTGTTAATATCTATATACCTGCAGAAATTGCATTTACCACAAGGTCTGCTGCCTTTCACTCCACTTGGACAAGTATTCTCTTTATAATGACATAACTGTCTGTGTAGGGACTTCTGATTTTTAAAAGTAAACTGCAGTTTAGCTCCAATATATTTTTTAACCTGTGTATCAGACGTTAAAATTTTCCAATTTTTATTAATAATGTCAGTATAATGTATGTCTCTAGCATAACTGAAACATAACCTCAAAGGCTGTAAGTGTGAAATGCATCTATTTTTCTAATTGATAACATTACGTTTAGAAAAGTAAGGCTTGGATTTACTTTGTCTCAATCTCAAGACATTGTTTAGTCCTTGGTTTATAAGGTTAGGTTCATAGCCCCTTTGTTTCAACTCAACCTGTACATTGGTGAGTTGCAAATCAAAATCACTGGCACTAGCATTCAATCTAGAAGCTCGAAAAAATTGGTTCTGTGCAACATTCTTAAATATAAAATCAGGGTGCATGCTGTCCCTATATAATAAATTAATAACATGCATTCTTTCCTGTATAACTTCACATTGAACTGACCTTTCGAGTCCTGTAATACAGTAACATCCATAAAATTAATCTCAGTCAAAGAATGATTTACTGTAAACCTTAAAAAACTACTTGTGGTATTAATAAACTCTACAAAACTATCAAATTCAGATACTGTACCTTCCCAAATCAAAAAGAGGTCATCCACAAACCTTCTAAAAAATCTAATCTTATTTTTGAATTTAACATTTTCTAAGATGGCTTGTTCCCAACATAACATCACAACATTAGCGTAGCTGTTGGCGCAGGAGGTCCCCATGGCAACTCCTTGTCGTTGCCAATAAAATTTATCTTGAAAAATAAAGACATTGTTTTCTAGGACCAATTTCAGTAGCATGCATATAGATCTTATAAAACTACTATCGTATTTGCCACAGTCAGTCAACACTTTGGCAACACTGTTAATACCATATTCATTCGGTATAACCGTAAACAAGGAAACTACATCAAGTGTAGCTAACAACATATGTTTACCCTTCATTGGTTGTACATCATGTGTGAAAACATATAAATCTTTGACAAAATGTTCAGTATATTTGCTAATCATCTTATTGACATATGTTCTATTTATAATTATAAGTAGAACATATGTCAATAAGATGATTAGCACAGTACATAAAATATTAAAAGACATGTTTACTTCTAGTTTAATAGATATTAACCTGTATAATTATTTTTTGATACTCAGTCCAACTGTACCCATTAATCAAGGTCTTCCCAAAATACATAAGGACCTAAAAAATCCTCCCATGAGACCTATTGTAGCTGGGAGAAACTGGTGCACTGAATCAATCTCCATTTTTTTAGAGAAAACATTAAGACCTTTGATTGATGAAACTTGTCATATTTTAAAAGATACTGAACATTTTGTCAAAGATTTATATGTTTTCACACATGATATAGAACCAATGAAGGGTAAACATATGTTGTTGGCTACACTTGATGTAGTTTCCTTGTTTACGGTTATACCGAATGAATATGGTATTAACAGTGCTGCCAAAGTGTTGACTGACTGTGGCAAATACGATAGTAGTTTTATAAGATCTATATGCATGCTACTGTCAAAAGGTCATTTCAATGTGAAGTTATACAGGAAAGAATGCCATGTTAATAATTTATTATATAGGGACAGTATGCACCCTGATTTTATATTTAAGAATGTGGCACAGAACCAATTTTTTCGAGCTTCTAGATTGAATGCTAGTGCCAGTGATTTTGATTTGCAACTCACCAATGTACAGGCTGAGTTGAAACAAAGGGGCTATGAACCTAACCTTATAAACCAAGGACTAAACAATGTCTTGAGATTGAGACAAAGTAAAGCCAAGCCTTACTTTTCTAAACGTAATGTTATCAATCAGAAAAATAGATGCATTTCAAACTTACAGCCTTTGAGGTTATGTTTGAGTTATGCTAGAGACATACAACATTATACTGACATTATTAATAAAAACTGGAAATTTTTAATGTCTGATGCACAGGTTAAAAATATATTGGAGCTAAACCACAGTTTACTTTTAAAAATCAGAAGTCCCTACACAGACAGTTATGTCATTATAAAGGGAATACTTGTCCAAGTGGAGTCAAAGGTAGCAGACCTTGTGGTAAATGCAATTTCTGCAGGTATATAGATACTAACACATCCTTTCAACATCCAGATACACAAGAGGTTTTTACTTTTAATATCAATGCTCGATGTGATTCCCTACATATAGTATATCTCGCTACATGTAATATTTGTAGCAAATTTTATGTAGGTAAAACTGACAGAACTTTTAAAGAAAGAATCAGGGAACATGTGTACCACATAAGAAAAGGCAGTTCACACAATGCTTTAGCAAAACATACCAGTGATACCAATTCCCAACATGTATTTTCTTTCAGGGCTATAGGTAGAGTTTTTGAAAGTATAAGTGGAGGTGATGTCAAGATAAAAACTGAAAACTTAAGAGGCCAGATGGATCATTAGACTTAAAGCTACTATAGGTCATGGCCTGAATGAAAATATCCCTCTAAAACCAGCTCTAAGAAATAAACCCCTGCCCAGATAAAATGTTTTTAATCATAGGTTTACATGTATTTTATTTATATCTATGTTTTTATATTTATATTGTATTTATGTATT
Source organism: Protopterus annectens (assembly GCF_019279795.1). Lineage (NCBI taxonomy): Eukaryota > Metazoa > Chordata > Ceratodontiformes > Protopteridae > Protopterus > Protopterus annectens. Next base: position 96,319,932 of record NC_056742.1, read on the forward strand.
TGGACCTTTGTACTTTACTAGTATTGTTTAATACAGAGCTTGTATCTTGAATATACCTTTAAGAATGTTCTAAGCTGTATGTGTTAATTAGTATAACTAGAGGAGCTAGTACCTTGATTTATTACACCTGAAGAAGTCCACAGGGTGAAAGAGCTTGTGTCTTGTTTTTATGAACAATAAATCTTTGAAGCCTGGAGCCTTACCTCAGTGTTTTTGCTGTTTTGACGGATTTTATTTCTTTTCTGAGGTATCTGGTTGAAGTTGGAACTTTTTTACTGTTATCTTATTTCTAATGCCATGAAAGGTGCTTCTAGAGCAGCAGGCACTAGTATCACTGTCAGGAGACATGCCTGGAAACAGTTTTGTGATTTTTGTAGAACATTTTCAGAATGCCCTTTGTTAATGCTCCTTATGATGTATCAACAGTCTTCCATCTGAAAGTCAAAGTAGCACTTTCCAGAAGTGAGCAAGATGTTAAGACCCTCTCTGCTATTTGAATTAAGTTTTCTACCCCTCAGAGGACCTTCTCAAGGAATCATATGGGGGTGGTAAGAAGCTTTGGATCTGATGTCTGCTGTGTCTGGATTCAACTTGTGAGACTTCAGATCTGACTCCAGCCAATTCAAAAGTCTTTAACCCGCTTGGCTCTGCCTTCCTTACCCTTAATTCCCCATTCTTCCATCAAGCCCCAGATCCAGTTTGCCACCATTCATGCCTGCAGCTTGGTCTTTTGCTCCACTTTACTTTTTCATTATTGAAGAGACTTTATGCAGTGGCAGAGATTCAAAACCTGCTCATAAATCAAGTAATTTAGGAGTTCCCACCAGACCAGATAAGATCTGTGTTCTATTCTAAATTCTTTTCTAAAGAAAATACAGGACCTCAGTCCAGTTTTGGATTTGAGCAAGCTAAACAAGTTAATTAAAAAGACCAATTTCCAGATGGTCATGGTGCAGTGCATCTTACCTCTTCTGAGGATGATTGGATATGCTCGATAGACCTCAAGGACACTTACCGTCACATTAAGATAGATTGGTGTTCCTGGAGGTTTCTTCACTTCTGGCTGAGAGCCAATCATTACTAGTTCAGTGCCCTGCCGTTTGGTCTCACCACAGCCTCCCAGGTGTTTACCAAGTGCATGGCAGTGGACACAGCCTGCCTCCAGCTGCAGAGTTTTCAGGTCTTCCTGTACCTGGGTGATTGGCTACTCACCACACCCACAAAAGCTTCAGTGATTTTGGCCAGGGACTCCTTACTTCAGCTGTGAGACAACTTAGGTATTACAGTCAAAATTGGGCCTTCAGCCTGTACAAGTTCTAGAGTTCATAGGATGCCATTTACACATGATCCATCAAATTTCAAAGCTCTAGAGTTCTCAGACTTTGGGCTTAGGCTCTGTTTGTGCTTGCAACTCCAAAACCACCAGCTCATGCACTAATGAAACTTCTGAGTCATATGGCAGCATCGATTGGACTTGGTTCCCTTGGTCATCTATCACATGAGGGGCCAACAATGGACTCTGGTCCTTCCTGACTTATCCTTGGATTTCCTGTATGGTTAACAAGTGTGTCATGAACAAATTCAGTGGTGTTATAGTGCCCCTTGGTAACCAAACAGAGACCATTTGTAATTCCTTCTCCATCAGCCATGGTCACCATTGAACCTCCCCTCCTGGGGTGGGGTATTTCAAAGGGAGGACATTTCAGTGGTCCAGGTCTTTCACAGAGGCCCATATTCACATCAGTGTTCTGGAGATGAGAGCAGTCCTCCTTGCATTGCAGGCTTTTCAGGACTCCCTTCCCAGAGGTGTGATTGTGATACCAGACGACCGACATACTGTCTATCTGTATCTCAGCAAACAGAGGGAATGCATTTTACCCTTTGTTGAGAGGCCATGAGAGTTTGGCAGTGGGCAATCTACTCTCAGTGGTTTCTGGTAACAACGCATATTCTGGAGAAATCAAAATTTCTGGCTGACAGCCTCAGCAGGAGCATTTTGTTGCCTCATGAGTGTTCACTAAATCTGGTAGGGGCAGCTCAGATTTTTTGGAGTTGTGGTACTCCATGCTGCAAACTGTTAGCCTCCCCATCCAGCACCAAATGCAGCAGTTATTATGCTGTCATTCCCCCTCCTGGCCAGTCACCCAGGGACACACTAGTGCTTGCTTGAATTCTGGGAGTTATTTATGCTTATCCCCCAGTTCCTTTCATGGTAAAGTTTCTACAGAAAGCAGCCCACTGCAGAGCTACAGTGGTCCTCATCACCCCCTTTTGCCCTCATCAAGTGCGGTTTCCCTTCCTTTGGCCTCTTCTGAAATACTTTCCATGGATCTGATTCTGGATCTCATTTCTCATGCAGCAGATCTGAATCCCCCCAATCTCAAGTCCCTAAAGCTGACTGCGTGGTTCCTACAGTTCCCCTGATGACCAGAAATCCCAAGCTTTCACAGGTGGTGGTTCGTATTTTGTCTACAAGTAAAGTATATACCAGTAAGTTTGCTTTGTGGATGGAGACTTAGAGACTCAACATTTTTCCTGTCATTTTGGAGTCTGTCTTGGATTTTATAGACGAGTTCTTTAATTCAAGTTCTAGCTTTTCTACTATGAAAGTACAGTTACTGGCCCTTTCTAATTTTCACATTGGTAGGGATAATGTGCATTTGGTTTCCCTCATGATTTTCAAGGCTTTTCTCAAAGGTACTTTTCTCCTTCATCCTCCAGTATGGGCTCCAGTCCCTTCCTGGGATCTACCTTTCATTCTACAGGTTCTAGCTGGTCCTCCTTTTGAACCTTCAGTCTCTTTGGACTTGAAGCTTTTGTCTTGGAAAACTGTTTTTGATGGTGGTTACTTCCGCTAAAAGGGTTTCAGAGTTGTAAGCACTTGGTTCTTTTCCACCCTAAGATAGCTTCAGAGAATAACCTTTACAGTTCCATTCATCTCCTCATATTTTTTTCCCAATTTTTCCAACAAAGGTGAATAGCTTTGATTTTGTATGAATGTTCATAGGCAATTAAGAGTCTGTCTTGACTGTACTGTCTTTATGGAAATCAAATTAGCTATTTGTCTCCTTGCCAAAATTCAGGCTAGGCTTCCCTGTGTCTAAAGTGACTTTATCCAAGTGGCTATCAGACTGCATGTTGTTTGCATATTCCTTGAAAGGTAAGACCTTCCTACACAAGTCTAAAGGTCATTGTACAATGGCTGTGACTACTTCTATGGCTTTCCTTTCTGTAGTTCCTATTGATGATATTTGTGCTGCCTTTACTTGACTGGGTCATTACACCTTTGTGTTGCATTATAAGTTGGACATTTTATCAACATCCAGGGCTTCCTTTGGATCCACTGTGTTATGGAATATCCTCCCTTAGTTCCTCCTGGGGAATGTTTGTGACTGTTACTCTGTTCTACAGGTTGAAGCCAGACGCAGCAGACAACTTTGGATATGAAAGTTATGTACTCACTTTATTGATAGATCCATGTTGTATGTCTCCATCTGGTTCAACCTCCTTGCTCTTCTGCCCCTGCCTTAATGCTGACATGGTGAGTCTTTCCTCCTGTGAAGAGTGGACAATGGAGGTCTTTTATTTCACCTTTTGAAGTCTTGCTTTTCCCTTGGTTGCTGTATTCCAATTGTCAGGCGATACATTTTTAGTTGCATGTGTTATAGCATCATGTTTATCTCATGGGGCAAACTCGATCTAGGGATTGATAAAGGAATGGGGAGTTATGGGTATAGGAGGTTGAGCCAAGCATGTGAAAGACTTTTGAATTGACTGGTGTTGGATCCAAAGTCTCACGGTTTAAACTAGATGGAGACTGGCAGCACAGATCTATCATTATGGTGACTACATAACTTTTATTCTATAAGTTGCAAGGGTTTTTGCCTGATAATTCCGGAGAGACAGCCCCTCATGGTAGAGGGATGGAGTCTAATGGTGGGTGTTACCCCCCCAGGACAGAGGTGGTCCGCAGAGCCAGAGCTTCCTGTGTCACTTCTCAGAGAGGTCCTACCAGCACTCCTAAATGTTTGCTGGACTGCCGCTCACTGGAGGCAGTCAGAGCCCCCGTATCCAATGACCTGGATGTCCATCACTCAAGATGTATGGGCCCAGAGGATAATAACTAGACGCTATCTCATTCCATTTCTCCCCTCCCACCAGTCCCCACAGAGAAACGTGCTGATGTTCCACCCTCGCAAAGGGAAGCAACCACTTTAGAAACAAGGAACCTTCTAAAGAATTGAGTTATCCATGAGGTCCCAAGAGACCATAGAGGATCCAGACTTTACTCGTTCATTTTAGTGAAAAACCAAGACCTAAGACCAGTCTAGGACTCAGCTGTCTAAACAAGTTTCTAAGGCAAAAAAATCCAGATGGTCATGGTACAGTCTGTTTTTCACCAATGGAAATGACTGGATGTGCTCTATTGAACTCCAGGATGCATACTATCACATAAAAATGGACAGACATTCAAAGAGGTTGCTTTACTTCAGGCTGGGAGTCAATGATTTCTAATTCTAAGCCTTGCCTTTGGTCTCACCACAACCCACCTGAGTGTTCACCTAATGTATGGTAATGGTTGCAGTTCACTTCCATCTGCAGGGGTTCTGGGTGTTCCTTTATCTGAACAATTGGCTCATCACCACCCCCCTCCAGGGATCTACTTGTTCAGGATAGGGAATCCTTGCTCCTCCTTTGTTCAAATCTGGGGATCACAGTGAATACTGCAGTCCGAGCTTCAGCCCGTTCAGTCCTTGGAATTTATTGGAGCTTTCTTAGATACAAACCATCAGATTGCCAAGCTCTCTCATATCAGGATTTCAACTCTTCACAGGCAAACCTTTGTGATCCTCTATCATCGGAAGCCTCCGGCAAAACTGATCCTACATGTCTTGGGCACCATGGTGGCAGTGATCACCGTAGTCCCACTTGTCAGATACCACAAGAAAGTTCTGCATTGGACCCTGTCAGTCCAGTGATCTGTCAGACAACATTCCGTGTCCTTTTGAGTATTAGTAACAGAGATTTGCAGATCTCACATCTGGTGGTGGTTGGATTCTCCAATTGTATCTCATGGACACCCTTTTTATTTCACAGTAGATTTTTTTTTTATTTTAAACAAGAAGCATCTTTATTAAATTATCATGTATGACGTGGGCAATCTTGCATTTATATAAATGAAAATAAACTATACCAACATAATCTCAGTTGCAAATATACATTACAAACCATACTGACACAACTGCAGTTGCAAACATTATACATCACTTATATCCAGTCATTGTTAATCAAACATTACATAGCTCATTCAAATCCTACCTTCTTTTAAACCTTGTTCCATCTTTGCATGTATTGATCCCACAATTCCCATTTTTCCTTTGTAATTTCTTCTTAGCCTTTGCTAAAGATTCCAGTTGTTTTATCTCTGTTACTATCCTTGCTACTTCTAGTCAAGTAGGTTTAAACTTTGATTTCCATTTTCTAGTAATTACTTTTTTGGCACCCATTATAATTAGACTCAGCAAGGCATTACTATGTCTAGGCAATTCTGATTCTGTATCATAGCTAAAAAAAATAATTTCCTTAGTTACACCATCCAGTATCTCCGACAGAGCAGTCTGCAGGGAATCTTTAACGTCTGCCAACTCATTACACTCTCAGAAAATATGTTCTCAGTTACCTCTTTCTTCCCCATCACACTTCCAACATTTGCTGTCTACCAGAGAAGTTATTTGGAGTCTACTTGAGGTATAAAAATACTTATGTAAACGCTTCCAAACAAAGATCCTAAGTCTGCATGTTTGGGAGAGACACACACACATATAAATGTGTGTGTGCATATATATATATATGTATATGTATATATATATATATATATATATATATATATATATATATATATATTACATATTTCTGTCTCTCTCTCTCTCTCTCTATATATATATATATATATATATATATATATAACACACACACACACACACACACACACACACACACACACACACACACACACACACAGTTTCTTTATGAATTGCTTATCCAATCTCTCTTCCCAATCCTTTCTAACCTCCTCTGGTTGATACTTATAGTTATGCTGTACTAATTATTCCTTTCTCAACGGCAACTTTTGTTCTATATTCTACTAAAAATTCTTATCAGTGATGGTCTTTCGTTTAGGACCCCCCCCCCCTTATTTCTTTCTCTTTGCCTGTATTCTGATATCAATCCTTGACAGGGAAGGCAATCTCTAACCTGCAGTCTAAATAGCTTCTTGGCATCTTCCCATTGTATTACTTTTCCCTCTCTAGTTATTTGCTCCCAATACTTTGCTTCCTTTGCCAGTTTTCACCAGTAAAATCCAGCCCTCTCTTCCCTATTGTCTGTATCCCTAATTGCAATCATCCCTATCAGCAAAATCTCTTTTCTCCATTCTCATCTTGGCTTAGTTCTTAGAATACCTTCTGCTACTTTATGAATATGTTGTTGTTCTTTTTCTTTCAGCTTTTCCCAGTTAGGGGTTGCCACGGTGAAACTCCAATCCGGTAATGATTGGCAGTAGATTTTTACGGTGCTGAGGTGCCAGCTCAACGCCCAACCTTCAACAAAGGCACGCCCATTCATGCATATCTTTCGAATGCTACTGAATTGTGGGGAGGACATGCAGACTCCACACAGAAGGCGCTCCAGCCGAGAATCGAATGGGAGAACCTCTTGCTGTGAGGCGACAACACTACCGCTGCACCACCATGGCTTATCTACTTTATGAATATGATATTCTGTATGATTATTGTTATTCTCCTTAAAGGTCTGCATTAGTAATCCTGTCTATTCTTGTTTCTTGAGCTTCCCCCTGTTTTGTCATCATCTCTGTCCAGTTTGAATTATAGATGTGATATTGTCAGATCTCACCTTCATTCTTACCAGGTTGGGCTCGGATCCATCTCGGCCTTTATTTCCAAGCTCGAGGCTCTCTGCCAGTTCATGGCTAAATTCCCTGTCCCAGCATGCACTAGAACCATCCCCAGATCTCATTTGCTACTAAACAGATCGAGCGTTCATCTGCTAGCTCTGGCTAAGTATAATCTTTTTGATTTACCTTTCCCTATAACTCTTAGAGCTTTTTGTTGGGATAACTAGATTTTTAGCTTTTTATAGCTGAGTGGTTTCTAATTAGTGGATACTTTCGAGTTCAGCTGTTTATTTGCTGACTTTGGTCATCGTTTTTCTGCTAGGCCTTGTATCCCTTCCTGACATCTAATTTTTTTGTACTTGTCCTGTTCTGTCATAGTTCATTTAAATTAGAGAAATATTAATCAGCCTGTTTTAGTTAGAGGGCTTTACCCCTAGTGTTCCTGTTGTTCCTTTTCATTGTTTGTTCTTTAGTGCAGTATTGTTGTATCATCCATTTAAGTTAGAGGACTAATCCCCCCCCCCCCCGTGTGTTCTGCGTCAGAGACCATTTAAGATAGAGGGCTTAGTCTTGCTATTTCCCCGTGTGTGTTGTATTTTTTCAGTAGCTCGACCCATTTAGGTTAGAGGGTCCAGCAAATATAAAAAAAAAAAAAAAAGCGAGAGAGAAAAAGAACTCCCTGGCTTTTTGATTATTGTTGTCGTTGTTCTTGACCTTAATGTCAGGTAAGGTGTGTAGGCCAATGGGTTTTAAGAAATGTGAAAAATGTAGCAAAAAATATTCCCCTTAGTGATAAACGCACCTTTTGTGTTTATTGTCTTGGGGCTGTCCATCTCCAGGAGTCATGCTCTATCATTCCTTTAATCATAGAGCCCTCCTAGAGAGGAAGAATAAGCTGATACTAAAAGGTCTTCTAAAAAACCCCTTCTCAGAGGCATTGGAAGAAGGCATGAGTTCACCTAAGTCAGACAAGTCTCTTTCTGCTAAATCTGACAAGTCACAAAAATCTGTTAAAAGACCTTCCCTGTCTACTACTTTGGATCTGATATATAAAATACACAGATTGTCCTCTTGGGATCTGAGCGCTACCGGATCAGACAAAGCCCCATTGACTCCAACCCCTTCTTGCTTGGTGCCAATGGAGTTTGAACTAAGGAGCCGGTCCCCAACCATGGAGCCAGTATTTACTATTTTGAGGTCTCCTATTCTTCAAAAAGCAAAATCACCCACCCCCTTGACCCAGTCTTCTAGGAGTCTTTCAGTTGATGTGGATCGGGTGGCACAGAAATTACTACAGACACTGGCACTGGCCAAATTACTGTTGGATCTGACCCCCAGGGCTTTGTATCCTACGGCATCCACCTCCTCTGCTCCATGTCCTCTTCCGATCCAACCTGTAGCTTCGGAGTCAGAAGAACCGGAGTTGGTATTAGTAGAAATGTTGGATCCAAGACCCACCTCGCATTCCATGGATCTGACCATGAGCGGACATCCTCAGCGCCATCGGAGCTGGAGCAGTCTAGGAGCTGACACTCTCCAGTCGGGTCCGAGGGGCTGAGTTGGATCAGACAGCTGTCTGCTCTGACTATGCCTTGGGTCCATCATCCTTGGTTCCGGGGGGGTGGGGTGTCCTTCGGCTTCTTCAGATCCAGGGATATCCTTTGATCAGGGACAGGAGCCTTTCAAGGTCATGAGGAGGGTGCTGTCTCCACAGACAAGTCTGCAGTTTTGTCTGGATATTCCTCCCCTCAGAGCACCAGTGCCTGCCTCTTTACCTCCACATCCACAGGGTCGCAGAGACTCTAGGCTTCAGGATGCCCCACAGGGCACACCTCACTCTTCCAAATCATCCTCAGAGTACCCATCTGAGGAGGTCCCTTAGAAGACCCTGTACAAGAAGAAGCACTTAGACTCCCCAGAGGAGTATGTCACTTCTGATATGGACCTCAATGATGCTGAGGGGTCCCAACGGTTGCCTCTTGATGATGTCCCCTTTGGAGATATTCTGGAAATACATAGAGAGGTGACCGGAAGTCCTCCAACCCTTCAACAGAGGAGACCGTATACATGAAGGCCTTTGGGTCTCACCCTTCCACCTCTTGGGTGTCTCTGCCTTTCGACGAACTTCTAGACCTGGTTTCTCAAAAGGTGTGGGAGTCCCCAGATTCAGTGGAACCTATTCCTAGGAGGCCAAACAAGTTTATTACATCTCCATCTGACAAAACTTTCTTAACTTAAAAAAACCCAAAAGCAGGCAAACAAACTGAATAAATGAAAAGTACTGGCAGGCAGAGTATCACAGGCACAAATCACTCCGATGATGATGAAACCACAAATATTTTAATGGTAAAATCCACAAATGAACAAGTATAAACGTGAGTGCTTTCGTTAAACAAGTGTTAACTTCATCAGACACCATTAAAATGCAAAACAGCCATTATATACATGTAAAATACTCTAATTGGGTAAAGAAAAGGGAGGGGAGCTAGCTGAGCAACACTGAGAAAGAACATTAATTAACCTCTTAGTGACTGAATCATGGTTAAAACTAATACAACTTAAATACAACTGAGACTTTGTGATTAAAAGTTACTAGTCACATACTTGTATCATAAAAAGTTATAAATAGACATAAATAGGAAAAAAGAAAGAAAAAAGTTAAAACCAAGTCATTTTAAATTAACGTATTAAGTATTCACATGATATAAAAACATTTCTGAAAGCTTACTGCATACAAAAGTGCTTGTACTTAAAAAATTGTTTTAGAATAATTTATTCCTTTCCAGGGCTTTTAATTTCAATACAGGTCAGATAGACGTCCTGTCATTTATTCCGGGCTATCTATCGGCCTGTAATAAAATTTGCCACCTTAACTCCTTTAACTCTAACTGGAGTCCCCAGGGCTTTTTTTTTCACTTATGTCTACGTGGTCAATTGCCATAAATGTGAAATTGTGGCCATTATTGTCTTGGGTATGCCTCGCTAACACGTTGTTAATATTATTCTTTCTTATGGCATAGTTGTGTTCATAGATTCTGGCATTAAATTTCCTTTCTGTTTTGCCTACATAAAATGCTAGGCATTGGTCTCATGTGGCCCTGTAGACCACAGCCTTGGAGTGGCAATTGTATTTACCTTTTACATAGTGGTCTATACCACTCACTGTAAATTTGCTACCCGATTTCACCTTGTGGCACCAGTTACAAGACTTACATTTATACATCCCTACATGTCCTGTTATAGCATTGTTAAAACCTTTCCTCAAAAGGTCTTCCAGGTTTGAGCCCCTTCTGTATGTCACTATAGGTCTTTCTCCTATTTGTGCCCTGATGTCCAAGTCATCCATTAAAATGTCCCAGTTCTTATGAAAAATAGACATCAAATAATATGAGTCAGAGTTGAACGTGAGCACCATAAATCTACAAAAGGAACTCTTTTCCAACATAGGTCTCCCCTCCTCAACTTCAGAGGGACTGCTGTCTAGCATATTTTCTCCAACTAAAGGCTTAAAGTACCCTACTCTTCTTTTGCCTATCACTTCCTGCATAAGCTCATTGAGGAAATCTGCTGGATACTCCCTCCTCAAAAACATAGTTTTTAAATTGTCACATTCTGAAAGAAAGTCTTCTCTAGAGATCATGTGGGCTGCTCGAACTAGCTGCCCTTTAACTACTGACCTCTTTTGGTGCTTGAGGTGGGAGCTAGTGTAATGCAGGGAGTTTGAGTAGGTTTCTTTCCTATGAATTCTAGTTGCATATTTTTCATTGTGTGTGTCTTTGTATAGATGGACATCAAGATAATTCATGTAGTCCAGATTGATCACCCAAGTGAACTGTAGGAATGTAGTAATTCATGTAGTCCAGATTGATCACCCAAGTGAACTGTAGGAATGTAGTGGTGGTGTTAAGGTAAACTAAAAACTCTTCCAGTTCAACCAGTGACCCATTCCATATCAAACTGATATCTTCTTGGTGTCTATAATACAGCTTGACCTTAGAGTAGTACTGAGACTGAAATACATAGTTCCTTTCCCAATATGCCATTACCGTATTCGCGAATGCCCCACCACAAGCTGAACCCATCGCGACTCCTGTGGTCTGCACAAAATACCTGCCATTGAAGGAGAAGTAGTTGTCTCTTAAAACAATTTCTAATAATTCCAGAATTAGATTATTTTCTCCTGATTGACTTTATATGACAACAATAAGTCACCCACCCACTCAAGACCAGTTTCTTGTGGGATGACCGTCTACGGGTCTTTTACATCTATTGTTATCATGATGTCTCATGCATCATAACCAGTTTTATTCACCTGTTCTAAAAAAGCGAAGAATCTTTGCATTTGACTTTCATTACGCAATATTTTCTTCAGCTCATGGTCTAAAAATTGGGCACAGGCAGTGGTAATGGAGTGTCTTCTGTCCACTAAGGGGCCTCATAGGTGGGTCTGAGAGGCTCTTGTGGATTTTGGGAATACCAAAAAATTAATTAATTAATTAATGTTCTTTCTCATGTTGCTCAGCTAGCTCCCCTCCCTTTTTTACCCAATTGGAGTGTTTTTACATGTATATAATAGTTGTTTTGCATTTTAATGGTGTCTAATGAAGTTAACACTTGTTTAACGAAAGCGCTCACGTTTATACTTGTTCATGTATGGATTTTACCATTAAAATATTTGTGGTTTCATCATCACCACTGGAGTGATTTGTGCCTGTGATACTCTGCCTGCCAACACTTTTCAAAACTTTCTTAACTAAAGGAGTCCCAGTTGATGCCTTGGCGCTGGCCACTATGAAGAAACTCTCAGAGACATCATCTTCTGTCCATCCTCCGAACAAGGAGTCCAGGACTATGGACAGGTATAGAAAGTGCATCTTTTCCTCAGCGGCCTTTTCTCTCAGATTGCTGAATTATCTTACCCATTTTACAAGACTGCAGAGAGATGATCTGAAAGAGTTAGGAGATACCCTCCAAGGTTCTGTAGCTGAAGGGGTTACAGACAAGGTATCCTGAAGGTTCACTACATTAAATTCAGTAGTTAATGCATCCATGAGGCTCATATCTTATGCAGCTGATGGAGCAAGTAGAGCAGCGGGTCTGGAATTTCCCTAATTAGGCATTCTTGTATGCGCTTATGTGACTTCGCAGAACCCCTTAAGTCTTCCTTTGTAAATGCCCCATTTGACAGCTCATCCTTATTCGGGCCTAAGGTAACAGACACACTGACCAGATGTGAACAGGAGGGAAAGGCTCTGCCATAGGAGTCTGTTTTTCCATGCCTACTAGACCTTATCCCAAAGGTCAGAGAGGTAGTTGGAAAATGTGATTCCGAAAATCACAGAAATCTTTTCAGAACACACATGGTGAATCTTCCTCCAGAGGCAGGGGGGAAGCAATAATGGAAGATGCCGACCTTGGGGCAGAAGGGGGCCCCAAAATCAGAGCGACAGAGAAGCTTTCTTTGGTAGGCCCTTTCAGCACTCCTGAAAGGATTCCCGATTGTCCAGCTGTGGAGGCAGTCGGGGGTAGTTTATCCTTGTACCTAGAAGCCTGGCGACAAATAAAAGACAAATGGGGGTACAAAGCATCATATCAAGAGATTACATCATCCCATTCTTCCTTCTCCCCACCAAAGGTAAAAAAACTTCCAGACATTCCACCCAGTCAGAAGAAACAGGCAACTCTAAAAATTCAAAAGTTGCAAGACAAAAGAGTCATCCAAAAGGACCCTGCAGACCAAGTAGGATTCAGAATTTACTTAAGATTCTTTTTAGTTCCAAAGAAAACAGGACTGGCGACCAATTCTGGATCTCAGCTTTCTAAGTATATCAGTAAAGAAGAGCAAGTTCCTGATGGTGACACTGCAGTCTATACTCCCATTTTTGGGAAAAGACAATTGAATGTGCTCGATAGATCTGCAGGATGTGTACTACCACATAAAAATGGGCAGGCAATCCAGGAGACACTTGCGCTTTCGGCTGGGAGCCAGTCACTACCAGTTTCAAGCTCTGCTCTATGGTCTCACTACAGCCCCCAGAGTGTTCACCAAATGTATGACAGTAGTAGCTGCTCACTTGAGATGACTAGGATTCTGGTTGTTTCCATACTTAGACGACTGGCTCTTAACCTCCACAACCAGGCCTCAGCTAATCAAAGCCAGAAATACAACCTTGCAACTCTGCTTTCGCCTAGGGATTATGATAAACTATGAAAAATCCTCCTTAGAGCCTACACAGCATGTGGTATTTATAGGGGCAGAATTAGAACTCAACATGAATGGTGGTGAGACTTCCACTGGAAAGGATACAATCCCTAATGCACCAGGTAATATATCTTTTAAAAAGGAAGAAAGCCCAAGCAAAGATGGTCCTCAAAGCTCTAGGGATCATGGCAGCAGTGATAGTTTTGGTTCTCCTAGCATGTCTGCATATCAGGATTCTTCAGTGGTTGCTGTCCACTCAGTGGTCAATGCAAGAACTGCTGATGTCCCACAGAATAATCATAACAGAAACTTGCAAGAAAGTTCTTCGATGGTGGCTTCACTCATCTCAAGTAACTCTAGGACAACTGTTTGTCTTTCCCCAACCTGTAGCCACGGTGACCATGGACACCTCTCAGATGAGGGAGATTATCTGGGAAAGACTGTCCAAGGCACTTGACAGGATCTCGAGGCCCACTTGCACATCAGTGTCCTAGAGATGAGAATGTGCTTTTAGCATTGCAAGTATTCCAGGACTCTTCACCCGGGAATCATTGCAATCCAGACAGGTAACATGTCAGTTGTATGGTATGTAAACAAACAAGGAGGAACCAGATCTTAACCCCTTTGTCGAGAGGCCCTGAGAGTATGACATAGGGCAACCTCTTCCCAACATTTTCTGATAGCAACGCACATCCTGAGGAAATCCATCGTGACAGCGGACAGGCTCAGCAGAGCAATTTTGATGCTTCACAAGTGGTCTCTGAAACAGGAAGTAGCAGAAAGAATTTTCCAAAAATGGGGCCAGTCTTGCTACAACCTCTTTGCGACATCCATGAATGCCAAATGCAGCAGCTACTTTGCCCTCATTCTCCCCTCTGGGGGAGTTAACAAGGGATTCACTTGTTCACGATTAGCCCCCCCGGGCCTCCTCTATGCTTTTCCTCCTTTTCCACTAATTCCCCAAGTCCTTCAGAAAGACAGTTCTTTGGGAAGGGACTTGATACTCATCGCTCCATACTGGCCTCGCCAAATCTGGTTCCCTTTCCTGTGGTCTCATCTTTGGGAAGAGCCTTGGATTCTGGACCCAGTTCCAGACCTCCTGACTCGGGCGTTAGGGACTCCCCCCCCCATCCCTTCATACCCTCAAACTGACAACATGGCTGCTCCAATTCCAATTATAGCCATGTTTCCAACCCTCTCCTCTCGAGTTAAACACATCTTTATCTCTTCCCATAAGGCATCAACAAGGAAGATTTATAAGAGCAAATGGAAAAGATTCTGCCTATGGGCTAACAATAGCCATGTTGATCCATTTTCTGCTCCTATTACTTTCATCCTGGACTTCCTAATAAAACTTTTTTAATGACTGTGCAGCTGCAGCCACTATTAGGTTTCAGCTGGCAGTGATCTCCAGTTTTCATGTGGGAGCCTCTGGCTCCAACATAATGTCTCATAAACTATGCAAGGCCTTCCTCAAAGATACTGTGTTATTACGACCACCTATCAGAGACCCTCCAGTGCAATGGGACCTAAATTTCATTCTATCCTGCATAGTTTTTCCTCCCTTTGAATTAGCATTATCTTGCGAATTAAAATATTTGACTTGGAAAACTATTTTCTTGATAGCAGTCACATCTGCTAAAAAGGTATCAGAGTTGCAAGCATTGACAAATTTAAACTAAAGTATAGAATTACCAGTTTTCTTCCCAAATTTTGAAAATAAAGCAGAGTACATACATGTTACATCAGCTTGATGTACATAGACAGTTACATTTTTTACCTATATAGGACCGCAAAATTCCAAAAATCTGATCACTTATTTGTTTCTTTTTCAGATTCCAAGAAAGGATCCCCTGTCTCTAAAGTTACACTTTCCAAATGGCTATCAGACTGCATAACTTGTATTTACAAGTCTCAAAGTAAAGAACTTCCAAGAAAAGTTAAGGCGCATTCTACAAGAGGCACTGCAACTTCTTCAGCCTTTTTGGCTAAACTACTAATTGACACCATTTGCACTGCAGCAACATGGGCTAAACCATATACCTTTATCACTCGTTACAAAGTTGATTTTGCCTCCAGGAATAGAACCTCCTTTGGATCCATGGTTCTGAGGAATATTCTCCCATGAGCCAGCCAGGATTCAGTGTGCTAGGGATGCTGTCCCAATCTAGTAAGAATGAAGCCGAGCTAGGGCAGCATCACATAAAGAAGTTATGTACTCACCATAGTGTTCTATGTGTGTTGTCCATCTTCGCCTTCATTCTTACATCCCACCCTCTTTCCCCTTCCCTTCTCTTATTCCTAGAAGACCTGGTTTATACAAATTGGACTACCTTGACCTCTGTCCTACTTCAGCAGCATCTGAGTCCTTCCATGAAGTACATATAACATTACATTTAGGGCAAATAAGATCTGGGGATGGTTCTACTGCATGCTGGGAAAGGGACTTTAGCCATGAGCTGGCAGAGAGCCTTGAGCTTGTAAATAAAGGCAGAGATGGATCCGAGCCCAACCTAGTAAGAATGAAGGTAAAAATGGACAACACCCATGGAACGGTATGGTGAGTACATAACTTCTTTTTTTCTGCTTGTGCTATGTATAAAAGCCTTAACTGTGTTGCTGTGAAAATACCCCTTCAAATCTGGTAATCATAATCTGACTTGTTCCGTTGGAAGAATAAGCTTATCCCACTTGACTCTTGCCGTCTTCCCCTCCCAGATAAAATCCTTCAGGTCTTTATTAATTGCTAACCACAACAACTTCTCTGATATAAATATGCCTGATCTATGTATAAGACTAAAGAGACTAAAAACATTTTAACTGCTTGTATCTTACTATCGATATCCATGTAACACAGCATTGATTTTCTCAGTTTTTGTATTATCTTTTCTTTAGTCTCTTCCCACATATCCTTAGCTGCCACACAGCAATCATTTTTAATCCATACTCCTAAATACTTCATTTTATCATGTCCCCATAAATATGGATATTGCTGAACCAATTCATGTGTGGGTACATAATTTACCGCTATTGCCTTTGTTTTAGCTTCATTAAATTTGTGTCCCAAAAACATTTGCAACTGTCTCAGTATCTTCCACAACACTGTATTGTCCTTTTCTGGTTTTGTCAACTATAAAACAATTTCATCTGCAAATAGAGCCAGCTTTTCTTGACTACCATGCTAATTATGTCCTTGAATTTCTGTGTCCCTTATTTTCTTTGCCAATGGTTTTAATATAATGCATATAACAAAGGGGAGAGAGAACACCCCTGCCTGGTTCTTTTGCTCAAGCAGAAATTATCAGAGAGGACTCAACCCACTTTAATTTTCATCTTCTGTACCTCATATATCCTCCTAATCAACCTTTATAATTTTATCAGGGAGTGCAAATACTCATGAACTCCCAGCTTTCTCTGCATCAAGAGTCACCAACAATAGTGGCATTTTCTTACATTCTGCTTCCCTCTGGATCATCAGTGTTCTGTTTATCAAATGTTTGCCACCCTTTCACAAAACCACATTGATCCATATCTATCACGTTTGGCATAATTTCTACCATTCTTTTAGCCATTATAGATATAAACAATTTACAATCATGGTTTAGTATTGAAATGGGCCTGTATGAAGCTGGATCTGATGGATCTTTACCCTCTTTAGGCATTACAGTTACCACCACTTTTTTCCAGGATGTTGGTACTTCTCTTAAAATACTGTTAAAAACTTCCAGATCTTTATCATTTCCCTCCTAGCTTCCAAACTTCCATGGGAATGCCATCTATTCATGGGGATTTTCCTTTTATACATTACCATTTTATCTCATCTCCTGCTATTGTAACTTAGTAATTGAGCCTCCTCTATCTCTAACCTTGGCATGTTTTATATTTCCGTAAGCATTTCCATTTGTACCTTTTCTTGATTTCCGTATTTCTCTGCTTTATACAGACTGTCATAGAATTTTCTAAATATTTCTAATACATCTACAGGATCCCTTGTAATCTTGCTTGTTATAGACTCCCTAAGATTGGTGACAGCCTTTTCTACTTTGTGTTGCCTGAGTCATCATGCTAAAAGTTTTTGTGCTCTAGAGTTATCAAAAAACAGTTGTTTAACAGCAATGTTTCTAAACTCATGCATATTTTCGAGGTAATCCCATATTTTCTGCTTAGCATTCTGCAGCTGCTCCTCTTCTTGTTCTATGAGATGCCCCCAGTTTTGCAGTATTTTAACATTTGTCAGTCCTCCTAAATAATTCTTGTTACTACTTAACTATATCGCCCTTTCTTTTATTTCCACCCTATTTTTAACTCCACTTTAATTTTATCCCACTCCCTATCTATATTTTCAGAAGAAGCTTCTATTTTCTCTAATAGCTCCTGAATAATTTCCACTACCCATTCATTAAACTCCTCTCTTTTCAACACATAGGTGGGAAAGCACCAGTGTTTCATTTTTATTTCATTACCCTGTGTTTTTATTCTAGTCATTATTGGTGCATGATCTGAAATAGTTTATTGGGTGTGTATCAATACCTTCAATTAAATGCACATGTTCCTGTAAAATGTAAATTCTGTTTAGTCTAGCCAGTTTTTGTATCTGGGGAAAAATATGCAAATTCACCGTGAAGTTCTATTACTGAATTTATATCTTCCTTGCCAAATATTTTCACAAATTTCTTTAAAAATCTACCCTTGTTTGTTATATTTTCCCTTCTGCCACAGACACATCTTCACTGTTTCAAATCAAATTCCAATCCCCACCTATAAATAATATTCCTTGCTGAACTCATAGACTTCCAAGATGGTTGCACAGCTTGATTCTAGCTCTCCCAGTGTGAAAACATAAACTCAGCAGAGAAGGCCAGTAGACTTGTCTTTATGGGAAAATTTCAGTAACTGGCTAGTAAGTGTACTGGCTGGATGCCAGGAATACAGAGGACCTGGAAAAAAATCAGCTACCAAAAGTGAGGAAGCAACACTAACTGGGAAAAGTTCTGCAGTTGTTCAGGAAAAAGCTTTGCAACCCCCAGACGTGAATTCCAGTAACCTACAGGAAGATATAAGATAACTGCACACAGACCTGGTTAAAATAAATGAAACACTGATGGAGTATATCAACACAAACAACAAAAAGATGGAAAAAATGGAAGAAGCATTGAACAAATATTCAGATGAGGTGACAACGCTGCAAAAATCAGAATTTGAAATGAAGAAATAGCTGCCTGAATATAGACTGCTCGGGAATATTTCTTGCTGAACTCATGGATGCCCTTTTGTTTTACCTTCACCCTGAGCCACAGTGGCCATGGATGCTTCCCACTGGGGGGTGGGGATGCACTTCTTGTTTAAGACAGTCCAAAGCATGCAGTCCCAAGCAGAGGTCAGTTTTCACATCAGTAATGTGGAGATGAGAGTGGTCCTCCTAGCACTGGGGGTATTACAGGACCCTGTCCCCTTGGGTGTGATTTCTCTCCAAATAGACATACATGTCTGTCGTTTGATACATCATCAAATAGGAGGGGGACCTAATCTTATTCTTTATGCTGAGAACCCATGAGGGTGTGGCAATAGGCAATGTCTTCCCACTGCTTTCTGACAGGAGTACATATTTTGTGGAAGTCCAGTCTTCTACCAGGCAGGTTGAGCAGGTCTTTCTTTCTCCCTCATGAGTAGTCCCTCAGCCCAGTAATAGCAGAGCACATTTTCAGCTGTCAGGGCCATCCTTGCTGAGACCTTTTTGCATCTCACCACAGAGTCAAATGCAGCAAGTATTTTTGCTCTGCTCCACTGTTGACCCTTTGGACTCCTTTCCGCCTCCCCACCTACCCCCTTTGATACCCAAATTCACTACAGAAAGCTTTTGTGAGGAAGGTCACAGTCATTCTCATAGCCTCATTACAGGCCTCAACAAATTTGGTTTCCTTTCCTCCGGCCTCATCTAGTACACCCTCCCTTGGTGCTGGGCTTGGTTCCAGATCTGCTGTCTCACCCATTGGGGTCACCTCACTGAGACATTCAATCCCTCAAGCTAATCGTGTAGTTTCTGCAATTCCAATGATGGCTAGACAGTTCAGGCTTTCTTCTCCAGTCATTCACATTCTGATTTTTTTCCAGAAACCATCTACTAGGAAAATCTATTAAAGTGAGTGGAAAGGGTTTTTTATCTGGGTCTCCAGTGAAAACTTGAATCTCTTTTCAGTCCCTCTTTCTGCCATTTTGGATTTTCTAGTATCTTTGTTTTTTTTTTCGTGATGGAACCAGTTACTTGACTATTAAGGTGCAATTTGCAGATATATCTTCTTTTCATATAGGGGAAGATCACATACCCATGTTTTTCTTAGACTATCCAAAGTTTTTCTCATGGTTACCTTTCTGCTTTGCCTCCACTCAGAGAACCAGTACATCATTGGGATGTTACTTTTCTGTTACAGGCCCTAATGGGCCCTCCCTTTGAACCTACGGCCAAAGTTAATTTGAATTTGTTTTTATCTTGGAAAACACTGTTTTTGGTGGCCATCACCTCTGCCAGAACAATTTATGAGCACCATGCCTGATCTTCAAAACCTTCCTACCTGATTTTCCACAAAGATAGGGTATCATTTAGAGCTAATACTTCTTTTCTTCCTAAGTGGCTTCTGGATCATCAGTCAGTCTTCCAGTAGTCTTTCCACATTTTTTCTACAAGGGCGATTGCATGCTACATTTGTTGGATGTACACCATCAACTACATTTCTATTTACATTGAACTAAGACAATCAGAAGGACTGATCACTTATTTGTTTCTTTCAGTCAAAGATGGACAAGGCAATGCCCAAGGTAACACTCTCCCATTGGCTTTTGGACTGTATTCTCCATGCCTACAAAGAAAAGAATTTGTCATTATCCAGCTCTCCAAAGGATGCCTTAGTGAGATCTGTAACTTCTTCAACAGTCTTTTTTTCCAGGTTGGCCCTTGATGATGCATGTGCTGTGGGCTACCTGGTTCAAGGTTCATACCTTCATTTCACACTATAAATTGGAAATACAGTCTAGGTCAGGAGCCTCCTTTGGATCAGTTGTGCTCCAAAATATCTTTCCATGAGACCTCCCAAGTGTTTTAGTAGCTAGAGACACTGTCCCATCCATTGAGAAGCGAATGGAAGAGGCAACATCGGATATGAAAGTTATTTACTCATGTACTCACCGTAATGATAGATCTGTGCTGTCTGCTTCCATCCTTCGTCAACTCTCTGCACTTACCCTGTCCTGCATTTCTCTTATTCATTCCTGGAAAGACCTGGCTGAGTTACCATTAGTTACCCAGGTTCTAGTTTCAAGCCTACTCATGACAGCTGATTTCTTCCTTTCCTTCTACCCTGTTGCCTGATTTTTTTTTTGTTTCAAAGCTCTTACTACCTTTGTGGAAGTACACCTTTTTTTTTGCTATGGCTGGCAAGCACAATCTGAGGTAACTTGCTCATTTCAAGAGTATTATGGGTAAGGAGTCTGAACACTGGATTTGAAGCTGTGCTTGAGAGAGGCCAAAGTTGGATCTGATTTATTTCTAAAGACTTATCTATCGAGGAAAGATTGAAAGCAGAGAAGCAGAGAACACAAATCTGTCATTATGGTGAGTACATAACTTTAATTTCCCGTACATTGACAAGCAGTTTGCTAAATAGATTTTTTTCACTTTCGTCATGTAATAGTATAATAAAGATGTATTACTTTTGTCATTATAAGTCATAAAAATGCACATTGAAGTGCTTTCACTTAAACATACAAAAAATATAACAAATACTGTTGCTGAATTGAACTGAAATTCTAGATGTTTTGTATTGATTGACAGCTGAAGATTATACACTGAGGCGTTACGTGATATTAAATGCATAATTATATATAAATTAAAAAAACATGTCCAAAGCAACCTCTAGAAGTAGGTTCAGCATATAGTAAATGAGCCACCTCTCTGCTTTAAAAAGTACAGTTTTGTACCTACCATAAATGTAGATGTTCGAGGATCTACATTGCTGCAGTCATAACCTGTGGGTAGTCCGCTGTCCTCGATCGGCCCGAATACCAAAGAGCTGGGCTGGCGTCGTTCATTGTCGTCTGGAGCTGACGTCAGTACGTAGTAGTACTTAAGCGCATGACCGACGCCATATCCTCAGTCTTTCTTGCCCCAGATGTCAGAAGGCCTAAGAATGAAAGAAGGCCAGAGCCAAAATAGTAAACACCCAACCACAACTGTAGAGGGGAAGGAGGGAGGGATAATTGGACTGCAGCAATGTAGATCCTCGAACATCTACATTTATGGTAGGTACAAAACTGTACTATGTTCTTCGTCTCACATTGCTGCAGTCATAACCTGTGGGTAGAATCCCAAAGCAAAGGAAAAGGGAGGCTGGCAAACTAAGTAGCATTAGGAGCTGCTAACATGCCCTGTAAAACTGCAGTGGCAAACCCAGCCCTGGACTTGGAATAAAGAGGGAGATGGTAATGCTTAGTAAAAGTGTGTACTGAACTCCAAGTAGCTGCCTCCAAAATATCCTTAGTAGCTACCCCCCTCAAAAAAGCAGTAGATGTGGCAGTAGCCCTAGTAGAATGAGGCCTGATCCCAGCAGGAACATCCTTCCCATGATGAGAATAACAAAAAGCAATACATTGACCAATCCACTTAGAAATAGTTTGCTTTGAAACAGCTTTCCCTTGTGAACCCAAAGCAAAGGAAACAAATAACTGTTGACTCTGTCTGAACTCTTTAGTTCTGCTCAAATAATAACGTAACTGTCTGTGGATATCCAAAGAATGCAAGACTTTTTCCCCCTTATTTTGGGGATCAGCATAAAAAGTAGGCAAATGAATAGACTGGTTCAAGGCCACATTAGAAATCACTTTAGGCATAAAAGTAGGGTTAGTTCGCAAAGAAACTCTATCCTTATGGAATATCAGAAAGGGTTCAACTGCCATGAGTGCCTGCAATTCAGATACCCTCCTAGCAGAAGTAATGGCCAACAAAAAAGCAGTGTTCCAAGACAAAAACTTCAATTCAGACGAATCACAATCATAGTGAGCAGAAATGGCTGCAGCATGAACCTTCACAGAAGAGAATGACAAACCCTTGTCCAGTAATTCAGTAAGATACTGCAGTGCAAAACTCAAATTAGGCACTGAAACATCAAAGCCCTTTGCTGTGCTCCAAAGAAAAAATCTCTTCCATTTATCAGCATAAACTTTTCTAGTACTAGGCCGCCTGGCTTCCAAAATGACATCTAAAACCTGTTGAGGAAGCTGAGACCCCACCGGCTCCATTACAGAATACGCCAGGCTGTTAGATGCAGGGACTGCACCCGAACATTGAGAAAATGATTGTTTGACTGGGACAACAAATGAGGAACCTGTGGCAAAGGCCAAGGAGGCTCCTGAATTAAACTCCTCAGCAGAGGATACCAATGCTGACGTGGCCAATCTGGTGCTATTAGAATCATGCAAGGCTTGTCCCGCCTGGCTTTCAAGAGTACCTTAGGAAGAAGAGGCAGAGGGGGAAAAGCATACACGTGAAGGTTGTTCCAACTGAAAGATAGAGCATCCACTTTCCAAGCATTTGGGTGGAACAACTTTTTGCAAAATTTTGGCAGTTGGAAATTCAGTGGAGAAGCGAACAGATCTATGTCTGGAGCTCCCCAAGCCACGGTCAACTGTTTGAATACCTGAGGGTCCAGTTTCCACTCGTGGGGATCCACAATTTGCCTGCTCAATACATCTGCTAGGGAGTTCTGTGCTCCTGGCAGAAACCGTGCTTGAAGATTGATGTGCAAACTCAGAGCAGTCTCCCACAAAATCATTGCTTGTCTGCAAAGAGGGTAGGAATGGGTTCCCCCCTGCTTGTTGATGTACCACATGACTGTTGTGTTGTCTGTTTGAATCAACACTTGTCCCGGCTGAAGTAGAACCTTGAAGGCTATCAAGGCAAATTGGACTGCTAACATCTCCTTCATGTTGATATGCAAATGTAGTAGTTTGGGAGGCCACGTGTCTTGTATCCATTTTCCATTGAAGTGTGCTCCCCAAGCCAAGTCCGAGGCATCCGTCGTTAGGATCTGACTCGCCTCTGGTCGGATCACAGAGAGTCCCTTGTTTAGGTGACATTCCTGAGCCCACCACAAGAATTCCTTCTGGATGCAAGGTATAATCCGAATGACAGTGTCCAAACCGTGGCAGTGTTGAGTCCACACACTTTTGAGATACCATTGTAGCTTCCTCATATGCAGTTTGGCATTGGGAAGTACTAGAATGCAAGATGCCATGAACCCCAAGGCTTGAAGGACTGTCCTTGCAGTCAGCCTGGACATTACTGATAACTGCTGGAAGTACAGATGAAGAGTTCTTTGTTTGTCCAGGGTCAGAAATGCCATCTGAGAAGCTGTATTCAGTCTCACACCCAGAAAGCACATGTCCTGAGAGGGCACTGGACTGGACTTTATTTCGTTCACAGAATACCCTAGGCACCTTAAAACTGCCATTACATACTGGAGATGTTGAAGTAACTTGTCCTTGTTTTGAGCAAGAATCAGGCAATCGTCCAGATAAGGATAAATTTGTATTCCTCTCTGTCTGAGGAAGGCAATTACAGGAGCCAGAACTTTTGTGAATACTCTGGGTGCAGTAGATAAACCAAAGGGCAATGCAGAGAACTGATAATGAGAAGTACCAGCCCGGAATCTCAGGAATCTCCTGCAGCTGGTTCTGATAGGGATGTGAAGATAGGCCTCTTTGAGATCCAGGGTTACCATCCAGTGATCTTTGCCTAGCTTAGGCAGAAGTTGTTGTAATGTTAACATCTTGAACTTTGGAATGTCTAGGTAGGTATTGAGAATGGACAAATCCAGAATTGGCCTCCAAGTGTTTCCTTTCTTTGGCACTAGGAAAAGACGGGAATAAAAACCTAGGCCTACTTCTGACGGAGGGACCACCTGAATTGCCCCCATCTGCAAAAGTAAAGAAATTTGCTCCTGAGCCTCCATCCTTTGCTGAGGAGGCACATCCGGCATGCCTTTGAAAGGAGGAAAAGTGTGAAAATAAAACTTGTACCCGTGATTTATTATATCCAACACCCATTTGTCCTGGGTGACCAAATGCCAGTTTTGTTTGAAAAGTCCCAACTTTCCTCCTAGAGGAGCTGCCAGTAAAGAAGGGTCTGGCAGCGGAAGATACAGGTCATTGGGTCTGTTTACGAAAGGGCTGACCCCTGCCCTCACCAGAAGACTGTGCAGGAGAACTCCAAGTCCTAGGTCTGAAAGAACCCTGAGTATGGGCTCTGCCTCTAGCACGTCTAGACCTGCCCTTAGACTGATAATCCGAAGAAGGATAAGACCATCCTCTAGCAGGCCCTTAGGGGGTGCACCTGCATAAAATCTTTGACCACCTGCAAAGACTTAGCCTTACCTTCCATCTTTTTCAAAACTGATTCCACAGGAGGACCAAAAAGTACTTCCGATTGAAGAGGAGCATCCAAAATCTGAGCCTTAACATGCTCTGACAAATTTTGATCCTTAAGCCAGGCATGTCTACGAATAACTGAACCTGTAGCAGCCACCCTGGATGTAGCCTGAAGAGCATCGAAACCACACTGTAAAGAATGCTTGCCAACTTGATCTGATGCATGAACCAACTCCTGGAGCTCCTTACACTCTATACCCTCAGATAAAGCATCCACCTTAGATTTCAATTGACCCAACAAAAAGTTCTGATACTTCAGCATATGAAATTGGCAATTCAGCGCCCTCATAGCTAACGTAGATGAGGTGTACACTTTTTTCCCCCACCTATCTAAAGCTCTAGAATCTTTATCCAAAGGAACTGGATTCTTAACCACAGAAGCCCTAATACCCTTCGGACCTTGAATAATAGTTTCCGGATCAGCTCTAGGACTCCTGTACAAATACTTATGTGCTTCTGGAACTCTATAATATCTGTCTGGCTTAACAGGGGCAGGAGGCAAAGAATCAGGATTAAGGGAAGATTCAGAAAAAACATCCTGAACAACATCTAAGACAGGAGGAATAGCCAAGGGCCTATGTTGTGGTAGAAACAAAAATTCCCTAAGCCTCTTCCGAGAATCTGAAAAATCCTGGCCTTCCCACTTAAAATGTTCCCTCATGGAATGTAAAGTCTCAGAAAAAGAAAAATCCTCTGGAGGAGAAGCAGAAGGACAGGAATCCTCTGCATCCGAGTCTGAAAAAGAAGGGAAATCCTGAATTTCCTCAGCTGAGGAATCAGAGTAATCAGAGGAATGATCCATTCCCTCTAAATCTGCCTCCACCCTAGGCCTTTTCTCTGGGGGGGGCATAGAACCCCTGATCAAAGTAATCAAGTCCTCCACCATTTTCAACATATGTTTTTTAGGAACAGGGGCTGGAGAGCTAGAACCATGACCAGGGCCAACAAGACAAGGTTTGGCCTTAGCATGGCCTTTAGCCACTGAAGTAGAAGGCCTAATAACCTTCTGTAAAGATGGAACTACAGACAACTGAGAAGCACCCTCAGCTGGGCCTAAATCCTGAGAGGCCAACTCCTGCAAAAGTAAAGGTTCCCCCTGGGATTCAGCCGAACCCTCGGCAGGATCCACAGATTCAACCGGAGGCTCCGTAGAACCGGCGTCCGCAACGGACGACTCATCCGGTTTAGACTTCAAAGATTTATCTTTACGCTTTTTAGCGGTAGCGGGCGTCGGAGGATCCGACGGCATGTTATAGTTACACCTTTTACCAAAAACAAGCCTGGCACAGTCTAATCTCCTTTTAATGGTGCGCTTATTAAATCGAGCACAAAAGCGACACCCAACCACGTCGTGCTCAGGCCCCAAGCAAGGAATACAGAAAGAGTGATAATCCCTATGAGGTATCTGTTTCCCACAAGAAATGCAATTATTAACTTTTTCTGACATCCAGAAACTGAGGCAAGAAAAAGACAAAGATTTCCCCAACGGGGTACTTAGCCCAACTTGGTCTTCGGTCTGAAACTCGAAAAATGACAATTTCAGAATGCCGAACGGCACTCGCAAACGCTGCTTCTGCTTCGGACCACGCGGCAAGAAAGACTGAGGATATGGCGTCGGTCATGCGCTTAAATACTACTACGTACTGACGTCAGCTCCAGGCGACAATGACCGACGCCAGCCCATCTCTTTGGTATTCGGGCCGATCGAGGACAGCGGACTACCCACAGGTTATGACTGCAGCAATGTGAGACGAAGAACATCTTGTCATTACTGAAACTGTCTATGTTTTATTATTATCATTCATTCCCGGGTGCAATTGTCAAGCTAGCCAGGAGTGAGAGCTGTCGGCTGTGCTCTGGGAGATCAGGATTTTTTTATTGAACCCTAGTTTCCCCTGCACACACCCTGTCATGCCCAAGGAGTTGGTGTGCAGTGGGTCTTCATGATGTATGTCCACACCTCGATGTTTGATGTCATCAGCTGGCCATGCCTCTCCTTGTAGGCTGCATCCTTCCCATGTGCCTGGACTTAAACCTGCGAACAGCATTCACAGGCAAACCTCCCCACTCTTCACCCTAAGAAGAAACAAGTTGGCTAAATTTCATCATTCCTTTTCATCTCCCCACCAGCTGTAACAGTTGCCGGGGCAGCTAGTTAACTTTTAGGACTTTTTTGCTTTGTATGATTTGTCTCAAGTGTTATTTCCAAAATGTGTGTTTTTCCTTGTATCATAAGCAATTTAAATTATGCATTATTATTATTGTATTTGCAGAGGTTTACAATTTTGGGTTCCGTCTTAAAATGGGTTTTGCCCATCATGGCTAACCTGGTCAATGTAACTTAAATATAATTCAGAAGAGAGTCATCGGCTTTTGAGATATGTGGTTTTCATAAATTGTAAACTTCTATTTTTACATTTCTGCTCAACTTTTTGAAGAATAGAAAATGTTCCCCTGACAGTTTCTTCATAAGAGATTGTAGTTTGCAGTCTTTTCTTGCATTTGATAGAAGTGGATTCTTGATGGGAGTTGAAGTATGAACTTTTGTTCCTGGTTTTAAATAGCTGATTTTGTTTTTCACTTGTTTACTTATGAAGCACTAACTAAAGTCAAAAAATGTTTGACATTTTTTTCTTCAGAAATTATGCATACTGATTACTTTTCTTTGCTGGGAAAGTGGGGCTCTTCTTGTGTGCTGCCATCCTGTTTTGGGGTGGAACCACTTAATTGTTCTGTTTACAACTTGAATACTGCACATTGTACCTTACAAAGGAAGCAAATTTTGATTTCTGTCCGCCACACTGTCTAATGGAATCAAGCACCCCATTTCTCACCTTAGGTCATTTCAAGACTATGCTGAGGAACACTCGTGTAGCTACTCTTGAACAGTTAAAAACTCATAGGATCATAGGAAGTTACTAGGCTAATGGCCCCAGGGCCCTTACAAGCCGAGCCAAGTTCTGCCCTTGTTTCCATGATCAGCACCTATTGCCCCTGTTCAAGAGAGAGACAGATGGAACCCTTGGCGTGAATTTATGCGTACCCATCCAATTGTCCAGATTGCGCTTGAAGAGGGTCAAAAAGGTGCTCTGCTTGACTTGAATTGGAAGTCTGTTCCACAGGCACAGTACCCTCTGGGAGACAAACCTGTACTTGCAGCAGGTTCTGTTAGTGTCACATACCAGGTTAAGGTCTTTAGAATGAGTAACCTGTGACCCATTGGACAGATATGCAGCATTTTCAGTAAAGCAGAGTCTGAGATTGCCTAATATGCAAGGCAGAGATTGCCATTGGCCTGATGAGGGAAGAGTACAGGGAGCAATGCCCTTGCTTATGAGATGAGCAATATAGAATGCCCTTCTTACCACTGTGGAGACATGGTGATCAAAAGTAAGGTTGCTGTCAACCTGTGTGCCCAGGTCTGTCACCACTGAGTGCATGCTTAGGGTGTTTCTGTTGATATGAAAGTTAGCAGGAACATCGCTGTTACCAAAAGGGATGGGAATACTGTTTTTGCACTGAGCTTAAAGCCACGTCTTTTACACCAATCATTTGTTTGTGTAAGACTCTCTTGTAGGATGTTGACATTGTTTGGGGATTGTATGACTGCTCCCAATTTGCAGTCATCAGCAAGCTTTGCCAGCCACATATCTTTATTTTTTGCATGTACTTCGGAGAAATAGATTCCGAACAGTAGTGATCCCGGGACTGATCCCTGTCGAACACCACTGGTTATGGGTCTGCTTTTGGAGGTGGATTTCCTTATTTTGACTGTATGGGTTCTATTGGTGAGCTAGTTAATGTCCCACCTAATGATATAAGGGTCAATAACTAGCTGAGTGAGTTTGTCAATAAGCCCTGAGTGGAGAATAGTGTCAAAAGGCTTGGCCAGGTCCAAATAGCCTGTATGCACAGTTTTCCCCTGGTCCAGGGCTCTGGTGACTGTCTCAAAGAAGTTCAGCAGGGTTAACAGGTATAATCTCCCTTTGACCAATACAAACTGCCTAGGGTCAAGTGTTTGGAGATTACATATATCTTTGTTGATAAGGTCCATGATAATTCGCTCCATGACCTTGCAGATAAGGCTAGTCAGGCTAATAGGTCTGTAGGTCCTGTGGTCAGTGGAAGCACCACCCTTGTACAGGGGGATAATGGTGGACTTTTTCCATTAAACTGGGACAAAGCCAGTGCTTTAGACTATGACTGAAAAGAGTGCCCAATGCTGTTGCTAATTCTTGTTGGAGCCCATGTAGTTTACAGCCTGGGATGTTATCATGTCCCATATATGCTGTGTTTTTGGCCTTAGAGAGGGCATTTACGACCTGCTCTCTCAAGATACAAGGAGGAGGACAGGTGGAAGGAAGGTCATGGGGTATGTGTGGTGGGTTCAGGGGAGTGAAGCTGGTGGGTTCAGGGGAGTGAAGCTTTCACAGAACCTGTTGGCTAACAGTTTAGCTATGTCCACAGGCTCAGTGGATGTGGTATCATTAACCACCAGTTCGGCGCAAATCTGGGTTTTACCTGTTAGGCTATGGATGTAACTAAAGAATGCCTTATGGTTGTCCTTAGTTGAGAACGGTAATTTGAATTCATAGTTTGCTTTGGAGGACTTCTCAAGAAGTCTTATTTGCTTGTTTAAGCTGAGGACGGAGTGTTTCCAGTTTAGGGCACACTCCCTTTGATTTTTGTACAACAATTTCTTCCTCTTACTGTAAAGCCTGTTAATGGCAGTTGTCCACCAGGCAGGTTTGCTCTTCCTTGAAGAGCTTGTTTTGGTCCTGTCAGGTACGGCTGTGTCAATGTAGTTATACAGGTGTTTGTAAAAAGCACTGGTGTAGGACTCTGCATAGTTGCCACTTACATCTGTGGGGGGAGGTGCAATAAAGCTATTTATACTATACCTTTGAAGGATATAATCTGCTTTGGAGAAGTTTTTTAGTTTAGTTGCTGCTGGGGGGGGGTCTAATGTGATAGTTCGAATTAGACTGATTTGTGGTCAGATCTGACAATGGAAGACCTCACTGTGAGGGTGCTACAGCGGTTCCCCATATTGGTAAGCACTAGATCCAAAATGTTGGTTCCCCTAGTTGGGGTGTCTACCAGCGGGTCCAGGGCACTGGAGTTAATGAACTCGAGGAACCTTTGGGCAAGTGAGTATGAGCATGAATATTAACATTACTCTTGCTGGGTATGCAGTTATACTTGACTTGGTAGGTGTAATTTCATTGCTTTAAGAATTCTGCTGCCTCTGTGGTTTTGCATATAATAGTCTGATCAACATTTCTACTTTTCCACCATTTTTTATTGTTTTCATTACTATTCTACAACTCTCAGTTGATCTGTGCATACCTTTCACTTCTTGTTTACATTTCTTGTGTGCCATCCAACTTATGTCAGTTTCCATTTCTGCTTTTGCTGCTGACTCTGCAATACCCTTTGTACAAGTGCTAGAGAACCTCCCAGTGTGAGCTTTGCATTTCTCTTTTGAATGATGGGTCATGTTTACTGTTATGACACTGATATAACTTGGTTCTCATGTTCTTTGGATTGGGAATAGTTGGTTATACAAACCCGGAAGAAGAGAGGTCCTTTATATTTTTTCTTGTTTACTGGGTGGCAGAACTTGCACTGATACCTACTTCTGCCCCTCCCCATTTAGAACACACATGTATGCACTTGTACACATATTCTCGTGCGTACACACACACACACACACACACACACACACACACACACAAACACACACAATCAAAGGTGGCAAGCAACACTTCTAGCCAGTGGTAGGAATCTGGTAGACGGTTACAGCACATTAACCCATATCCTTGCCCTCTAACCTTGGAAGTAGGAGCTGTCACTAGGCTTTTCATCTGTCTCCACTTCATCTGGCCATGCAGTGGTTTTGGTCCATTCTTTGAGATCTGGACTCCTGTTAGCTGTCCTTTTTTCAGCTAATTATCTAGGTTCTTTGCCTGTCCATGTATGTATCAGTCTTTTTCTATGCCAGGTAGTCAGCAAGTGATCTGGGCCATATATCAAATACAAACTCAGTAGAAGTGGACATCTCAGAAGTAAATGCAGTACTGGAAAAGAGCTATTGCAAGAATGAAGTTGTAAAAAGAAAATAGAGCATGTTCAACTTGTATAGTATGTACCACAATCATCTGTGTCAGTCATAATTACATGCGTGAAAAATGTGTATAGGTTTTATTTTCACAACAGTAGATTAATTAACAAGACCATTTCCTGTCATGCAGTGTATAGACTTGAATTCACTATAAACTGAAGAAAGCAAGAATAGTATTTTGAGTGGGAGCACTGTGAATGTAAGTAGTCTAAATGCTCTCACCCTTTTTTGTTTCTTTACTTTCATTCTTGCAGGATCATGGGTCTGTATGTGTCAATTGTGCTGGTAATTGGGAAGTTTGTGCGTGGTTTCTTCAGTGAAATATCCCATTCCATCATGTTTGAGGAGCTGCCATGTGTTGACCGTATCCTGAAGCTGTGCAAAGACATCTTCCTAGTACGTGAGAGGGGCGAACTGGAGTTGGAGGAAGAACTTTATGCCAAACTGATCTTCTTGTACCGATCACCTGAGACCATGATAAAGTGGACAAGAGAAAAGGAGTAGCCAGAAGCTAAGTGGGAAGCATTTGTTTCTCAGGCTGGCAGAGGCTAGATGCCACTATTTGAGAAGAATTGGAGACTTTTACCTCGGACCCTACAAATGTGCTGAAGATGTAACAATTATTGCTAAGGAGATTTAATTATGATAAATATTACGTCTGTATTTAGAACAAATTAAGTTACTGTTAGCTAGGACTTCAGTAGTAGCCAGGAGCTACAGACAGTCCTGGTGTTCTGGTGCAGGTTTCATGCTCTTATCTGTATGACAGTTACATTTTTTTACTGACCCGTTGTGGGGTGTTCTTATAACGAGTTGAAATCTCACTAGTATCATTCATATGTTGGACAGATTCTGTTGGACGGTGCAAAGCAGCTTTACATTTTAGGTTGCATTTTTTATAACTGTATGTTTCTGCAACCTAGTTTTTATTTTTTTCTATTTTTTTATTGACAGTGAAAGTGGTGTGGTGTATTTTTCAGTGAAACACACCGATCTCTGTGACAAGTCTCATCCAGTAGACCCTTAATATTCATTTTGAACATTTCTGCAAAAGGCCGATCTTTTAAAGCAGTGTTCAACGTGGGCAGTCATACCAAGTGCATCCCTTTGCCATCAATAAGGGAATACACTTTGGGATGTTTTGCCAAATTCCTGTCATTTATTTTCAGTCATTTCTCATATTCAGATCTGGTACAGATATATATTTTTTTTGCATTATCCTGTTTAGTAGTTATCCAGAATTATTTCTGTAGAAAAATATTTGCTACTCTTCAGAAAGTATAGTTGTGTTAGGGAAAACTTGCCCAAGACAGACACCTTGTGCCTGTCCTAATAACATCACTGAGGCCTTCATCTTCATTGTCTAAAGTCTCTGTCCCCCAAACCTGGCCTTCACTGTGCCAGTCAAAGTTCTTGGCTCTTGTATTGTAGTAAACCAGATGGCAGAACATCAGTTAAAGGTAATCTGGTTTCTTTACCTAGGGCTTCAGGTCAGTGTGCTCTTCTGTTAGTCATTCACTATGAATATTTGACCCTGTGTTTCTGTGAAGGTTATAAGTTGTTGTCTTCTATATTCAGAGTTTCAGTGATGTCTTCATCGATAAACACTTCCCCCAACTGATGTCTAACAAATTGATGTCTATGTCCCAAGCTTGCCCGAGCTTCCAGAGATAATCTTAACTGGGCACCTATCACAGAGGAAGGTGGTTTACATGGAGACATTTCCAGTGCTGCTAGGTTCATCTGATTAAAATGTTCCTATGAAGAGGTATCTAAAGAGAATGAAGGATAGAGAGGGCTTTAGCAGTTTTGTTCCATCATGAAACCTTCTTTAGAGTTCCAGTCCTCAGGGAATGTCCTTTTCCACAGCCAGATAACTTCCCCCTTGACTTGCTCAAGTCTGCAGGTGTATTTGATGGAGTTTACAGACTTTGTGCATGATAAAGGTCTAAGCAGACTGCTTCATTGTTTAGGCCTGACTGAACTTCATTCTAGGGTAGTCATTGCCATGCTTAAAATCTTCAAGAGAACCTAGATGATTGGCTGGAAGACAGAAGAAAGAGTGATTTTCTCAAATCAGACAAGAAGCACATTTCTCCACTGGTTTCTGCTTTTTGGCCAGACACGTTTTGATCATTTCAGCAATTCCAGCAGTGGCCTAGGAGAAGCAAAAGTGTGAACTTCTTAAAAGGGAATCCAGGAAGGTTGTTTACTATGGGAAGAAGGTTTGCTGTGCTTTTACAATGGGGGAGATAAATTCAGCAAATCTACAAGGCCAAATGACCAGGTACATCTCCCTTATTCTTAAATACTTCAAAACTTTGTCTGAATTTCTGAGGAGAGTTACATTAAGTACACACTATTCAAAGCCTTGTCACACCCGTTAGCTGTATCAGTGCTGTCTGCAGTGTGATGGATGATTAGGCTTGCTTTGCTGTTATGCAACTTTTACTGTTGATAGTTGGTACCTTTTCTTCATTTTAGAGCAAAGGTTTTTTTCTAGGATTCTCTGTCTTAGAGTTAGATATTCTTGTTAAAGTTGAGGCAAGTCTTTTTTTTTTTTTTGAGATTGTAGGAAAAGGATAAAGCATTAAGCTTTAAAAATGCCATTTGTAAAGGCTTCTTTACCAAAACGCTACAAGAGCATACGGATAAGCTGATACTGAAGGGTCTTCTTCCTACAGCGGAAAAAAGATCAACAAGAAAGAGTCTAAGAAAGAGGATAAGAAGTTAGAGGAGGCAAGGCCCAGTTGTAGGCTGCCTTCTCTTAAAATTCCCCAGGTCAGAGGACCCTCCGGTCAAAATTGTTCAGGTTTCCCTTTCCAACCTTAAGACTTTTCCATTAGTGTGGGGTGTGACACCCATTTGGAGGTGGATGTCATGCTGGACTGCTCCCTGAGATGGAGACTCAACAGTTTTTCCTCAGAGAATGAGTTGTCTAAATATCTGGGTTCCCATCCTCCTGCTCTGTTACTAAGGTCAACCAGGGTCAAGTTGAAGTGTTTTACATATATATTTATATACTGGGACTAGATGATGCAAGTTATGGTCAAGCTCAGCTTGAGCTGTTTGACCTCTCATCACTCTCTGTATCGAGGTGGACAGGAAGGACCAATCCAATCCACTTCGCATGCTCCTTCTGTAGGCCTAGTTTTGGAGCCAGAAGTTTCAGAGTGGAAAGTATTATTGATGTCTTCTGTTTCAGCTCTGAGTGGTTTTATATACATTGGTACTAGTCCCTTTGGTCCCAGCAGTCTCATCACTGATTTCATGTAGAGAACGACTGAGCACCTTGGGCTTGACATTGAGACTTTGGTGCCAGAAGCAGCTGCGATATCCTGAGGATCATTCTCTGTTGGAGTCTCTGGCATTTGACCCACTGAAACTACACTTGGAACTGGTTGTATTGGTACCAAGTGTCATCAGGTCCATACCTATGGTGCTGACAGGGTTTACATTAGTATGTGGTACAGCACCCATGACCTTAATAGTGATGGGCTTTCATGTCTGCTTTCCAGCCCTTGGAGTGGATCACTGGGCAGCAGCCCACTATGTTCATGGTTACTGGAGGTGTGCCCTCTACCTGGGCTTTACCTTGTTGCTTCCTTTACCTCAGAACCTTGTACCTGGAATCCATGTCCCAGAGAAAGAGTTCCAAAAGGCCCATGTAGACCCAACTTGTCAGGTGAAGACTTTTTTGCCAAACACTTAGACATTTCCACTCTGACTGTTCTTAGGAGGAGTAGGTGCAAAAGGAGGCTAATGGCTCCTCCATCAGAGTCCCCTACCCCACATATGAATCTCAGTAAGGGAAAGGGTTTCTAGAATCCGCTCAAGAGAATTCCAGATTTGGGGAATCATAGTCTTGATGAGGCAGAGAGAATGTTGGACCATAGACTCCTGTCCCTTGTTGAGGTGTTCATACAGAAGGTCTTTTGGATGACCCCTCCCATATCTTGGATGGTCCTTCCAGTAAATTGCAAGGTAGAATTGGTCATGTCAAAGGCTTAGCAGGAACTGGATATGGCTGAGCCTGTAACCAAGACACTGGGTAAGATCCTCTAGCCCCTCAATAATAGACTTCATTGGAGTAGACCCCCCCCCCCCCACCACCACCACCACCACCTTGTGGGTTAATTTGTAGTAGTGGCAGCAATAAAAAGGGAACTATTTGATGAGAGCCCAGTGGTTCATTTGCCTGAGAGGGATTCGGAGACGATGGGCATTGTGGAAGCATGCATTTAGCATCAGGCACTCATTGTATTAGGGCTTTTAACTATCTTATGCAGTTGGCCTGCTTTCATTGAGAATTTGTGGGGAAAAAACTCAGTTCACTACAATGCCCGAGAGTGACAGTCATCATCATATTGAGTTACAGGTGGCAGCAATGCAGAACATTTTGTCATTCTTCATTGAGGCTATTGCTCACTGTAGCTGTTGGTACAGTCATAACCATAAGAATGCAAGCCTGGCTGTGATTGTGTGGATCTGTGCCAGTGCCCCATTTGATAGATCAACACTTTCTAGACACAAGATGAAGAAATTGCTCGAGAGTGAACAAAAAGGTCTGCTATTGGTGTAAATTTCACTTCCCTACAAAAGACCGTTTCCACTCTTCAAGGAATTGTAAGTGTGTGAAGAATTTATAGTGCCATAAATTCCTTTAACAAATTTTTGAGTAACATTCTGACAGGAAGCTCCTACAGATGCAGGAACCTTTTTAGGGGTTGGCATCCATAAGGCAGATATGGACCGCAAAATCAGGGATTTTGTGATTCTTCCCTTGGGGAGCAGAAACAGCATACCTGAGGACTTGCCATGGTCTCCCAATCTGGAGACAGGCATCGACTAGCACTACACCAGTGAAAGGTGCATGCCATCTTGCAGATCAAACAGGTAAGGGGTATAATGGCCAGAGATTATACAGTACCCTTTTGGATACACAAAAGCTGCCCCCCCCCAATCTCAATACCAGATGTCCCACCCCATCAAAAGAAGGTGGCACAGTTAGAGATTATCAGACACTTAGAAAAGAGAGCCATTGAAGAGGTCAGACTATACCAAAGGCTCTGGTATTTATTCCAGATTCTTTTTAGTTCCCAAGAAAGACCAAGGACTTTAGGATTATTCTGAAACTCAATGGGCTAAATCTGTACACAAGGAGAAACAAATTCTGGGAAGTCATGGTGCAAGCAAGACTTTCTTGATTTCAGCAAGGAGACTGGATGTGGTCTATAGACCTTGATGATGCCTATCTACATATAAAGATGGTAAAGGCTTCCAGGATGTTTTTGAGCTTCTGGATACAGCAAGTAATTGTCAATTCATAGCCCTGCCATTTAGTCTCACCACAGACCCTCCTGGTGTTTACAAAGTGCTTGGCAACAGTTGCAGCTCACATGAAACTAAGGGGAATCTGAATATTCCCATGTCTGGACAACTGGCTACTTATCTCTACT
The DNA here is from genome assembly GCF_019279795.1 of Protopterus annectens. Lineage (NCBI taxonomy): Eukaryota > Metazoa > Chordata > Ceratodontiformes > Protopteridae > Protopterus > Protopterus annectens. The sequence goes on from NC_056742.1 coordinate 96,356,105, forward strand.
ATGAGGGATTAATGCAAGGAGCTACTTACTCCAGGTGTGTCCATCACTAAGGATATCGGCCAACACTGCAAAGTCCCAACTGGAACCATTGCCTTATTTATATGCTGCCATCTAGGCAACATTAAAAAAAACTGGTCAAATTACTTCAAGACATAAGAATTTCCTTACAGTCTGTGGTCATCCCTGTGTTACATCTCGCCACCAAACTCTGCTCTGATTCTCAGATTGTTATGCCTCATAACAATTATTCATCTGATTCCCTCTGCAAGGTTTTATATGACAGTTCTGCATTGTACCTTCCACATCAACTGGACTCAGCTGGGGGACCACATGGACCAAGTTATTCTGTTGTCAAAAGTTTGCCAGTCACATCTACAATGGTGGCTACATCTACCAAATTTGAATAGAGGATGATAGCCCTTTGCTTTGCCCCTCCTCTACTCTTAGTCACAGGCACCAAGGATTTGTGTACCCTGCGACTGGGCAGGAGGTCATTTTTTACAGCTACATACTGGAAATGAGAGTGGTTCTCCTGGTGGTGTGGGCATTTTAAGACCATCATTCCCAGGGTACAGTAGCTGTTCACGTAGACAGTATGTTAGTAATGTCATATATTAACAAATGGGATAATCAGGTCCTACCTTCTTTTTCAGGAAGCCATAAGACTTTGGGAATGGGTAGGGCTTTCACTTTCTCTTGGCAATGCACAACCCCAGCTGAGCCTACAACTAAGCAGATGTATTCTTATGTCATGATTCTCAGTCGAATTACAGCAAGGATGATATTTCATTGTTTTGGAAAGTTTCGCTGTGACCATTTTTGCATCACTGTTTAATACCAAATGCAGCAACTTATTTTCCCTCATGCTGCCACAGGGACACACACACTGGTATGCTATAGTCCATCAGTGGCTGACAGTGTTTCTTTACACCTTTCAGCTCCTCTTCTTATCCTGATGTTTTTACAGAAAGCCAAGTTGTGTATTGCAGCAGTAATCCTGGCCTCAAAAAGCATGGTTCTTCCTACTTTGGCCTCATGTCGAAAAGAAGCCTCTGTTTTTAGAGCCCCATCTGGATGTTCTATCTCACCAGTCCAATGAGCCTCACCTGGATTTTCATTTCCTGAAATTAACCACGTGTTTATTTACATTTTCCTTAAGTTCATAAATAGTTACTAGGCATGCAGTCCAAGAGACCATTCATGAGCATACTGCAAATTTCTAGCTGCCCCAAAGCACTGTCTTGTTTTAAGTGACTTTCTCAAGGTCACGCAGTAGGCAAATGAAGGCTGAGGGACTCTAATCATGTACCACAGGAAGTAGATCAGTAACAGCTCACAGTCTTAATTCTCTGAGACAACTGCCAGCCCGTAAAGGCCAGGGGACCTTTAATACCTGTCAAAGGTGGGGTCCAGATCCTTACTACAGCCAGAAAATTTACAAAAGCAGATGGGAACAGTTTTCTCTTTGTTCCTCCCAACAGGATATGAATCCATTTGCAGTTCTAATCCCTTCAGTTCTTCTTTTTCTATCTTCCTTATTTGATACATGTTCTAGTTTCTTTGTTGTAAAAGCTCACTTGACAGCTATGTCCAACTTCCACCAAGACTTCAGCCTTCCTTGTGCAGTGGATTCCATCTGTGACTTCCTGTTAAGGATCCCGTTTCACCATGAGGTCTTAATTTCATTCTTGAGAAGTTTTTCTGAGTTCCTTCTGTGCCAGTAGTTTCACCTGATCTCAGATACCTTCCCTGGAAAAAACACACTCTCTGGTGGATACTGTATCAACAAGGATAGTTGTAAAACTACCAACTGTCTCCAGTCATCCTACCTACTTGATGTTTTCATAATGATAGTTTTCCTGTGAGCCACCCCATTGTTCATGTATGTAATAATGTTAGAGATAAATATCAAACAATCTGTTACCTTGCCAGTTTTCTTCCCACAATGTTCAAACAAAGGTGAATATATACTATATTGTCTTGATATTTGCAGATAACTAATGTTCTATGTACAAAGTGCAAAGACACACTCAGCTCTTTTGTCTATTTGCCTGCAAATGTTGGGCCAGAAAATATCTAAAGTAACACTATGTAGGTGGCTAATGGATGGAATCTCCTTCGGCCATGTCCCCAGTAGTAAAATCACTCCAGTTAAACCTAAGGTCCACTCAAGTAGGTCTATAGCCACATAATCAGCCTTCTGCACAAATGTGTCTGTAGGTAATATCTGTGCTGCTGTGACATGGACTTTACATTTATTGTAAGACAATATAAGCTGCATATGGTCTCTAGATCCAGGTCTTCCATTAGAGCTACTATGATTCTTCATATTCTGTAACAGTGCCACACAAGATGTTTAGCTAGAGACTCTGTTCTTCAGTTTTGATGTGGACAAACTAGATAATGTAAGATACAGAAGTTAGTGTACATACCATAAAGCTAAATCTTCATTATCCATGTCCATCCACTTCAGTAAATGATCTCCTTCTTCTCCTTTCCAAATTGTCACCATTATTACTTCCTGACAAGCCTTGTTGTCCCCCCCCCCCCCCGAAGCCTTCCCTAGGGCAGTTACTACTCATCTAATGTTAATACAAGATCGTTCTTATATTAGCTAAAGTAATTCAGTTGCTGATTCAGCGCACACTATCTGGAGTACAGAGAAGTGAAGGGCATTCTGAGAGCTAAGGGAGGAATTTGAGCTTTGTAAGATAAGGCAACTAATCCTTCAGTTTTGAGATAGATAAATATGGATAATGAATATCTGTTAAGTAAATAACTTTTGTTTCTGTTACTTATCACTTCAGCCTTTATGATCAGTAAATTGCAGGCTCCGTCGAGTGATGAGCTTTCTCTCTTTAAGTCTTCTCTCCAAACAAACCCTAGTTGAGTGTACCCTGTATCAGGGGGCCAGTTTACTGTTCTAACTTCTTAATAACTAAGTTAGAGGATAGGTCCTTTTGAATGTGCATATCAAAAGAACCCTCAGTTGTCATCTCTTGTATTTTTGAGTTTCATCAGCTTTAAGAATCCTTTTGTTCCCTTTACTTAGGGCTGTGCAGGAAAAACATGGTGTGAAACAGACTGCCAATGTGTATCTTTTCTTTTCCATTCTGCTTCACGGTAGCAGTCTCTGCTGCTTGCTTGCTTAGAAAAGTTATAGTTCAGGAAATCATCATTGCAGCTAACTAGCCCAAGCCATGCACCTTTTATAAATCATTGCAGTTGAGATGTAGTTAGTCCAAGATCAGAGTTGGCATTGATAGGGCTGTCCTTCAAAGCTTGCTGGCATGAATTCAGTACTGTTCCTCTCAAACAGGTGTACATATTGAGACTGCCTCAGAGAAGGCAGGTTATTGTACCAGGACATATTGTACAACCAGATCTTCATACTAGTCAAGGTCTAGCTGCCCATTCCTCCTGCCCGTCTCTCTGAAGGATTGAAAGATTACTGATGTGTCTTGTCTGCTTTCTTCTAACCCTTGCTTAGGACCCTGTCAGGACTCCTTACTTGAGGGAAAGAACTGAGATGAAACTATACAGGGTCTTCTAAGTGGTATTCCCTTGTTAATGACAGAGGGGCATGTCTGTCAAGGCTACCTAGGTTGAACTGTTTGTGACTTGTACTGGAGAGCTTCACTGGCTGTAGGAGTGCTAAAATGAACATTATGGTCCTGCTGATCAAAGTGTTCTCAGAGATTTGGAGTGCAGTAGGGTGAGTCTGTTTGTAACATTCTTTAATTATATCATTACGGTTTCCCAAACTTATTTTATGCTGCTTTTAGATTCTGTAAGAAGGAGTTGTGTGTACAGAGATTATCATGAGACTTGAAACTGGGATAATCGGTATCTGCACAAAGATTGCAGGCCTCCAGATGCCATGAAAAAATCAGCAAGGAACATGAAAAAAGCCTTACATTGAAATATATTGTCATATTATTTTACTGACTGTTACATTTTGTGCCTTTGAGAACAAAACAAAAGCCTTAATTCTGCTGCTGTAAGTCTCAGCTGAGGGAGTGGTGTAGAGGGAAACGGCAATGAACTCCAAATCTGGATGCACAGAGTTACCTCTTACAGGCATCAGTTGTGTACTGTGGGACTGTAAGAGGCAGTAACCAAGTTATAGACTTCCTGTGGACCTATCACTCACCTGGAAATAGTTTTTCACTTGGTAGTACTTTCTGATAAAAAGTGTATATAATTTAAATGTTTTTAGATTTGGTTCTGCTAATCCTACTGAGAACAGGACATGTACTTGGTGTTTTTGCCTGTTTGCTAGGCTGGGCACTTTGTTGACTTGCCTCTGTAAATTATGTTGCACTACTTTTCATCAACTTTAGTACACAGAATATGGTGCCACCAGTAGTAGAGTGCCAGCACCCTCTTCCCAGCTACACATTTCATTAAAGAAATATATTTTTAAAGTGCCTTAATACTCCTGTCATCCTGGCTACTGTTATGAAAAATATGAAATATTTTGTATTAAATGCTAAATTGTCTGGCACAAGTTGACAAGATTGCTTTGTGTGTATGTGTGTGTGTGTGTGTGTGTGTGTGTGTGTGTGTGTGTGACAGAGATTTAAGATTATATTGAAAACCTTAATTATCAGAATGTTTGCATCTTCACTACACACTGGGTATTTCCAGATGTAATGGGATCCTATCTCGCCTACATTCATAACTGATGGGTTCGGAGCCGATCCATCGGATCCGACTCGGCCACTATATAGTAGAATGAAGTCTCTAATTGGCTGGGCTACCCCTTATCCCAGAATGCACCACACCTGCTTCCCCAGATCTCGTTTGCCGCTTTTCAAGCTAGACGTGGTCTCGACTTGGCTGGAGCTAAGTGGTTTTTTTTGTTACTTTTTGGTCTTTTGACCTAGGGGTTTCTTCACTAATTTAACAAACAGCTGTTTTAACAGCTTTACGCGTGTGTGTGAACCTTTTTCAGTGTTATTGGTATTTTCTCTATTTACCGGGCAAGGCCCGTTTTAAGTTAGAGGGCCCTTGCCCTTATTTGTGAGTCAATGTGTTGATTTTTGCCTATTTTTAGGTTTGTTTTTCACCCTACTGTACTTCCTGCTTTATCGGGCTAAGCCCATTTTAGTTAGAGGGCTTCTGCCCATTTTGTGTTCTGTATCTCGGGCCAGTCCCGTTTTTGAGTCAAGGGCTCGTGCCCTACTTTAAGGTTACTTTTTGTGGTAAAATATAGTTGTGTGATAGGATGTCAAAAGAGCAGAAGTCTGGCTTTAAAAAGTGCACCAAGTGCAACTACAAAATGTCTATTACTGATAGCAATGCTGTTTGCGTTTATTGTTTAGGACCGAAACATTTGCAGGAAACATGTAGTGTTTGTCATGCTTTTTCCTCTAGGGTCCTTCAAGAACGTAAAACTAAATTGATCCTTAAGGGCCTTATTATGCCCTCCTTTGAGGAAGCTTTGGCTTCTCCTTCCTCTCCAGCTTCTAAAAAGAAAAGGTCGTCGGCTCCGACCAGTCCGTCGGAACCGACTTCCAAGAAGCATAGGTCGACCTCTTCTTCCTCGGCTCCAATGGCTTCGGAGCCTCTGGTGGAAGGGTCTGCCTCGATACCTCTTTCCTCGGCTCCATTGGTGTCGGAGCCGCAGGTTGGGGGATCGAGAGGCGAATCACCTGCTTCGGCTCCTTTGGTCTCGGAGCCGTTGGAGGTGTGCAGCTCAGACCCCCCCCCGGCCCCGAAGTCCCCTTCGGCACCGATGCTTACTCATACGGTTCCATATCTGGTGCCGATGGTGTTGGAGCCGTTTCGGAGCCGGTCCCCTGGTCTATCGGAGCCGAGAGAGAAGTCGTCTCGGCCCCCATCTATTTCCTCTAAATCCTCCAGGTTGTCAGACTCAGATTTGGACAGAGTTATCCAGAGGCTTTTCCAGTCCCCGGTTTTTGCAAAAATGGTCTCCAGCCCACTCGGCTCCAGAGCCGGTCCCCACTTCGACGCATTCGATTCCTCCTCCAACCTCCTCGGAGCCGTTTGAGTCAGTGACAGTAGAGCGGAGCAGAGTTGTCCAGTCAGAACCGAGACTCCCTCGGAGTTTCTCTGTTCCAACCATCATTCCTACCCTGTCCTCGGCGTCAGGGTTCGGTACCGGAACTTCCTCGGTCGGGGCCAAGGGGAACACTTTGGAACTGGTAGCTTCGGTGCCTAGTCTTCCCCTCGGAGCGTCGGCCGCAGGGATTCCCGGTACCGTCGTGGTCTCTCAGCCGGTGTCCTCCGTAGAGTCTGGAGGCCCTGCTTTTGAGCCATGAGGAGTGCGCTGGCCATGTCCTTGCCGGCTCAGCAAGTCTCTACCTCACCGTCCCTAGACTTGGGAACTGGTGCTTCTGGTGTGCTTCATTCCCACAACAGTGGGGCCCCAGGGCCTGAGGATACCCCCTTGGGGGGTTCCCTTCTCCCGGGAGGTCCTTCTGAATCCGCTTCAGATGAACCTCCAAGAAAGAAATTGTGCAAGAGGAAGCACATTGACTCCCAGGATGAGTCTATCACATCAGATGCTGACCTCGATGATGCGGAGGGGTCCCCTAAATCGTCCTCGGATGACATCTCATTCTCAGATATCCTTGAGATCCTGAGACAGAGAGGCGATTGGCAGTCCAAAACCCCTTCCGCGGAGGAGTCAGTCTTCCTCAAGGCTTTTGGGGCCCAGCCCTCCGTCTCCTGGTTGTCTCCACCCTTCAATGAATTACTAGATTTAGTTTCTCGAAGGGTGTGGGAACACCCTGACTCTGTGGAACTGGTGCCCGCCAGGCCTAACAAGTTCCTCTCAGCCCCTCCTCAAAAGGAATTTTTGACTAAAGGAGTTGCAGTAGATGCGATGGTGGTGGCATCTGCCACTCAGCAAGACGTGGCAGAGGCTTCAACGTCTATTCACCCTCCTAATAAGGATTCCAGGAGCATGGATAGGTACGGGAAGCGTACCCTTTCTTCAGCGGCCTTTACCCTGCGGTCACTGAATTACCTTTGTCATTTTACCAGGCTCCAAAGAGACCTCCTCAAAGAGTTAGGTGAGTCTATTATGGGTAATCTGCCTGAGGCGTTAGCCCAAACTGTTGGCGCCCAGATGACTACCCTATCTTCGATAGTCAACTCGTCCATGAGGCTCATCTCATATGCGGCCGAAGGGGCGAGTAGAGCAGTGGGAACAGGCGTGGCTCTTAGAAGACACGCCTGGTTACGCTTGTGTCCCTTTGCAGAGGCTTTTAAGTCTTCCTTCACTGACGCCCCCTTTGATGGGTCCTTCCTGTTTGGACCCAAGGTGAAGGACACACTGACTCTGTGCGAGCAGGAGGGCAAGACCTTGACTGCCGTGGGGGCCCATTTTTCTGCTCCCTCTAGACCTTACCCCAAGGCCCAGAGAGGAGGGAAAATGTGGTTCAGGAAATCTCAAAGGTCTTTCCCTACTCCACCGAGTGATCCCCCCTCTAGAGGCAGGGGGGGGGATTCAGGAAGACGCCGCCCCAGAGGCGGCAGAGGCCGCCGTAACTCTGGAGACCGCAATTCCTTTCATGGTCCATCCTACGCTCCCCGTTCCTGAGACGTGGCCCGACTGCGCATCTCCGGAGCCAGTCGGGGGTCATTTTGCGGAACACCCACAGGCTTGGGAATCTATCACCAAGGATCAGTGGGTGCTCCGAACCATAACCGGAGGCTATCCTCATCCCTTTCATCAAGATCCCCCCTCTTCCTATCAGGAAAATCCCAGATGTGCCACCCAGTCAGCGGGATCAAGCAGCGGTCGAGGTTTCAAAGCTGCTAAGAAAAGGAGTCATCCAGCCTGTCCCCGCCGACCAGATCGGATCAGGAACTTACTCAAGACTATTTTTGGTGACAAAAAAGACTGGGGACTTGAGGCCCATTTTGGACCTCAGATCATTGAATCGCTTTGTAAAAAAATCCAAATTCCGAATGGTCATCCTTCAGGCCATTCTCCCGTTATTGGAGAAGGATGTCTGGATGTGATCCATAGACCTCAAGGACGCTTACTATCACATCCTGATAAGTCAAGAGTCCAGGAGTCATTTACGCTTCCGCCTGGGAACCAGTCATTTCCAGTTCCGAGCACTGCCCTTTGGTCTCACCACAGCCCCCAGGGTGTTCACCAAGTGTCTGGCAGTAGTGATAGCTCACTTGAGAAGTCTAGGATTCCAAGTGTTTCCCTATCTAGACGACTGGCTCCTTACTGCCACCTCCAAGCATCTATTAGTTCGGGCGCTTATGACCGCAGTCAGTTTGGGTCATTCACTAGGAATCACGTTCAATTGGGGAAAATCTGTGCTGCAGCTGTCTCAGCGTATTACCTTTATAGGCGCAGAGTTAGACACAAGAAGAATGCGGGCATTCTTGCCGGTAGAAAGGATTCAGGTCCTGCAGTCTCAGGTTCAAACCTTGTTACCCAGATCACGAGTTCAGGCCAGACTGATTCTGCAGTTATTGGGCACGATGGCCTCTACTATTCTTCTAGTCCCCTTAGCCAGGCTGCACATGCGGGTGCTGCAATGGCTACTGTCGGTTCAATGGTCTTTTCAGGAACTTCCCTTGAACCATTTGGTCCAGATTACTGAAATTTGCCGTCGGGACCTACGTTGGTGGCTGCTTCGGTCCAACCTGGACCAGGGGCGACCCTTTGCCCTTCAGCCTCCCGTCGCCACGGTGACCACGGACACCTCCCAGATAGGGTGGGGGGGTCATTATCTGGACAGGTCTGTCCAAGGCACGTGGCAGGCTCACGAAACGCACTTACATATCAATATCCTGGAAATGAGAGCGGTGCTACTGGTGTTGCAAGCACTTCATCATGCTCTCCCCTGGGGTACTATTGCGATCCTATCCAACAACATGTCGGTAGTCTGGTACATAAACAAGCAAGGCGGAACCAGGTCCTACCCTCTTTGCCGAGAGGCCATGAGAGTGTGGCACTGGGCGATTTCTACCCAGCGTTTCCTAGTGGCAACACACATTCCGGGGAAATCCAATGTGATTGCAGACAGGCTGAGCAGGACTCTCCTGTTGCCTCATGAGTGGTCCCTCAATGACAGGGTGGCTGCAAACATCTTCGCCAAGTGGGGCCTCCCTTGTTGCGACTTGTTCGCCAGCCCTCACAATGCGAAATGCAGGGAGTTCTTCACTCTGACTCCCTCTCAGGGGCAGATTCCCAGGGACGCTCTAGCTCACAGTTGGCCCCCCAGTCTACTTTACGCCTTCCTTCCGGTTCCCCTTCTCCCGAAGGTGATACAGAAGGCGATTTATCTAGGAAGCGACATGATTTTGATCGCTCCACACTGGCCTCGTCAGGTTTGGTTCCCCTTCCTTCTGAGGTATGCGGTGGAGGGCCCATGGTTTCTGGACCTGGTGCCTGACCTGTTGACTCATCAGTCGGGACAGTCTCACCCATCCCTCAGGTCCTTGAGGTTGGTCGCTTGGTTACTCCACTTCCAACCTTAGTCAGAGATAACTCTTTTTCTCCAGACGTCATCCACATTTTGTCCTCTTCTCACAAACCTTCCACTATTAAACTATATTCCAGCAAGTGGAAGAGGTTTGCTCTTTGGGCCCAGCAACGAGGTGTAGATCCCCTTACCGCCCCAGTACCTCAGGTTTTAGAATTCCTGGCTTCTTTGTTTTATTTGGGCTCTTCAGTTTCCACAATTAAAGTCCAACTGGCGGCTATCTCCAATTTTCATGTCTCCTTTGAGCCTTCCTTAATGGCAAACAGGCTTTGCAAATCTTTCCTTAAAGGAGCGTGGCTCCTTCGGCCCCCAATAGCCCATCCTGTGCCCCCTTGGGACCTGAATATGGTTCTACCTTCTTTAACTGCCCGCCCCTTTGAACCAGCAGCTACTTGTGATATAAAATTTCTATCCTGGAAAACCACCTTTTTGGTGGCAATAACCGCTGCCAAGCGGGTCTCAGAGCTTCAGGCTCTCTGTTCTAATCCTCCTTATTTGACCTTTCACAAAGACAGAGTGTCCCTCAAGTTAAATCCCTCTTTCTTGCCCAAGGTAGCATCCCCTTTATGCATTCGACAATCCTTGGAGCTCCCTGTGTTTTTTCCCAAATTCTCCAATACCGCAGAATATATTTCCATCAGTTGGATGTTCACAGACAACTGCATTTTTATTTAAGTAGGACCAATCAGACACGAAAGTCAGATCAGCTGTTTGTGTCCTTTGCGGAAAATAGGTTGGGTCAACAGGTGGCTAAAACCACCATAGCCAAATGGATTAAAGATTGCATCTCCTTCATTTATTCACGGTCCGGCAAAGAGCTACCTTTCCCAGTCAGGGCTCATTCTACCAGGGCAATGGCTACTTCTGTAGCATTTCACTCCAAATTATCGATAGATGATATCTGTGCGGCTGCTACCTGGACTTCTCCGCACACCTTCATTTCTCATTACAAGATAGATGTGGCTTCTTGGGGTAGAGCTTCTTTTGGTTCCACAGTTCTCAGGAGTGTTTTCCAATGAGCCACCCGGGATTTAGGTGCTAGGGACGCTGTCCCATCAGTTATGAATGTAGGCGAGATAGGATCCCATTACATCTTTTAGTTATGTACTTACCATAACTTCGGATGTGTGGGATCCATCTAGCCTACATTCATACGTACCCGCCTTCCTTCCCCCCTTCCCATTGGATTTAGAGGGAATGTTGCTACTTACTGAGTTTTTCTCTTGAAGGACTTTAGTTTGTTACAGTTGCTGGTATGTCTCTGTGTCTGGATGTAGGTATGAAAGCGAACAAACAAGATCTGGCGAAGCAGGCGTGGTGCATTCTGGGATAAGGGGTAGCCCAGCCAGTTAGAGACTTCATTCTACTATATAGTGGCCGAGTCGGAGCCGATGGATCGGCTCCGAACCCATCAGTTATGAATGTAGGCGAGATGGATACCATACATCCGAAGTTATGGTAAGCACATAACTAAAAGTTATTTCATCTCAGTCTTGACTCCCCTTATCCTAGTCATAGTGGTATGCAGGGCGCCTTGCTTATGATTTAAAATTATGGACTATAGGACAAATTGGCATTTTCTCATGCATTAGCATCACCTGTTATCAGACTTTTAGCATGCTGCTGTAACCTGACAGAGCAGCCATCACTTATAATAAAATACTTCTAGCTTTGTATTTTCATTGTATACATAGATATGGAAGGGGCATGCGTCTAGGTGGTTGGCTGACAGGTTAAATGGACTTTAAATTATCACTTGTATACTGTATGAACGTAATTAACAATCTTTTTTTTCCAGAACAGCTACTATCACACTGTGGTTTAGCTCATCTTCCAGCAAAGGCGCTCATATTTCCTCAGACATAATGCTGATAAATATGTTGCTTAGCTTATCTATATATTATCCTATGGATGTTCTTCAGTTAACTAACTGTAGTTAGTAGAAAAGAATGCTGCAGACTGGGGGAAATCTGAAGAATAATGTTGGCAAAGCAGAAAATGTTCTGTTGTTAAATGTCAGTAAACTTGCATGCACCGGGTCTTTATCACAAGCTCGAAAGCTTAAAAGAGTGAACACTCTTTTATCGAGCTGTAAACATTGAAACCACTAAATAGCAAAAACATGGAACAGCGATTTTTTTTCCCCATCTACACTGGATATTTTGTAGGCGCCGTACTTCTGAATGTATAAAATCTATTTCACCCTCCTTGCCTGCACAATTGTTTCAGAGTCCAAAGAAACATTCCAGTCACCCTTCCAGAGTGTTTTTAGGTCCCCCAGAGGTTTATCAGAAGTGGCAGAGTGTGCATTCAAAGTCTATAGTCTTCTTCAATCCAACCCATGGTTTCGGAGTCCCAGGATCTGAGGAGACTCAGCATCGGATCCAAGGAAAGTTTCCTCCTCCACTCCAACTATTTCCCTGATGGTTCTGCTCCAGTACCCTCGGATCAGAATGGGTCTTGGAGCTGATGTATCAGTGTCAGATGTGAGGGAGTAGGTTTGGCTCCAGTTTTGTCGGATCCATCCCTTCCTGTCGGAGCTTCAGCCCTAGACAGTTTGTATCAGATTCTCCCCTCAAGGCTCATATCCGGGAGTGGCAGTGATCTCTTTTCCTCTGAGGGAATGGGTCAGGGCTTCTCCCAATCCCTTTGCCTTTGAGGTGATGGAAAAGGGCTTTTTCTGTCCAGAGAAAACCATCTTCTCATATTTCGAATCCTACCCCTTTACTCTCATCTGTTCCGAGCTCTGAGTCGGTCAGACCTATTCCACAGGGAAAGCCAGTTCCAGTGAGTCTCCAGCGATTTCCAGTGTAGGAAATTCCCTTCTCTTCTGATGGGTCTATATTATAAGAATGAAAGCGCATATGTGCGACTACATAAAAGTCGACACATAATGCATGAAAACTAAAAATAGCGAACGGCCACGTAAGAGAATTTTTCCCTAGGTAAAAAACCTATGCGGCTGTTCGCTAAAAAAGAAAAAAAAAATTATATAACATCATAAAGAGGTGGGGAGCTTTGCACCCCACACCCCCCAACTGAATATACCATCTCTGAGATCGCACTACAGGGAAGGAAAGGGCAACTCCATGAAGTTAGCCAGCCATTTCCTTGCCCTATGACAGTGGTTCCCAAACTTTTTAGATTCTTGGCTCTCTTGTTGACTCCAGATTTTCCCAAGGTGCCCCTCGTGGTGCGCATAAAGTGCGTAGTTCATTTATTTGTTTATTTATTTGACATTTGTTTAACGATGCTGCCTGACTGGACTAGGAGACCTGGGGAGAAAAGCTCAAAAGTACAATAAAAAGACAATTACCAAGAAAAAGTGTACATTCTGCTTAACAGCATAACACTGATCTACTATGGTTGAGAGATAAGCAAACCTAATGGCAACATTATTAACTTTAAGTGTATAAGAACAATATTTAAAATCTGGTCCTGTTATTTGACTCTGTCCAGCATACCTCTCAAATGTTACACAGATGTAGCCAGAAAAGGATATTTGGTAACCAGACCTCATAATACTATCCCAGCCCCTCTTAACATTAAAAACACCCCTAGAAATGTTGCCCGGTAAATACTTCTAAAATGTTTACATCATTTTTACTCATTGCTCCCCTAAAGCCATGATTTTTCACTTTATTATAATTATATATTTTTTTAAGAAAACTACTCTCATATTTCTTCATGCTGTGCAAAGAACTCTAGTGCTAACAGTTTAGACCAGACCCACTTTATCATCAATCCTACTTGTTAATTTCACCATAAGCATTTTTTTACCTTAAGGTCATTAGAATATCCGAGTACTGAAAAGAAAAACATAAATTCTATTAATGCTTAATAAAAATAGTACACATTTCCAACAATGTGTTCACATCTCTTCCTTAAGTAAATCCAGCAAGACCTGAAAACTACTTTGTGCAGTAGGGTGAAGCTGTACTGACCTGCTCAGCAACTAAATTTACAAATAAATATTTGAGAATAAAAATTTTACAGCCAGATGTGTCATCTGTCCAAATATGTATGCACGTGTGTGTGTACACATATGAAAAGCACAGAAAAACAAATTTATTTAAGCATCTTTTCATTACGGACACAGTACACAGCCAAACATACAAATATCCAAGACGACATTCGGTTTAACCCAAACACCTCACTGTAGCTGGACTGTTAGCAAAAGAAATTTAGACTGCATGAAATGCATGACAGGATTTTACAAGTCCTGCTTCTGAAAACTTTTCCTGGAGCTGTATTTCACAAGGAGACAAAGAGCAGGGTCAACACTCCACACAGGCTGTCGAATCATCTCACACTACTGCAAACCCTGCTCTGTTGTCAGCAGTAGGTGTTACTTGATCAAGGCAAATGCGACCTTGAAAATCAGTAAGTTAAAAAATGCAGTGCATAAAAAAATTAAAGAGCAACCAATCGCAAAGCACAAGCTTACCTCTACAACGTGCTAGTTTTACAGCACTGATAAGTGCTTCTCTTTAAAGTAGATCAGCAAAGCATAATATAGTTATTAATACTACACTTCCTTATGAAAGTAATTCAGTTTTAAAAAACAGTTTGCTCACCTTGTTTGCTGTCACAGCAAAGTACTGCACGTTCTGTAGGAAACTGATGTCCCCAGGTATGGAGCTTAAGTTATTGAGGCTGAGATCCAGGAAGCGCAATTTACGACAAAAAAAAAAAGCTGAACGGGAATCTTTTAGATTTGGTTGCGGTTCAAGTGCAGAGATTCCAGACTAGTCAAATTACCTATATGAATGGGAATGTAAGCAATCTGATTATACCACAGTTTAAGGCAGGTGAGACAATGCAGGTGCCACCACCATGGAGCATATGTCCACTTGTTCCCGGCTAAACATTTGGAAGGTTGAGCAGCCAGAAATGGATGCAAGCTTGATTCTGACAGGCTGGCAGTCAGCTCAAAAAGCCGGGATTTAATTTTTTAAAAACTAAAAGTACCAGGAAATAAGGGGTGCCACACTTATTAGTTTGCAGTGCCCCTGTGAGGAAGCTGTGGCTCTCCAGGGTGCCAAAGCGCACACTTTGGGAACCCCTGTCCTATGACATATTCATTGAATCACTTAAATGCAATTCGATGAATGTGTCGCCCATTCCATATTCGCTTAGAAGCATTTTTGAGCTTCTAATATAGACCGTCTTGTGACACCTCTCCAGAACATCTTGCAGAAGAGGTGCCCTGGAAGAGGACATGTAAGGGGAGACGTACAGATTCCCCCATGGAGTCTCTTATAGAAGACACCGATTTTGATGAAGGATCACCCAGATCACCACTGGATGACATCTCCTTTGAAGATATTCTAGAGATCTTGAAGCTGAAAGGTGCTTCATCTTCCCAAACTCCCTCTCCCAAAGAAAAGGTGATCTTGGAGGCTTTTGGTTCTGGCCCGTCTACGTCTTGGTAGTACAATACACTGGAATGTAATGTTTGTTGTATAGAATATTTCTAATATTTTTCACATATAAAAGCATTTAAAGGTTTGGAATGGAATGGAATTTATAACACTATATGTGATAAATTATACAACAAAATATTTTTATATTTTTTAATGTTTAATAGTATATTCATAACAGTTAAAAACAATGTATTTAGCAAAATTTTGGATATCATGATGGTAGGTTTATTCTTATTCATTAATTGGTTGTTAGATTGTTTGATTAAGCAATTAAGTATGCTAAATTGATTTTGAAATGGATACAAAAGGTGTGGTGGTATGTATGATGAATGTATTCCTTGAGAAGGCGAAGGCCGAGGTACCAGAATGAAATAAAGAAGACTATTACACCATCTACAGTCAGTGCTTGCGTTGTGTTCCAGTGTATTGTACTACTAAGTATTTTCTAGTGTATTATATCTGTCTACGTCTTGGGTAACCCTCCCCGGCAGATGAACCTATTGATCTGGATTCTGGTCTGGCATGGAAGGAGCTGGATATTATCAAGGCCATCTCCAGGCATCCTGACAAGATTTTGGCCTCACCTGCAAACAGATCCCACTGGAGCAAAGGAGTCCCAGTTGATGCCATGGTGGTGGCAGCTGCGGCAACAGCCACTAAAACAGAGCTATCAGAAAGGAGCTGGTCTGTCCATCAACCTAATAGGGAGCCCAGAGCATTGGACAGATTGGAAAGCGAGTGTTCGCCTCAGCTACTTTTGCTCTGAGGTTGCTTAATTATCTGGTGCACTTTACTAGGCTTCAGAGAAATGTGACTAAAGAAATATCAAATACTGTCTGAGTCTATGTCTGCTGAGGGTTTCAAAAGGACTTCCTCTCAACTGGCCACTCTCATCTATTTCAAACTCTTCAGTGAGGTTATTTTCTTACACAGCTGAAGGGACCTCACGAGCAGCATGTACAGGCATTGTCATAAGACATACCTGGAAGCAGCTAAGCAACTTTACGAAACCTTTTACATCCTTTAATTCCTCATTTGATAGTATTTCCTTGTTTGGGCCATCTGTAAAAGATGTGCTTACCCACAGCAAACAAGAAGGAAAGACTTTGTCTTCCATGGGGGTCAAGTTTTTTACACCTCAATGGACATTTTCTAGGAACCAGAGAGAGATGGTAAGAAAATGTGGTTCTGTAAATCTCAGGGACCTTTCCAGGATTCACATGGGGAAAATTCCTCCAGATGCAGACGGTGGGAAATTCTAATGGTAGAAATCACCCCAGAGGTAGAGGAGGCCCGTAGGACCAGGACTTTAGAGATGATTTTTCAGACTCTATCAGCAATTTAAATGCTGCCTGACTGTCTCACTCTAGAGGCAGACAGAGGTCAGTTCTCTTTGCACCTAGACACCTGGTCAAATACCGGAAGAGATTTATGGGTGCTATGAATAATATTTGCAGGGTATTACATACGATTTTCCCTTCTTCCTCATTGTCAAAGGAAGAAACTTCCCGATGTTCTACCCAGTCAGACGAAGGCCGCAGCACAAGAAATATAAAGCTGTTCGAAAAAAAGAGGCATCCAGAAGGTCCCACCAGGCCAGATAGGATTCATAACTTATTCATGCTTCTTTTTAGTGCCAAAGAAAACGGGGGACCTTAGACCCATTTTGGATCTAAGCAGACTGAACCAGTATGTAAAGAAAGTGAAGTTCCAAATGGTCACTGTTCAGTTCATCCTGCCTTTTCTGTACAAAGACAATTGGATGTGCTCTATAGATCTTCAGGATGCATACTATCATATCAAAATAGACATTCCAGAAATCTCTGCTTTCAGCTGGGGGCCAGTCATTGCCAATTCAGAGCTCTGCCCTTTGGACTCACCAGTCTCCAAGGCATTTACCAAATACATGGCAGTAGTTGCAGCTCATTTGAGACTGAAGGGATTCCAGGTGTTTCCATATCTAGATGACTGGCACCTCACCACCTCCTCCAAGCATCAGCTACAACATGCTAGGGACTATTTGCTCCAGATTTGCAACTCTTTGGGTATTACAATAAATCTTGCCAAATCAAACTTGCACGAGCTCAGAGCCTGGAATTCATTGGGACAGTTTTGGATATAACACAAATAGCATCTTTACCTCACCACCACATTACTTCCATCAGAAACCAGGTTCAGGCTATCCTTTCTTGTCCATCTCCTCCAGCAATATTAGTGCTGCAAGCACTTGGGTCAATGCCAGCTGCCATAATACTACTCCTTCTTGCACACTTCTTTATGTGGGTCCTCCAATGGACTGTAGCTGTACAGTGGTTCATTCTATATCAACCCAACTTTTCAAATTAAACTTACCCCAATTTGCAAACAACACATTTGCTGGTGGATACAATCTAACAAGTCTTTTCTGGGCAGACTGTTTGTTCTGCCAAACCCAGTAGCCAAGTCACCACAGATGCTGCTCATCTGGGATGGGTGGACATTTCGTGGGAAGAACTGCTCAAGAGACCAACTTACATATCAATGTCCTGGAGATGAGAGCAGTTCTTTTAGCATTGCAGGCATTTCAAGATGCTCTTCCCTTGAGGACTATTACAGTTCAGACTGACATGTCTGTAATCTGATACATCAACAAACAAGGAGGAACTTGATCTTATCCCCTTGGCAGAGAGGCCATGAGGGTTTGGGAATGGGCGATCTCATCAGACCACTTTCTAACTGCTATGCACATTCCAGGGAAAACCAACATGCTTGTGGACAAACTAAGCAGATCCATGCTAATGCCTTGTGAGTGGTCTCTCAATCAATAGGTAGTGAATATGATCTTCGGGCATTGGGGCCAACCTTGCTGCAACCTATTTGCAAGTAGTTTGCTCTAATCCCCCTCAGTGGAGTCACTGAGAGATGCTTTTCTTCATGCTTGGCCCTCTGGTCTCCTTTATGCTTATGCTCCTCTTCTCTGATTCCAAGATTTTTGCAGAAAGCAAGCAGGCTGAACAGCTCAGTAATCCTCATTGCCCCCTTCTGGCCTTGGCAACTATGGTTCCCCTTTTTATGGTGTCATCTTCGTTATCCTCCATGGATACTGCAGTCTACTCAGTACCTCCTCTTTCACCAGTCAATAATTCAACATCCCAACATTCAGGCCTGCATGGATTAGTCACTTCCAATGATAGTCCAGGTGCTATTTTCCAGTTTGTGACATTATATTGCCTTCTCAAAAGGATTCTCCCAACAAAGTTTATAAAAGTTCTGAGCATTCGATAAGGAGCGTGATCCCTTTTTTGCATCCGTTTCAGCTATTCTTCATTTTTGACAGCTCTTTCCAAAGATGGGGTTAGTTTCTCTACAGTTAAACTTCAGTTGGGAGCAATTTCAAATTTCCATGCAGGGGAATAAATATTTTTCCTTGGCTTCCTCCAAACTATGTAAAGCTTTTATGAAAGGCATTTTTCTTCTGAGATCTCAGGTAAAGGATTCCTCACTGCCTTGGGATCATACTGCAGTACTTGAAGGTTTAACACAAAAACCCTTTGAACCATCAGACAAATCTGATCTAAAATATATGTCATGGAAGACTGTTTTCTTGGTAGCTATAACTTTGGCAAAAAGAATATCTGAACTCCATGCTCTCTTAGTAAAAACTCCTTAAATTGTTTTTCATAAAGACAGGGTTTCTCTGTGTACTAACCCTTCTTTTTACATAAGGTAGCTTATGAAAATAACATCAACCAATCCAGTCACTTGCCAGTTTTCTTTCCAAATTTTGCCAGTAAAGGAGAGTACATGCTCCACCTTCTTGATGTGCACAGACAACTATGTTTCTACCTTACAGGACAAAACAGCTTAGAAGGTCAGACCAGCTTTTTGTATCTTTCTCCCCAAATATCTTTATGACATTACCAAAACCTCTGCAAGCTCACTCAGCTAGGAATATGGCTACGTCATCTGCCTTTTCAAGAATTTGATGACATTTATGCAGCAACTACATGGTCCAAGAATTGTACCTTTGTTTCACATTACAAACTGGACATGATATCTAGAAGTAGAGCCTCCTTTGGTTTGGCAGTACTCCGGAATATCCTTCCATGGCACCCACCCAAGGTCAGTGTAGCTGGGGTCTCTGTCCCATAAGTGAGGAAGAATGAAAATGACATCGTCAGATTTATAACTTATGTACTCACCATAACTAGGCATCTGTGTTAATTTTCATTCTTCCTCAACTCCCCTCCCATCCATCCCCCATCCATTTTTTTCTTCTGGAAGGAACTATTAGACTGTGTTTGGAACCTACAGTACCAGGATTGAGCCGTGTCTTTTCTATCTGGCTATATCTGTTTTCTCTTCTATTATTAGGAAAGAGAGCAGCAAACTTGATCTGAGACATTAGGGATGGAGTAGGGCATTGTGGGTAGGGGAAGAACTTCAGAATTGGATCCAAAGTATATGGCCGAGTCTGATCCGAGGATGAGATCTGTAACCCATAAGTGAGTAAGAATGAAAATGGACAACACAAATGCCTAGTTACATAACTTATCAATTCTGGGGGAAAGGGCTGTGGCAGTTCTGGACCAAAGCCAACTTCAGGACACAAATAATCATGGATTTGTAGCTTGAAGGTTTTGTCAAATTAACCTAATGCAGTTCTTTTAGTGGGTTAATCCTGTAGACATAGTCTGCCTAAATTTCAGCAGCAAGATTTTCAGTTATTCTTCTGCAGTAGACTGTTGAGCAAGCTGCCAATGGTAGAGGTTAGCAAAGTAATGATTAAATGGATGGGAGAAAGCAGTGGGTGGTGGCGGTGACAGGTGGGGTAGCCAGGTAGGTGCAAAACCTGGTCCTCTTTAATGAGTAGATTTCAAACATAATTTATTGGTGTAGTGGAACTCTTAAGACTGACTGGAAAAGATCTGGGTGTTGTAACTCCACTGGACCCTCAGGTGTAGATGAATATCTTTGTAACCAGACTCAGGATGCTTTGATGCATCTTAAGAGGAGAAGATGCCATGGACAAAGAAGTTCTTCCTCTCCTCTACTTGGCTCAAGTTAGGCCTCAGCTGAAGTAATATGTTCATTTTTTGAGCATGTACAAGGAAAGAGACACAGGAACACTGGAAAGGTTTTAAAGGAACATAACAGGACAGTTAAGGAAACAAAGGAACTGTATTATAAGTGAAAGTTGAAAGACATGAAGATCATCATGCTAGTGACTCAAAAAGTGTGTACAGTCCAGCTCTGTGGCATATGATCAAAGTTCAGAGAGAGGCTCAAGTGTTGGATGAACCAAGTAGGGAGAATGAGAGGGCATGATGGTTCTGGTTGACCAATGGCCACAGCAAGATGCTTTCATGGCACACTAAACTGGCCAGAGGTCTGGACTTCATAATTCTATGCCAGTGATGACATTCCCTGTAGTGTGTGTGTGGATGGAAGCACTCCCATACAAGGGGAGAGCCTAGGACACCCTGTGGTGACATGGTTGCTCACATAAGCCAAGATGAGTGGGGTTTGGGCTTTAACAGAACACCATCATTATGAGGATATTGTTGAGGGCTTAAGTCATCTCCATGGCTACACCATCACTGCTGAACTGGGGAAACATCAGAGGACTTGCAGGCTGGTGAGCATTAAAGCAGAAAAAAAAACATAGGAAAATAGCTTAGAAGGAGCTTAGGGTGATGTCATCTGGGTGGGAAAGCTCTTGATGGGAAACTGTGAGATGGTGGATCTAAGGAAAAAGAGACGGAAAACAGATAACTGATTACAAAGAAGGGAACAAACTTTTAAGATGATTTTGAAGTTTTACTTCATGGAGAGGGTATTGTATGTCTAGAATGGACTTTTGAGGATGATGACGCACTTTGATTCAACAGCACAATTCAGAAGGGCATGTGACAGGTAGAAAAAAAGGAGAATAGTGACCAAATATTTGCTGTACAAGATACTAGTTGGAAAACCTGGGCAGGCTAAATAGACAATGTGTCTCTTGGTGGTAGTAATATATTTCTACACCTGTTTGCTGCCATGCTTAATAATCATCAGGCCTCCTCGAATGTAGCTTGAGCCTGTTTTTCCTTTTACCACGTCTAATTATTATGGATTGAAAAGTGATCCAGAGAGGCAGTCATCCTGGCAGTCGTAAGGGTTTTCTGTGCCTCTGGTTTTACTCCTTCAGTGGAAAGGCACCATTATTCCAGTAGCCAGAATAATCTCTCTCTTTCCCTCCCAGATCAGGACCCTAAGGAGAGTGCACCATGTTTGTCCATAGAACTACATGGTTGAACCCTTTCCTCCAAATAACAGTCCATGTTATCTTGGGAACAAGCAGTGGAGGAATGTTTCCCTATGACCTTAACCCCTTCCATGGTGCATAAGCACCCCGTGATCAGAGATGCTTTCTACTCCCTTCCCTTTTTGTATGCATACTACCTGTGCATTGGCACATCTCATCAACCTGAAAGTGCAAAGCCGAAGTCCTTTCAGGTGGCCACTGTTGTCATGCAAGCCTTCATGTGCATAGATGTAGTCAGACTTGGGAACCACCTTCTCCCATGCCACCAGAGTAGGTGAACAGAGGACTTTTGGTTTGGTGTGAAGCTAGGTAACAACAGCTCTAGTCTCTCCATTCAGAGATGTTTTCTAATTGTAAATCAGACTTGAAAATGCAGAATTTGTAAGAAGTATATAGAAACCAACTCAGAATAAGCTGAATGTCTGAAAGAAGCAAGAAAAGAATCAAAAGGAGAGGCAGAACTAATTCGTTTGGCAGAGCACAGATGACATACAGGAAAGAACCATGAGTCCAAATACAGAGAAAAGGGCTGAGAGGCCAAGAAGTGATGTCGGAGTTCCAAGAAAAGTTAGATAAGGTATGCGCAGACTTCATTAAAATAAGTAAATCTTTGATGGAGTACATAAAAAGTACAGATAAAAGGCTAACTGAAGTGGAAACAGCTCTGTCACACATTTCTGTTGAAGCCCTCCAGAGAGTGGAGAATGAGAAGGATATGAAGTTAGCTGAGATGGAAGCAACCCCGGAAGATATCAAGGAAAAGTTGCTTTAAAGAGAAGACTGGGAAAGAAGAGAAAACCTGAGGGTTATGAATTTTCTCGAAGAAGCAGAAGCAAGAGACTGCCTGGGCTTTATGTTGAACCAGATGAACAAATTGATGGACATACCAAAAGAAAGATTGCAGTTAGGGCACAACAAGTTTACCCAGCCCAGAAAGCTTCCTGTTTTCCAAGTATAGACATTTCAATGGAAGGAGCAGCTGCTAATCAGCTATGACATTGGGGAAAGAACTGAGGATGGGGGAAAAGATGTGCATTTATGGGATCACAATTGCTCCTTGGGGACAAGAATGTCAAGAAGACAATAAATTTACCCTCATTTGAAGCTCTGCAAATGTCTGAACTTAAGATGTAGACTAATTTACTCAGTAGTCTTTAAAGTTGATTTCCCCAATGGCTTAAAAAATGTTTTGGATCCAGGGATGACCATGAAAAAATTGGTAAATATATTGACAATTTACTCAACAAGGACACCAGAATGAAAATGGAGAGGGATCCAATGACAGGGTCCACCATATCAGTGGGATCCTAGGAGAGCTTGTCAATTAAACTCTTACCTCTATTCAGAAAAATTATACTAAGATATTTATATATATATATATATATATATATATATATATATATATATATATATATATATAAGATATGGAGCTGCATTCTAAGAATGTGAAAAGACACTGTGATGATGTGCCAAGAGTGGAAGATTGCAACAAGAAAAAGACGGACTAAAATAGCATATTAAGACATTTAAAATGAAATGGAATGCAGATGTGATATTGTTTTGCTGATGTGTATTTTTTAGAGTAGTATATAAAAGGCAGAGTGTAAAAATCGTGTCTATATCACGTTATCGAAAGTTTACTTAATCGAATCAATAAAGGTCAAACTTTATTGATCAATTAAGTAAAACATCGAATAACGTAAAAAAAAAACAAATTAAAAAAATAAATAAATGGCGTAGGCAGGAGGGCAAGCCCCCCTGCACCCCCAAATATACCAACTCCAAGACCACAGTACATTGAGGTAAACGGAAATCTCCCCTTATGGAGATTTCCGTTTACTTGCACGGTGTTCTTCACTTTCAATATTGTCATGCCAACAATATCAGACTCGATATTGTCAGCTTACGACAACATGAAGTAGACCCTAAAATTCAGTTTGTTGTATACATTCAGGAATTGACTCTAAATTAAAACTGAATAAATGTTGAACAACAATCTAGTAGAGTTGTGATTCATACTGGTATAATGTTATTAGCAATCTGTGTTAGAAACAAAGTTGCATTATTAAACTGTGAGCACAAACTAACTCAGCTGTTTAAAGTACTTACAGAAGGTAAAATGTTACAAAGCATTAACTTTCGATAAAAATGTCTGCGCTAAGGGGTTGTTGATGGAGTGAACAGTATAAAAAAAGGATAAAAGATGGACAAGTTTGAATGTATAGAAAGTAAGAAGAAAAAAGTTCTTGCCAAGAAAAAGAGCTAACTTTTGTAGGTTTACTGCTAAAGGCAACTACGCTTAATTTGTTTTAAAGGATAGAAAAAAGGGTGAAGAGAGAGACTTGAGGGAAGAAGAGCTAGAATGGATTTGTGGGGAAAAACGGTGACTGTTGAATATGTATGAGAGCACTAAAAATGGGAAACAAATATTTGTAGTGGTGAACAAGCTTTCTAGGAATGAATTGAAGGGGGATGTTAATGAGAAGAAAGTTCAAATTAGCAGACAGCAACCGCAACAGAACAGCACTGTGGAAAAGCAGACCATATGAAAATTTAAAGGGCCACAAGCAATTTCTATAAAAGAATGTTGGTATAGTGGGGAGTCTAAACTACTTGATATAAGAATCCATGTGATGAGATGGGTTGGAAGCGAAATATAGACAGATGCAAGTGATAAAATGAGAATTGGGGCAAATGTAGGAAGGATGCATAAACAGTGGGGAGAAGTGATATGTAAAACAGGGATTCTAATCATAGGAAAGGAGAATTTAAAGACAAGGGGCAATAGGAGGAAAGTGACAGAATGTGATAAACCAGTTACTTTTTTAATCTACTACAGAAGCACAGCATAAACCAAAGTACAAGGAGGTAGGAATGTAAGCAGTGAGCCAACACAGAATAAGAAAAGCAAGATGAATCTTGGGGACAAAGATTAAAATTAAACAGCATGATAAAAGGAGGAGTGGAGCATCACAAGAGAGCATTGTCTTTGCAAAAGACAAGGAAGATAATGGTAAATGAGACAGAGTAATATATAGTATATAGTTTCAGACTATATATTCTGGTTAGAATGCTGTTGCAAATTGTTTGCTTACTGTTTAAAAAGATAGTTAGAGAAAAAGATGGAGCAGTCTGATAAAAAAAGATTAATGAAAAGATGAGGGGAGGGTATCCTTCTGCAGTACAGGAGGGTCAAGAAATAGTGGAAATACAATATATTAGTGAATAAGTAGCCCTAAGGATATTGACTTGCAATGTAAATGGCCTCACAGACTAAACATGCTGAAGTTTTGGAATATATAAAACATACTGAAGTTGGGGTAGTGATTCTGAAAGAGACAAATGTAAACAGGATGGAGCATAAGGCACTACTGAGAGGGGGTTTCAATGAAAAATATTCAGAAGCAAGGGGAGTAGGAAAAGAGGAATGATGTTAAAAAGGAAATGGGTTTCCATCTTTATACAGGATTTTAAAATAGATTAACAGGTTATATATGTATTAGTATGGAAAAACTGGTGTAGTAGTAAATATATACATTTCCCCTCAAAATGACTGAGTTGAAGCAGACCGTTAGAAATACTTGCCTCCCAACAAGGGATAATGGTACTAGGAGATTATCCCTTCAGTGAAAGTGGTTGTAAGTAGGGGACCAACAGCAAGAAGTTCATCTGCGGAAGGAAGGTTGAGGATCATATGGATTGGTTGATGTGGATGATAAGGCAACCAAGAAGAGATTTCCCCCACCCCAGCCATTCAGGTACTTTTTCTGTACCCTGCCCCTCCCTTCCTTCAACATATTTTATTAAGAAAAATTATTTCTTCTTTTAAACTGTAGGAAACTGCTTGCTACAAATGTAGCAAAAAGATGCAACAGTTTACACTCTGCCTGCATGAAACAGTACAGTGCTCCAGTTTTATTTAAATTTTACTTTTAAACCGTAGCAAACTGCTTGCTACAGTTTAGACCATACTAGGCTTTTAAAAGCCTGTACTGCATTAAAGAAACATTGGGATCAGCTAATTGTGCCCCCCTCTCAAAACTTTGCCCCCTCTCTCTCTGCCCAACTACATTACTGAATTTCAGTGATACTTAAAGAAGGGCGGGATCCAGCCAATCCAGGCTCCTCTCCTTGTTCACAGTTATTTTGGCAAATAGACTTGTGCAGATCCTTTCAAGGGTTATTGAAGTGGATTAGTGTGTTTTTTGTAAAAGACAGACCTACATTTGATAAGATAAGAACACGTACGATTCAGGCAAAAAAACAAGAGGGAAAATAGGGATTTGGTATTGCTTTGATTGGACACTGAAAGGGTTTTTGATGGAGTGCATTTCAGATATTTACAGGAGATAATGTAGAAAAAGGGATTTTTTATGGGTCTCCTCAAAATGCTGCAAGAGTTGTATAGGGACTTGAGGGCAGTGCTAAAAATTAATGTCAGGATAACAGCAGTAATTGGGACAAGAAGTGTGATCAGACACAAATGTCCCCTTTCACCATTGTTATTCACATTGTACTTTCAACCGTTGCTTCAAAAAATTAGGCTTTTATGCAGTAGGAGATGGAATGGAATGAGGAAGAGGAAAAAAAACTGTTGTGTTTGTGGGCCATGTTATTTTATACATTGCCAACCCAGGAGAAGATACCCTAGAACTATTGTACGATATTGGTGTGATCAGGGTTCAAAATAAGTGAAGATGGAACAAAGCCAATCTATATGAATTATGTTCCTACATGTTGGTTAGTAGAGAACTATCCACATGTGTATTTGGGAGTATGCTTATCCAAGGGGTCTATGTCAATTATTCCAAACGCTTAAAATGTCGAACGTTATATGGTCGAGACTATATATTCAACATTTCAAGTGTTCGAAGGTTGACTTTTAACGGCGCCATACAGTGCAGAATGGGAGAATTTCCCTTTTCTGCACTGAAGTGCGGTCTCTGAGTTGGTATATTTAAGTAGGGGGGTGTGGAGGGTGCAGGGGGCTTGCCCCCCTGCTCGCACTCTTAGTGTATGCTTTTCTTTTTTTTTTCCTTCATTTTTTTTAGATATTTGAACTTCCAAATATCTCGGCCATATGGTATTCGACATTTTGGAAGTTCGAATATTTGACATAGACCCTTATCCAAGAATGCCAAGGATTCTCCAAAAGAGCCATGGGGGGGGGGTAAAGTCTAAAACTGGAAATATATTAAAAAGATGGAAACCCTATGGATAGATTTAGATCAGATAATTCACTGATTAAAGATGATTGCTGTCCACTTATTGTAAACTTTCAGGCAATTATATTTGATCAAAATAAATAATTTTTGGGAACAACTGAGAAGGGAAATATTGAGTCATATTTGGCAAGTTAGAGGTCCAATGGTAGATTGTCTGACATTTATCCTCCAAGTGGAAGAGTGTGTACAGGATTGTCACACTTACAAGATTATCATAAGGCAGAGATTGGGGTATTGTATTTAGAAAAAGAAGTTATGCACTTGCCATAACATTCCATGTGTTGCCCATCTCCACTTTTAATCTCACTGAGGGGTCGGATCCATCTCAGCCTTTCCAAAAGCTCGAGGTCTTCAGCAAAGCTTGTGAGCATCTTTCCCTACCTATAATGCAGTTCCCTAACTTCCTCAGATCTTGTTTGCCCACCATGAAATCATACAAATGAGCAAAACTTTTATATAGATTAAAACCTAAAGTATATACATATATTAATGAGCCAAAGGTAGTATTTCTGAGGCTATGGAGATTCATCAATCCAATAACTAGTCGGTCTCCCAAAAGTATAGGAAGTGGGCATGGAGGATAGGTTGTGAGAATACAGGTGGAGATGGACAACACACATGGAACATTATGGTAAGTATATAACTTCCTTATGTGTTGTCTCACCTGTACTCTCACTGATTGGGACCTCATCCCAAGCAACCTGTTTCTTGGGTGGTTCATGGGAGAATATTCCTCAGAACCATAGAACCAAAAGAGGCTCTACTCCCGGAGGCCAAATCCAGTTTGTAATGAGTAATAAAGATATGGGGCTTTGCCCACATAGCTCCAGCACAGATGTTATCCATGGGTAACCTTGCTTGGAAAGCTGTAGATTCAGCTATCGACCTGGTGGAATCAGCCTTAACAGAGAAAGGAAGAGTTATTTTCTTAAAAATTAGTTGTAGATGTAGGATATACAAAGTGTGAGCCATCTAGATAAAGTAACTTTTGAAACTGGTTAACTTTTTCTAATCTCAGAGTAAGATACAAAAAGCTGATCTGATTTCCTAAATTTTGAAATTCTGTGCAAGTACACATAATTGTCTATGTACATCTAGAAGATGCAAAGAGTATTCACCTTTGTTTTGGGAAGAAAACTGGCAGCTGAATAGATTGATTTAGGTTACTTTCCGACAACTTTCGGAAGAAAGGAAGGATTAGTGTGTAAAGAAACTCTGTCCTTATTAAAAAAAAAAAACAAAAATGGATATAGGGCTTGATAGACAAGGCTTGCAACTCTGAAACTCTTGTAGCTGAGGTAATGGCCACTAAAAAGAGTGTTTTCCAAAATATAAATTTTAAATCACATGTGGCTGAATGTTCAAAGAGGACAAATAATGCCTGTCAATATGAAATTCACATCCCAGGATTTTTGTATGGGGATCTTATCGTTCCTTTCAAAAAGACTTTACAAAGCTTGTGCAGCATAATCGTAGAACCATTTTCTCCCACATGAAAATTTTAAATTGCTGCCAGTTGAACCTTAATAGTAGAAGCAGCAGCTCCCTCATGAAAAGGTTTCGCTAGAAATTTCAAAATAGAATGTATGGGCACAGAAAAGGGATCTATCTAAATATCACTTGTCCATAATACAAACCTTTTCCATTTGTTCTTGTACAGTCTTCATGTAGAAGTTTTATGGGAAGACAAAATATGGTTGACTGGGGAGGAAACTTATTTATTTTATTTTACATTTGTTAACCGGGAAAGTCTGACTGGATACAGGTCAATTTTCAGCAGAGGCCCGGGGAGAAAAGTGCCAAATATACAAAAGCAAGTGTAAATACAGCAAAATTATTACAGTGAGTTATCACAAAACTGAGATTTGTTTAACAATATGTACACACAGGTACATGCTTTTCTCACATACACACAGCAAAGGTTGGAAGCAAGTAGCTGAGAAAGCAATAGATAAAGATTTCATCTGAAAAAGGAAAACATATATTAAAGGTGGTTATCATACATGGTGTAGTGTTAACTTTAAATCTTTCCAGTAGGTGGGTGATGCACAGAATTTTAAACAGAGAGTCAGAGTTTTATTCCTGTAATGAGGTTCTCATTTATTAATTATGTTTGAGTGAGGGTTAGTCAGGGTTTGTACAGGGACAAAGCCACTGCATTTTTAGGTATTCCCTAAGGGATTTTTTGAATAGGGATAAGGAGGGGTCAGTGGTGTGCTCAGCAGGAAGTAGGTTCCAGTTTTTACCAGCAGAGTTGGAGAATAGTTATTCACCAGCTGAATTGTTGGTTTTAACAGTTTGCACTAGCAATTTTTTGAAAGAGCGAAGGGATTTTAGGTTACTGTAGGGGTAATAATATTTTTCAGTATGGGTATACTGTCTGGTTGGTAGAGGATTTTGTGAAAACTATTAGTTGGTTATATTGCAGTTGATAAGGTAGTTCAAGCCAGTCTAACAATTGAAGGTTAAGGCAGTGATGGGTTCTACAAGCTGATCCTGTGGCAAATCTGGCAATGTTATTGTAGCACCTAGTTAATTTATTGAGGTTTGATTTGCTTAGGTTTACGAAGATGGGCGAGGCATAAAGAAGGGTCGATAGATGTGTACAGGCAATAACATTTCTAGCAGATGGGGTTAGGAATGGTTTAATCCTGTATAAAGAGCATAATTTAATTTTTTATTAATTGTTTTAATAGTTTTGTCTCTGTGAGCATCAAACTTGAGGTTGTTGTCGATGATCACTCCCAGTAGTTTAGTACTAGGTTCTGGGGAAATTATGGTACCATTGTTAGATATTATGGTGAGAAGTGGTGACGGGACCTTGCGAGTGGGGGAGAAGAGTAGTAGTTTGGTTTTATTTGGGTTTAATAGTAGTTTGCAAGCAGTGAGCCAGTTCTCTACTTTGTTGAAAGTGATTTGGGACAAGGATTGTAAATCTGTGGGGGAGGTGGCAGAGCAGATTAGGGTTGAGTCATCTGCATACTGAATACAAGTTGCGTCAGGGATGACTTTTGTACAGGTCATTAATAAATACGGGGAATATGAGGGGATCTAATATAGATCCCTGTGGGACTCTAATAAGGGTGACTGGTAAAAGGGACGATAGGTTATTCTTCCATAGTACAGCTTGTTGTCTGTCACTTAGGTAAGAATGAAACCAGGTAATTGCTAGGTTATCTATGGAGAGTGATTTTAATGTGTTTAAGAGTAGCTGGTGATTTACCATAACAAATGCCTTGGATAGGTCAAGGAAGAGGGCTGAGGAGAGCTTGTTGTCCTTACGGTTTTGATTTATTGTATGGGAGAAGGAGAGAAGGGCTGAGGTTGTACTATGGCAAGGTCTAAA
The DNA here is from genome assembly GCF_019279795.1 of Protopterus annectens. Taxonomy (NCBI): domain Eukaryota; kingdom Metazoa; phylum Chordata; order Ceratodontiformes; family Protopteridae; genus Protopterus; species Protopterus annectens. The sequence goes on from NC_056742.1 coordinate 96,385,876, forward strand.
TCTGTGCTGGGAGGGGGCTAGGACAGTGTTTTGATTCTGATAGGCAAAACATTTTTCCATTATTTTAGCCAAGGGAGACAGAATGGCTGTAGGCCTATAATTTAAAAGTTCAGTAAAATCTCCCCCTTTATGAAGAGGAACAATGTGGGAGATTTTCCTGATGTGGGGGATATAGGTTTTGTGGATAGTTCTATTGATTAAAATTGATATGGGGTATGCTATTTCATTAGTGGCTTTTTGGAGATATTCTGCAGGTAGCAGGTCTGCTGAAAGGGTGGTGGGTTTTAGTTTTTTAAGTAGGGACTTAATAAAAGATGTTGGTACTGGATCAAGCTTAAAGGGGATCTTATTATCAGGTGTGGTGTTGGTGGTACTTGAGGTATAGGGAGATAGCTTACTGGCTAGGGATTGCACCGTTTCTGTAAAGAAAGTGTTAAAGGTGTTAACTACTCTCCAACAACCTCCTAAAATTGTTGCTAAGGAGGTAGGGGTAGCTGATTGGCCTGGGTGATGGTTTGTTTATGCCTGACCAGAATTTTTGTGGTTGATTTTGTTGCTTTTGTTTCAGATTAAAGTAGTAATTATTTTTGTCTAGCATAATAGACTTCTTTGCATCATTTCTCAGCTGTTTATATATAAGGTGGCCTTTTGGGGGCTTAGTGGTTCTCTAGGAGGTCCACACTTTGTTTCTGCTAATAATTTTTTGTCTTGTATCATTGGACAGCCATGGTGCTACTTTATTGGTTCTGCGTGGGGGAGCATGGTAATCCAGGATAACAAGAAATGTAGAGTTAAAGTATGAGATTGCTTCATCTAGTGGAAGTAGCCATAGGTTGGATCAGTCACGTCTTAAGTTCATTCTGAAATTTAGTCTGAATAAAGTTCTTACAACTTCTAATGGTTTTAAAGGAAGATTGTTGAGGGATGTCATTTCTTTTCCTGATTATATAGGTCAGGAAATGAAACTTGGCAATTAGGGGAATTGGAGCAGCCAAGCTGTCAATTTGAGGTTGTGTAGACTGGGATGTGCCTTTCCCTACAGGTGAATCAGAAGGTCTGGTGCAGGGTCCAGAATCCATGGTTGGTCCACAAGATGAGGTTGAAGGAAGGGAAACCAGATCTGATGAGGCCAATAGGGAGCAATCAGGGTTATCATAGTCTTCAACAGACTTGCTTTCTATAAAAAAGTGGGAATCAGGAGAATTGAAGGGAAAGCACAGAGGAGTCCCAGAGGCCAATTGTGAACAAATTCATCCCTTGGTAACTCCCCCATGGGAGGGATGAGGGCAAGGTAGTTGCATTTGGCTTGGTGGGTGATGCAGAAAGATCACAGCAAGGCTGGTCCCATTTCCGTAAAATCTCTTCCGCAACTTTCTGATTGATGGACCAGTTGTGCAGCCGTAATATGACTGTGCTCAATTTGTCTGCAATCACATTGGATTTCCCTGGGATGTGTGTTGCAGACAGAAAATAGTTGGAGGCTGTTGTCCATTGCCAAACCCTTGCAGCTTCTTGACAAAGGAGGTAAGATCTGGTTCCGCCTTGTTTGTTTATGTACCAGACTACTGACATGTTGTCTGACTGAATTGCTATTGTTCCTAGAGGAAGAGTGTCCTGAAATGCTTGCAACACCAAGAGCACTGCTCTCATCTCTAGGACGTTTATGTGCAAGTGAGCCTCGTGTTCCTGCCAGATGCCTTGGACTGCCTTTTCTAGATAATGCCCCCCCCCCACCCTGTCTGGGAAGCATCTGTGGTCACCGTGGCTTGGGCTTGAGGTGGGTGAAAGGATGGCCTTGACATACTAAAGGAGAGTGAATCCATCACTGAAAATCCTTTTTGCAGGAATTGGTTATGAGGATCTTGTGCAACATTGGTAGTTCTAGGATTGACCATTGTGTGGAAAGTAGCCATTGAAGTATCCTCATATCCAGGTGAGCCAGGGGAATAAGTACTACAGTTGCTGCCATCTTCCCCAGAACCTGAAGAACTAGTTTTGCAGAGGCTCATGTTTTCCTGATTAACAGTTTGACATGAAGGCAGTGATCATGAATTCTGTCGTGAGGGAGTCTTGCTGTCAATGTAGTTGTGTTTATCTCTGCTCCTATAAATATTAAGTTTTGACAAGGCTTTAGAGCAGATTTGCCATAATTTATGGTAATGCCTAGGGAGGAACAAAGCTGAAGTGTATAGTCCCTGGCTTGTAGCAGAAGATGCCTGGTTGGGGAGGTTATGAGCCAGTCGTCCAGATACAGAAACACCCAGAATCCACAGTGTCTGGTGAGCCACCACTAATACCATACATTTGGTGAACACGCTGGCCTGGTGGCTATTGTGAGACCAAAGGGGGGCAGAGCTTGAAACTGAAAATGACTGGCTCCTAGCCAGAAGTGAAAGAACCTTCTGGATTGCCTTTCCATTCGATTGTGGTAGCATGCATCCTGAAGGTCTATAGAGCACATCCAGTTGTCTTTCTCCAGAAATGGAAGTATTGACTGCAGTGTCATCATCTGGAACTTGGTCTTTTTCACAGATTTGTTCAGTTTGCGGAGATCCAAGATTGGACTCCAGTCCCTTGTTTTCTTTGGAACTAAAAAGAATCCTGAGTAAGTTCCAGACCCTCTCTGGTCTGCAGCGACTTCTTGGATGACTCTTTTTCTTAGCAACTTTTGAATTTTTAATGTTGCTTGTTCCTTTTGACTGGGTGGTGGAACATCTGGAACTGACTTGTATATGGGAGTGGGGAAGGAGAAGCGAATTGTATATCCCCTGGATGTTATGTTCTGCACCCATTTGTCTTAAGTTACCTTTTGCCAGGTTTCAAGGTGCAGAGAAAATCTCTTCCTGACTGCCTCTAGAGGCGAGCAATAGGGCAGTCCTTCAGGAGTGCTAGAAGGGTTTGTCAGAAAGGTAGGGAACTGCATTATGGGTAGGTATGGATGCCCTTGAGCTCTTGGAAAGGCCAAGACAGACCCAACACATTAGATCCAACCCCATCTGTGAGAATAAAGGTGAGACTGACAACACATTACTAGTTATAAGTCAAAGTGGAAATGGATGTTGCTCAAATGTGGAGAGGGTAAATATTTGGTCACAGGCAGTAGAAATGGAGAGGAATGAGAGCTGAGATTAGAAATGGAGAGGAATGAGAGCTGAGATAAATGTACAGTAATGTGTTGGAAACTACTGAATATCAAACTCTGAAGTTTGTACTATGGCTTATTGGTTTAACCAGGCAGCAATTTATAAGAGCTTAAGAGATATGTCTGTGAAAAATAAATGATGATATAGACAGAAGGCTGTATTTCAGGGAGCAGTTTAGAAGGGGGGAAATAGAATGAGCTGGGTATACTTCATGGAGAAGTGCAAGTTGGATATTACAGACTTGATGAAATGTAGGGGATTATATGTGTTCTCCATATGAAAATGTCAGCACTTTTAATGCTGAGTGCCAACAGACCAAAAAAAAAAAAAAAAATGCAATTCCTGGGAAAGAGTGAATCTTGAACATTGGTCTTCTCACATACTAAGGAAGGACAGAATTAACAAAAAAGGTGGTGGCATCGGCATACTATTTAAAAAACATCTTACAGTGGAGATATTGAACTTATAATATCCAGACAATGCAGAACTAATTTGTACCCAACTTAAACTTAACCCCAAAAAACTAATAAACATTATAGGCTGCTACCTACCACCTGGTAATAATATTTCCACTCTTGAGAACCTACTCCATTGGTCCTGCAGCACACTCCATAATGAAACCATTATCTTGGGAGACTTCAACATAGATTGGCTTACCTGTAACTCTCATGCCCCCACTAATCATATAAATCTTCATGGTTTTACTCGAACCATCCAATCACCCACTAGAACCAACAAAGTATCCATAGGGAATCTATCCTTGATTGGATACTCACTAACAGGCCAGTCATCCCATCTCATGCAGGTTGCCTCCCTGATGGCCTAAGTGACCATCTGCCAACCTTTCTGCTGAGACAACATTCTCATCAGACCAAAGGAACTGTCTACCAACTTATAAGAAATAAAAAGAACTTTAACCCCAACAACTTTATTTCTGACATAAAATGTTGTAATTGGACACCATTAAAATATCTAGCCCTAGATGAAGCTGTTAAACACTTTGATTCTACTTTTCTAAATATCCTAAACCTACACGCCCCCTCCCCAGATCCAGCAGAATCAAAGCTAACCCCTCACCATGGCTAAGTAAGACTACTAGATCCCTCCTCAAAACCAGAGACAAAGCTTGGGACCACTGGCCAAAATCAGGTCTCGGGAAACTAAGCAAACTTACCAAGAACTCAAGAATAAATGTAAGAAACTTGTTAAACTCAATAAAACTGACTACTACAACAACCTTCAAATAAAGCATCAAAATAACCCACAAAAGTTCTGGGTTACCATTAATAAAATTCTTTTACCTGGTAAAAGTGGTACTCCCTCCCCTACCCCACTAGACACACCAGAGAGCATAGCTACACAATTTCAAAAAATCCTTTACTGAAACCATTCTTGCCCTATCTAACCAGCAAAACAATCAATTCAACCCCTCCCCTACACAGCTCTGTCAAATACCCTGCAACTATAACACATTTCACTTCCAACCTCTCTACTGATAGAATAAGAAAATACCTAAAAAAAAAACTTAAGCCCACAACACTAGCATCAGACAAATTACCAGCCTAATTTCTAAAAATTCCTGCCAATGCCATAGCATCCCCAATAACAATTCTCATTAATAGAGCCTTGTCTAAATCCCTTGTCCGTGCAATCTGGAAAATATCCCATATTATCCCTCTTCATAAAGGAGGTAATTCTACAGAACAGACAAACTACTGACCAATAGCTATACTATCCCCAAAATCATGGAGAGATGCATACATACCCAAATTATGGACTACTTGCAAACCTACAAGATTTACCTTTGATTGAATGAAACAGAAAAGTGAGTGGTCATATATGCGAACCGGAAGTAAGAAAAATCTCAAGAATGTATTCCGAAATGTCAGAAATGACACAGCGGAATTTAGAATTCACCCATTTTCAAACCTGTATAAATATGCAATCCCTATCATGCAATAAAGTGACACCAAGTGTGTTTGACACAGCAATGTGCAATCCTGTAGAGTAGGAAATCTATTTTCAGTCCCAAACCACAAACTCCATTAAATACACACAGTTCCTGTAACATAATGGAACATAAGGCATCCCATGTGCCATAATAGCATTCCTGTATCCAAGATCAACATAAGCAGATGGTTTCCAGCTGTAAATAGTTGCTATTTCCATTGATGTTAGAATGAGCAATGCTTTGCAACTAAGCGCACAAAGCCCCGTGCAGTGAACTGTGCCCTATTGCATAACAGCTGCTTGAATGCTGCTTCCTTGTCCATTAGCCTCTTTCTCTGTGGTGACGCTGGAGCACACAATTCATACAGTACACGCTTGTCATCAACATGGTTTTACTTGAGTTGAATGGCATGTAATACATCAAGCAAATACAACTGCTTCTTATCCATCAAACTCCTCAATCTCCTATACCACCCCTCCACTGTGTTTTGGCTACCCAGATAGCCCATGGTGCATGTATCAAATTGGTTCCAAAACGTGATTTCAAATGGAGGCGATCTCTCTGTTGCGGAACCCCTCATCCCATACCGTCTAGGCCTGCCAAGTATATAATTTTCCCTAAAGAAGGTGCATAGGGCTGTACCAGTTTCAAGCATGTCTGACTCAATTTCACTAAATGTGGAAGCTACATCCTCTGGGGCTATGAATGCTAGTGCTGGAATCTCCTTACAGATCATAGCAAATCTTATATCACTTCCAAATGTTGCTGCCAAGTGTATCTTCTGGATCTGGAGCCATACTATTTGGCAAAGGTGACACCAGCAACCTTTAGCCGATGTATTAGGGAGATGTTTCTTAATACAATTTAGTGATGCCCTCTCAAAGTCAGTGAGCACTATGTTTGCATCAGGGTAAGATTGTGATCCACACACAGTTGGAGCACTATGCTCCAGAACAGATCATAGCATTATTCTGTCTTGCTTGGCAAAATGCCGTACACAACTGGGCATACCTTCCTGCTGTTTGCACTGTCAATAGCACAATGGATGCTATATATATGCCTACATTCAGATGTACTCATGGGGAATGTGCCATCAGCCATGATGTACTCTGAATTGCAAAGCATTTTGAGATTCTCAGGCATAGTTATCACTACCACATGAACCTTATTTACTTAAACAATAGTACTGTGCTGAACTATAAAGGACCCTGACTTTATAGGAATCATGTCAGGCCTAAGGTCCCTTAATAACTTCATGGCCTTAAAAGACTCTGCCTTTCTGTTGTACCTATGCCTCGTTATACTCTGCTTCAGAGCACTTGTATTAGGCAGTTTGTGAACAACATCTGAAGAAGTGCTGGCCAGTACCTCTGAAACCACCTTACAGGGGTCCTCAATCAAGTGCTCTGCCTCCTCTTCAGCTCATCCCGTACCCTAAATACCTCTGTCTTCACCACATCAGGAGCATGGTGGTGTTCAGTGCTCTTTAACAGCTTAAAGCCCTCAGGGTCACCTTCGGTCACACACCTGCCCTTACATTTGTCTCTATTTTTCTTTATGCAACACCAGTATTGCTTCTCATTCATTGCTTTCTCTTTGTAGTATTGGTAACCATCAACTACTAACAGCTGCCTCACTTTCTGTGTAGTGCTAGTACCATAAACAGCATTCAAAACACCAGGCTTGTACGGAACTGTACCTGCATCTTCCTAAAAAAAAAAAAAACTTATTTACACACTGCTGGGATAATTTCATTTGTCATTACAATTTTCTGAAGTCAAGAGTCTCACCTGCATGACTAATTCATACAATCAACAACTTTTGGCGTAGCAGAACAGCGTTCAGGGAAGCAACACAGAGGCAGAACACAGACTCGCTCACATCATTAATATCGTGACATCAAGTTGTATCTCATTCACATGTGCAAAACTTAATTGCATTAATGCACTTACTGGTTCGACTATGCTGTGGTTTGCCTTATATGGATTCGACTTTCTGATATCTTGGAAAGCTACTTCCGACCAAGTAGCGTTCGCACATATGACTTTCATACATTCAAAGGTAAACCACCTACAAACTCCTCTTTAACACACTACATGGTTTTCGTCCCTTTCACAGTACCACCACGGCTCTAATGTCCTTCACCAATACAGTCAACCTCCACGTAAACAATGGCAAATATGTATCAACTACCATTCTAGACCTGTCAAAAGCCTTTGGTATGGTTAGTCATAGTATTCTTATCAAAGCTCTTACTGGTCTAGGACTTAGTCAATCCTCCATAACCAGGTTCCAAAGCTATTTAACTGGCCAGCAGCAAGCAGTCTTGTGGCAGCACAAACTTTCACCTCTTCTTCCAGTCACGCTTGGCATACCCCAAAGGTCAATACTTGGCCCTTTACTTTTCTCTATATATACTAATAACCTTCACACTTCTCATCCTCATGCATCTATTATACAATATGCAGATGACTCATCCTCATGCATCTATTATACAATATGCAGATGACTCCACATTAATATGTGCATCCATCCTCATTACATGAACTCCACACACTTACACAAGTCATTTATCTCAGTAGAAACATGGCTTACCAAGCTTCAACTTATTCTTAATCCTTCTAAAACCAATCTACATCTCTTTAGACCTACTCGATCTACCTCTACAGACCCCACATTTAACATCTCATTCAACACTAAACCTGTTATTTATCCAAAAGCATACACCAAACTTATTGGAGTTAAGACACGATAAATTGAGATTCGACCTACATATTGCCCAGACCATTAAAAAAAGTACATAATAAACTAGGCACCCTTTACAGAAATAGGCAACATCTTACCAAATACACAAAATCCACCATAACATGCACACATCTGACCACTACATTTATTTATGCTTCTCCTATTCTTACTAACCTCAGGAAGACAGACCTAGCTAAACTAGACTCCTGCTACAACAAAATAGCTAGGTTCACCTCAGATGCTCCATACAGATCACACCACTGCTCATCTTTCAAACAGCTTAACTGCCTAGAATTTTCCCATCTCTTGCAATACAAATTACTTTTTGCTCATAAAATCCTTTACCAACCTGAAAAAATATCTTCACTGCAAAACCTACTAAATCCCTACTTTAGTAATACAGCTCTTCAATCCAATAATAAATTCCTTCTTCAAGTAACTAAAGTCAATAACACAGAAGGGGAGTCACTATTCTCTAACAGTATTTCTAAAATATAGAACTCACTTCCAACCCACATATCTTCAATTTCTTCACTCACTCAGTTTAAGAAAGCACTAAGAACTCACCTCCATACTACCTATGTACCTGCACCAGTCTGGGCTAGTTCTATCTTTCCTAAATTGTAATCGCCGCTAACTATTTAAACAATTACTACCCATATGTAGCTGCATCTACTGCAGTGACCCATGACATTTTCGTCATAAATTATCCTACTCTGTTCTATAATGTTTTTTTTTCCTGATTTATCTGTATGTATATCAATTTAAGAGCTGTAATGTTTTTTTTTTTCAAATTATGTTTTATTGATGTATGTTTTATAATCAAATAATATATGTTATTTGTGGAGCTTTTCTCCCGAGGCCTCCACTGAAAAAGGACCTGTGTCCAGTGGATTTTCCCAGTTATCAAATGTAAAATAAAATAAATGTCTTTCTTCCCTCCTACTCCCACCACCGCCCTGCCCTGCCCTAAAATAAATGACATTTTTAGAACTTCCAAATCAACTTATTTAGTCACTATTAACCACTGTGCATACCCTTGTGTATTAACCACAAAACTTTCCAGACCTTAAAAATACTCTCAACTGATATTCCCCCTGCAAGACCTTTAGTATCTGGTAGCCAATTGCTCTTTAAAACTACCAGATCTAAGAACTCTACAGGAGACTCACTTTATGCCAACTATGTTTCTGAAATATGGAACACCAGCCCTTTCGAGTTAAGGGTCGCAGCCTCTGCACATAACTTCAAAATTATGATTAAACACCACCTCCAAATCTTGGCTATGTTCCTGTTATAAACCTGATTATCTCTAATTTCCCATTAACTATCTTTTTCCACTACTCTTTTTTTTTATCTATACACTAGTGTCTTCTCTAAATTATTTCAGTCCTCTCATCTGGCAAAATTGTGCCTTCCAATAATCTCCCATCCATCCTTATTTCATCTCTTATAACTTTCACATATTGCTATGTATATATATAATTTCTATGTAGAGTTTTCATCTCCTACTGCTACCTATTAAATTAAGCATACTTTATATACAAGATATCTAGTGTATGTGTGTATATATGTATATGCGCGCACACACACACACATAAAGGCCAGACTGGTAGAAGTGTAAACCTTTTTTTACATATCTGTCCATGGCCAAACTGAATGTAGAACATTAGCAGCAGATAAAAGTTTGGAGGGCCTGTCAGTGGGGACAAAACACACAATGATCTGCAATAGGATCTTTGCACAGTAATTTGAAGTGGACCAAAATAATACACAAACTATTGAACAACAAAACAAATAACGTAGTGGCCAATGGATATAGAATAACTCCTTTTATTTAAATACTGTTAAGTGCTTTTCATTTGTCTCAAATAGCAAACTTCATCAGACAATAAACAACAGAAAAAAACTTTCACTTATGTAATCAAAATTGCCATTTCCTTTTAGCAACAGGAAGTGACATATTTAATATTTTTCTTAAAAGCACATACTTCATAATAAGAAACTTACTAAAATATAACCATTATTACTAATCACTTAAGCCAACATGAATCATATTACAATTAATTAGATGAATTATGGGCAAATTATTTTAAAAAATGTTATATGTATATACAAAAATATTCATGAATTAAATAAATTACGGTACATATTCCACTAGCAATACATTTTGATAAGACCTGATGATATATTAAAATTGCAACTGTTATGCACTTATAAAATAAATATATATGTGTGTGTGTGTATATATATATATATATATATATATATATATATATATATACACACACACACACAAAACACAAACTAAAAATTAATATTCTATTCTATATTACTTTTTATTTATTATCTAGCTAATGCCTTTAACCTAAGTATACTATTAATAGTACAATAATCATTTAATCCTGGCCATACTCATGAATGCAGATACAGTTGGCATACCAATTCAGCCTTTTCCAGCTGAATGGTCCAAGGTCCACCTCTATCCTGCTCATTGATCTGTTGTATAATACAAAATTTAAACAGGTGGTCTTTATGTTCGTATATATGCTTTGCTAATGCATTTGTTAACAGCCCTTTTCTAATTGCATAAATATGCTCATATATTCTTTCTTTAAAACTCCTAGTTTTTCCTATATAATAAGTCGGGCATGATTGGCAAATAGCAACATAAACTACACTCCGTGTTACAATTACATTTTCCACAAATTTTCTATTTCTAATTTCAACAAATTGGCCTTGATATATAAAACTACAATAGTTGCACATCCTGCATCTACTCACACCCATGTGTAAATTATTCCTAAGTTTACTACAATGTTCTTTTAAGTTCTTAAGATTTTTACCTCTCCTTGCCACCATTTTTAATCATCCCCCTAATTTTGTTCTAATTTTTACATCATTATTAATGACTGCCAAATTCTTTATCATGATACCTTTTATTTTATAAAAATGTGTGCTAAATGTTGTTATAATTGCAACTGAGTAGTCATATTGTGCCTCATTGGTCCTTATCTGATGGTCTTCTCCATAGTAACTAAGAATGAGTAAAATGACCATTCTCTCGTTTTACCCGGTTGTTTGTTTATTGTCTGATGAAGTTTGCTATTTGAGACAAATGAAAAGCACTTAACAGTATTTAAATAAAAGGAGTCATTCTATATCCATTGGCCGCTATGCTATTTGTTTTGTTGTTCAAAAGTAGAAGTGGTTGCAAATGTATCAAGAAAAGCCAACAAAACTGGTGGAACAGTAGGAACACCTTCCTCCAACAAATTACAATGCCTCTTCTGCACATCTAAAACTTGTCTAGATTCCCATTCACAATGCTGCATCTGTTGTATGATTACTTCCCTAAAATTTCCTCAACAGGAGAGGCAGGGGATAATGTGTTTTCAACTGAAGCCAGTTTGACTGGAGAGTGAATTTGAGATGAATAAGTTCAGCATTAATCTGAACTGGATTCTTCTGTCTCAGAAGAATTTGATAATTCATGCTGTCTGTTCTAAGGGAGGGGAGGAAGCAGAAAGGAAGGAAGCTGAGAAACAAAATGCCTTGTATAGGTCCTGTGAAAATCCTATCCATTTAATTTCTTGAGACATCTGAGAGAGCCGCACATTATTTGTCTTTTGTTTCTTCTTCTTAAGGTGTTGATGTCTGCTTTTACAAAATGTAGTAAATCTAACCCCTGATGTACCTCAAACAAGGTTCCAGGCATCTCTCCCCTAACCAAATGAGCATTGATTTCCTTTTCCATTCTCACTTGTTCTGTATGACTATTCATATTTGATGTGTAACAGTTGTACACCATACCGGCCTCAGCTGGGGTCACAATAGCAGATGCATGAGAAGTGATCAAGTATAGCATGGGTTCTTGCAGTACTTCAGTGTGAACATCCAAGCCAAACTGGGCAGATTTAGACACTGAAGTAAAAGAAAAAGAAGTTTTCACAGCAAGGCCCTTATCTGAATAAGTGAAAGCTGAGGTAACACCAATGATCACCCAACCAGACTGTGAGACCTGCATTTGGACTGGTGCCAAGACAGTATGCCAATATCGCACACAAAAGTCCACTTATGTACCCTTATGCCTATGAGCTTAAGTCATATGTTGTGTGTACGACTGTAAGGAAGATTTTTGCCGGGCATCAGGGTACCTTGGTGGATAACCTAATACAATATTAGAATACTGCAACGGTAAAATAAGGAAGGAGATCAGACTCCTCCTCCTTGAGCAGAACTAAGGATCGGAAAGTTGAGATCAGTACCATACATTCAAAAGCTGAAGACTCAGTGATGAGAACAGTACCACACACGTCTCCACAAATGGCACCCAGGACAAGGGTGTGAGACCCACTTGATGCTGTGGCAGCCAGAGAGGACTACGTTAGGTGCAGACTCATTAGTATCAGAACCAAGAGGGTTGATTGAGCCAAAGTAAAAGGATCCAAGTGGAAAACTGGCACTGAAGCTACAGATGTAGAAATTGTCAATGAGAAAGGAGCTAAAAGAGGTGGGACACCAACTTGCTCCACCTTGGTACCAGAGGGAGATGGGATGATGATCAGTTCCAAATGCATCTTCAGACAGGCCTTAAGTTCCCTATCTGGTTCAGAAGCACTCCTGACAGAACAAACTGATTTTAAGGGAGTGGAAGACTGTGGTCTTGAGGAAAGGAAATGAGACAGTTCCAAATAGAAGAATGCCTAAGTTGGGGACTTAACCCTGATGACAGTCATTTCTAATATCCGGCCTTCTGTGTTGGCACCAAGGAGGAGGAAGAAGATTCTCTTATGGATATTTGGCAGAAGTAGAAGGCTGATTCTCAGTCTTACTTTTTCTGAATTCTTTGTCCTTATCCATCTTTCCTTCAGGTTGGGAAATGAGACCCTTAGGAATTAGTATGGTCATCTGTCACCTGAAGAATGAGGGCCAAAACCCTTGCAGATAGGGTATTCCACATTAAGATGATCAGGTCCCAAACAAATCACAAATATTGTGTGAATCTTGCACTGGAAGTTTACAACCATATTAATGACAGTCTCACAGCTACAGAAACAGCAGCCCTAAATTTAAACTGTTCTAACAAAATAGAATGCTTTGTAGTTAACTTAGCTCTGAGAAGCTGAGGCACCAGAGCACAGAATAAGCAGAAAAACAAATATCCTCAATATACCAACATTACTAGTTATACACTCTAAAGCTGATACCTCAATACTATGCAGATAAAGGGCTAAAAGAGTAAGCACATAGCTGAAGGCAAAAATTGTGATCCATTTGCTATGGTGGCAGATGACATCTGAAGGAGTAAAGCATAGGGGTTCAAGGCACTAGTGAATGGCTGCATCAGATGTGAGGAGAGACTCCTTATCCAGTGATTAGAATAGACAAAGTGATGAAATAGGACATTATTTTACAAGCTTTCCATGTTCTAGTCTGTTTGCTCTGAAAAAGAAAAAAAAAACTTCCTTCCCTTGTCTGCAGCTCAAACCAAGAACATTTGCTTACCAATTGTACAACACCAAGGGAAAAATAATTTAATACAAACAAGTCGGTACGATTCCACATCCTCCCACCTGCAGCCCAGGATAATGGTATTTTACTGCTTGCATCCAGCCTTTATCTTGTTACATTAAAGTCAAGAAAAGATGCTGTCTTTAACATCATTAGCATAAACAGTACTAAATGATGACTGCCAACCTCACATTTAAAATACCTCTGCATGCTGAGCTGAAGTACCTTACAATGTTGACATGCTATTTGTTTCAAGAACTCTATTATACACATTACAAAGGGAAAAAAGAGCCTTTTAAATTACATTCACAACTTCATTCCCTTCATTATTCTTCTGCATATCAAGGATAAAGTGGGATTTGTACTTTACATTCCTTCCAGCAATTTAACGTAGTCCACAAATTTCAGTCTTTTTTAGCCACTCCTTGTAGAAGCATAGTTTTTATTTCCAAACTGCATCTTATGGAAATGGCACTTTAAAACTATTTTTCTGATTTTTTTTTCAGTCAGCTCCTGGGCTTTTTTCTCTCACTCAATCTTTTCTTTCTGGAAGTTCTCTGTATGAGCTTGCTTTTGTTGTCAGGGAAATCAGAAACCCTTCAGGTTGCTGAGTAAACTTTATTTTCTTCTTAGTCTGTTTCTGCATATAAAAATGTCTTTGATCCTCCAGGGGGAAAGAAATCTAAAAAAAAGCTGGATATAGCTATTTGAATCACACACCCACCATTTGACATCCTCTGATTGCAGTAATTTGCTTCTCTTCTGCATGGCATAATGTGAATAATGATTTTCCATTCTAGTGTCCCCAATTATTAATACTTTTCTTCTTTCTTATGGTATCTTTATTACTACCACAGGTCTTGGTTAAATTTTGCAGCATGCATACTATGTGTGCTCTTTCAGTCAACAAATCCTGCTGTGGAATGTCAGTCCAGTTACTTGTTTGTTCTTTAATAAAATTAATGCAGAATATTATTTCTGGTTTCTCTGGTATAGCAGGAAATCTTAGGTTTTCTCTGCTTGCTCTGTCTTCTCTTACTACTTTTGAAAAAATTCTTGAGAAACTTCACATTAAGCAATATTTCCCCCACTTCAGTCCCTGATTTCTGTAGTTCTATCAACTTATTTAATAGTTAATGTTTCTTGTATTTTTCCAGCCCTTTATTATCTTATTCATCTAGTTTCTCACATTTCTAAAACACATATGAATGCATTTGATTTATTATTTTCCTTTGAATTACTGGAAGTCATCTCTTGCACCAAAGCTGAAAGTACTCTTTCCTACCTTCTCCTTTCCCATAAGATTTTTTCATACTTTCCAGATTTCTCCTTTGCTTACATCCAGGCAATATGATGACTAATCCAGTAACTGAATTTCCCCAAACTGTTCTCTTCCACTGGTTCCTTTACTTCACATTTTCATACTGGGAGAGCTCTTAGGTACCTGCTGCCCAGATTGTAGCCATCTTCCTTACTTCTAATCGTAGCTGTAGCTGGCTAAAGACACCTGGTTTTGGAATCCATCTATGTGGCATGTAACATCTTCAGCAAAACTAGCAAAATACTTTCAAATTTCTGGTTTTCCCACAATGTCACCAGTTTGTTTTAAACTTTCTTTTCCGTGTATTTAAAGAGATTTTGTCTGTTTCTTGGTAAGATAAGAAGAAAGTACTTTTACTCATCTCAAGTTGATATCCTTGAAACATTAAATAAATTTCGTAAGACTAAGTGGTAGAAATAGTAGGTGTTAATTTGCTTATCACTAACAAACCTATAGATGCTTTTTGGGCAAGACTTCATTTTAATCCATCCAGTTTCCAGAAGATGATTTTCATTACTGCTAGTAACACATTTCACTAGATAATGGCAAACCTATATACATAAGACACTATGAACCAGAATTTTTATTACAAGAAACTGTGGGATCAGTGGTATCTAGATGGCAAGGAGAATAAGTGACTGTGACAGCACAGGCTACATATGTAGAAAAAAATGCCAGTCACAGTCAATCATAAACCAAAGGAATGTACAGTTGCATAAGAACTTACCACAACACTACTGGAGTATTCCAAAACCATCTGGTTATCTCAACCCAGTAACCTGACATCCAGCTGGCATACCAAAGCCAAAAACCTTCTATATGTCTGGCATATGACCATAGCCCATGGGCACAGGGGTGGGGATATATATATATATATATATATATATATATATATATGAGAGCATAAGGTCCTCAGAGTATCTGAAGCTGGAGTAAACAAATCAATGAAAAACTAGGTTAGCTAAAAGGAAGGGATAAGAATTGCTCCCCCTGTCAGGGTCTCCATGGTGCACAGAAATGAGTACTAACAGCTGGGGAGAAGGAAGGAGGGATGCAGTCCTGCAACAGTGATCAGTTGGATATCTACTGTTATGCTACATTCTTACACAAATGTACCACATCCCTCTTTAGACCACTTTGCAGTATTTCAGTACAGATGGTTAATTCTCAAAGCTTATAGGGTGGATGGGCCAGAGGCAGAGGAGCTGCCTACCAATTCCAGAAGTGTGTCCCTGGCAAAGGAAGTCCTTGATCTAGAAAAGGTGTCCACTCTGTGTTTTGTCAAAGGTGTGTACAGAGAACCAGGTGGCTGCTTACAAAATTTCTGTGGAGTCAATGCCTTTGAAGAAGTCACCAAAGCAAGATACTGATCTAGTAGAGTGTGCTTTCACAGGTGAAGACAGGGACAAAATGAAACAGATTTTGAGATCTAGTTGGATATTGTTTAGAGATCAGGTTGCTCAACTTGCCTTCCTGGAATCAAACAAAAACTGGTCCATTTTCTTAATGTCTTTAGCCTAATAAGGGTAGAATCCAAGTTGTCTGTGCACATTCAAGGAGGGGAGAAGCCTTTCACCCCCTGTTCTATAGATTTGGAAAGAAGGTAGGTAAATGTATAGCCTTGTTGAGGGAAGTTTATTTATCACTCTGGATGTGAAAAGTGTTAGCCCTTATTGAGACCTCATCATTATGGAAGATAAGGGAGGGGTAGCCAGAAATGCTTGAAGTTCAGAAACCCTTAAGTAAGGGCAATCAGTAAAAGAGTTTTCCAAGTACATAACTTTAGGGAGGCAGAGGCTGCTGGTTCAAAAGGTGGTGTGGTAAGTTTTTCCAAAACTAAGTCAAGATTCTGGGGGAGTGGAATCTGAATAGCCCTCCTATGTGGATTCATGGGAAGGATGTCCTTCAGAAACTGACTTCAATTCTTGACAGCAAGGAGAGATCAAGTGACATGCAGGCAGAAACAATGGACAAGAGTGCCTTGATAAAGGCATACACTAATCCAGTTTTGAGTAGCTTCACACAAGTAGGACAAAATTGCCTACACCTGGTGGGGGTACTGATTCTTCTTAAGACACAGGACAGAAAATATTGTCCATTTGGAGATGTCAGACTTTATAGTAGTAGATTTTCTTGTCTCCTAGTGTCTGAAAGGAATTAAGATTCTGTTGTTCATAGCATCAGGTTGACAGTCTGTATGCTGGGATGAAGTACAAAGCCCTTTTTCTGTGCAAGTCCACCTTGTGCAATGGCTTGTAGTGATGGCCCCTGGCTAGGTGAAGAAGGAAGAGGTCATGTGCTATCCAGGTCAAAAGGGAGTCACCATTAAAGATGTAGGTCTGTCCCATTGGATCTTCATTATAACCTTTGGAAATAGAGGGAGGAGGAATGTGTCAAGTTACTTCTCCTCCCAAACAAAAAACATGGTGTCCATCCTCCAGTCCTGGAGCAAAACCTCATCTGTGGACTATATCCAAAAGATTTCTCTGTTTAGCATCCATTTGTGAGACTGTTTAATGGACCTGCTTAGAGAATCTGCAAAAAAAATGCCTTCATCTGGAATGTAAACAAACCTGTATGGACAGATTTGCTTTTATAGCTTGATCCCACACCAGAACTACCCTGGGAAGCCATGGCTTCCCTCTGTTTGTTGATGTACCACAGTATTGTGGTGTTATCTTATCTGTGAAACTCATGAGAGGTCCTGGGTTCCACAGGTGAGAAATTGAAATAACAACCTTCATTTATTTAACACTGCTGTGATACCACATCTGTTTGGGGGACCACTGTTCCTGAACTGCTGAAGAGCCCATCCATGCATCCCAAGCCAGATTTGATGGATTTGTATGCAGGTCCTGGTTGGGTGTAAGAGAAGACAAGGACTAAGTTAGATTTGAGAAATCCACCACTGTAGCTCTTTCCTTAGAAAGGAAAAAGGGAATTTGGAACTCCAATGGATGAAAGTGCTGAGACAAAAGAGATTTAAGGTACCACTGGATGAGAACTGTTACTTCTGTGTATCCCAGTGTTCTTATAAATTTTTCTTGCAGAAGCAGAAATTAGGGACAGAAAGAATGTGGAGAGGGACTGAATGTTTTTTGTGGGAAAGGGTCTGTCATTAAATTTGTATCCAGTCCATCCCAACAACACCAGGGCCTGGGAGGGGGTCAGAGAAGACTTTTAGAAATTTGAGGATGAGCCCCAGACTGTCCAAAAGTGAGATTGTGAAACAGATACAGCTGTAGGGTATCCTGGGTTGAAGCCTGGATAAGGAGGTTTTCCAGGTATGGGGATATTTGTATTCCCTGAATTCTGCAAAAGGTGATGGCTGGTGAGAGGCACTTTGGTTTACCTGCTGATCCCAAGATTTTCACAAAGGGTAAAACAGAAAACAGGATTTTTTTTCTTTTTTTGCAGGTGGTGGGAATGGGGATATCTAGGTATGTATTCTTTAAGTCTGGGAAACTAGAAAGACTTGAGGAAGGATAAAAGGAAGAATTTGTAGGGACAGCATTTTGAAGCATGTACGTCCAAGAAGGGTGTTGAGGTGGGATAAGTCCAGAATGGGCCTCCAAGTGCCCTCTTTTCTGGGAACCAAAAATGTCTTGAATAAAAGCCATTTCCTATGTGCTGATGGGTCACTAGCTCTATGGCACCTGGTCGAGGAGGTTCTGTAAGAAAGGGGGAGGCGTATTACCCTCATTGATGGAAGTACTTTCCAAGACATCTTGTAACCATGTCGAATGATGGCTAATACCCACTTGTCTGGGGTAATAATTTCTCAAACTGGAAGGGACAAAGTTAGTCTTTTTGATAAAAAGATTCCTGGAAAGGGGGGGGGGGCAACAGTCAAGCAGATTCTGACTTGTTTGGAAAAGGAGATTTTCCAGACTTGGAATCTTGCATAGGTGTGTATTGGGCGTAATGACCACTAGGGCCTTTTTTAAGCCTAGCCAAGCATCCTAAATCTCTGAGACATTCTGGTACCCTTGATAAGTGTAAGCAGGGGCTTTGAAGGTGAAACATTTACAAGCTGGGCTCTTTGTGTCCATTAGAGAGACAGGTGCCAAACCAGGGATGAACTTCCTGTTCCCCATCCAATTGTCCATGTTAGACTTGAATTGGATAAGGGAGGAACTCTGCTTCATATGGATGGGAAGCCTATTCCAGATAGACTAGTTTCTGGGATATGCAGTCCAAAAAAGTGCTCGCACGACAGGCAGGTGCAAAGGTCAAAAAAGCAGCCAGCACCAGAGTGAATAAATCCAAATATTTATTTTGACCAAAAAACCAACAGACCGGTTTTGGCAACAAGCCTTCCTCAATGATAGTGTGACACTCCATCACTTGACTTAATATAGCCATATGATAATTGGCTGATTAGTTAATAACAAAGGATAATCAAATGTTTAAAGGCATATCCTACAAATGACAATTATACATAAATACCGAATGCAGAAAAACTAAATATTTTTTATGTTCTGATCTTTAAACTTAAAAACTGTAAGCGTTATCGAGTACATATTATATGGAGACCATATTATAAATGGATCATTGAGACTTGGGTTAAACAACTCCCCCATTCTAATGTTCCAGGCTTTTTCTTTCCTGTTGAGTATATTATGCCATCCAAATTTATTGGTTCGATCACCCCAGATAGCGTCAATGATTTGAAATTGAAACTTAGCACTAGTGTGGTGCAACACATTTATATAAAGCACTAGAAAGACGTTTGTTCCTGATATCACTAAATTGTTCTGACATCCTAATTCTCAATGGACTAGAAGTCTGGCCAATATAAAAGGCCGAACAGGAACAGAGTAACAAGATATATTACCCAGTTTGAGCCACAACTGCCAAAACATCTAATCTCAAAAACCTTAGTATTTTTGCTGGAGAATTCTTTAGACGGCATCATATGTATACAAAAGGAACAATGGCCACAAGGAAAAGAACCCTTTAGTTGGTCCCCAGAAAGTGTGATTTGTGTACCCATTTCGGTATGGACCACAGGACCGTCATTTGGGTGTTTTATATGTAGGATCTATACACACAGCATTTTAGGGCCTTATTTTTGCAATACGTATGCTTGGGTTGTCTATTAGAATTTATTAGATTCTCAGATGTTGAACAAATCATAAGCAGTAGTCATTTTTTGTCAAACAAAACTGACGATGTGATGGCATTTATTGTCAGTAAATATGTTTTTAGACATTTGGGATAATTCACCGAAGCGACAGTTTGACATTTATTGCAGGTGGTTATCACATTTGAATGAAAACTGCTCAAGTGATAAGCTTAATAAAAAAATATAATTTTTGAAAGTTGATTGATCCACCGAAGTGATGTTTTAGCATTTATTGCAGGTGGTAATTGTGGTTTGACGAAAGCTGCTTAAGTGATACTTGTTTTTACAAGGGTTCAATACTTTGAATCTTAATATTTACAACTTTGAGCACAGGTGTATATACATTAGGGGGGTTTTAAGATCCCTTGGCATATTACAAATGGATTTTTCCATTTATCAAAGACTAAGAATGCTGTGTGTTATCTGGATTTTTTTCATGCGTAACAACTGATGCTTCTAGTGTATCATCTTGTACAGTGAGTTTTTTTAAAGCAATTTTTGTATCGGGGATAACATTTGATCACCAATGTTGGATTCATACATTTTTTATTACATTACTCCTGTCAGTTAGATGATCATCTAGGCCACTAATATAAACGTATATTGCATTATGGATCTTGAATTATTTGTTATGGTCTTGCCATACAGACATTTTGTTTTTTATAACTGACATTAAGAGATAGGACAGTACAAATGGATTTAATAACCATCTTACAGAGATTATCCTTGGATAAGGAGGATGTAAATATTTTTGGTATCATTGAGGAAGGGGGCACCATACATGAAGATATAGAGAAAGATCCAGGAGATGTTTGTAGAGGTTGTTTTTTAAATTGACTGAAAGCATGACCCAACTCAGGAGTAATGTTTGGCATGTAAGGCTATTTAAGGCCTACAAAGCCAAAAATATAACACCTAGGGGGCTTAGAATTAAAACCCAACCTTTTGTAAACAATCCTGATAAACAGTTGAAGGAGGAATGGGGGAAAGCTCAACACACAGCGACTATGACGTTTGTTGAGATTTTAACATCTTTTTATTAAAGAACTATGGACACCAATGTTGCAGATATTAAAATGTTATGTGAAAATATCAAACCTTTTGAGGGACAGACAGTGTATAACATGTTTATCCAAGCTCTCCAAAGAATTACTTACTTTGGAACATGCATTAAAAAACAAGAAAATACATAAATTTCAAAGCAATGTAGCTGATTATGCGGATGGGAAACCATTTGGAGCCAGAAAATATGTCAGGTTCAGGGAGGGGGATTCTGGACAGACAAAATTTAGGAGAAAAAGACCAAGGTCTATTATGAAAAAATCTAAAACAGATTTTAGTAGTACATCAGGGGAAGAATCTTCAACCACAGAATTGGAACATGTACTCATTCAAGAGTCCCCAGTGTACAAAAAAAAATAAGAAGTATGGATCATGCTTTAGAGGCAAGCGACACGGGGGGGGGGCAGAAAAACAGAAGTTATGTTCTTACCATAATGTTCCATCTGAGTAGTAGACTTCATTCTTCTGCACATATGGGTATACGGATCCGAGCCGGCAAAACTTTTCAAGCATCAGCTCCAAGCTCCTCCCTTACCTATATTACATCACTTCCTCCTATCTAGCCCCAGATCGAGTTTGCTGGCACTAAGTGGCAACATAACCACAATCCTAAACAGGAAAAACCTGGAGAGTGAGGGGGATGGAGGGAGGGAAGGTGCAGAAGAATGAAGTCTACTACTCAGATGGAACGTTAAGGTAAGAACATAACTTCTTTATCTGAAGTAGTTGACTTCATTCATTCTGCACATATAGGACAGAGTCCCCAGCTACTAATATTCCTGGGAAGCCCTTATGGAAGGATATTTCTGAGCACTGCAGAGCCAAAGGATGCTCTCCCTCTAGAAATAAGATCCAATTTATAATGAGAGATGAATGTGTGCGAATTGGCCCAAGTCGCTGCCACACAGATATCGTCTAACGGAACTCTTGACCAGAAAGCTGCAGAAGTGACAATTGCTCTAGTGGAATGAGCCTTCAATACACCAGGAGGAGATAAACCTTTGTCCTTATAAACCTGTGCAATACAAAGAGTTATCCACCTTGCTAAGGACACTTTCGAAACTGCTTTGCCCAAAAATGGTTTAGAAAAGGATACAAACAATTGATCCGACTTCTGGAAGGGTTTAATCCTATGGAGGTAAAAACAAAGCTGTCTATGGACATCCAATAAATGAAGCTTATGTTCACCTCTATTTTGGAAGTTTGGAAAGAAGACTGGCAAATTTATAGACTGATTAATATTGGCTGCTGAGGACACCTTGGGAAGAAAGGAAGGGTTCATATGCAGCAAAACCCTATCCTTGTGGAAAACCAAATAGGGGGCAAGGAGGATAAAGCCTGCAACTCTGAAACTCTCTTGGCTGAAGTGATGGCAACTAAGAAGGCTGTCTTCCATGACAAAAACTTCATCGGAATTGAACCGGCTGGCTCGAAAGCGGGAGAGGTCAAAGCCTGAAGGACTAAAGTCAGATCCCAGGGGGGGCACTTGTTTCTTTAACTGGTGGTTGCAATAAAAAAGTGCCCACTTCAGGAAAGCTTTACACAATTTGGCAGAAGCCAGAGCAACCTTATTTTCACCCCCATGAAAATTAAAAATGGCAGCCAGCTGAACCTTGATGGTGGAAGCACTAGCGCCTGATGGAAAAAGATCGGCCAGAAAATCCAGTTTGACTGGAACAGGGGCTGTAAACGGGTTCAGATTGCGCTGAGAGGCCCAAACGCAAAAACATCTCCGCTTGCTATTGTAGAGTTTTCTAGTGGAGGCTTTAATAGAAGCTACTAGAATATTCTTAGCAGGGGACGAAAGTCCAGGAGTCCTGATGATCATGGGAACTGGAGCAGCCATGCCGTCAGCTTGAAACTGTCCAGGTTGGGCAGGGGCTAGCCCGACAGGTGAGAAATCAGATCCGGGCTTGGATCTAGAGTCCATGGAGGAACCAACAGGTGAGACCATAGGAAGGGAAACCACACCTGATGCGGCCAGAAGGGGGCTATGAGAATGACTTTTCACTGCAGCCGGCAAGCTCTCTGAAGGAACTTCGGAATAAGAGGTAACGGGGGATAAGCATACAGTAGCCCAGGAGGCCAAGCATGGACTAGAGCATTCCTGGGGACATCCCCCGGAGGGGGGGATCAGAGCGAAGAAGTTGCTGCACTTCACGTTGGAAGGAGATGCGAAGAGATCACAGAAAGGTTGACCCCAAACACGGAAGATCTTCTCCGCCACTGATTGTATCAGAGACCACTCGTAAGGCAGAATGATTGCCCTGCTGAGACTGTCCCCTAGAATGTTGGAGCATCCCGGGATATGTGTTGCTATGAGAAAACCGGCTGGTGGATATGGCCCACTCTCAAACCCGCATGGCCTTGCGACAAAGAGGGTAGGATCAGGTCCCTCCCTGTTTGTTTATATATCAGACTACAGACATGTTGTCTGATTGAATGGCTACTGCCCCCAGAGGTAGGACATGGTAGAAGGCTCTCAACGCTAAAAGCACTGCCCTCATCTCCAGGACATTGATATGTAGCTTGGTCTCTGGAGGGGACCACGTGCCTTGGACCATTCATCCAAGGAAGTGCCCCCCCCACCCACGCTGGGAAGCGTCCGTGGTCACTGGGGCTTGAGCCAAAGGGACTAGAAAGTTGTGCCCTGCGAAAATGTCCACTGATTGAAGCCACCCCTGTAGTGACGTTCTGCATCTCTGATTGCTTCAGATGTGGAAATCCATCGGAAGGTCTAGTCTAGCCAGGACCATTGAACTGCCAGATTCCACTGAAGGACCCTCATGTGAAGACGTGCAAGAGGGAGGATAGAGACTGCGGCTGCCATCGAACCCAGGGTCCTGAGAACATCAGCTGCTCTGACTACCGAGTGATCTGAGATCGCCGATACATGGAGTCTGAGATTTTCTATCCTTTCCGGGGTGAGAAAAATCTTTGACTGAATCGAATCCAACCTTGGCCCGATGAAGTCTATGATCTGAACCGGGGCCAGGTGTGACTTGTTGACATTGATCGTGATGCCTAACTTGTGAGCCAGACCGAGGAAGTAGCGTAGGGCCTGACACACGAGATGTTTGGTGGATGCAGCAAAGAGCCAGTCGTCTAGGTAGGGGAATACCTGAATGCTCTGAAGTCTCAGGTGAGTTGCTAAGACCTCCATACCCTTGGTGAACACCCTTGGGGCTGTGGTGAGACCAAAGGGTAGGGCTCTGAATTGAAAGTGACTGGCCCCTAGCTGGAAGCGTAGAAACCTCCTTGAGCTCCTGTGAACCTTGATGTGATAGTAAGCGTCCTGGAGGTCTAATGAGCACATCCAGTCGCATTCTCTCAGAAACGGTAGAATGGACTGTAGAGGGACCATCCGGAATTTTTGTTTCTCTACCAACAGGTTGAGGATAGACAGGTCCAGAATGGGCCTGAGGTCCCCCATCTTCTTTGGCACCAAAAAGAACCTGGAGTAGATGCCTGATCCAGATTGATCTGGGGGGACCGGCTTGATGGCTCGCTTTTGCAGCAGCTTTGAAACCTCTAAAGCTGCAGCCTCCCTGTGAGTGGGTGGAACATCCGGAAGGTGTGCTGGAGTAATGGGACATGAAATGAAGGGGATAGAATATCCTCTGGATATGATGTTTAACACCCAGCGGTCTACAGTAATGGACTCCCATGCCACTGGATATAAGGAAAATCTTCCCCCGACTGCCTCCAGAGTAGAGCAGCCATGTAACCCCTCAGGGTTGCTGAGCGGGTCTGTCGGAAAAGGGTTCCCTAGATCCAAAGTTTCTGGGACCCCCTCTGCCTCTGGGACGGCGTCGGTCTTGTCCCCCTCTACCTCTGGGGGATGAATACTCCTGAGTGTCACGAAAGGACTGTGATTTCTGGAACCACATCTTCTTTTGCCCCTTTTGGTTCCTGGAATAGGACCTCTGGGGGTTAGAGAAGCGGATTCCGATGGCTGACAAAGTCTTTCCATCCTTCTCACTCTGGGTTAGTGTGTCAAGTACAGTCTTCCCAAATAGGGATGATCCATCGAAAGGGGCATTGATGAAAGATGCCTTAAAGGGGTCCGCAAATTGACACAACCTGATCCAGGTGTGACACCTCAAGACAACGCCTGTACCAGCAGTCCTAGCAGCTCCCTCCGTAGCATGAGAGAGGAGATGCATAGAGGGTATTAGTCACTGATTTCAGTGTAGTCTTCTTCGCAGTGAAAGACTGCTTGTCCTGCTGCAACAGAGACTCTGAGGGCGACTCAGTTAATTCTGATATAAGGTCTTGCTGCAGTCGGATAACATGTGCCCAGTAATTCAGCGCACGAATAGAAAATGTCACTGACGAGTACATGTGCTTCCCGAAATGATCCATCAACCTAGACTCTTTGGTGAATGAACCGAGGAACTCTCCTGTGCCAGTTCCTTCTTTGTGGCAGCTGCAACCACCAAAGCATCTACCAGGGCTTCTTTAGACCATGCCTGCCTGTCTGACAGCAGGGAAAGAATTTTGTCTGGCCTTTTGGGTATAGGCTCTATGGTGTCAGGATCCTTCCATGCCCTAGTGGTGATGAGTTCCACCAAAGGGTCCGCTGGAGGGGAGACCCAGGAAGTAGATGGGCCCACGCCAAAGGCGTCCAGGAATATGGACTCATCCACAGAGGGTTTGGGGGCTGACCTGTCTCCTCTTTGGCAGAGGATCTCCATAATGTCTCCGAACGAGACGTCCTCGGTAGGTGATCTGGGAGAACCCTCTCCTTCATTCAAGTCCATATCAGTGGTAATGGACTCAGGGGAGTCCAAGTGCCTCCTCTTACACTTGCGCTTACGAGGTTATTCTCCAGTGGGACTCTCTTGAGAGGATTCGTAAGCCTCCGGGGTTCCCTGAGGGGAACAACCTGGGGATGCTTTGGCACGGGCTGTCCCTATGACAGAGTAATGGGAGCAGAATCCAAAATCAGAGGGGTCTGGGTAGGATCCGAGTAAGTGAGCTGTGGTCTCAGTCCCTGGGAGAGAACCCTTTCCACTGCCCTGAATGCTGATGGAGATCACACCTCCATAGAACGTAAGGATGAGGTTCTCCCCGGCACTGAAGCAGGGATCGGAGCCAACGTTGGGGTAGTCCGGGCACCGAGGATGGGATCTCAAAGAGCGAGATCTCGACCCTCGTGTCTGACTTCCTGACCACGGCTCCGAGAGTCCCCTGGATCCAAGATCAGATCCGAAGAACTCAAGGTAATGGCCTGCGTTGAGGACACAAGAACCATCGGCACCGACCCAACAACTCCAAAAGGTCTCGGACCCGAGAACCCCAAAGCATCAGGTCGGATTGGGGAAGGAGCAATAGGGTGGAACATAGTTGAAGAAGTAGGACCCTCTCCAATGGGAGAGGGCCCTGGTAAGACCCCCATCTGAATCTGGTTCTGAATGAACCTCATTAGCCTGTCCATATCAAGGTCGGAGATGCTCCGAGTCGACCTAGAGGAAGCGACCGACTTGGGTCTGGGCCGGATCTGAGGGGAGTGCCTCGGCTCCGAAGTCTCCATCGGCTCCGGCGAGAAACAGGGAGAGCGGAGCCGAGGAGAACGAGACCTGGGTACCTTTGAAGAGGGGCTGGAGAAAGACTCCCTGTCTGGTGATCTTTGCCTGGGCCTGTCCCTCTTTTTGTGGCACTTCTCCTTCTCCCTACCTCTCTGGGACAACTCCGATGAGGCAGGCCTGGTGGGAGGTTGAGTCCCTGCCTGCACAGTGTCACTGGCTGGGGAGGAGACCGAGGCACACGCTGGCAGCAGACCCTTAGCCACAAGCTTAGCCCGATGATCCTTCCATGCCCTGGGGTTAAAACCTGAACAAATGTCGTAGGATGCAGACAGATGGGCGACCCCTAAACATAGAACACAGAGAGTGTGGCCATCGGCTGGTGAGAGCTTATGACCACACTCTGTGCACTTCTTAGATAAAACCTTAGGCTGTTCAGCCATAGTAGAAGCAGTACAAGCCCTAAAGGCCCACTCACACACACACTTAACAGGGATTGGGCCTAGGCGGGAAACCAGTATCACATAACAAAACACTTAAAACTATTTATTTTTTACAACTAACATGACAACCAACGCGAAGGAAGGAAAAAGGGAAAGGCACTCACACTCAACTATCGCCAAAAAAAAAACCTTACCACCTTGCTTAGAGCTCAGAGACCATGATGCTGACTCTTAGAGCAGCAAACAAGATCTGGGGCTAGATAGGAGGAAGTGATGTAATATAGGTAAGGGAGGAGCTTGGAGCTGATGCTTGAAAAGTTTTGCCGAATCGGATCTGTATACCCATATGTGCAGAATGAGTGAAGTCAACTACTTCAGATCATAGACATAGGCACAGCCAAAAATTTGGAAACACTATTGGAGGTACTGATACCGAAATAAATGTTTTTCAGAATGTACATATCTCCTCTGTGTCATTAATGGATATAGAAATAAAGGTACTTGACAAAGGTCCATCTTTTGTACCCATTTTTTTTTTTTTTTGTTAATGAATATGACTTTGTACAAGATGTGTTGTCATTTTGTCGCATTCTTAACCTGAAAATATTTTTTTGGGGACCAAGCTAATACTCAAAAATCTACTGATTTCCGTTTTTGAAAATCCACCTTTAAGCCACCAATGGACAAACGTAACCATTTTTCAAGTAAAAGTCATCAGGGACTTGCATTTCAAACAAGAGGAATCATTCACATTAAGAAACAACCTATCAGTCAGAAATTCAAGCCTTAAAAAAAAAAAAATCTAAGGAACAATTCTAACATTGTCATTACCACAGCGGATAAGGGATGCGCAGTGGTTGTGATGAATTATGGAACAGTATATATATTAGAAGCACATACAGGTAAACATTATATGTTTATGCCCTTAGACCCCACCAATAGGTTTAAACAGGAGATAGATTAGTTTTTAGAACTAGCTGTTGAAGAAGGAATCATAAACAAAACCACTCAAAACAACTTATGGTGGAAGATCCCCATAAATGGATTTTGTATCTACTTCCTAAAATTCATGAGTTTAACAAAACCAGCAGGGAGACCTATTGTATCAGGTAGGGGTTCACTTACAGAGCCATTATCAGAATTTCTGACCCAATATTTACAACCTCTATTGGGCTTAGTAAGATCTAGGTTGAAAGACACGACTGAATTCCTACAAATTGTGTCAGATTCACAGTGGATGTGCACTCTTGATGTAACATCTTTATATACCAGCATCCCACACTGGGCTGGGTTACAGGTGATCGAATATTGGTTGGCGAGGGGTGATCTTTATCCAACGGGCTTTAATACTTTGATATTATGCATAGTTGAACATGTACTGACAAAGAATGTTTTTTTATTTTCATCAAGATTGTTACTGGCAGGTTCGAGGTACAGCTATGGGGGCATCATTTGCACCAATATATGCTGATTTGTTTATGGGGTTCATAGAGGAACAGCTTATCTATGATAGAGCCCATAATATTTATATAGATGAATTGGACATCTGGCGCAGGTACCTGGACGATTGCTGGCTAATCTGGAAGGCAGGCCAGGACCATTTATTAGAATTTATTCAATACCTAAATGATAATAAATGGGGTATTAAATTTACTCTTAATATGCAATATAGTGAAATCCAATATTTGGATGTCCTTGTCAGCAGAAACAGTGACAAAACACTTGCCACAAAAGTTTTTATAAAATACTCACAATACAATACTTTGTTGGAAGCTAATAGTCTACATCCAAAACATATTATAAGAAATATTCCCAAGTCTCAATTTTTAAGAATTAAGAGGATCTGCTCCAACCAGGAGAGCTATGAATATTGTCAGCAAGACTTAAGGAATAGATTTAAGGCTAGGGGATATCAATCGGGCCACATCAATTTGGAATACAACTGGGCGGAACAATTTAATAGATGTAATTTGCTCAGCTACAAAGAAAAAACTAACACAGGGGTTACCCCAGTTAGATTTGTGACCACCTTTGGCAGGAATATCAATGTTATAAGAAATGTTAACAATAATTGGAACATTTTATTAGCTAATTCACATTTGTCTAATATTCTTGCATCTGAGTAACACTTTTTCTATAGGAGAGGCTGTACATTGGGGTCATATTTCAATCTACACAAGAAGGGCCGACGTGAAGATGGGGGGTACACAAATCACACTTTCTGGGGACCAACTAAAGGGTTCTTTTCCTTGTGGCCATTATTCCTTTTGTATACATATGATGAAGTCTAAAGAGTTCTCCAGCAAAAATACTGCTAAGGTTTTTGAGATTAAATATTTTGGCAATTTTGGGTCAAACTGGGTAATATATCTTGTTACTTGTTCCTGTTTGGCCTTTTATATTGACCAGACTTCTAGACCATTGAGAATTAGGATGTCAGAACATTTTAGTGACATCATGAACAAATGTCTTTCTAGTACTTTATATAAACATGTGTTGCACCACACTAGTGCTAAGTTTCAATTTCAAATCACTGACGCTATCTGGGGTGATAGAACCAATACATTTGGGTGGCATGATATACTCAACAGGAAAGAAAAAAAGCCTTCATCATTAGATTGGGGGGGTTGTTTAACCCAGGCCTCAATGATCATTTATAATATGGTCTCCATGTAACATTTACTCGATAATGCTTGGTTTTTAAAGATCAGAACAAGATAAAAAAAAAATTAGTTTTTCTGCATTCAGTATTTATGTATAATTGTCATTTATAGGATATGTCTTTAAACATTTGATTATCCTTTGTTATTAACTAATCAACCAATTGTCATATGGCTATACTAAGTCAAGTGATGGAGTGTCACACTATCACTAAGGAAGGCTTGTTGCCGAAACCACTCTGTTGGTTGTTTGGTCAAAATAAATATTTGGATTTATTCACTCTGGTGCTGGTAGTTTCTGGGCTACATACCTGTCTCTGCAGCAGTTCCTATTTATATCCTAAATAAGGTTTAATTCTTTAGAATGGGCAATTCCGGTGCTGTTTGGTTTGCAGATATGCAGGTCAGTCAGGGTGGGGTCCAACAGTGCCTTGTATGCTGTGCATAGATCTTTCCTCAACAACCTGTAGGAGACAGAATACAGGAGCAGGGCTTTGATGTGGTCTGCATATGACATGAACCACTGTGGCCATTCCAGTTGTTGGCTGTGCCTGGTTAGGTATACTATACTCAATGATAGGTCTGATGACTGCTGAATATAATGAAACAATGACTTCCTTGGACCTAGATGCCATACCTTTGTTTATAATTTGCACAACGCATAATGATTTCCCCACTGCTGTAGACATGTGATGGTCATAGGCTAGATTATTGTCCCAAAGTCTCTTGACTACTAGGTTGACTCTTGCCAGTAGGGATGGATGACTTCCCAAAGATTACTATTATGCATTTCTTGTTATTTAGTTTTAGTCCACATGTCTGTCAGCCCTTCCTAGAGAACATTAGTATCTGGAGGATTCTATGATCACGCCTAATCTGCAATAGTCTGCAAATATAGTCATCCAGAGGCTCTTGACTTCAGAGGAGTAAATGCCAAAAAGGACCACTCTGCAGAGATGGACTCTCTAGTTCAACCCCCGGCGGGTCCTGTCTGTGAGCCAGCTGGCTATCCAGATGACAAATGTTTATACCTAACATACTGAGTTTCATTAACAGCATTGGCCAGGACAAGGTAGGCAGTGTAATCCATTTTGCCCTCATCCATCAGGTTGAGTAGGCATGACCTGGCCTTGACAAAACCAAATTGGGTTGGGTCCAGGTTTTCGATGTCTTTACTGATCATTTCCATGGCTTTGCATATATGTCTAGTGCAACTTGTCTGTAGTTAGCCCACCTTTGTGCAGAGGTATGATTGTTCTTCATTGGTGAAGCACAACGCCTATTTAGAGGCTATGGTTAAACAGCAATTCCATAGAGCCTGATAGGTCATGTTTCATGCTATTTAGATGGCATTCTGGGATATTGTTTAGGCCCATCAATGCTGTGTTCTTGGCCTTAGAGAGTGCAATAAGGACATATTCTCTAGTGATAGAAGAAGGAGTTATGGCTGATGGTTATCTCCTGACTGGAGATTGAGGGATAAAGTTACAGCTGAATTTGTCTGCTAGTAGGTTTGTTATGTCTTCTACCTCAGTATAGGTGACTTCATTAATAATGAGCTCTGCATACACTTGTGTATTGCCTTTGAAGTTGTAGACATAGCTAAAGAATACTGGTGGTTTTTGGCCTGAGAGTCCAATTTTGGCTTTGGAATACTTTGATCTCTGAATTTAGTTTGATGAGAGTGCTTTTTTCATGCTGGACACTACATTTCAAAGTTTTTACCACAATTTTCTTTGTTCTGTTATACAGGCTATTGATGCTGTGATTCCATGAGGGTGGCTTGTTTTTTTGATTTAGTTCTGTACTTATTCCTGACAGGTACCTATGCAGCTATTAACACGCTTGCATGGGGTTTTTGTGAACAATTCACAATGGGCATCAGTGTTCTCCTGAAATCTTTTCCTGCCCTTTTGTTCCCTATACACAAAGTAAATGAACTTAGCAGGGTAATTTCTTTGATACATAGGTACTGAAAAGTCTTGAAAACCTCAAGTAAGAGTTCCTTGTGATCCAAACATCCTCAAGGAGGGACTGTAGGCTGCAGCCCTGGAAGAGGCCTTTGCTGCATTTAATGGAATGTCTTGCAAGTCATGTAGATAGACATTCTGCTTAATGTCAGGAGCCTCAAGGTTATCCATAATTTTAAGTCCCCAAAAAAGGACAAAAACTATTTTCTCATTTGAGTTTGGTAATTTAAGGTTCTAAAGGCACAATGACAGTGGTGTAATCCTCACCATACCTGCCCATGGCCCTACTATCTTCTCTATCTGATGACAGCTGGAAGAACCTTAGTATGTTATCAGTAGGGAATGGAGAGAGAAAAAAAAGAACAATAAACAGAAGGATGTGTTACGAGGTTTTGAGTAATTCTGCAGGTACCTTATAAAACCTACTGGGAGCTGGAGAATTAGAAGTGGATGCAAAATGCATCCAGAAGACCACTAAGACTGGAGAAGGCATTATTTTAGTGAGTTTCCCCAAAAGAAATGTCCTCAATGGGGGGAAGTAAGAGGACAAGATGTCCAGGAGAATTAATTTTGTAGAGAGTGTACTAAGGAGTCATTTGAAACAGATTCTTCCTCCTCAGATGAAGATGGTCTCTTCTGAGAGGAGTGAGAAAATGAAGGGGTTTTCAAAGACAAAATAAAGAGGCCCAATGAGAATTAGGTTCATAGGTTCATACTAGGCTATCTGCCCGAGGGCATTTTCAAGCCTAGCCCATAGTTTTGTGGCTTACGCCACCCCTTTAGTATGGGGAACTATACCCATTATTTTGCTGTGCCTCTGTTGAGCAGTGACACTGAGGTAATCCCTGGGGTATATCTGCGATCTCCCATCCATTGGTCAAGATTTCTCTTATCTTAATTTAACCTATTCCTTTTCTTGAGATGTAGGAGTAGGAGAAACCTGTTCAATCTTCAGTTTCTTTTTAAGGGTGACAGCAGCCCTCAAGAAGTCTGGTGCTCAGAACCCTGAAGAAGTTTGATCAAAGTGCCAAGCACCTCCTCCCTAACATGGATTTAAGGAATGTCCCTTGGTTTCCCCCTTCTCAACTGTATCAGTATAAGCAGTCTTGGCTGATGTGCAAGAGTTAGACAACATACTGTTCCTGAGGGGTTGAGGTAGCAGGTGTCTGAGAAAAAGTTATATGTACTGTGGTCTCCTGCAGCATCTCAGTGGGTGCATTCAAATTAGACTGGGCAGCAAAAGGCTCAGTACTTTTTCTTGAACTAATTCTTAGGTGGAAGTGGGTTGAGTATTCTGCCATTTTGGATGGCATGAGGTACTTCAGATAGTGGGTCTCTCTAAATCTGTATTTAAATAAGAAAGCTGACCATGGAGTTTTTTTGTTCAGCCCTTCAGTCACACTCCCTCTCTAAGTTGACATCAAGTCTTTTGGGGGAAAAAAAAAGATGGTTCCTCAAAAAGGCACTTAAATGAATACATTTTGGCAATGGTAGCAGACAACAAAAACAAATATCCTGCATTCAGACTGGTGGAAAAATAGTCTGAGAACCTATACTCTTTGTTTGCTTATGTACCTCTACACCCATGGGCTGAGGCCAGGTCATATACTGGAGGTATGAGTATACATAAGGATTTTGGATTTGCTACACTGACTGGATGTCAGGGTTCATCAGCAAGGTACCTCATCAGTATTGGAATATTGCAACAGTGATCTAATCAAGAACATCACAAAGTCTCACTAAATATATACAAATAAAATGGGAGTGCAAACACTTGAGAAACTGGTGAGAGTTAAGAAGACGTGACACCATTATTGTGGTAAAATTGAGCAGCTGAAAAAATGTTGGAAATGAAGGGGGGGGGGGTTAAACACAAATATAAAAATGTAATAATTATCTGTCGTGCTTCTCCTTGAATATTAGTTATGATAGCCCTCCCTCCTTAAAAAATAATTTTGGCTATCTAAAGAATGAATATCCTTACATACACACTTCTCAGGCACATTAACAAAAAAAACCTCCCTCACTTTACAGTCAAGTGCACCAAGCACATTGCCTGCAGATTCTTGCTGCAAATTCTGAATTTCACTCATTTCCAAAAGAAAGGTGCCTTCAGTTAGAACTGACATAAAGCATTACCCTTGTGGGCATTTTCTCCATCAATTTTGCATTAGACGTGTTCATACTGTACTGCAGAAACTGCTGGAGGCCCCCCCCCCCCAGTCTCCACAGACCTTTATATAGAGTCTAATCCTACACATTATCAGATTATACCTTAAAACACCAAACTGTCCATGGTGAAAAGCAATTCCCTCAGCCACAATCTTCTGAGTCTATTCCAACCCTCAAAAAACAATACTGAAGCAGTTGACTGCTCCCCCCCACCCAACTAAGGGAACATATGTTACAACAGCAGACTTTGCAGACCTCAGGTAAATACTGCTCCCATAGAACTAATTAAAAGCTGCGACTTACCTCAAGTAGTCACAGTAACAAGAACATATC
The DNA here is from genome assembly GCF_019279795.1 of Protopterus annectens. Taxonomy (NCBI): domain Eukaryota; kingdom Metazoa; phylum Chordata; order Ceratodontiformes; family Protopteridae; genus Protopterus; species Protopterus annectens. The sequence goes on from NC_056742.1 coordinate 96,419,846, forward strand.
TTTCTACCCTACATGTTCTACCTCACTGCACTTTTGCTGGAAAGCCATCCAAGGTAGGAAAGTACAGTTGTGCAAAATCTTAACATAATGGTAGATGTCCTTGCATTCATCACTGCAGTATTCCTCACTTACAGAATTCCTTGCCATGAAACCTGTCTGGCTGGTCTACCAAAGCCTACTATTGCTTTAAGGTATGCTGAACATCACCTAAACACTCCTTGCACAGCACAGGGCAAAAGGTGATATTCAGGCATTCATCCTCAGAACTGATTGTCCCAACAGAAACAGCAGTCCAAGGAAAACCAAAGAGAACCTGTACTTCCAGGAATGAAAAAAAAGACTCTGGGGATGAAGGGAGGGAGTGAATACTGCTGAGGCGAAGGCAAGGAATCTATTGCTATGGTAAGATTTTATTCAACTGTACTATGTCCTTTCATTCACCACTGCAGTATTCATAACTTATGGGAGAGTACCAAAGCTCAAGAAACTTGGAAGAAGGAAGCAGCAGTAGAGACCTCCAAGAAGCCATGGAGAGTAGCATTGGCAAAACCAGCCGTAGCTCTGAAGATACCATCAAACTTGTAGTGTTTTTGGTAAAAGTATGTAGAGAAGTCCATGTATTTGTTTCAAGAACAGAATTAGTGTCTAAGCCCTTGAAAAAAAAAGCACCAGAAGAATCCACAGCTCTAGTAGAATGATCCTTTGCAGAAGAAGGAAGGCTCTCACCATGAAAAGTGTAACAAAAAGAAATAGCCTTTGAAATCCAGGTAGAAGCAGTTGGCTGGGAAACGGCCTGTCCTAAAGGAAACAACCAACTGATCAGATTTTCTGATAGCTTTAGTCTTATTCAAATAAAATCTGAGCTGTCTATACACACCTAAGGTAAGCAGCACCCTCTCGCTGTCAGATTGCAGACAGGGAAAAAAGTAGGCAAAAAATTAATAGACTGATTAAATGACAACTCATTAACCACCTTGGGCATAAGAGAAGGGTTAGGACACCCTGTCCTCATGGAATATCAAAAAAGGCGGGCAAGCCATAAGGGCTTGCAACTCAGACACCCGTCTGGCAGAAGTAAGAGCTAACAAAAGAATGGTCTTCCAGGAACAATGTTGCAAGGAAGTTCAAACAGGCACAAAAGGAGCCCGAGTCATTTTCTCCAGAATGAAATTAAGATCCCTGGGAGGAGAAACAGGTTTCCTGGGAGGTTTAATATTAAGGACACCTTTAAGAAATTGCTTAGCCTCAAATCTAGAAGCTAACAGAGAAGTTAAAGGCTGATAAGTGGGCTTTAATAGAAGAGTAGGTGAAATCAGCATTGAGCAACTCTTACACATGAGAGAACCAAAGGAACATCCACAGTAAGTGGATCCAGGTCATGACAGAGAGACCAAATTGAAAACCTCTTCCATTTAGATAAGTAGCATTTTCTAGTAGTAGGTTTCCTGGCCTCCTGCAGGACCTGCAGCACATCCTCAGAAAAAAAGGTGTCTATGAGGAATCAAAACCCCATCACCCACAGAGTCAGTTGAAGCATGGAGAGCTGGGGATGGATGAGACATCCTTTGTCTTGTGTGAGTAGAACTTGTGATGATTGTCCTTGGCTAGATGTAAAAGTACAGGGAACCAGTGCTGTTGAGGCCAAAAGGTGGTCACCAACAAAATTTTGGGAGCATCCTGTTGAATCTTGAACAGTACTCTTGGAATGCGAGGAAGGGGAGGGAATGTATAAAGAAACATCTCCTTCCAAGAAAAAGAAAGGGCATCCACCTTCCAAACCAGAGGACCGGGGACTCTGTCACAAAGTAGTTGTCTGTTCAGAGGGGAGGCAAAAAGATCCATTTTTAAGGAGTAATGCTGGCCTCCAACCCGGACACGGCAGAGGAACTGACAACACAGCCAGGTGAGTCTCCAGGTTTGTAACAACCTTTGGAGAAACACCTGGCAGAGGCTGGACAGCGGAAGATTCCAGTTTTACCTTTTTCACCTTCTGCCCTGACGGCTGACCCTTGGGGTAGGAAGTTCCATCCATAGTATCTTCACCAAGAACCTTAAGATGGATGCTGGTTCTCAAGAAACAATGAAAGGGAAGAAAGCCTAATACAAAGGGTTTTTGGGAGAAACGCCTGACAAATCGAACAAGATATGTGGTCTTGAGAAGCTCCTAGGCAAAAAAAGGCACTTATCAGGGCAGTCTTTATGGGTATCTGTCTCCACTAGTATTTATCCTTCCTGGAAAACAGTACCCCCCCCCCAACAGCACAAAAAAAAAAAAAAAAATCAAGAAAAAGATCAAAACCCCCAACTGTGTACTTATCTGCAATGGTGAGGACCTCAGCAAACAGGAGTAATCACTGGAAATCCAACGTACAGAAAAAATGGCAAAAAAAAGGATGGAGGCAAACACACCGGCGGTTAAAAACAGTTCTGAGGATGGTATGCCTGAACACCACCTTCATAACCTATGTTACACGAGAAGTGTTAGGTGACATTCAGCATACCTTAAAGCAACAGTAGGCTTTGGTAGACTGGCTGGACAACAGGCTTCACCGGTACGGAATCCCATAAGTTATGAACACTGCAGTGGTGAATGTAAGGACATCAATTACATTTCATGTAATATCTTATTGCTCCTCCCCTCAGCTCTACTGGTCTCCAGCTAGTATAGCTGTTGTGGCTTCCATTTTTAAAATCACATTTATACTCTTATGACCCAAGTGAATACAACTCCTGCACTCTATGGTAAACTACATCTCTACAATTTCTTAACAGAACCTGCTTATTGCAATCTGGATCAGCCTCATACTTGTTACTGTGTTTGCTCTCTAAATGTATTTACCAACAAAACTGGGTTAAAACAAATAGCTTATCTTCATGGGAAGACACAGTTCAATTCTCTGCTATTCAGCTCACTCCACTCAACATCACCTCACTTTGCTTTGCTCCACTACCTTTCTTTACTTATATTAAACAGCCATCCCCCCTTTTACACACCAATTCAAACCCCGCTAAGTAAAATTCCTGTTGCATTCTTTACCTCCTCCTTTTGACATCACTTCCTTTTGATTCCACTTACTAATTAAACCTTTTCTGCCCTGCCTATTCCATTATCCCCTCTACTTCCACTTATAGTTTTTAACCCCATACTTGCCACAGCACCAATATTCTTGTCACTCCAGTCAACTTTGTCATGTCAACTCTAATCCAAATAAAATGACTGTTCTAGCCTTTACAATACTCCTCCATCTCTGTACACAAACATCACCCACTATACTTTAACCTTGAATGCTAAATCAATAACTACTAACATCCCCTTTCTCACCCAATCTTACTATATTAGTCCACAACTTTATCATGCAAGTTTCCTTCATCTCCCTGTCTTGCACCATATTCTCAACATCTCAAGCTACCCACGGTTACTAAACTAAGCAAGTACTTCAATGTCATCTTCTATTCCACTGTCAGTTCACTTATAAGCAGTAGGTACATCCACCCAAACCAAGGCTCCCCCATCTCCCCAACAATCAACCAATGTAAATACACTAAAACTCTTGAGTGTAAATGCCCAGAGCATATGTAATAAAATCCCCTGCCAAGTCTTGGATTGAATCAAACAATCCTGACATTTTAGCCATATGTGAGACAGGGTTAAAATCCATTATAGCCTCTGAAAAGATTTTTGCCTCCTTGCTTGCAAATTACTATGTCTTGACCACACAAACGGGTGGCATTGCACTACCCTACCATAATATCCTCCAGCTTTCGCTATATCACTTCCATCTGTTTTAAATGCAGAAAGTACAGCTGTGTAAAACCTTACCATAATGGTAGAGTTCCTTCTCTTTACTGTTGCAGTATAATAGGGATCCCCTGTCAAGGGAGGCCCAACATCAGGCCGGTATACCAAAGCCTTTAGGTACGTCGTACAGCACACATATACTTCTCGCATAGCATAGAGCATAAAGGTGGCATCTGGATGTACCATCCTCAGAACTGAAAGCCCAATAGGAATGCCAGTCCAAAGAATAGAAACAATCAGTACACCCGGAAGAGAAATGGACCAGGGAGTTGGGGGAGGGGGTGAACACTGCAACAGTGAGGAGAAGGATATCTGCTGTTATGGTAAGATTTTACACAGCTGTACTATATCCTTCCATTTCACTGTTGCAGTATTCATTACAAAAGGGAGAGTGACAAAGCTGAGGGAGGAGGAAGGACCACCAGAGCTCTCTAGGAAGCCATGAAGGATGGCCCTAGCAATACCAGTTTTTGCTCTGAAAATTCCATACAACTTGTAGTGCTTCGTAAATGTATGCAGAGAAGTCCATTTAGCTGCCTCAGGAAAAGTTAGTATCCAAAACCTTGAAAAAAGCACCAGAAGATGCCACAGCAAAAGGCTCTTACAATGAAAGGAATAACAAAAAGAAATGGCTTTAGAAATCCAAGAAGAAATAGTTTGCTTGGACACAGCCAATCCTAAGGACCTAGGATGAAAGGAAACAAGGAGCTTGACTATATTTACAAAAAGTTTTAGTCTTATCCAAATAAAATCTCAGTTGTCTGTACACATCAAATGTGTGCAGCACCTTCTCAATGGCAGATTGTGGAGAATGGAAACAAATGGGCAAATGAATAGAGTAATTAAGAGACAACTCATTCACCACCTTGGGCATAAAAGAGGGATTAGTATGAAGGGACATTCCCTTGTAATAAAACACCAAAAAAGGAGGACAAGCCATAAGGGCTTCAATCTCAGACACTCATCTGTCAGACGTAAGGGCTAACAAATGTACTGCCTTCCAAGAGCAATGTTGCAAGGAAGTTGAGGCTGCAAGCTAAAAAGAAGCCTTGGTCAATTCTTCTAAAACAAAATTAAGACGGCAGGAAGGAGGAGCAGACTTCCTGGGAGGGCTAATATGAAGAATGTCTTTAAGGAATTATTTAGCTTCAAATCTGTTAAAAAAGGCAGACAAGCAGAAATAGCTGATGTGGGCCTTAACAGAAGAATAAGCCAAACCAGCATTGAGCAATTCACACAGGTAAGAGATAACCAAAGAAACATCCACAGAAATTGGATCCAGATTACGAGAAAGATACCAAACAGAAAAACCTCTTCCACGAACAAGTAAACAACAAACTGAAGAAACACAAAGTAGTGGACTGCAGACCCAAAACGAACAGTATCCAAGTACAAATGTAGGCAGTAAATACTTCAAATCCCAAAGGTTAATTCCGCACGGAAGTCTGCAAAGCCGAAAATAAGTTGAAAAATAACTTTATTACATCACATGAGGTGAAGCGCTTTTCGTCCCACTATATTGTGGGACTTCTTCAGACAAACAAGAGCAAAGTATTAAAACCATTTAAACAGTTAATTTGGCACCAAAAATATGAGTGCCATAACCCAGCAACAGTAAACAATGATGAAAACATTTTAAAACATGGTCGTGTTGCAAAGCTGATGAAATGTGTATTGAAACTGTCAATGAATACACAAAAATTACTCAAGATTAATCAAGAGATGGAAGATGCATATCTAGTAAACCTAGTGACCAACCATAAAAAATAAATAGATAAAATATTGTATGTTAAAAGTATGGATAAAACCTATATATCTATATTGTCCTAGTGTAAGTATACAATATATATATATATATATATATATATATATATATATATATATATATATATATATATAGAGATATACAAAATTTACCTGCAAAAAATAGGTGTGGCCATGGGCTCCCTTTGCAGTGGGAGTTTTGCCAACTTAGTCGTGGCCTACTGGGAGCAGGAAGTTTTGGGGAAGAACACAAGCACTATGAGTAGCATCAAGTACTACACATGCTTTTTAGATGACATTTTTATCTTGGTTGAAGGTAATGAAGCTATGGCGTCAGACTTGATTACCTTTTTTAATTCAAGTACTGACTTTTTAACCTTCACGTATTCCTTTAGCAAAGACAGAATAATGTATCTAGAGGTTGAGTTATCTAAGAACTATACCAATAAAGTTTTTTATGTAAAAATATACAGGAAAGAAACTTACTCCAACACTTTCCTCCATTACACTAGTAACCATCCTATATATCAAAAGAAATCTGTGGTAATAGGACAGTTAGTACGGGCTGTTCGTATGGTTTCAAGGAATGACCATTTTTATGATGAATGCCAATTGTTAAAAACAATGTTCATTAGCAGGGGTTACCCACAACAATTTTTAGACCAACTAGTTCGAGGTTACAATTAAAAGAGAGAAGGGTTTTTACTTCCCTATTTTGGGTATCCATCAGCACCCAACAGTAGATACAAGTAACATTCATACACCTGCAACACATTTGGCACTTATCACCCCTTTTAGTACAGATAGTGATGTCATCATTTTTATCATTAATAAAAACTGGAATATGATAAAATTTAATAATGATACAAGTAATAAATTACCATCTAAACCAAAAATTATCTAGAAAAAAGGTAGGAATCTTAAACAAATCATACAGAGTGATACAAAAACAACACCTTTTAGTAAAGGAATGTTCCAATGTAACGTGTAGATATTGTATACACATGGCTACAGGTGAATCTTTCACCATTCGGAATGTTACATACAAAGTCAAACATAAATTCAATTGTCAATCAAAAGGAGTTGTTTATTTAGCTCAGTGCCAATTATGTCCTGCCTTTTATATTGGCAAAACAGATAGAAAATTACGTGAACGGGTTTATGAGCATTTATATGCTATCAGGAAAAACAAATCAGATAATGCATTAGCTAAACATGTTACAGATAATGATAATCATTCATTCTTATTCAGAGCAGTTGCCACAATAGTAACAGATGGGCGAGATGGCCCCGATCAGGTACTACTTGAAGTCCAGGAATTGTACTGGCAACTTCGTTGTCACGCCAGTGTATCACCAGGTTTAAATGAGATTTGTTCTTTGTACCCTATCTTGAATTTAAAAAGTCTGCGTAGATGAAATCCTTATGTGTACAAACATATGGAATTCATTATGATTACATACATTTTTCAGCTGTTTTATTATTCTCATTTAACATTTGCCTGTTATACATATCATGGGAATCAAGTTTCTTGTATTATCCATGTTCATATTCACTTGCTTGCTATATATATATTTTTTTGTATACTTGCACTAGGACAATATATATATAGGTTTTATCCATAGTTTTTAACATACAATATTTTATCTATTTATTATTTTATTTTTTTTTTTATGGTTGGTCACTAGGTTTACTAGATATGTATCTTCCATCTCTTGATTAATCTTGAGTAATTTTTGTGTATTCATTGGCAGTTTCAATACACATTTCATCAGCTTTACAACACGACCATGTTTTAAAATGTTTTGATCATTGTTTACTGTTGCTGGGTTACGGCGCTCAAATTTTTGGTGCCAAATTCACTATTTACAATACTTTGCTCTTGTTTGTCTGAAGTCCCACAATATAGTGGGACGAAAAGTGCTTAACCTCATGTGATGTAAAAAAGTTCTTTTTCAACTTATTTTCGGCTTTGCGGTCTTCCGTGCGGAATTAACCTTTGGGATTTGAAGTATTTACTGCCTACATTTGTACTTGGATACTGTTCGTTTTGGGTCTGCAGTCCACTACTTTGTGTTTCTTCAGAAAAACCTCTTCCATTTGGATAAGTAGGATTTCCTAGTAGTGGGTTTTGTGGCCTCCTGGAGGACCCTAAATACGTCCTCAAAAAAGGTGTCTGTGGAATCAAACTCCCATCACCCACAATGGCAGCTGAAGAGTGGCTATGTGGGATGGATGAAAGATCCCTTGTCTTGTGTGAGTAGGTCCACCCTGTGAGGTAACTTGTGATGATTGCCCTTGGCTAAATGCATAACAGGAGGGAACTAATGCTGTCTTGGTCAAAAGGGAGTCAACAACAAGATTTTGGGAACACCCTGTTGTATTATGAACATGACTTTTAAAATGAGGGGAAGGGGAGGGAAAGCATAAAGAAACATCCCCTTCCAAGAAAAAGAGAAGGCATCCACCTTCCAAACCAGAGGACCTGGGACTCTGTCACAAAATAGAGGAATGTTCACTGCCTGAAGAGTCACTTGGAACCAGATAGCTAGCTCCCATCAGCAAAGATAAGACCTTGTTCCTCCCTGTTTGTTGACATACCACATCACTGCGGTGTTGTCTGTAAACACCCTGAGAGGCTATGGAGAGAAGAAAGAATGAATGGCCTGAAGAGCCAGCAGAAAAACTCTCATCTCCTTGAGACTGATGTAGTCTTTCTGTTGATAAAGCGAACAGACTCCCTGAACCTTTAAGGAGATGAAAGTTGCTCCCCTTCTCACGTCTGAGGCATCTGTGAACAACTCCTGAGAGAGAAGAGGTGGATGAAAAGGGAGCCCTACACTGAGAGTCAACTGCTGAATAAACCACTGAAGTTCCTGCTTGTGACATGGAAGAGGATGAGAATGCTGAAGCCAGACTGACTTTAGAAACCACTGACATTTCCTCATGTGGATTTTAGCAAAAGAGGGAATAGGAATAGTGGAAGACATGAGCCCCACATCTCTCAGAAATTCCCTTGCTGTTAATGAGGGTTAGAGGAAGAAGGGACTGAAAAAGGGAAATGAGAGTTAGGGCCTTGGGAGGAGGCAGGGATGCTAGTATAGGAACAGTCTGGATCCTCCACCCAAGAAAGATATGATCCTGAGAAGGAGTCAGAAATGACTTTTTGAAATTTATTGTGAACCCCAGACTCTGCAGAAGGAAGATTGCAAAGTGAAGATTTTGCAACTAGGTCTCGGGAGAGGATGCCTGAAACAGGACGCTGTCCAAGTACAGAAAGACTTGGATCCCCCTTAGCCTGCAAAAAGCAATCACAGGAGCGAGGCATTTGATGAATACGAATGGGGCAGTAGAAAGGCCACAGGACAAAGCAGAGAACTGTAAATGCCAGGAAGTAACACGGAAACATAAAAACTTCCTGAAAAGGGAATGAACTGGGATATGGAGACAAGCATCCTTGAGATCCTGAGACACCATGTAAGCCTGAGGAAGCAAAATAGGGAACAAAGCCTGAATTGGAACCTTCAAAAAAGTATTTAGATGACAGATGTCTAAAATTGGTTTCCAAGTACCCTCTTTTCTGGGTACTAGGAACATTCTGGACTAAAACCCCCTCCTCCTTTGGGAAATTGGAACTTCTTGAATAGTACTCTGAGTCAAGAGATCCTGAAGCACCCCTGGAAAGAAGGAAAGCTGTTCCTGAGGGGGGCTAAGAAATTCCCATAAAAGGGGGAAGAGATTTCCAGACCATGAAATACAGTTAGTGGATAATGGACAGAACCCAGGAGTCCTGAGTAATCTTTAACCAATCAGGGAGAGAGAGAGAGAAAGGCAAAGAGAAAGAGGAATGTGTCTGGGAAGAATAGGATAGTCAGACAGCACCTGGTTTATCAGGAAAAAAGAGACTTCTGGGGAACAGAGGTCTGAGTAGCTTTAGCAGGAGGTGCTCACTTCCCACCTTTTTGTTCTTGGGGAGGGCAAGATTGCCTATGAAAAAGGACAACAAATACAATAAAATCTTGCCCTTAGCCTGAAGAGACAAACACTTGTTTGGCGAAAATGCTGCTGATTTGTTTATTATCCAGAGGTACATCCATCAACTTAGCCTTAATATCATCAGGCAAAGGTTGAAGCTAATAATATCTCCTCATCACAGACCCAAAGGCAGCAGCCCTAGAGGGAGCATCTGCTGCATCATAACTACACTTAATGGAAGGACGAGCTACCTGGAAGGAAGTCCCTAACAACAAAAGACCAGACGTCTTCCCTACAGAGTCTGGAAGATCAGACATTAGCTGACAGACTTGGGAAAGAAGAGACAACATTTTCCTGGATATATGGGTCTGATAAATAACAGCCCTAAAAGCTAAAATAGCAGGGGTGTAAACCTTTTTCACCCAGCCTTTACATGGTTCTATCTTTATCAGAAGGCAATAATTTAGGAGAAGGAAGCAACTGAGATGGCTTTTCAGAAGCCACAGATACCACTGACAGGTAAGCAGAAGGGCACTTATAAAGAAATGTACAGTCCTCAGGCACCCTATAAAACCTATCAGGTATCTTGGGAGCAGGTGGCTGGGAGTCAGGAGCCATAGAAGCATTAGAAAAGCATCTAGCAATGCAGGCAGAACAGGAGGCACAGCAGAAGGGCTGGGAGAGTCCACCTGCAGGAGCTCATAATATCTTTTATGCATTTCAGAAACCTGAGTACAATTCCATTAAAAAAAAAAATCCATCATTCTAGAAATTGTGTCCCCAAAAGGAGTATCAGGACTAGTAGATTCCTCTTCCTTATACTCATAATCTAAAGGAGAGGGAATCTGAGAGGAGTAATCAAGGGCCTCCTCATCTGAATCCACCTTCTCCTCAAAGGAATCCTGTTCTCTGGGTATTTTAAGAGGAGTAGAGGACCACAAAAGAGCTGGAACAGAAACAACCTGAGGACGTTTAAAGCCATCAAAGCATTGAACAACCCCGGAGTTAAATTTTGCCATTCACTCCATGGATCCTTAGGAGCTAGAGTAATGTGTTTAGTTTTCTGCTTTTCTTTAAGGGGACATTCACATTCTGAAATGTAAATGGCTCCGACCCAAGACAGCATTCAATAATAGTAGCAGAAACTTCTTTCCTGACTAAAATTTGAGGAACACCTCTAGGCCTTTTGGAAATAATCAGCCGTGGTTCCACCTGAATAGATGATGTGGACATCTGCAAGGCCTCCAAGGATGTGCCTAACGTTGGATTCCGGCCGAAGAATCCATTGATGGAGCCAGGCGAATCTTTGGGCTTTCACTTACTTTGGGAGAGACATCCAGCCGAGGCTGTACAGCAGAAGAATCTGGCCTAGACTTCTCGTCCCTCTTCTTCATGGATGGCTGCCCCTAACAGTGGGACGTTCTTTCCACAGCGTCTTTAATTAAAAGCTTAAAATGTCAATTCTCCAGATACAAAGCCAAAGGAGAAGTCCTACTATGGAGAGCTTTGGGAACAAAAGCCTGACGGATTGAACAGGATGTATGGTTGTGGGAAGCAGAGAGGCAAAACAAGCACTGCTTGTGACTGTCTTTATGAGGAAGCTGTCTTCCACACTGGCATTTACCCTTCTTAGATGACATGAAATCCCGCAAGCAATAAAATATAAAAAAAAAGATAAGATGCAATAAACACCAGTTGGGCACTTATCTGCAATGTATTGGTAAACCAGCAATGGAATGGGCATTCAGACTGATGATTAAGAGATGGTGTTGAGACTGGCGGTAACGTTGTTCTGTGGATGGTATGTCCGGATGTCACCTTCATGCTCTATGCTATGCGAGCAGCATGTGTGAGACATATGGTGTTACCTTAAAGCACCCCAAAGGCTTTGGTATACTGGGTGGACATGGGGAGGATCCCCACTGTAATGAATAGTGCAACAGTGAAATGGAAGGACATATCCTAATCTCCGTCATAAGGATTAATAATGCCAAGTCTATATACATAGCAGCCCTTTATATCCCACCCTCTACTGGCTGAAATTGTAGCATATTGGAAGAAATTCTCTTCTGGCTAGCCTCCAATTTAGCGCTTGAAACTATCATATTAAGTTATGTAAACATCAGTTGTCTTCAACAACACTCCCAAATCACCCTTCCTATATAAATATGTTCACGCAGTCTTCACAATCAATGTTCACTACTACAAACCACAATAATTTCACAAGCTTGTCATTCATACTAGAATGGATCCTAACTAATAACACAAACAGTCCTTCAGGTGTTCTACCGGATGATGTTACTACTATCCAGTATTTGCTTTTCACTACCAACCCAAGCAGAGCAAGTCAACAATCTTTCTAACTTCAACAAGGATTCATTACTTGCATTCCTCCAGGTTTACAATTGGAGCACAGTAAAGCTCTTAACACTAGATAAAATTGTCCACCACTTTAAGAATACTTTTTTTAAGCACACTAAATTCCAAGGCCCAATTCAGGCACAAAAGTGTCAAAACTATCCCAGTCCTTTCACTCAGTTTACGTATGAAACAATTCAAGCAAGTAGAAGATAAAGCAAGGAACTGCTGGCAAACGGATGATGCCACAAACAACTACTAGCATTACTTTCACCTTCAAAATGCAGCCTGAGATCAAATAAATTCACAAAAAAAATTACTTTCTCCCAACAAAACCACCATACCAAATCCCACAAACCGTTCTGGTCTACCATCTCTAAAGTATTAAACCCAGGCAAAGCCTCACAACCTAACCCTCTACTGAGTCTGACTTCAGTGTAGCTTACTCCTTCAACACACACTTTTATCAGTATTGCTACCTTTCTCTCAAACTTTATAAAGGTCACCGTCACAGTCAAAGTTAACCTCTCCACAGAATATCTAAAATCAGCAGCTATAAGCTTAACTTACTCTGTCTCTATCTTAACAAATAAATCGAGGAAGCATGCTTCCCCTCTATTTAAAGAAATCCTTCATCCTCCTACTACACAAAGTTGACCCATCTATGAAATTTCTAGCCTTAGACCCATAGCTATTCGATCATTCCTCTCAAAAAATCTTGGAGAAAGTTACCCACTCACAACTGCTAGCTTTCCTTAACTGCAGTCCCCATTCGCCATGACAATATGGCATGTGTCCCTCTCACAGCTCTCTTCTTATTTCCCAACTCTGTAAATACCCTTAGGGACAGACAACAAGACAGGCTTATCAGACAAAGCCATCCTGTGGTTCAAGTGTAAAATGGCCACAAGCCTCCTCTATATTCCTCCCCACAGATTTATCCTTGACACACTTCTCTTCAAACTGTTTATCAGTCTGTCCACTGCACTAACCAAACTCAATCTAATCCGGTGTGCAGCTGATACCACCATAATCTGTTTAGCTGTCCATCAGTGAACATCAAAAAGTTACTTAACATCTCTTCACATCTGGGGAAACCTTACTTCTGAAATCTAGTCTAGTCTTAAACCCTCCAATAACCAAACATATGCTCTTCACACCTAAACCTGTATCAACTCACTTACTCTTCAATCATCTAATGGCACATTACTTGAACTAGTCCCACCACATTAAGCTACTTGGAATCACGCTAGACATTCACCAAGTAACTCATTAGAACCAAAAATTAGGTAAACTATCAAGTGAAAAAAATTTGATCAAGCACGGAAGGTCACTGTTGCTGTTTATCTTATCTGTCCGCTGAGATAAGCCTCATTAATCTTTACCAATCTACAGTCAACACAGCTCACAAAATTTGAGCAGTCATAAAACATTTGCCACCAGCCTTCCTAACAGAATCCACCACTGTGTGGCTCTCAAACTGCTAAAGTAGCTCAACTTCCTTAACCTCCTCAAATTCAACCAATTAAAAATAGCACAAAAAACAAATAAAACAAAACAAAAAAAACGCCACAAACCACAAGCTGGTCCCTCTCTCAGTAGTTTACTGCACTGGTACAGCTCTTCTCATACTCTCCATTCATTTGAAAAATGTCTGGCAAATGTCATTCCCTCCCACAACTCTTATGTGAAGTCACTATATGCTTGCCATGTGGCAAAACAGAATTTTCTCCACCAAATAAACGCACCAAAAACCTTCGAACAGGAAACAATATCCTTCCTACTTGACACATGGCAATATTCCTATTCTGAAGCACCTGAGTAGCTCCTCCCACATTTTTACACATAACAGCATACTGCCACTACCACATCTCTTGTGCAGTGTTACTTCTGCTCACCTAACCATCATCAGAATACTCCTGTAATACATCAATGACCTTCTCAAAGTTCTCATAAATTTCTTACCCCAAATACATACCACTCGGGCCACCATATACCTCCCTCTGCATATCTTCTGCTTCATATTCATCTCTATCTCAGCTCGCACTAGTCCTCTTCTCTATCCAAGGCTCTCCTTTCCACTACACAATGATATATCACTTTATCTCTTCAGTCTTTCACATTATAAACTCAATTTGAGCACCCAGTAATCATTGCTCCCTCACTACTTATATCCAGTTCTGCCTTTGTATAAAAAAAATCCTTTATACAGTACACGTATTGTACAGTGTAACCACCAATCACTCTTTGTATTAATTTTTTTAATAAAAGATTTAATTTAATATACTTGTACTAGTATGCTACCTCCAAAACTGCCTTTGTATGATTTTATAAGGCATTCATTTTAATGTTATGCATACTGCACAGTGCAATTAATTCATTGCTAAACTCTTGATATGCCTCTGTTTTAACCTTGGATCTGCTTTGCTTTAATAGATGCACATTGTCATAGTAACTCTGAATATGCAATCTTGGAGTTTCTTTTTTTTCTTCTGTCCTTCCACTGAAAAAGGGTTTTAATTCCCAGCCAGACTTTCCAGGTAAACAAATGTACATAAAAAAGCATACTCTCAACTAAGCAGATCTTTGCTTCATATTTTGGTCTGTTCCTCATAAAATTTGTGGTTTTCTGGTAATTACCAAGTACTGAAGTCACTAAATAAGGACATACATTTGAGTTTCAGACTTCATATCTTCCTGAAAATGCATGCCAATACAAATCATGTTGTTCTAGCAAATAATAGTTGAATGCACTGGAAAAGACATTTATCCTCTTTGACGCAGACCAGCAAAATACACTGAGCAAGAATGAGATTCAGTTTCAGATGTAATCATTCTAGTGTTACTGCTAAAATACAGCATATTATCTGCTAATTTTTTTCCCTGGATGAATAGAACTGACTGTCAGGACACCATTAGAAAGAGGCACAAAATCAATTGTGATGAAGAGCTCTTATGGTAATTTCCATGGAATAGTACCACTTGCTGAATAAAAAATACCCCAAAAATTCTTCAAAATCCAGACATATTAATCAAGCATTGCAGAAGAAAATGCCAGTTTCACTCAATCATAAAGCGAAGAGATACTAATTTTGTCATTTATTTAAAGGTAATCAAAATAAATAAGAAGGCTACTGCACAAGAAAGCCTATTTAAAACACCTTTAAAAATCTAACTTTCATATAAAAGTAATTAAACCATTTAAGGACAATGTTTTACTCAACAAATATTTTTTTCCAATGCAATTTTTCAACATTTTCCATGGTTTCTAATTTCTGAACCAGGTACAGTATTTTCAAGGGGCTTATGTTTAAGCATCATCAAAGACTAGGTTCATGTGCTGCTGATGATAACCAGTTAGACAATTCATTTGATGGTTCTCTAGTCAGTGCTTAATCAAGCTAACAATACTGTTGAGTATTCAAAACAAGATACATTGGTCAGCATATTTTTGCATGCAGCTGAGGCCCTGTGCTTACCATGTATAAATGACCTGCTCAGGTAGATCATGTGCCCAGGGTACAGATATACATCTGAGGTGGTCCCTCAATAATTCATGATATGCTTTCACAGGACAAAGGGACACATCACAGAATCACCCTGTCATTGGTGCCACCCATATTCCTAACTTTAAGTACCTTAGCTCCTTTCCTTATAGCAAAGGATATGGGCAGAACTATAGACCTGTACAAATAATGTAAAAGTACATGACAAGGACTTGAAACAAGAACTAAAAGAAGCAGCCAAATGGCCTAATGCATATAGTCTCTACAGAAAATATTTAGAAGGGGGAAGATGTGCCTGCATTCTGCTACTGAAGAGGTACATCTCAGTGTGAGCTAAGTGTTGGCATTCTGCTATGGAATAGCATGTGTCAGGCTGATCAAAAATGGAACTAGCTAACTTTTGTATGATGCATTTACAAGGCCTTCCAAAATGCGTACTTGGACAAGACATAAGTGGTCAAATGTTCAAAGTTTGACTTTGTGGCAAGATGACGAAATTTCCTTTTTTTTCAAATGTAGCAATAGCCTGAAAAATACACAGTGTGAGTGATTGCAGGAGGCTGTACAGCAGATAGGAAGAAAGAGTAAAGCACTCCCTCCAAAAGAAAATTTCTGTTTTAAAATTTGTGAGTGTGCAATTTTCATAAAATTTAATAATCAAAATGGCACTTGTACAGCCCCGCAATTGGTCATCTGTCCTGCGCCCCCTCTGAGGCCAACTCTGGCTGTGTTTCATCCCTGCTTTACCCTTGCTACTTTAAAACCAGATTACAGACCGCGGCAAATTTCAAATAAAATATTCAAAGAAAGGTAATAAAAGTTGCCCATGTTCATCTAGAAAATGTAAAGGTGAAATGGTATTTATCCCCCCCCCCATATTCAGCTTCCCTTCTTATTCAGTGATTTTATACAGTAAAAAAATAAATATTTTTGCAGTGTTAAGTCACAATCCCAATTTGAGTTCAATGCATGTAATAATTAGCAAAGTTGGTAAATATGCAAATGACCAAGGGCTAGTTAATTATGGATAAAGACATGCTTTGTCATGGAGGCAGTTTTCTTTAAGGCATGAAATTCTGCACTGTCATGGCTTAGCAGTAGTTCTTTCATCTTCCTTGCAAATCAAAAAATCTTGTATTTCTTCTCTCATTTTTGCCCTGAAAGAAAAAAATAGTGCAGGTGACACACGGATAAATTTGAACAGTTTTGCTGTGGTATTAAAAGATGGCAAGAAATTTCTGAGTGTGAGTGTTTTATTACACAAATACACACACACACAAAATAATGTAAATACATGGGTGATTAGCTACACATTAAGGCAATGAAAAATTCATGACAAATGATAAGCAGAGTTCCCTGATATTGCAGCAGAAGTTATTTAATGCACTAAACAAAGGATCAACAAACATTCAATTAATCTTTTTTTATGTTCCAGTAGCATTTTCCATGTACTTCAATGGGCAATGTTAATTACCTTTGTTTCTACTAATAGGGTATTTAAACTGTCACACATACAGCGCCTAGTGAATGGGTCTAGTTCTGAGGTCATTTTTAAATCCTTTTCAAGGACAATTTATTTCATTTGATTAGTTGAGTTAGGATTTGTAGTTTTATGCATGTGTACTTGTATCATACATCACATATAGACATACAGATTTTATATATATATATATATATATATACACATACATACATACATACACACACACACACACACAAACACTACAAGAAAAACGCAGACAAGCTAGAATTTTCACTGATACCTTAAACCTTCAGTAATGGAGGCCCAAGGGATATATGCAAATGGCCACTTAAAGGACATTAACTGTTTCATCTACATGGCTTCTAAACATCTGTGACTTTTATCCCCTTTTTAAGTCTTCATGGTTACATTCAGGCCAATAAAGTCAAACCCTACTAGCTCTGGACATGAATGCTTTGTTATGGAAAAAAGGGAAAAAGTCATGGACTATGGTATTACATTAAAGAAAGATCGGGATTGGTTGACTGCCCCCAAAACATCGCACCCCGACAGTTGCCCCTCTCACCCCACCCTAGCTACTTTACTGCTTCTAAGGAAACTGAAGGCTTGGGAGGACATTATCTTTTAGACAGACAAGGAAATGGCTCCTTCTTCAGAGAAATCTAGTACTTGTGAAGTCTCACACACACTGGTCAATGACTCTCACTCCTTCAAGAAATAACTTAAATGTGCTGCCTTTGTGAAGTACACGGATGAAGTTCCGACTAAGACTAGATGACCAGAGTTTGATTAGAAAACCAGGTGCTGGAAGAAAAACGTAGAAGAATGTCAAGGCAAACCCTGCTCACTTGCTAATGGGGAAGGAGCTAAAGCCATGTATCCA
Source organism: Protopterus annectens (assembly GCF_019279795.1). NCBI lineage: Eukaryota > Metazoa > Chordata > Ceratodontiformes > Protopteridae > Protopterus > Protopterus annectens. Next base: position 96,437,614 of record NC_056742.1, read on the forward strand.
TTGATGCACTCTCTGCCTACAATCTCCACTGGAGACTAGTGAGGGATTGAGTTGTCTGCTTTCAAGGGTGTTGGAGCTGGACAGGGTATCAGCAAGGGCATAACAAATCTCTGCATCACACCTCGCTGCATGCTGATCTTGCATATATACAAAAGAGAATGATGAAATACCAAGGGTCAAACCCTTCTGATGGTTGCCTGGGTGACAGTCATATTCTCCCACCATAGCAGGAAATGAAAGAGTGATGGTAATGGCTTTACAATCATGAGGCATAAAGTGTAGCTTGGAAAGAAGGAGATGCTTTGGTTCATTCTCCATAGAAATAATCATCATAGATGTCATTCATTTCTCTGCAGCCACACAAGTCAGATAGTACTCTCTCTAAACCCATGGCACAGTACAGAAAGGCCCTGAGCAGACATTCTTAGGTCTTACGATCCCTTTAATCTAAATCAGGGCCCAGAAACCATAGCATTTTACAACTCTGCCACAAAACAAAAAGTTTACATTTCTGGAGATGGTGGTGAACTGTTTGCTCCTCTGATATGATGGGATTTAAAGCCTGTAATTCATCTTGTCTGTCCAAATTCCAGTCCTCCTCTGCACGTGACAGACTGGAGAAAATCTACCTTGTGAATCTGAATTCAAGGAAAAGGTGGTTAAGACTCTGTGTCTGGCTTCCATGTAGTCCCTGTACTTCCGACTGTGCTGATACTACACATAGGATCTGGCACAGGCATATGCAGGATGGCTTGAATGGTACTATTGTCTCTTTAAGAGGAGCTCAAAAATTAACATACTGCATGCCCCTTTCAAAGAAAAAATGTCTTCCAGCCATCTTTCTCAGGAAATGGAGAATGCCCTTTATGATCCCCTTCACTTTCTTCACCTATTTTAACAAGCCCAGACAAACACATAACATAAAGAAGCATCCTCACAAAATGCAAAAGTCAATGAAGTATCACGATCTATTGCTCCTCCAGTGTCAGCTATGTCACCCAGAAAGATGGTCTTGTTCACCCAACATTGATAGTCATAACTACAGGATGGGGCTCATAATCTGAAGCTTCACCTACCTGAAAAGCCAATATAATGGACCAGTGAGTTTCAGACACATCTTAAAGATCTTAAGTTCTCCTCAGAAAGTGCTTGGATTCTTCCACAGCAATTGTGGAATAGGAGCCGCTGGGGGGTGCTCAGAAATGTGCAATTTAATGGCCATGGGAGCTGCTGAGGGGGTGTTCTGAAAGGGAGAGAGTGCTGATGGACCCCATGACTAACAAGCTGACCTGCTCCTCACCACTTGACCACTGCAGTGGAACAGAGGAGTGATTTGGTTTCCCATCGAAATGAATGGGCCAAATGAAGTGAAGGCAGAGAAGCCAGAAATCAAGATTCTTGAGTGGGAGAAACAAAGCAAAAAATTAAAAATCAAGAACTTCTTACATCAGGGCAAGCTGTGTTGTCATTAGTTGCATGGAAAGAACATGTCCAGCACCTGAACTCACTAGTTCACCTATCAGCATGCTTTCTCTGAATTAAGAATACAAAAATAAAGATGTAAAATCTACAGTATTAATAAGTAACATGCAACTATACAAATGCTTGAATTATAGGTTACTCTTAACAGCCACAAAAACACGGGACAGTGGGAGGTTATTCACAGTGATCATAGGTTATCAGATATAGTAAGCTCATGCCTGTTGCATCTAATACTGGGAACTCTTCTTGATGAATGTAAGATGGAAGAATTCTGAGTAGTGAAAAAAAAATGCAGGAAGGCCTAATGCCTGGATCCATGGTGAAAGTAATAGTGGTCGATAAAGATATGAATTAATGACAAGTGGTCATGCAAAGTTATTGGAAGTGAAGATATTTCTGAAGCAATGATGGAAACCACTACACTTTCTAAAATCAGTGGCTTGTCACTACAGCATTTCTGAATGGTCTGTGATATGCTGGATGGCAAAAAGTAATATAGTTGATCTTTCACTTGGAAAACATTTGTTGGACAATTGCCATCTTTTCCCTTCCTGCAGCAAAACAGACAAACAGCTTCTTGGTCTTTAAAGATACTTACTAGGCTAGTCCTGCATTCCCATGGTAATTATTAGCCCATATATTTTGTAATATAACTTTTCCCAAGATGGGGTAAACAAGTATATGTTGGGGTAATTAAGTTTCCCAAACCCACTGAGGGTCGCTGGTGCTAAACTGGGGGTGAACTGCAATGGAATAAGAGAAGCACTCTGCTTTATGTGAAAGGGAAGAGAATTCCATTGAATTGATACCCTCTGCATTACCTACATATCCCTCCAGCATGAGAACAAACAGAAAATAATCCAGTCACCTGGAATGAGAGGAGAATCATAGCCTGATTTTCAGCATCAAAGGCAAGTGTGCTACTTGTTGAGCATCGACACTGAAATCTTCTACAATAGCCTCTCAAGTTAACCGGAACTCAAGCAACTGGCAAAAAATATTGAAGAACTACAGTACAATTTTCATGTGTCGCACTTTCTGTTTTCCCCTTGCAGAAACAAAACTCACATTTTTAATGTTTTAGAATTTTAAAAAGGAAGACAGGAATAAATTCCCTCTCTTCCCAACCTGAGAACAAGTCAAACCAAACAAATTGTATAGGGTCCAGTATTAGTCAGGCCTATTTTTAATAGTAACTCTCAAGCAACCAGAAAAAAGAAGTTATGTACTCACCATAACGTTCCATGTGTGTTGTCCATCTTCACCTTCATTCTTACCAGGATGGGTTCGGATGCGATCCTCAGATCCGACTCGGCCTTTATACACAAGCTTGTGGTCTTCCGCTACCTTGTGGCTAAACCCTATCCCAGCATGCACTAGGAAAGTTCCCCAGATCTTGTTTGCAGTTATAATAAGAGTAATAAAAATAAAGGCAGTTTAATAATTCAGAGTGCAATAAAGACAGCCAGGGAATAGTGATATCCAATTGTATTAACTCGGTCATCCAGGAGGAAAAATGACCGGGGGAAGGAAGGTGGGATGTAAGAATGAAAGCGAAGATGGACAACACACATGGAATGCTATGGTGAGTACATAACTTCTTTATGTGTTATTGTCCTATCTCAGCTTCATTCTTATCAGGATGGGACAGCGTTCCTAGTACCATCTGTCTTCATTGGCTCAAGAGAGAATATTCTTCAGAATTGTGGAAAGTACAGTTTTGTACCTACCATAAATGTAGATGTTCAAGTGCTCATACAGCTGCAGTCATAACAGATGGGTTATCCTGCTGTCAGGCGGGTCCTCGGTCGGCCGAATTCCAAAGTCTAGGTCCAGCGTCAATTATCGTCGCTTCTTCCCTGACGTCAGTGCGGCAGGGGTATAAAAGAGCCAGCCGACGCCATCTTCTTCAGTTTTTCTTGCCCCAGAAGGAAGGCAAAACATAAACTTATGTAATCATGCAATATAGAATAATCAAAAAACAGTAGCTGCAAGCAAATACACCATAAAGGAATACCCCAAATAGGTTGTATGAGAAGGTGTTTGTCATAAGGCCTGTCCTAAGAGGGGATGGAGGGGGGGAAACCTGGACTGCAGCTGTATGAGCACTCGAACATCTACATTTATGGTAGGTACAAAACTGTACTATGTTCATCGTGCATACAGCTGCAGTCATAACAGATGGGAAGAATCCCAAAGCTAAGTAGGGGTGGCAGGCACTAAGTGGAACTAGGAGGAGCAAGGATGCCCTGCAAGACAGCTGTGGCAAATCCCGCTCTAGATTTAGAGTAAAGTGGAAGGTGACAGTGTTTGGAGAAAGTGTGCACTGAACTCCAAGTGGCTGCTTCCAAAATGTCCTTGGTAGGAACCCCCCTGACGAAAGCTGTAGAGGTAGCTGTGGCCCTTGTGGAGTGTGATCTGATGCTTGAAGGCACAGCTTTTCCATGAAATGAGTAACAAAAGCGTATGCAGTGGGCTATCCATTTTGAGATCGTCTGTTTGGAGATAGCCTTTCCTTGAGCACCTGTAGCATAGGACACAAAGAGTTGCTCGGATTTCCTGAATGGCTTTGTCCTGTCCAAATAATAACGAAGTTGTCTGTGAATGTCCAAGGAACGCAGTAGTCTTTCCCCTTTGTTTTGTGGGTTAGGGTAAAAGGTAGGTAAGTGGATAGTCTGATTCAAGGCTACACTGGATACTTCCTTTGGCATAAAGGTAGGGTTGGGTTCGTAAGGAAACTCTGTCCTGATGGAAAATGATGAAAGGTTGCACAGCCATGAGGGCCTGTAGTTCCGAAACCCTGCGTGCTGAGGTGATAGCCAGAAGGAAGGCTGTTTTCCATGACAAGTATTGTAGTTCTGTTGAAGCAGCTGGCTCAAATGGAGGAAGGGTCAGCTTTTCCAATATGAAGTTGAAGTCCCAAGCAGGGACTGGTGGTTTCCTTGGGGGTTTTATATTCTTTACCCCTCTGAGGAACTGTCTTAAGAGAGGATGAGAGAATAAAGGAGGATCAGTGTTGTATTGTGCAGAAATGGCTGAAGCGTGGATCTTGATGGAGGAGAAGGAAAGTCCACTGTTTAACATCTCAGCTAGGTACTGTAAAATTTGAGGTAAATTTATTACCTAAGGATACTGGCCCTTTTTCTGATTCCATGCACAAAATCGTTTCCATTTGGCAGAGTAGGCTTTTCTAGTAGAAGGTCTTCTGGCCTCCAAGATGACATCCTGCACCTCCTTGGAGAGGAGGGTCTGTTGGGAAATCAAGGGATTCTCCATGCAGCTAGACTTAGGGTTTTGAGCTGACTGTGAAGAGTTTTGAAGTTGTGCTGGGACAACAGAAGAGGCACTAGAGGTAGGATCCACGGTGGGGAATGTGTCAGGCTCTTCAGGAGCGGATACCAGTGTTGTCTTGGCCAATCTGGAGCAATGAGAATCATTTTCGGCCTCTCTGCTCTGGCTTTTAATAGAACTTTTGGCAGCAGAGGGAGAGCCGGAAAGGCATAGACTGTCAACGTTGTCCAATTGAAATTGAAAGTCCACTTTCCAGGCCTGTGGATGATAGGTCCTTGAACAAAATTTTTTCAATTGGTAATTTCTGTGGGTAGCAGAGAGATCCATGTCTGGCTGTCCCCATGCCCGAGTTATCTTTGCGAAAACTTGAGGATGCAACTTCCATTCGTGTGGATCTGTCATATTTCTGCTTAGGCTGTCTGCCAGTGTGTTTTCCTTCCCTGGCAGGAATTGTGCCTGAAGTTGGATTTGCAATTCCAGAGCTGTGTTCCATAGGGTCATGGCTAGTCTGCACAGGGGGTATGAATGAGTTCCCCCCTGTTTGTTTATGTACCACATCACTGTGGTGTTGTGTTGTCTGTCCTTATCAATAGCTGGCCTGGATGCAGTAGGTCTTTGAAGGCCATAATAGCATTTTGCACTGCTAGCATTTCCTTTTGGTTGATGTGTAAGTGCTTCTCTTTTTGGGACCATTTTCCCTGAATGCACTGATCTGTCATGTGTGCCCCCCAGGCGTAGTCCGAGGTGTCTGTTGTGATGATTTGAGTTGCTTGAGGTACGCAGAAAGGGAGACCTATGTTTCTTTGGCATGCTTGAGTCCACCACAGAAATTCCTTTTGAAGACATGGAATGAGTGTTGTAATTGTTTCCAAACTGTGGCTGTGTTGAAACCATAAGTTTTTTAGGTACCATTGAAGTTTCCTCATATGCAGCTTTGCACATGGGATCAGAAGGATGCAAGATGCCATGAATCCCAGAGCCTGCAGGACTTTCCTTGCAGTCAGCCTGGTGAAGGTTGCCATTTTGTGAAGTATTGAGATAGTTGCCCTTGTTTGTCTGGCGTGAGGTAGGCCATCTGGGTGGTTGTATTCAAGCTGGCACCCAGGAAAATTATTTTTTGAGAGGGTATTAGTTTTAATTTCTTTTTGTTGACTGTGTATCCCAGAAAGTTTAACAGTTTTATTACAAACACCAGGTGTTTCAGAAGTCATCCAGATATGGGTATTCCTTGAAGTCTGCAGAAGGCAATTACTGATGCCAGGCATTTCCTAAACACTCTGGGTGCAGTAGATAAGCCAGAGGGCAATGCAGAGAATTGATAATGGGTTGAACCTGCAAGAAATCTGAGGTATCTTCTGCAATCTTGTCTGATAGGGACATGCAGGTATGCCTCCTTGAGGTCCAATGTTACCAGCCAAGACTCCTTGCCCAGCATGGGAAGAAGTTGTTGTAATGTGAGCATCTTGAATTTTGGTACCTGTAAGTATGTGTTTAGGATGGATAGGTCTAAAATAGGTCTCCAATCTTTGTCTTTCCTTGGTACCAGGAATAGTCTGGAATAAAACCCTTGACCTTGTTCTTTTGCAGGTACCTCTTGAATAGCTTTCATGTCCATGAGAGCTGAAATTTGTTTTTGTGCCTCTGCCCTTTGATTTTGTGGCAGGTTTGGCATGCCTCTCATTTTCGGAAGGGTGTGAAAGTGGAATCTGTAGCCTCTGTCTATAATGTCCAGAATCCATTTGTCTTTTGTGACAATATGCCAATTTTTTGAGAATAATGTCAGTTTTCCGCCCAAAGGTGCTGCCATTAAAGCTTTGCTTGGCAGGTAAAGGGGGAAGTCATTGTGTCTGCTTTCTGAATGACTGTGATCTATCTTCTCCACCTCTTGGGGTTGGTGCTTGCCATTGTCTGGCTCTGAATGATCCTTGAGGTTGCCCTCTACCCCTCGGGCGCCTGTATCTGCCTCTTTGAGGTCTGTCCGTGGCTGGAAAGGACCAATTTTCTGAAGGCCAGTTTCTGCTGAAACGTGGAGGTTGTACCTGCAGGAAATCTTTCACTGTTTTCATTGATCTCGCTTTTTCCTCCATTTTCTTTAGTACCTCCTCAGCTTTAACACCAAACAATACATCTTTTTGAAGAGGTGCATCTATTAATTTAGCTTTGACATGATCTGATAAGGCTTGCTCTTTGAGCCAAGCATGTCTACGTATGACAGACCCTGTAACAGCAGCTCTACATAGGTTCATACTAGGCTATCTGCCCTGGGGCAATTATAAGCCTAGCCCGATTCTGTATGGCTTACACCACCCCTTGATTTGAGTATACTGTGCCCTTTTTAAGGTTTAGTTTACTGTGCCTCGGTCTAATAGTGACACGGGAGTAATCCCTGGGACAAACCTACGATCCTCCATCCACCTATCGAGATTCTTCTTGAAGAGATTCAATGAGGTGCTCTGCCTCACATGAACTGGAATTCTATTCCAGAGCGAAGGGAGCCTCTGGGTTATGAACCTGTCCCTCCAGCAAGTTCTATTTATTTCTGTGCTGAGGTTCAAGTCCCTCGAGCGTGTGGCTCTAAGGGATTTAGATTTACTGAGGTGGAGCATGTCCATTTATTCTGGATTTGACATAGCTTTGTATGTCAGGCATAGATCGCCTCAAAGTAGGCGGTATGCAACTGAGTAGAGCTGGAGTTGTTTTAACCGAGCAACATATGGCATCTGTTTGAGACCCTTGTTCCTCTTGGTGAGATACTTTTGGGGTCTTTCTAATTGCTGCAGGTGTCGGGTAAGGTACATCCCAAAAGGGGCATTGTATTCTATGATGGGCCTGATGAGGGATGAATAAAGGGGCACGATTACCTCTCTTGATCTAGATGTGAAACCCTTCGTGATGAGGTGGGCTATGTAGAAGGTCTTTCTAACCAATTTGGCAATGTGGTTTTCAAAGGAGAGATTGCTATCAACTTGGGTCCCCAGGTCCCTAATAACTTTCTCTGTACTTAATGGGTTTCCGCCTATGTGGTAATTTGTGGGCACATTGTTTTTGCCAAAGGGTATCACTATACATTTTTTGGCATTTAGCTTTAAACCATGGCGCTGGCACCAGTTATCTGTCTCTGTGAGACCTTTTTGAAGGATGTTTGTGTCAGCTGGAGAGTTGATTATGCCACCCAGTTTGCAGTCGTCTGCGAACTTGGTGAGCCACAGTCCTCCCACGTTTGCCTGTACCTCGGAAAAGTATATACCGAACAAGAGTGGTCCCAGGACAGAACCCTGTGGGACGCCACTTGTGACCGGTTTCGAGTCGGACATGGCTCCAGCAACTCTCACTCTGTGGGTTCTGTCTTTGAGCCAGTTTGCGACCCATCTTGTGACATAGGGGTTTATATTTAAGCTGGATAGCTTATCTATGATGCTCGAGTGGGGTATTGTGTCAAATGCCTTTGCAAGGTCCAGATAGGCTGTGTGGACTACCTTCCCTTCATCTATGGCTTTGGTGACTGTTTCGAAGAAGTCAACCAGGTTCAAAAGGCAGGATTTGCCCTTGACAAAGCCGAACTGGGTAGGATCTAGTGTCTGTAGGTCCCCAATGTCTTTGTTTATGAGTTCCATGATGATCCTCTCCATAGCCTTGCAGACTAAGCTAGTCAGGCTTATGGGGCGATAGTTTCCAGGGTCCGTAGAGGCTCCACCTTTGTGGAGTGGGACCACTGTTGCTGTATGCCATTCTATGGGCACATATCCTGTAGTGAGCCTGAGATTGTATAGCTGTTTTATTTGAGGAATTAGTTCCTCTTGGAGTTCATGTAGGACGCAACCTGGGACGCCATCTGGTCCCATGAAAGCAGTGTTTTTTGCTTTGGAGAGGGCAGCCTTCACCTGAGCATCAGAGATGTTTGGGAGGCAGCCCTCTGCCGGGATAGACACTTGCTCTTTTGGGGGGGAGGGGGTGGAGAAGTTTGCACTGAACCTGTCTGCCAGGATATCGGCGATGTCTGTGGGTTCATTGTATTTTTTGTCGTTTAGAATCAACTCAGAAAAGTCTGGGAGTTGCATCCCAGGTTTCTAACATAACTGAAAAAAGCCTTATGATTGTCTTTGGTGTCCTGTGCAATTTTTCTCTCGAAGCTGGCCTTGGAGGATTTTATGAGGGATCGTAATTTTTTGCTAGTACTGATCAGAGATGCCTTCCCTATTAGGGATTTTGCTCTATCATGTAGTAGCTTCCTCCTTCTGTTGTACAGTTTATTTATGGCAGGGGTCCACCAGACTGGACGCCTGCCTTTGGATGATTGGGTCTTGGTTTTGTTTGGGATAGCATGATCCATGCATTCCTGGAGATGTCCGTAGAATGCGTTTATATAGGATTCTGCAGTTTGGGCGTAGTTTCCACTGGCCCTGGGGCCTTGAAGGATTCCACTTGGTTTTGAGAAGTGAGAAGTTCGCTTTGAGAAGTTTTTCACTGTGGTTTTCTGGGCTGGGGTGGGGTCGGGATGTGGACATCCAGTGAAATTAATTTATGGTCTGATCTTACCAATGAGGGATGTACTTCTGGTGTGGAGCATAGAGTCCCCATGTTGGTAATGATCAGGTCTAGTATGTTGTCCCCTCTTGTGGGAGTGGTGACTAGTTGTTCCACAGCATTTGAGTTTATAATTTCCAGGAACCTTTGGGCTAAGGTGCTGGGGCTTGAGTAGTGCTCCCAGTCAATGTTTGGGTAGTTGAAGTCGCCCAATATAATGGTGTTCGGAGAGATCTTCATGTTCTCCAATGTTTTCAGGAAAGCTGAGTGGGATTCCTGACTTTGAGAGGGTGGTCTGTAGGATGCTATAAACTGAAAAGCAGTCTTGCCCACTGTTAGTTGCACATGGATGGTCTCCGATACTTCATGCAATGCCACTAACCTAGAGATGTGGATATCCTTGATAAATATGGAAACTCCCCCTCCTTTTGTGGTTCGGTCCGGGTTTTGGGGCCGAAAAGCATGATATGAGGTATAGCCTGGTAGTGCTGGGGTGCTCTCTGGAGCCTTGAACCAGGTTTCTGTCACTGCACAGATATCAGTGTTCTCCATACTGAGGAGAGCTTCGAGTGCGTGCATCTTGAGGTTAAGACTTCTGGGGTTTAGCAGTATTACCCTTAGTTTCTTGTTCCTTGTGCTGTCTATAGGGGTGGGTTTGACTTTTGAGCCTTGCCTAAAAAGGCACTATGGGGGTGGCAAGAGCCTTTGCCAATATCTGAAAGCCCAGTGGCGACAGGTGCAAGCCGTCCCTAGCGAAGCAACGTGGCTTGTCGAGCATGTCATCCCAGGCTGACAGACACTGGATCCCCTTTGAATGACACTAAAATGTTAGCCAATTGTTAAAATCGATCATTTTGTCTTTGTACTGTGGCATAATTCTAGGTGAGGGTAAGATGCTGCTCAAGGTCAGGGTCATACCAGCCTGGGCTACATGATCAGAGAGCTCCTCTATGTCTCTTTTCATGTAGTCCAGGAAGGTATGTCTCAGGTCATTCACACCAGCATGTACAATGACTAAGTCATATTTGTATTTGCTTTGGAGTGACCTGAGTGCTTGCGTTATGTGGCGGATCCTAGCACCCGACAGGCAGCTCACCGTGACCTTCTCTTTATTCAGCCTGGTGAGCGGGACATCAGTGTGTCTGACAATAGAGTCACCTATTACAAGAGTATCAGGTGTGTTATTCAGCCTTAAGGGCTGTGGCTGCTTGGCACACTGACTTTGTGGGTTATGTGTTGTGCGTGTTTTGTTTTGAGGTAGCGTTTGCTTGGATGTCTGCTTTGGAGGTCTCTGTTGCTTAGGTAGATTTTTATTTAGAGCCTCCAAGTATGTTTTTGTGTATTTATGTGTTTGGTTCGCTGATGTGGTGGGACTATGTGATACTGGAATTGTGTTGTGTGAGGTTACCTTCTCCTCCTGACTGGTTACACCAGTTTTGAGATGAGAGAGCTCAGCCTCCAGTTTGGCTAAATAGTTGCATCTCTCACATATATTTGAACCTGTTTGGAGGAGGAGAGGGTTGTCCATGTACATGAGACAGTTGTAACATTGCCTCAAAATTCCCAGATTCACCAGCTGGACTGGAGAGGAAACCATTGACCACACTGCAAGGTATGTTTACCCACTTGCTCTGCACTATGCAACAAATCCTGCAACTCTTTTAAATCTGGTTGTTCTGGTTGTGTCATTTTGCTTTTCAACTGAGAACAAAAACTGTTGATACTTTAACATATGGAACTGACAGTTTAATGCCCTCATGGTTAAAGTGGCCGAGGTATACACCTTTTTCCCCCACCTTTCTAAAGCTCTGGAATCTCTCTCTGAAGGTAATGGGTTTTTAGCAGTAGAGGCCTTAATTCCCTTGGGACCCTGTGAAATAGTTTCTGGATCAGCAGTATGGCTTTTGTATAGGAACTGGTGTGAATCAGGAATCCGGTAATACCTGTCTGGTTTAACAGGAGCTGGAGGTAAAGAATCCGGGTTGAGGCTGGCTTCTGTGTACACATCATCTAATATATCTAAAAAAGGAGGGATAGCCAGGGGCCTATGCTGGGGGAGCAAGAGAAAATCCCTGAGCCTTTTCTTGGAATCTGAGTAATCTTGGCCTTCCCAGTGAAAGTGTTCCCTCAAAGTATGTAGGGTTTCCCCAAAAGAGTAGTCCTCGGGGGGGGGGGAGACCGAGGGAATAGACTCCTCTGCATCAGAGTCTTCAAAAGGAGAATAGGTATAGTCCTGGTCCTCAGAATGTTCAGAGGTAATAGAGGCTTGATCTGAGGAAGGGTAGTCTTCCTCTAATCTGGGCCTTTTGTCTGAGGGGGGTTGAGAACCCCTGATAAGAGTAATCAAATCCTCAGCCATTTTGAGCATCTGTTTTTTAGGCATGGGGCCATGAGAGGTGGTCTGAGGTCCCTGTTGTATAGTTTTCATGGCTGCTTTAGATTTTGTGAAAGCTTTAATGGAGAAGGAGGAAGGTCTGAAGACACCTTGAGAGATGGCAGGCCTGTCTAAACTCTGAGTTTCCCCGCCAAGAGTGGCGTCGGTATCTGTAGTTGGAATGGGGACCGAGGAGCCTGCGACCTTGGGTACTGAAGACACTGGTAATGAAGTGTCATCGGTACTCAGGGGCTGCGTAGGCACCTCGCTGAGAACCGGAGAACCGGTAGTCGGCCTTAGCGTGGTGTCAGTAGAAGTCGCGGACCTCGTATGTCGGTCCTTATCTTTGCGTCTTTTACTCAAAACTGGAGTTGGACCAATTTTTTTACCAAAATAGTGAAGGGTGAACTCCGCCCGACGCTTAATAGTGCGTTTGTTGAATCTAGCACAAAAACGGCAGGCCGAGATGTCGTGGTCTGGGCCTAAGCAAGGAATACAGAAAAAGTGGAAATCCTTATGCGGTATTTGCTTCCCACATGAAATGCAATTATTAACTTTGTCTGACATCGGTCTGAGGCAAGAAAAGTTTCCCCAATGGGGTACTTAGCTTTCAAGAAGACTTCGGCTGAAATATTTTCGTAAATCTCAGGAGCTGGCCGACCAGCACTTGCGAACTGCTTCTGCTTCGGGCACCGCGTGGCAAGAAAGACTGAAGAAGATGGTGTCGGCTGGCTTTTTTATACCCCTGCCACACTGACGTCAGGGAAGAAGCGACGACAACCGACGCCGGACCTAGACTTTGGAATTCAGCCGACCGAGGACCCGCCTGACGGCAGGATAACCCATCTGTTATGACTGCAGCTGTATGCACGATGAACATCCAAAAGAGGCCCTGTTCCTGGAGGACAAATTGACTTTGTAATGAGTGATAAAGATATGTGGTCTTGCCCATGTTGCCAGAGTACAAATGGTATCAACTGGTAATCTAGCCAGAAAAGTGGAAGAGGTTGCAATAGCTCTTGTAGAGTGGGCTTTAACTCTATGGGGAAGATCTCTCTTTTTTTTTTTTTAGATTTATAGATGAAGGCTATGCAATCTGAAAGACATTTTGAAAGTGTCACTTTAGAGACTGAAGTACCTTTCTTTGAATCAGAAAAAGATGCAAATAGCTGGTCAGATTTTCTAAAATTCTTAGTCCTGTGCAAGTAGAACCATAATTGTCTGTGCACATCCAGTTGATGTAACATGTATTCTGCCTTATTCCCATAATTTGGACAAAAGACTGGCAGCTCTAGAGATTGGTTCAAATTTGGCTCTGAACATACTTTTGGCAAAAAGGAAGGGTTTGTTCGTAAAGACACCCTGTCTCTATGGAAAAACAAGTAGGGATGCTTTATTGACAAGGCTTGCAACTCTGACACTCTTCTAGCAGAGACAATTGCTATCAAGAGAATGGTTTTCCATGTTAAAATCTTGAGTTCGCAAGATGATGCTGGCTCAAAAGGGGGACATATTAAATGAGATAGGATGAAATTTAAGTCCCATGGTGCTGGGAGGGTCTCTGATAGGTGGTCAAAGTAATAAAGTACCTTTAAGAAATGCTTTCCATAGTGTATGAGACATGACATTGAGGCCAGATTCTCCTATATAAAAAATAGATATTACTGCCAGTTGAACTCTAATGGTAGCCACAGCTGCACCCTCATTGAATAATTTTGCTAGGAATTCTACAATGGAATTAACTGGGGCAGTAAAGGGATCAATGTGGTTATGAGAAGCCCATAATGAGAACCTTTTCTATTTGCTTCTATACATCTTTCTTGTTGAAGCCTTACAAGAAGAGATTAGGATGTGTTTAACTGATGAAGAGAGGTTTGGAAACCCGGTTATGGTTGGAATTGGAGCAGCCAAGCTGTCAATTTGAGGGTCTGAAGGGAAGGGTGAAGCGTTCCTGATGCATGAGTCAACAGGTCTGGAACTGGGTCCAGAATCCAAGGCTCCTCCCGAAGATGAGGCCACAGGAACAAGAACCAGATTTGACGAAGCCAGTATGGGGTGATAAGTATCAAGTCCCTTCCCAAGTAATTGGCTCTCTGAAGAATTTTGGGGATTAATGGAAAAGGAGGAAAGGCGTAGAGAAGGCCCACGGGCCAATGGTGAACAAGTGCATCCCTTGGTGACTCCCCCAGAGGGGGGATAAGGGCAAAGTAGCTGCTGCATTTGGCATTCATGAATGCTGCAAAAAGGTCACAGCAAGGCTGGCCCCATTTTGGAAAATCTTTCCCGCTACCTCCTGTTTTAGTGACCACTCGAGAGGCATCAGAATTGCACTGTTGAATCTGTCCGCTATCACGCTGGATTTCTCTGGGATGTGCGTTGCTATCAGAACACGATGGAAGGAGGTCGCCCACTGCCACACTCTCAGAGCCTCTTGACAAAGTGGGTAAGATCTAGTTCCTCCTTGTTTGTTTATGTATCATACAACTGGCATGTTGTCTGTCTGTATTGCAATAGTTCCCAGTGGAAGAGTCCTGAAATGTTTGCAACACTAGAGGCACTGCTCTCATCTCTAGGACATTGATGTGCAAATGGGCCATCATGATCCTGCCAGGTGCCTTGGACTGTCTTTCCCAGATAATGCCCTACACCCTATCTGAGAGGTGGCCGTGGTCACTGTGGCCAATGATTGGGGAAGTACAAATGGTCGACCTATTGTTACATGAGTGGAGTAAAGCCATCAACGAAGGTCTTCTTTGCAAGTTTCTGTTATCATTACTTTGTGGGATATCGGCAATTCCTGCATTGACCACTGAGTGGACAGTAGCCACTGTAGAATTCTCATGTGTAGACATGCTAAGGGGATCAAGGTTACCGTTGCTACCATGGTCCCTAAGACTTTTAGGATTACCCTTGCTTGTGCTTTTTTCTTTGTGAGAGGGTTTAGAACCTGACATCGTAGAACTTGAACTCTTTCCGTAGGAAGTCTAAACATCATGTTTGTTGAATCCAATTCCGCTCCTATAAATCCGACATACTGAGAAGGAAGCAAGGCAGATTTCTTGTAGTTTATTGCAATTCCTAGGTGAGAGCAGAGCTGCAAGATGGTGTCAATTGCTTTTATTAGTAGATGCTCGGTGGTGGAGGTTAGGAGACAGTCGCCTAAGTATGAAAACACCCGGAATCCTAGGTGCCTCAAGTGAGCCGCGACTACTGCCATACATTTGAACACTCTGGAGTCTGTAGTGAAGCCAAAGGGCAGAGCTCAAAACTGGCAGTGACTGGCTCCCAGCCAAAAGCGCAGGTGTCTCCTGGATCACCTGTCCATTTTTATGTGGTAGTACGCATCCTGGAGGTTTATTAAGCACATCCAATTGTTTTGTCCCAGAAAAGGGAGTATTGACTGCAGTGTTACAATCCAGAACTTGGACTTTCTCCCGGATTTGTTTAGATTGCTGAGATCCAGAATTGGTCTCCAGTCCCATTTCTTTGGAACTAAAAAGAATCGAGTAAGTTCCAGATCCTATTTGGTCTGTGGAGACTGAATGACTCTTTTGTCTAGCAACTTTTGAATTTCTAATGTTGCCTGTTCCCTTTGACTGGATGGAACGTCTGGAATCTTTTTTATGTTTGGGTCAGGGAAGGAAAAGGGTATGGAGTAACCTCTGTTTATGATGCTTTGTACCTATTTGTCTTTTATTTGTTGCCAGGCTTCTAGGTACAAAGATGAGCAGACCCTGACTGCCTCCAGAGATGGACAGGTGGGCCTCCTTTCAGGAGCGCTGGAAGGACTTACCAAATAAAGATTCTCTGTTGTGCTGATTCTTTGGGCCCTCTCTACTGCGTGGTCGGTGTCTTCCCTTACTACTTCCTCCTCTGCCCCTGGGGAGGCTTCACCACGAGTGTCCTGCAAAGTTCTCTGAGATTTTCAAAACCACATTTTTCCACTTCCTTTCTGACCTTTGGGCTATGGTCTGGTAGGTAGGGAAAAACGGACTCATGGCAGACAGAATCTTTCCTTCTTGTTCACACCTGGTTAGTGTATCCTTGAATTTGGGCCTGAACAGAGACGAGCCATCAAATAGGGCTTTCATAAAAGAAGATTTAAAGGGCTCCACAAAGTCACACAAGTGCATCCAAGAATGTCTCTTTAGGGAAATTCCTGAACCCGCTGCTCTACTCACTCCATCTGCAGCATAAGAAATCAGTCTCATGGAGGAGTTGACAACTGAATTTAAGGTAGGGAGCTGACAGGAAACTTTATCCAAAACCCCTTCAGCTACTGAACCTTGGAGAGTATCGCCCAACTCCTTCAGGAGATCTCTCTGTAATCTAGTAAAATGGGTTATGTAATTCAGCGATCTGAGAGCAAAAGTCGCTGAAGAAAAAATGCACTCTCCATATCTGTCCATCGTATGAGACTCCTTGCTCGGTGGATGAACAGAAGAAGTCGTCTCTGGGAGCTCTTTCTTGGTGGCTGCTGTCACCACAAAGCATCTATTGGGACTCTCTTAGTTAAAAAGGTTTTGTCTAAGGGGGACGTGATGAACTTATCTGGCCTCCTAGGAACTGGTTCCACTGAATCTGGAGACTCCCATACCATCAAAGAAACTAGATCCATAAGTTCGCTGAAAGGTGGAGACACCCAAGTGGACAAAGGGTGAGATCCAAATGCTTTCAGGTACACGGACTCCTCTGGCAAAGGGTTGGTGGACTTCCAGCTGCCTCTCTAAGTATTTCTAAGACATCTCCAAAGGAGACATCATCAGGAGGTGACCGTGTGGACCCTTCAGCTTCATCGAGGTCTGTATCAGAAGTGATGGACTCCTCTGGGGAGTCTAAATGCTTCCTCTTATATAACTTCTTCCA
This sequence comes from Protopterus annectens, assembly GCF_019279795.1. NCBI lineage: Eukaryota > Metazoa > Chordata > Ceratodontiformes > Protopteridae > Protopterus > Protopterus annectens. Next base: position 96,454,151 of record NC_056742.1, read on the forward strand.
ATGGACCTCCGACCGTCCAGAGATGACAGTGGAACTGCCTGTGGAGACAGTACTCTCATCACCTTGAAAGCCACCTGCCCCTGATCCGAGGATATCCCTAGATCCCAAGAGGTCAAGGGAATCTCCAGGATCAAGGACGATGGGCCTGAGGCCAATGTAGGAGCCGAGCTCAACTGAACCGATGCCCCGAGAGGCAAAGTTGCTGGATCCTTCTCGCCTCCCCGGACCAGAGTGGAGAGCATCAGCTCCTAGACTCCTCGAGTTCTAATGGAGCCAAGGACATCAGAGCAACGGTCAGGTCTGAAAATCCCAATATAGGTCTTGGATCCAAAGGTTCCACTAGAATCAGCTCAGGACATTCCAGCTCTGAATTCCGAGGTTGGATACGAGGAGGAATCAGAGCAGAAGGGGAGGATATGGTCAGATCCGAAGCCTTCGGGGATGGATCCGATAATAACTTAGCCAGCGCTGGTGTACTTAACAGCCTCTGTACCACTCGATCCATGTTGTCATCGGATAGGCTCCTGGAAGACCGAGTCGATGGAGCTGGAGACTTGAAAGACTATAGAATGGGTGACCTCAGGGTCGGGGAGAATGGCTCCAAGACTGGAGACCGGCTCCGAATCTCAAATTTTGTCGGCACCGAGACAGATGGTGTCGGGGCCGTCGGGCCGTAGACATTTTGGATCAGACAGGCTTTGGATCCGGTGTCGAAATTTTTGCAACCTTTTTTGATGGCACCGATGGAGCACTGGACAAGGAAGATCTCTTTTCAGACTTATCAGACTTTGCAGTAGGAGATTTATTAGATTTTTGCAAACCCGGACCTTCTTGTATTGCCTCTGAGAAGAGGGTTTTTAACAGTCAACTGAATATTAATTTGTTTTTCCTCTCCAGGAGAGCTCTATAGCTAAACGAATGACATAGAGCAAGACCCCTGGAGATGGACAGCTCCTAGACAATAGACACAAATTGTGTGTCTTTCAGTCAACAACATTTTTTGTCCACATTTGAAATCTGATGGTTTTGTATCCTTAGAATATATTGTAAATGAAAGGAAGAAAATAGCTAGAAAAGTTATATTATGTGTGTGTGTATATATATATATATATATATATATATATATATATATATATATATATATATTTTTTTTTTTTATATACCTTTTAAACAGATACAAGAACTTTAGGATTAAAGAGGGCACAGAGCCCTCTAACTTAAATGGGCTACGGCCAGGAGACAGAAAGGGAAAGAAGAAAGCCCTCTAACTTAAATGGGCTAAGGAGGAAGCCATTCTCTAACTTAAACCAACTGTCTATAAAGGGAACTTTGAACAGAAAAAACAACCAGAGTAAGAGCCCTCTAACTTAAACATGCTAATTAAAGTTTTAAGGAAGAAGCCGGGAGAGGGAGAACAAGGCCAAATGAAAGACAACAGCAGAAAATAACCACAACAAATGGAAGTAAACTATGTAGCACAAAAAATTACTACTTCTAACAAATAACAATGGAAATCAGTAATCTTTTAGAGTAGAAAATATTATAAAGGTTATACTTAGCCAGAGCTAGTAGAACGAGCACCCAGTCTTGTTTAGTGGCAAATGAGATCTGGGAAGCTTTCCTAGTGCGTGCTGGGATACGGTTTAGCCATGAGCTAGTGGAAGACCTTGAGTTTGTGTATAAAGGCCGAGTCGGATCCGAGGATTGGATCCAAACTCATTTTGGTAAGAGTGAAGGCGAGATAGGACAACACATCTACAGTTATCCGGCATCTACTAATCCCCATGGGTGCTGGTCAACTGATAGTTTACTGTATATGCTTCAGATTGAATCTGAACAGATGATTCAAAGCTAGTGTGTGAAGTCTTTCCCTTCTACTACTTTCTGCTCTGCAAAGTAGTGGAGTGATTATTTGGCTAGTTTAAGGACAATTCTGTCAGGAAATGTGGGTTAGTCCAAAAGACTTTCCTTGTGAAAGACCAGATATAATTCCTTAATGATAAATGCTATCACATCTGAGACTCTCAGCAGAGATGATGGACACCCTGAAAAGTATCTTTCAAACTTCAAATCTCTAAACCTCCAGGCTTAAATGGTGAACAGGTGAGCCAGCCACTAGTGAAATTCAAGTTCTAATGAGGTGAGCACTTTACACAATGAAGACAGGGATGTGCAGCTCTTAAGGGACTTCCTGATTAGATGGTGCTAAGCCACAGTCTCAACCTACAAAAAGTCATGATGAGCATATACATGACACATGCATTTCAAGTGTGGAATACCTGATGTTTGAATCATATACATGCCCAACATAGGCCAGAATAATTTCTTTGCTTATTGACTAGGGCAGCATACAGTATCTCTCTACCCACACAAAGAAACTAGTTCACTTATTCTGGTAGGTGCGAGATTTCTTATGGGTGCCAGTCATTTTAGACATCTTGGACAAAAGATCTGGTGGAATCAAGGGATCTAAACCAGAAGTGAAGTCCTAAGTCAGAGCAGACCATTTCCCCAACAAGACAGCTTGTATGTACCAGGAAGGCTCCCAAATTGCCAGGGACCTGACAACCTGAAAAGTACAGTTTTGTACCTCGAACCACCAACGGATGTCAGCACTTCCAAAACAACCAATAAATCCAAAAAAAGTGCTTGGGCTCGCTGGTAGTGATCAAAAGAATTTATTGGCAGTGAAATACACAGAAATTGAATGCTCAAACCAAAGAGCAAAGCGAGATATATTTAAATGTAAAATGAACGCTCTTCTTAACACAACAAATACTGCGTTTTCGTCAATAAGACTTCATCAGACACTCTAACCTCTCAATACACATGTTTAAATACTAAACCATTTAATTAAATGCCTTTTACTGGTCCAAAACCATAACAATTAATTCAAACACCAATCCATTTCTTGCATTCATTAATATTAATGTCACTCATTAAAAATACTTTATGCTTCTAGTTAAAAACTCCTATATATAAAAAATGTAATTAAAAAAATATATTTATAATAACTATAAATAATTTATTATATAAATAGTATTTATATAATAAATTATTTATAGTTATTATAAATATATTTTTTTAATTACATTTTTTATATATAGGAGTTTTTAACTAGAAGCATAAAGTATTTTTAATGAGTGACATTAATATTAATGAATGCAAGAAATGGATTGGTGTGTTTGAATTAATTGTTATGGTTTTGGACCAGTAAAAGGCATTTAATTAAATGGTTTAGTATTTAAACATGTGTATTGAGAGGTTAGAGTGTCTGATGAAGTCTTATTGACGAAAACGCAGTATTTGTTGTGTTAAGAAGAGCGTTCATTTTACATTTAAATATATCTCGCTTTGCTCTTTGGTTTGAGCATTCAATTTCTGTGTATTTCACTGCCAATAAATTCTTTTGATCACTACCAGCGAGCCCAAGCACTTTTTTTGGATTTATTAACAGTTTTGTACCTACCATAAATGTAGATGTTCGAGGATCTACATTGCTGCAGTCATAACCTGTGGGTAGTCCGCTGTCCTCGATCGGCCCGAATACCAAAGAGCTGGGCTGGCGACGGTCATTGTCGCCTGGAGCTGACGTCAGTACGTAGTAGTACTTAAGCGCATGACCGACACCATATCCTCAGTCTTTCTTGCCCCAGATGTCAGAAGGCCTAAGAATGAAAGAAGGCCAGAGCCAAAATAGTAAACACCCAACCACAACTATAGAGGGGAAGGAGGGAGGGATAATTGGACTGCAGCAATGTAGATCCTCAAACTTCTACATTTATGGTAGGTACAAAACTGTACTATGTTCTTCTCTCACATTGCTGCAGTCATAACCTGTGGGTAGAATCCCAAAGCAAAGGAAAAGGGAGGCTGGCAAACTAAGTAGCATTAGGAGCTGCTAACATGCCCTGTAAAACTGCAGTGGCAAACCCAGCCCTGGACTTGGAATAAAGAGGGAGATGGTAATGCTTAGTAAAAGTGTGTACTGAACTCCAAGTAGCTGCCTCCAAAATATCCTTAGTAGCTACCCCCCTCAAAAAAGCAGTGGATGTGGCAGTAGCCCTAGTAGAATGAGGCCTGATCCCAGCAGGAACATCCTTCCCATGATGAGAATAACAAAAAGCAATACATTGACCAATCCACTTAGAAATAGTCTGCTTTGAAACAGCTTTCCCTTGTGAACTCAAAGCAAAGGAAACAAATAACTGTTGACTCTGTCTGAACTCTTTAGTTCTGCTCAAATAATAACGTACCTGTCTGTGGATATCCAAAGAATGCAAGACTTTTTCCCCCTTATTTTGGGGATCAGCATAAAAAGTAGGCAAATGAATAGACTGGTTCAAGGCCACATTAGAAATCACTTTAGGCATAAAAGTAGGGTTAGTTCGCAAAGAAACTCTATCCTTATGGAATATCAGAAAGGGTTCAACTGCCATGAGTGCCTGCAATTCAGATACCCTCCTAGCAGAAGTAATGGCCAACAAAAAAGCAGTCTTCCAAGACAAAAACTTCAATTCAGACGAAGCTGCAGGTTCAAAAGGAGGTAAAGTAAGCTTCTCCAACACAAAATTGAGATCCCAGGAAGGAGTAGGAGCTCTACGTGGGGGTGTTATATTCTTTACCCCTCTAAGAAATTGTTTGAACAAAGGGTGAGAAAACAAAGGAGGGTCACAATCATAGTGAGCAGAAATGGCTGCAGCATGAACCTTCACAGAAGAGAATGACAAACCCTTGTCCAGTAATTCAGTAAGATACTGCAGTGCAAAACTCAAATTAGGCACTGAAACATCAAAGCCCTTTGCTGTGCTCCAAAGAAAAAATCTCTTCCATTTATCAGCATAAACTTTTCTAGTACTAGGCCGCCTGGCTTCCAAAATGACATCTAAAACCTGTTGAAGAAGCTGAGACCCCACCGGCTCCATTACAGAATACGCCAGGCTGTTAGATGCAGGGACTGCACCCGAACATTGAGAAAATGATTGTTTGACTGGGACAACAAATGAGGAACCTGTGGCAAAGGCCAAGGAGGCTCCTGAATTAAACTCCTCAGCAGAGGATACCAATGCTGACGTGGCCAATCTGGTGCTATTAGAATCATGCAAGGCTTGTCCCGCCTGGCTTTCAAGAGTACCTTGGGAAGAAGAGGCAGAGGGGGAAAAGCATAAACGTGAAGGTTGTTCCAACTGAAAGATAGAGCATCCACTTTCCAAGCATTTGGGTGGAACAACTTTGTGCAAAATTTTGGCAGTTGGAAATTCAGTGGAGAAGCGAACAGATCTATGTCTGGAGCTCCCAAAGCCACGGTCAACTGTTTGAATACCTGAGGGTCCAGTTTCCACTCGTGGGGATCCACAATTTGCCTGCTCAATACATCTGCTAGGGAGTTCTGTGCTCCTGGCAGAAACCGTGCTTGAAGATTGATGTGCAAACTCAGAGCAGTCTCCCACAAAATCATTGCTTGTCTGCAAAGAGGGTAGGAATGGGTTCCCCCCTGCTTGTTGATGTACCACATGACTGTTGTGTTGTCTGTTTGAATCAACACTTGTCCCGGCTGAAGTAGGTCCTTGAAGGCTATCAAGGCAAATTGGACTGCTAACATCTCCTTCATGTTGATATGCAAATGTAGTAGTTTGGGAGGCCACGTGTCTTGTATCCATTTTCCATTGAAGTGTGCTCCCCAAGCCAAGTCCGAGGCATCCGTCGTTAGGATCTGACTCGCCTCTGGTCGGATCACAGAGAGTCCCTTGTTTAGGTGACATTCCTGAGCCCACCACAAGAATTCCTTCTGGATGCAAGGTATAATCCGAATGACAGTGTCCAAACCGTGGCAGTGTTGAGTCCACACACTTTTGAGATACCATTGTAGCTTCCTCATATGCAGTTTGGCATTGGGAAGTACTAGAATGCAAGATGCCATGAACCCCAAGGCTTGAAGGACTGTCCTTGCAGTCAGCCTGGACATTACTGATAACTGCTGGAAGTACAGATGAAGAGTTCTTTGTTTGTCCGGGGTCAGAAATACCATCTGAGAAGCTGTATTCAGTCTCACACCCAGAAAGCACATGTCCTGAGAGGGCACTAGACTGGACTTTATTTCGTTCACAGAATACCCTAGGCACCTTAAAACTGCCATTACATACTGGAGATGTTGAAGTAATTTGTCCTTGTTTTGAGCACGAATCAGGCAATCGTCCAGATAAGGATAAATTTGTATTCCTCTCTGTCTGAGGAAGGCAATTACAGGAGCCAGAACTTTTGTGAATACTCTGGGTGCAGTAGATAAACCAAAGGGCAATGCAGAGAACTGATAATGAGAAGTACCAGCCCGGAATCTCAGGAATCTCCTGCAGCTGGTTCTGATAGGGATGTGAAGATAGGCCTCTTTGAGATCCAGGGTTACCATCCAGTGATCTTTGCCTAGCATAGGCAGAAGTTGTTGTAATGTTAACATCTTGAACTTTGGAATGTCTAGGTAGGTATTGAGAATGGACAAATCCAGAATTGGCCTCCAAGTGTTTCCTTTCTTTGGCACTAGGAAAAGACGGGAATAAAAACCTAGGCCTACTTCTGATGGAGGGACCACCTGAATTGCCCCCATCTGCAAAAGTAAAGAAATTTGCTCCTGAGCCTCCATCCTTTGCTGAGGAGGCACATCCGGCATGCCTTTGAAAGGAGGAAAAGTGTGAAAATAAAACTTGTACCCGTGATTATATCCAACACCCATTTGTCTTGGGTGACCAAATGCCAGTTTTGTTTGAAAAGTCCCAACGTTCCTCCTAGAGGAGCTGCCAGTAAAGAAGGGTCTGGCAGCGGAAGATACAGGTCATTGGGTCTGTTTACGAAAGGGCTGACCCCTGCCCTCACCAGAAGACTGTGCAGGAGAACTCCAAGTCCTAGGTCTGAAAGAACCTTGAGTGTGGGCTCTGCCTCTAGCACGTCTAGACCTGCCCTTAGACTGATAATCCGAAGAAGGATAAGACCATCCTCTAGCAGGCCAATTCCTACTAAACTTAGGGGGCTGCACCTGCATAAAATCTTTGACCGCCTGCATAGACTTAGCCTTATCTTCCATCTTTTTCAAAACTGATTCCACAGGAGGACCAAAAAGTACTTCCGATTGAAGAGGAGCATCCAAAATCCGAGCCTTAACATGCTCTGACAAATTTTGATCCTTAAGCCAGGCATGTCTACGAATAACTGAACCTGTAGCAGCCACCCTGGATGTAGCCTGAAGAGCATCAAAACCACACTGTAAAGAATGCTTGCCAACTTGATCTGATGCATGAACCAACTCCTGGAGCTCCTTACACTCTATACCCTCAGATAAAGCATCCACCTTAGATTTCAATTGACCCAACAAAAAGTTCTGATACTTCAGCATATGAAATTGGCAATTCAGAGCCCTCATAGCTAACGTAGATGAGGTGTACACTTTTTTCCCTCACCTATCTAAAGCTCTAGAATCTTTATCCAAAGGAACTGGATTCTTAACCACAGAAGCCCTAATACCCTTCGGACCTTGAATAATAGTTTCCGGATCAGCTCTAGGACTCTTGTACAAATACTTATGAGCTTCTGGAACTCTATAATATCTGTCTGGCTTAACAGGGGCAGGAGGAAAAGAATCAGGATTAAGGGAAGATTCAGAAAAAACATCCTGAACAACATCTAAGACAGGAGGAATAGCCAAGGGCCTATGTTGTGGTAGAAACAAAATTCCCTAAGCCTCTTCCGAGAATCTGAAAAATCCTGGCCTTCCCACTTAAAATGTTCCCTCATGGAATGTAAAGTCTCAGAAAAAGAAAAATCCTCTGGAGGAGAAGCAGAAGGACAGGAATCCTCTGCATCCGAGTCTGAAAAAGAAGGGAAATCCTGAATTTCCTCAGCTGAGGAATCAGAGTAATCAGAGGAATGATCCATTCCCTCTAAATCTGCCTCCACCCTAGGCCTTTTCTCTGGGGGGGGGCATAGAACCCCTGATCAAAGTAATCAAGTCCTCCGCCATTTTCAACATATGTTTTTTAGGAACAGGGGCTGGACAGCTAGAACCATGACCAGGGCCAACAAGACAAGGTTTGGCCTTAGCATGGCCTTTAGCCACTGAAGTATAAGGCCTAATAACCTTCTGTAAAGATGGAACTACAGACACCTGAGAAGCACCCTCAGCTGGGCCTAAATCCTGAGAGGCCAACTCCTGCAAAAGTAAAGGTTCCCCCTGGGATTCAGCCGAACCCTCGGCAGGATCCACAGATTCAACCGAGGCTCCGAGAACAGGCGTCCGCAACGGACGACTCATCCGGTTTAGACTTCAAAGATTTATCTTTACGCTTTTTAGCGGTAGCAGGCGTCGGAGGATCCGACGGCATGTTATAGTTACACCTTTTACCAAAAACAAGCCTGGCACAGTCTAATCTCCTTTTAATGGTGCGCTTATTAAATCGAGCACAAAAGCGACACCCAACCACGTCGTGCTCAGGCCCCAAGCAAGGAATACAGAAAGAGTGATAATCCCTATGAGGTATCTGTTTCCCACAAGAAATGCAATTATTAACTTTTTCTGACATCCGGAAACTGAGGCAAGAAAAAGGCAAAGATTTCCCCAACGGGGTACTTAGCCCAACTTGGTCTTCGGTCTGAATCTCGAAAAATGACAATTTCAGAACGCCGAACGGCACTCGCAAACGCTGCTTCTGCTTCGGACCACGCGGCAAGAAAGACTGAGGATATGGCGTCGGTCATGCGCTTAAGTACTACTACGTACTGACGTCAGCTCCAGGTGACAATGACCGACGCCAGCCCAGCTCTTTGGTATTCGGGCCGATCGAGGACAGCGGACTACCCACAGGTTATGACTGCAGCAATGTGAGATGAAGAACATCAACACCCTCATTAGCTACCATAAAATGGTGAGGAAAAACGCTGAATTTTTTTCTCTGAATTCTGTATATTGGCACAGAATCACAAGACAGTAGAAGGCTATTCAGAAATCTCATCAAATCATATGAGGAAGAAATCTTCCATATGTGTGGTAGTTAACAGGAAGGGCGGTTGCATCCTGGGGGAATCTGCTTCTAACAGATGACTTATGATCACTCACCAGGAATAACCTCCCCACTGTCCAGGGTAAAGAGGAAACAAGAGATTACCAAATTCTGGGACCATGAGGAGTTAAGCTAAATATTGATGGAATGTAGTAAAAAGGATTCAGTTCTGGATGTTGTCCTAATCAAGGATTAATGGAGTCATGGATGTACATGTAAAGGTGGCATTCACCAAAAGTGGCCACACCACTTGTGATTTAGACAATGGGAAGGTATAATAATATACAAAGACAGACTTTTAGAATGTTTAAGAATGGTCTGTTATGATCTGGGTAAGACTAGATCTGTGCTGTTTATCAGACAGTGAATCATATGTATTAATGTAATCCAAAGCTTGATATACACATTTTTTCAATAATTTAACCAGAGAGCAACTATTAGCTATAGCTTGGTAGAGAGGGGTAGGGTACTTTGGAAAGTGGTATAATTAGTGCATGCTTAAAACTACGGGGGAGGATAACTTTTGTGGTTAGAGTAAAACTACAGAGTGAGAGAAATGCCTAATAATGGCCATTTGATGAAATCTGGGAAACAGAAAATGAAAGTCTGGTTTACACTTGAAGTTAATATTTTCTAGGAAAGACTACATGCTTGAATTAATGAATGACAAAGTATAGGACTCTAAAAGCTGCTATAAAGGTGTGGTAGAAGGAACAAGCGTGGTACTAGTAAAATGCACAGTAGGTGCTTCATTGGGAAAGCTGTTGGTTTCTTCTTAGGTTGTAAATAATTTTTGCTGAGCTATCTGTGATTGCATTTGGGAAACCCATTAGTACAGATATAGTCAATGGATTGCCAACGCTTCTTGGTTTCTCCTAGCAGCAATATTCAAACATTTTGCAGATAGGAACTTGTAGCCATATTAGTATTTATTCCCTTTTTTTTTTGAGTTTTAGGAATTCTGCCAATGTTATGATACCGTCAGTTTTTTTTCAATTAACCCAGGCCTTGTCTCTAATTTTATGTTGCTTAGGTGTGACCCATGATTACTTTTTCCAAGAGACTTTAGTGGAAGGAGTCAATCTTGCCTTGCAAGGATGTGAGAAAATTATACAAAGGTGCTAATGCAGTAGTAGGATGGTTGCATGTATAAAGTGAGGTCCAGTCTATGTGCTGCAGTAAGATTGTAAATATATCTTTTGATGAGTCAAGAATGGTGTGATCTGTAATGATTGCAAGGGGTCTTTTAACAGTTTTCATAGGTGTGCACTAGGCTAGTGACTCTGGAGCCTTTACAAGCCTAGCCCATAGGATTACCCTGGCATTGTGCCACATGATCTTAGTTCCCAGTGCCTCTGTCGAGTAGAGCCATTGAAGTGATCCCCAAGGTGAATTTTTCATTTCCCATCCACTCATCAAGAGTTCTCTTGAAGACGGCCAGTGAGATGCTCTGTTTGACATGTATGGGAAGTCTATTCCATAGCATGGGTAGTTTCTGCGTTATGAACCTGTCCCTCCAACATGTTCTGTTGATTGTGGTAATGAGGTTGAGGTCTCTGGAGTGTGTGGTGTGGAGGGATTGGGATTCCTTTAGATGTAGCATTTCTAACAGGGCTGGGTCAAACATGGCTTTGTAAGTCAAGCAGAGATCGCCTCTAAGTAGGCGATATGAGACAGAGAATAGTTGGAGTTTTTTGAGTCTGTCCATATAGAACAAGTGTTTAAGGCCTAGGATCCTTTTTGTGAGGTACTTTTGCGGCCTCTCCAGTTGTTGCAGGTGTCTAGTGAGGTACATGCCAAAGGGGGATTTGTACTCGATGATTGGCCTAATGAGAGAAGAGTAGAGGGAGACAATGACCTCTTTCTTCCTGGATGCAAAACCCTTAGTAATGAGATGTGCCACAAAGAAGGACTTTCTGACCACAGTGGCAATGTGGTGGTCAAAAGAGAGGTTGCTGTCAACCTGTGTTCCCAGATCTCTTATAAAGCCTTCTGTGCTCACTGGACTACCATCAATGTGGTAAATTCATGGGAACCGGGTTTTTCCCAAAGGGGATGACACATTTTTTGGCATTGAGCTTAAGGCCTTGGTTCTGACACCAGTCGTTGGTCTCAGTGAGGCCTTTCTGTAGGATGTCAATATCACTTGAGGAGTTGATAATAGCTCCCAACTTGCAATTATCTGTGAACTTTGTCAACCAGAGTCCCTTCATGTTGGCCTGGACTTCATAGAAGTAGACACCAAACCGGAGAGGACCCAGGACCGAACTCTGTGGAACTCCACTTGTGACTGGTCGGCAGTCTGACTTGAAGTCAGCTACTTTCACACTGTGTGTTCTATTTGTAAGCCAGTTTGCAACCCACCTAGTGATATAAGGGTTGATGCCTAGCTTACTGAGTTTTTCTATGATTCCTGAGTGGGGAATGGTATCAAAGGCCTTGGCCAGATCAAGGTAGGCTGTATGAACCACCTTGCCTTCATCCACACCTCTGGTGACGTGACTGACTCAAAGAAGTCAACCAAATTGAGCAGGCATGATCTACCCTTCACAAAACCAAACTGTGTGGGATCCAGAGTTTGGAGATTCCCTATATCCTTGTTTATTAGGTCCATGATGATGAGTTCCATTGCTTTGCATATCAGACTTGTCAGGCTAATGGGGCAATAGTTCCCAGGGTCTCTAGTCACTCCTCCTTTGTGGAGAGGTATGACTGTAGCAGTGTGCCATTTGGTAGGGACAAAGCCTGAGGTGAGGCTGTGATTGAACAGGGCACACAGGTGAGGTGCCAATTCACTCTGTAGTTCATGTAGAACACAACCAGGGATACTGTCAAGTCCCATAGAAGTTGTATTCTTGGCCTTGGACAGTGCTGTTTTAACCTGTGCAGCAGTAACACTGGGTGCCTGGCAATCTACTGTTAATGTGACAGGTCCTTTGGGGGGGGTTAAGTTGGCATTGAATCTATCGGCCAGTATAATATCTCTATTTATATTATACTAATTATATACATTATATTTTCAGGGACTATGTAGTTATTGCCAGGTACTGACTGCTCAGTGAGGGTGGACAGATAAATGGTAGTCGTCTTATCAGAAATAACTACCACATTAAGCATGGTACTCCTAACTGAGGCTAAATTTCATCTAATCCCTTTATTTATGACTTGTTTCAGAATTTTCAAATAAAGATATTTGTTTAGCTGACAATCTGGTGGACCAGACCATTATACATTCAGCTCACCAATAATTACAAGCTACTGACCCTTAGTTAAATCCATTATGGTGTAGATGTTTTTATAGTAACATTTAATGGAGAAAGGCAGAATATGAATAATAGCCAGCAGAAGTTTTGCTTTCCTGTTTATCAAAATTTGTAACAATAATTGGGGCTGTTGTCTCTTGTAGCTTTGCTCTTAGGAATAAGTTAGACTGGACATTAAATTAACAAACCAGACAGTAAACAACAATTATATTCACAAGAAAATTTGGAGAAGATCCACTTGTTTTCTTTAAGCCATGTTTCAGAAATGGAGACCACAATTCTTACATTCGAACACATATGATTCTAACTGTGCCCAGTAGCTTTTAATACTATGTATACATTAATGCATATTACACAGAATGTCCAAGTGATGGCCGATGGGGAAGAAGTGTGCTGACCTGGACATGAGGTGGCCCAGGATTGGGTTATATATCTCCATATTTCACAACTAGAAGCAGTAGCAATACTATCTGAATGCAAACAAAACATACAAGGGTGCCACTAGAGGAGATATGGTGAAGTGTGATTCTACTGAAAATGTGAATCAAATTAGTGGTAGTGCAGACAAATGAATAGTGATGCAGAGATTTAAATATAGTAGCTTGACTGCTGGAAGGAGGTACAGCTGAGGTCAGCTAATCTGCGGTAATAATACTATTAACGACAATAAGACATGTTACTGTAACAAAACAAGTTCTTAATGTAGGTACATTTTACTAACTGGGTTTGAACTGGAAGAATGAATATCTTGGTTATGTATGGTTAAGTTTTTATGAACTTGAGATGTTAAAGTGAGGTAAGATGCAGGAAGTGGTATAACGAGGAAAAAGGGAAAGATTTAGAATATGAGGGAGAAGTTACTGAGTATGCAGAAAATGATGTAAGGGTGGAGAGAAATGGAACTGGGGTAGAGGAGCAAAGGGGAATTATCCCTGACCATTCAAGCACAAATATTCAATGGAGTGTCTCAGGTACTTGCTAGTTAACTTTTTTTTTTAATTTCTACAACCACAGTTTGTGATACACACTGCAGCTTTTTAGCAGATGCCCTTGTGCTAAGGTTTAGACAGCAGCATCTTTTGGATGTTTTGCCACCCCTAGACAAGACTACCAGCATAATGCAGCACTATACTGTCAATTATAGGACAGTAGGGAGGGGGCAAACAGCATGCCCCTTTTCTCTACAAGCAGGATTTTCTTTGTTTCTTCATTCCCCTTTACTGATGCACAACCAAGCAATTCTTCTGTTTTAGTCCCTACAAACCTTTGATATTATATATACAATTTCTCAAAATGTTTGTTAGGCTTCCTATTGAAATGTCGGGACTTGAAATTCTGATTCTCAACATGGCAGAAAAAAAAATCCAGGAGAAAAACAATCATCAAATATCTATTTTCTCCTTTAAATTAAAAGTTATGTTCTTACCATAACTAAGCATCTGTGTTGTTCATTTTCATTCTTCCTCAATGTATGGGTTCGGACCTGACTCAGCCTCTAGGGCAATGATAACATTGATATTTCCTCTTCTGCCTCTGGAGGAATTGTCATCACATAGATCTTGGAAAGGTCCCTGAGATTTCTGGATCCCCATTATCTTGCCACCTCTCTGATTCCTAAAAAAGGTTCATTGAGGCATAGAAAACATGATTCCTATGGCAGACAGACTCTTTCCATCTTGTTTACTGAGGGTAAGCATCTCTTTTTCTGATGGCTCAAACAAGAAAGTGCCATCAAATGGGGCATTAATAAAAGATGTCTTAAGGGGTTCCCCAAAGTTGTAAAGCTGCATCCAGACATATTTCCTCATGGCAAAACCTGAACCAGCTACTCGTGAGGTGCCTTCAGCTGTGTGAGAAACATGTTACTGAAGCATTTGATGTGGACAAAAGAGTGGCCAGTTGAGAGGATGTCCATTTGAAAAATTCAGCAGACAAGGACACAGAGAGTATTTGAAAGCTCCTTGGTCAAATCTCACTGAAGCAGAATGAAAAAAGAAGTTAAGTGCTCACCATAACGTTCCATCTGAGTAGTTCTACTTCATTTGTCTTCAACCTGTGGGATACCGGATCCGTATCGGATCCAAGCCAGCAACCTTACTAGCATCTGCTCCAAGCTTCTCCCATTACCCATAATACTTCTCCACTACCTTTCAAACCCCAGATCGAGTTTGCTGAATCTTATACTGATAACCTGACCTGAAAAAATACTTGTAACCTATAACTGCACCCCGTAGGCTGTTCATATGACAAGATCCGGGGAAGGAGGGAGGGACGGTTGAAGACAAATCAAGTAGAACTACTCAGATGGAACGTTATGGTGACTACATAACTTCTTTATCTGAAGTATTACTTCATTTGGTCTTCAACCTGTGGGACAGAGTCCCCAGCTACTAAACTCCTGGGTGGCCGTCATGGAAAGATATTCCGGAGCACCACGGAACCAAAGAATGTTCTCCTTCTGGAAGTCAAATCCAATTTGTAATGAGAAATAAATGTATGAGATGGGGACCAAGTAGCTTCAGAACAAATATCATCCAAAGAGACTCTAGACCAAATGGCCGCAGACGTAGCCATGGATCTAGTGGAATGAGCTCCCACCTGACCCAGAGGAGACATGCCTTTGTCCTTATAGACCTGAAGGATGCATGAAGAAATCCACCTAGCAATAGTGACGTTGAAGACAGGTTCCCCAGAAAGGTTTATAGAAGGATACAAACAATTGATCAGATTTACCGGAAATATTTTGTCCTGTGTAAATAGAATCGCAACTGTCTATGAACATCCAGCAGGTGGAGTTTGTATTCCATCTTATTAGCAAAATTAGGAAAGAAAACAGGTAAATTGATAGGCTGATTGATATTAACTGGTGAAGCCACCTTAGGAAGAAAGGATGGATTGGTCCGAAGAGAAACCCTATCTTTGTGAAAAATCATATAAGGAACTTTGACGGACAAGGCCTGCAGTTCTGAAACCCGTTTGGCAGAGGTAATAGCCACCAGGAATGCTGTTTTCCAGATAAATATTTTAGATCTGTGGTTGCAGTAGGTTCAAAAGGCGGTGCGACCAGAGCTTGAAGAATAATAGTAAGGTCCCATGGGGGAACAGGATCCTTGACCGGGGGGGCGTAACTGAAAAGTCCCTTTAATAAAAGCCTTACACAGCCTGGAGGAGGCTAGAGAGGCAGAATTCTCACCCACATGAAAATGAGAAATGGCAGCCAACTGAACCTTGACAGTAGAAGAACTAGCTCTGTGTTGAAAAATATCAGCTAGAAAATCAAGAATGGCAGGAGCTGTGAAGGGGTCTAAACTCCTTTAGGAGGCCCAAAAGGAAAAACGTTTCCATTTGCTGCGATAAACCTTCCTGGTAGAAGACTTATGAGCAGCCACCAAAATAGACCTAACTGAGGAGGATAATCCATGAGTCCAAGCAATTACTGGAACTGGAGCAGCTAAGCTGTGAGCTTCAAACTGTCCAGATTTGGATGAGAAACCCCCGATGGCTGTGAAATCAGATCCTGAATGGGATCCAAGATCCAAGGAGTAGCCAAAAGGAGAGACAAAAGAAAGCTTTGCTTCCCAGTCGACGAGCTTTCTGTAGAAACCTCTGAATAAGAGGTACTGGAGGGTATGCATACAGAAGACTGGGAGGCCAAGCATGGACTACAGCATCTCTGGGGGACTCCCCCAGCAGGGGTTTCAGAGTGAAAAACTCGCTGCACTTCGCATTGGAAGGAGAAGCAAAGAGATCACAGCAAGGCTGACCACACTCGAGGAAGATCTGCTCCGCTACTGAAAGATTCAGAGACCACTTGTAAGGCATCAGAATAGTCCGACTCAACCGACTCAGTGCAAGATCTTCCTGACCTCGGAGAGAGTAGAAAACCTGAGGATGCATGTCTCTCATCTACCATTCTCATCTTCCAATGGCGGAATCAGTGTTGAGGCCCAAAGATTCAATGGTGGCGACCATAATGCTTCTCCTGTGTGCCCGGTTACTTATGAGAATTCTTAGTGGACACTAGCGGCACAATGGTCCCTGTTGGAACTTCCATTGTCATATCCAGTACAATTCAGTCAAGTCTGTCGGCCGTCCCTCATATAGTGGATGTGTTCTCCAGACATTTTGGAGGGACAACCCTTTGTTCCAGCCCCTGCCCAAGCCACAGTGACCACGGACGTCCATGCTGGAATGTGTGTTGAGATGAGAAAACGACCGGTGATCGCCCATTCCCACACTCTCATGGCCTCGTGACAAAGGGGGTAAGATCTGTTCCCTCCCTGTTTGTTGCTATACCAGACCACTGACATGTTGTCTGACTGAATTGCAATGGTTCCAGGAGGAAGAAAGGCGTGAAGGGCCTGCAACACTAAAAGGACCGCCCTCATCTCTAGAACATTTATGTGCAAGCTGGTCTCTACAGGGGACCACACAGACCTTGGACCGTCCTGCCTGAACAATGCCCCCTTTCCACCAGAGTTGGGAGGCGTCCGTGGTCACTGTGGCTTGGGCAGGGGCTGGAACAAAGGATTGTCCCTCCAAAGTGTCTGGAGAACACATCCACTATATGAGGGACGGCCGACAGACTTGACTGAGTTGTATTGGATATGACAATGGAAGTTCCAATAGGGACCATTGTGCCGCTAGTGTCCACTGTAGAATTCTCATAAGCAACCGGGCACACAGGAGAAGCATTAGGGTTGCCACCATTGAACCTATGGACCTCAACACTGATTCCGCCATTGGAAGATGAGAATGGTAGATTAGAGAGACATGCATCCTCAGGTTTTCTACTCTCTCCGAGGTCAGGAAGATCTTGCACTGTAAAGTATCTATCCTTGCACCAATGTAGTCTATCACTTGTACAGGATCTAGGAGTGATTTGGATACACTGATTGTGATCCCCAAATGCAGAGCAAGGATCAAGAAATAATCCCTGGTTTGAGAGAGTAGACACCTGGTGGGAGCAGTGAGGAGCCAATTGTCCAGGTATGGATACACCTGAATCCCCTGAAGCCTCAGATGAGCCGCTACCACCACCATCACTTTGGTGAACACCCTGGGGGCTGTGGTGAGACCAAAGGGTAGGGCTCAGAACTGGTAATGATTGACTCCTAGCCGCAAGCGGAGGAACCTCCTGGAGCTTCTGTGCATTTTTATGTGATAGTAAGCATCCTGGAGGTCTAATGAGCACATCCAATCGCTCTCTTGCAGGTACGGCATGATGGACTGTAGTGTGACCATCCGGAACTTTTCTTTCGCAACTGACAGGTTCAGGGTAGATAGGTCCAGAATGGGCCTCGAGTCCCCGTTTTCTTTGGCACCAAAAAGAACCTGGAGTAGAAGCCCGATCCGGACTGATATGGTGGGACGGTTTTGATGGCTCATTTTTCTAGCAGCTTGGAAATTTCCTGTGCTGCTGCCTCCCTTTGTGTGGGTGGTACTTCCAGGAGGTGTTTGGGAGATTTGGGGGGACCCACAAAGGGGATAGAGTATCCTCTGTATGTGATCTGAAGCACCCAGCAATCTGATGTTATGGGCTCCCATGCCACCAGATGCAAGGACAATCGTCCCCCAACCATCTCCAGAGTAGAGCAGTCAGGCCACCCCTCAGGGTTACTGTCCGGGTCTGTCTGAGAAAGGTTCTCAAGATCCAAAATTCCTCTGTCCCCCTCTGCCTCTGGGGGAAGAAGAGCTGTGAGTGTCCCGGGAATACTGTGACTTCCAGAACCACATCCTCTTTTGCCTCTCTGGTTCCAGGAAAAAGACCTTTGAGGGTTCGAGAAGCAGATCCCAACGGCAGACAGTGTCTTCCCATCCTTCTCACTCTGGACTAACATCTCCTTGATGGTCTTACCAAAAAGAGTAGAGCCATCATAAAGGGCACTGGCAAAGGACACCTTGAAAGGTTCCGAAAGTTGACATAATCTGATCCAGGCGTTGTGCCTCATGGACACGCCAGACACAGTCACCCTAGCCGCTCCTTCAGCAGCATGTGAAAGGAATCGCATGGATGTGTTGGGAGACTGCTTTCGAAGTGGCCATTCTCGGAGAGAATGAGTCCCAGACCTCCTGTGACATGGACTTAAGGAGAGACTCCACCAGCTCCTTTACCAGGTTGCATTTGAGTCTTGTTACACGGGCCAGGTAGTTCAGTGCCCTAATAGAAAAGGTAGCTGAAGCATAAACCTGCTTCCCTAGGCGGTCCATCATCCGTGACTCTCGGTCAGGAGGATGAACCGAGGAACTCTCCTGGGCTAGTTCCTTCTTTGTGGCTGCTGCTACCACCATAGCATTTATGGGGAAGCCCTTGTTCCATGCTGGCCTATCCGAAGGTGGACTCAAAATCTTGTCAGGCCTTTTGGGAAATGGTTCCATGGTGTCTGGCTCCTTCCATGCCCACAAGGTGACCAGGTCCACCAATGGATCTGCGGGAGTGGACACTCAGGAAGTAGATGGGCCTGTACCGAAAGCTTCCAGGAACATGGACTCGTCAGAAGAAGGTCTGGGGGCAAACCAACCTCCCCGTTGGTGGAGGATTTCCATGATGTCTCCAAAGGAGAGATCCTCGGGAGGTGACCTGGGGGAACCTTCCCCATCATCCAAGTCCATATCCTCGGTGAGGGACTCGGGGGGGAGTCCAAGTGCCTCCTCTTGCACGTATGCTTGTGGGGCTCTCCGAGGGGAACTCGCAAGCCACTTTTTCCTCAGGGGGAACCGTCTAGCACTCCTCTAGTATGGGCTGTCCCTCTGGTAAAATGATGGGAATCATAGAAAGAGCCGAGGGGGTCGGAGCAGAGTCTGAGGGGATAGTCAGGGGTCTCGATGCAGTGGAGAGAACCCTTTCTACTACGTTGAACGCTGAGGGAGAACGAACCTCCTGTAGAACCAATAAAGAGTCCGGTCTCCCCAGGTCTGATGAGAGAATCGGAGCCAGGCCCGAAGTGGACAGAGCTCCGAGGGAGGGAAATTGGCCCGACAAAGGCGGAGCCAATGAAAAAAGTTCCACTCCCTCGGATCTGACACCCAAGCTCTGGCTCTGAGAGCAGCGTGGATCTGAGCTGGTCGGATCTGACATGCTCCAGGTAGCTGTCGGCATTGAGGAAGCAGGTACCGTCGGTGCTGACCCCCTGACTAAAGCCATCCTCGGATCTGAGTACTCCGAACCCAGTGGACAGATTGGAGAATGAGAAATCGGTTGAAAAAAAAGGAAGCGAGCTCCCGCTTCTTGAGGGAGAGGGGGCTGGCAAGACCCCCATGTGGATCTGAGTATGAATGAACCTCCTCCTCATTTTAACCATGTTGACTTCCGATAAGGACTAGATGAACCTTGACAAGGCCACGGACTCCAACCTTGCGGGTCGGGGCACTGAGGCCCTAGATGGAGAGTGTGTCTCCTCCGGCTCCGGGGAAAATCTCGGAGATCAGAGCCAAGGGGAGTCACGTATCCTATGTGTCTTGACCGGTGAAGGGAGGTCTGGAGACCTCTTGCGTTCCTCTCTCGACTTCGGCTCTCTCTCCTTCTCTCTGCCCCTTTTCCACTCCGCTTCCGCAGGCTTTGGCACGGAAGATTGAGTCCCAGCCTGGGAGGGAGGAGAATCAAGGGCAAGAGAAGGAGAGGCTGCCACAGCAGCTGCTGTGACCGAAGCCAAAGATGAGGCAACCGCCTCAGAAGAGGGAAGAAGGCCTTTCAGGGCCAACTCAGCATTCCTATCCTTGATTGCGCATGGGCTAAAACCCGCGATACAGTGTAGTCTGTACTAAGATGGGCCACGCCTAAGCACATTACACAGGGAGTGTGGCCATCCTCAGGGGATAACTTATGGCCACACTCAGTAAATCTTTTAAACATCGGCTTATCAGCCATAGTATCAGTGGAAAAAAAAAAGAAAAAAATATTATTTTCCTCACTGAAGTACCCACTCACCACTCTCACACACAGAACACACTGAGGTGGGGGAGGAGAAGCAAACACACTCACAAACGACTCTAAAACTAAGCTAACATCACTAAAATATAGAACACTCGATGCACCAAGTAAGGGGAGGAGAAAGGGGAGCCTACACTATCACTTACCTAATTTAGAGAGAAAAAGAGACTTTCTAAGACTAACACCCACTTACTACCCAGAGATCTGAAGATCATGATACTTCAGCTAGTCACAGCAAACGAGATCTGAGTGTTGGAAGGTAGTAGAGGTGTATTATGGGTAAGGGGAGGAGCTTGGAGCTCAGAGCAGATGCTAGTAAGGTTGTTGGCTCGCATCCGATATGGATCCGGTATCCCACAGGTTGAAGACCAAATAAAGTAAACTACTTCGGATTGTACTTGGTAATTCAGTGACCTCAGGGCAAAGGTTGTGAGGCAAAAACTCATTTTCCAAACCTGTCAAATGCTAAATTGCCTGTTACGGATTTGGACAGCAGAGCTCTATTCCGCTAACTCTTTCTTGGTGGCCACCACCACTACCATAACATCAACTGGGGCCTCTTTGTTCCAATGTGGTCTGTGTGATGGGGGTGGGGTAAAAATTTGTTGCGTCTTTTAGGTATGGGTTCAATGTTATCTGGTTCCTTCTAAGCCTGATGGACAGCTAAATCAATAAGTTCATATGCTGAGGTGTGTGTGTGTGTGTGTGTGTGTGTGTGTGTGTGTGTGTGTGGTTAACATAAGATGTAGATGGATCAGAACCAAAAGCCTCCAAACAAAAACACTGATTCTTCTGGTGAGGGGTTTTGGGAAGACCAACCACTGTTCTGTTTCAAGATCTCTAGAATACCTCCAAAGGAGATGGTCATCTAGTGGTGATCTGGAGGACCCCTATCCTTCATCAAAATCAGTGTCCTCCATAAGAGACTCCAACGGGGAGACGATGTGTCTCCTTTTACACATTCTCTTCCAATGTACCTCCTCCGTGGGATGTTGAGGTGAGGTGTCTGAAGAGAAGGGAAGTTCCTCTAATGCAACTGGCTAGACACTTATTGGTTCTGGCTGTCCCTGTGGAACAGACCTGAGCGACTCAGAGCTAGGAATCGATGGGGGAAGGGAGTAGGATTTGAAGCATGACAGGGCAGTTCTCTGTGGATAGAAAAGCTCTTTCCAACACCTCGACAGCAGAAGAACCCAGAGAGACCGGGTCTATATTAGATCACTAAATGCTTAGTTGAGCAAACGGTGATTAATTGACCCCATGTAAGCGAAAGCTTACAAAACCGAATTGTCAGAACAGCGATTTTTTTCCAAGGGAAACAAAATCACTGTTCCCAAAAAAAAAAAAAAAAAAAAAAAAGCACATTAAAACATCAGATTAAGTGGGGGACTGTGCCCCTACTTAAATATACCAACTCCGAGACCACACTACAGTGCCGAAAACAGCAAAGTACCAAAGCGGCCAAGCAAATTCTTTCCCAGGGAAAGAATTCGCTTACATGCAGCTTCGATATTATGCAGTTTTGATTTTGTCAGTTCGACCAAAACACATTTGAAAACATGCATCTTTGGTCTGCTGATAGGAACCTGAGAGACCACAACTTGCCTCCTTGGAGCCAAAACTACTGATGAAGGCAGGTCTAGACCTCCCGCTCAGATCCACGCTTTGGGGGTGGAATTGGATCCGAACTGTCCAGGGCTGAGGCTCTGAGAAGAAGGGACAGATCATACAAAATCGGAGTTGAGCCTATCCCCTTAGACCCGATGAAGACACTTCAGCTCCAAGACACATTCTGATCCAATGGTACTGGAGCAGAACTAGCCAAGGATATAATCAGAGTGGAAGAAGATGCTTTCCTGGGATCCAACACTGGACCTCTGAGGGATCTCGAATCCTGCGGCTCCATAATCATAGGATGGATCAGAGAAGGAGAGGAAACAGCTTTAGAAAATGTTGGTCTACTCACAGATCCAGTAGGGGATGGAGTTGATAAGACCTCCCCATCTGGATCTGAAGTCTGAGAAACTTCTGCATCATCCTATCCACGTCTGCTTCTGATAAGCTCTTGAAGGGATGTAGATGAGGAAGCAGAAGGAGGCCATGAGTGCTTCTTTGGGGGTCTGAAGCAACCATGAAGGTGGGGCTAGGTGATTTTACATCTGCAGTTTTTACAGTTAGTTACAGTTTAGTTAGTTTTACACAGGGACTGTTTTGCTTCCAAATAATCTTTAATTAACCTTCTGTGCATTGGTTTAGATTTCAGATTGGCAGAATTATCTAGCAACAAATTAACCTTTATAATCCCATGATCACTGCACATCAATGATGTTAAAACTTGACTTGAAGTATCAGTAATTTCTTTAGGAACACAAACAATGACTAGTATGTTCCATCCCCTGGTATTTTTTTTTTTACAATCTGAAGGATATGTTGTTCCTGATTATACAATGTGAATAATTTCCTTACCAACGTTGTTGAATCAATATTATTCCAGCCTGTTTCTGGCAAATTTAAGTCTCCAGCTAATATTCTTCCCTGCTGTGTGTCATGCAAGAAATGTATGAATTCCTCTAGGTCATCTGCACTTGACTTTGGTGGTCTATACACTCCAACAATTGTTATATGCTCCTGGGTTGTCTTTACTGTCACAGTTACACAGTCTGTAGTATTGGTGTTATCACGGAACATGTAATAATCACGTCTCATAAATATTTTTAATCCCTTTCATAACACCTCAACCTGATTTTTTTTGTTAGAATCTCTGTTCTCTGTTACACTAAAAACGTTTAAATCCTGAAAGAACTGGTTTCCAGTCATTGTTCTTTAACCATGTTTCACAAACAATAACAGCATCAATCTTGTAGGAACACAGCAAATTTTCCAATAAAAAATGTATTATTAATGCTTCTAGCAACAACCATCAGAATATGCATCAAATGTTGCTATCTATGAACTATTAAATTTTTGACCTGGCAAAAACCCTGCCTAATGTTTGTCAAATATTGCAAAATATCTGCTGCAAAAATTCTCTTCCTTGATGTTGACAAATGCACAATATCATGTCTGAACATGTGTACCCAAAACTAGGCTTGGATGCTCTATACATTTCCATTTTTTAAAACAGGACATTTTTCCATGTAGGTATTTACCCAAAAAATATTTTCATTCACAGTGACCCGACTATTCTTTCTAAAGGTGATTTGTGAAAAATACGTCCTAACACCAGTCGGTTCCATACCAACAGTTAGAGAAGCCTTCTGGATGACATCATGTGTACTGACATGAATAAAAACGGATGCATACTTCCTTATATTAAGGTATTCCAAGGCTTGTCTCACATCTTCTACTTTTGCTCCTGGCAAGCATAACACTATTCAATGTTCATTATCCTCTCTGCAAATATAAACATTAGTTCCTCTAACAATTCAATCTCTAGTTACAAGAATATCTTTGCTGACCAGCTCTGAAATATCATCAGCTTCTAATACTGTAATATCTGCTGTATCAATTGTTATAAAGGACAGATCTTCATCATCATTAGTCTTATTAATCCCACTGTTTCCGTTGTGTATTAAATTCTTATCCAGCTGGCATTGTAAATCCACAGTTTGAGCCATGTAGTCAACATCTGTCTTTCTATTCTTTTTTCTTACAGTAATGTTCATCCATACTTCCATGTTCAGTTCTGATTTCCACCTTTAAACCTGCCCATTGCCTCTTTTTTGTACCTTCCCTTTCGTAGACTGAAGGTTTTTAGATAGAAAAATAATATCATTCCCTGTAACTTGTGTGTTACATAACAAAGCAGTGTCCTTTTTGGGTCTATATTAGAACATCAAAGTTTCAGAACTTTGAATGTTCTAATATCGAACCCTATTCAGCGAACGCTGAAAATAGCGAAGCTGCAGAAAACTGAATTTTTTCCCAGGAAAGAATTTGGTTGTTCGTTTCTGTCGCTTCGCTATTTTCAACACTGTGGTGGAATGTTACGGGTCGGGTTCAGGTAAGTGTGTGATTGTGTGGACGTGAGGGTTAGGGCAGGTTAGGTGAGTTAGGGTTAGGGCACGGGTCAGGTAAGTGCGCGATTGTGTGGACATGAGGGTTAGGGCGGGGTAGGTGAGTTAGGGTTAGGGCGCGGGTGAGGTAAGTGTGCGATAGTGACAGACCTTAGGGTTAGGGTTTGGGTTAAGGTAAGTGGACAGTTAGTGGTGTATGTACAGTTTAGTGTAGAGTTAGATGTAAGATTTTAGGTGTATGTGTGTGGATTGCTGTTTGTTTGGTGTGCTTGTGTTGTGTGCATGTGTTTCGGAAGAGCGAATATTTCCCTAGGAAAAAATTTGCTGTTCTTAATGTTCAATGTTGTCAGCTTCTGCTGAACTGGGTTCGATATTAGAACATTCGAAGTTCTGAAACTTTGTTCTAATATAGATCCGTCTTTTTTAGTATGTATTCTCTTTACTTTGCAGACATTAAATCGGTTTCTTTTTCCTCCTTGTTATTTATTGTGAACTTCTTCCTTTCCTCCTTTTTTTGTTTCCTTCTAAACAAACCGGATCCCCAGATTGTTGAATACTTGCATCCAGAATTTCAAAGTTGTCAGGGGAATCATCTTGTTTCACAGGGGTTGGATGATCTTTGCAGACAATCATTTCCTAAATGTGTTCTATTTGTTCTTTGCTTAACATTATTTATCTCATCAGTCCAGTCATTAATATATGAAACAACAGTTTTCCAAGCCATGCCAATTGCACAAGTGCAATCATCATCAAGTCCAGATTTACTTCTGACAATGGTAAGCAAATCATCTAACTTTAGACACAAGGAACTGAGCCCCAGTGTTAACAGCTGTTACCTTTAAATATGCTTAGCATGTATTACACTGTACAAGATATTTGTGCATTAGCAAATCATTAACTGCATACTCATTTAAGGAATCCATATTCAGCTTCAAATGAATAAAATACTGTAAAAGAAAAGAAAATAATCAAAATCAGTAACCACAGAATTCAAAGTGAAATTAAATGAACTTCTATGAAAAAAAAAGTAAATCACACAAGCAATATACAACTAACTACTAAAATAAGTACAGTAAAGTTGTTCTGACCATACAAGTTCTGCAAACAAGTCAAAAGCTGCAATTATTTTACTTCACTATCGCTCGCAGTCACACTTATTTTTTAACAGTAAAGATCAACAAATCACAACCCAATGTAAGATTGTTTAAATATGCTCAGGATTTTCTTCTCAGAAGTCTGTCTGAATTTATAGCTGTCTATGCCCCTTGGGGTAGCTAGAGCTTGCCTCTCTAAAACCTATCCCTTTCTAACAGCCAACAGTGAAATTAAAGGTAAAGCAACAACATATGAATCTAAGTAAATCTTGTTAACAAGCTACCCCTTCCTACCTACAAACAGTGAAAAACAGTGATAAACTATAAATTCAAATAAAACTTCTCTTACTAGTCAACTCCACAGTAAATCACAAACCAAGGCAGAATACTTTAGATATGCTCAGGGTAACATAAAGCAGAAAGAACAGACTCACCCTAACACCAGCGAGAGAAACTTAGAGAGAGGATAGATTACTAGAGAAGAAAACAGAAAATATCAATAAAAATGTTGTAACTCACAAGACCAATAATAGCTCAAGAGTCTGGAAACCGGCATCTGTTCTCAAAGGCAGCAAACTAGATCTGAGGCTTTGGGGATGCATTAGAGCATTATGGGTACACAGAGGAGCTTGAGGGCTGGATCCTAAGTCTGGAATAAGTAGCCGAGTCTGATCCAAGCCTATACGTTGAGGAAGATTGAAAAGGACAACATCAGATCTTCTTTTTTGCCCATACACCCCCGCAGCCCTGAACTTATATATACATATATGAGCTCTGAGATGGCCATACCTCAGAGGAAAAGGGTATATTCAGAGAACTGGAAATCTCAGACGTACTGTATGCAAGTCCAGATTTTTGGCAGTTCAGTCTCCACATTACAGGACTCACTCATGGAAGTCCCAGTGTTTTAAATGATTACCTGTTTGTTGAATAAAATCAACCTTCCTGGAGTCCATTATCTCTTTTGTGGGATTT
Source organism: Protopterus annectens (assembly GCF_019279795.1). Lineage (NCBI taxonomy): Eukaryota > Metazoa > Chordata > Ceratodontiformes > Protopteridae > Protopterus > Protopterus annectens. The sequence goes on from NC_056742.1 coordinate 96,480,473, forward strand.
CCTATCGATATTACTTATTATCGTTATTATTATTATTATTATGAGACAAAGAATCACAAATAATTTTGTAAACCAAATCAAACGAAACAATGAATTGATAAAATATTATAAAATACAATACACTTCTATGTAAAAGGTGACTAAGGCAAATGAAAAAAAAAAAAAAAAGTATGACAGAGGATTTTCCTATTTGTCCTACTTGTACAGTAGGCAGTCCCAGTGTGGACAAATATTTCCTGTACGAAGAAGCCACCTGATGGTGGAAAATTCTGACTTCGGTGACTTGCAAAATGATATACACTTCAGCAATATGTGGGTAGTCCTGAGTACAAAGGGTCTAAAAGGATTTATGATTAGTAAAAAGTTCATTATTAAAAAATATTCTAAAAATGCCAAAATTAAACATGCACCTCAAGACATTTTAAAACAATGTACTCATAACCTTTGTTGTTAAAAATAATCTTAAGTTCTGTTTGCCATGCATGACTAACTGGAATTTATTCAAAAAGTTTTCAGGAATTTCCTTATTTATTTTCAACCCAGTAAGAAAGTCTTACTGTAAGTACTAACAGACAGCAGCAAATTAACACTAAAGAAAAACAAATGGTCTAATTTACCACCAGACTACTATATAGCTTAGCTTAGTTTTTAGTAGAATTATTACAGTCTCACCTCCGTATTCGATGGTCTGCCTCTAACACAACATACTGAGGTAGTTGGGTTGGTGTAACCTGAAAGACAGTGATAAGGACCATCAGTAATAATCTTCACTGTCATTCACAACAGGATTTATTGTACCATACTTACAGCATTAGGCTTTTCATGTTTAACTCGTCATCCACATTAAAATATGTCCGTAACAAATTTAATGTGTCATACTCATGAAATAACAGTTGCAAGAGTACTCATAATACCAAATGATCTTTGAAATGGCTCCCGGAGCAAATGCAGAATGTACTGTTTTCAATTTGTACCTTTTTACACAGCTCTTCTAAAAATATGACAGCTCTTCTGAAAATATGGAGTCTTCACACTTGCAGGGGCATTTCCTTTTTAAATCATATATGCAATCCCAGTTGCTAAGGTTACAGAATATGCACACCTCAAAAGACCCCAGTTACTGATGCCAACACAGACCCAGTTCTGCCCGCAAGAAAAAACACCATATTGCAAAATAAGAAAACAGATAACTTTGTTAAAACAGACATTTCTACTGCAGTCTGTATATATAAAGCAGGAATCAGTATAAATACCAACAATGGGCCACAGAAAAAGGGTGAAGTAAACAAAATACAAGCTCACACATTTTTGGCACTTTACTCCGCAGGGTTTATAGAGAGGATGTAACACCAGTTAATACTCAAGCTGTACTTTTAACACCCCAAAAGTGGTGAGAATTGCTGAAAAGGCAGCATGGCTTCAAGACCATCAAGCAGCATCCTCACAAAGGCCTCCTTACTCCTGCAGTTCAACTTCAGATCATAGTACATGGTGAAGATATGCAATGATGATCAGTGACCACCTTGTCACAACTGTCCACTGTGGACACAGTCCTGAAACAAACACTAAAAGCAGCTGTCCCCCACCCCCACCTGCGTGGCTTGCCCTTAAGTAGCATCGGCCAAGGACAACTTAACTTTTTGGTGGAAACAATGAAACAGTGTGAAAGCCACCTGGGGAATGCCTATGTGGTCATCTGAGCCATGCTAACAGCAAAATGTCCAAATTAAGGAACTGCTTCAAGAAAGGGAGGAGTGGGGGGGTCTCCAGGCTGGGGACAAAGACATATAACAATAAAACTACCAGCAAAGTGTCCAAGACCAGTAGCACATCTGAGAAGAAATGAGGGGTGATCTATGTCCGGTTTACAAGGCATCTGCAAACCCCACACTTATGAACCTCTTACACATTCGTAAGTCAAACAGTACCAGAAATATAAGGTCTAGGGACCCGAACTTTGTCTGTGACTTAAATAGAACATGCTGGAGAGACAGATATATACCCAAGAGACTGCCCCTCCTATGGAACAGGCTTCCCATCCATGTGAAGCTGAGTTATTCTATTACCCAGTTTAAGAACAACCTAGACCAGTGGATGGGGAATATAAAATCTAGACTGGGCCTGCACCCATGCCCCTTATGGACAGAAGTAGCTTATAAATGCCTGGGTCTCAATGTCCTGTTTGGTTACAGGACATCATTATTCTTTAGGGAAAACTTGGCTAGGCTTAGAAAGGCCCCATGGGTCATTAGCCTAGTAAAAATCTATGAATCTATAAGATTCTCTAGTCCACTGCAAGGCTTATGCATACACAGAATCAAGGGCCTAAATGAGACTGATGCATGGTGTCAAAGCCATGGTCTCAAGCTAAATGCAAAAAAATGCGTAGTAATCCCCTTTGGAAAAAACAGAGTACCCGCAAACTACAACATAGGAGGTAATCCCCTGAAATCTGAAGAAGAAATAAGGGATCTGGGGACCCAAGTAGATAGCCAGCTTTCCTTTGATAACCATGTTGCCAAAGTGGTTAGAAAATCCTTCTATGTGACCCATCTGATCATGAAAGGGTTCGCATCAAGATCTAAGGATGTAATGGTGCCCCTCTACTCTTCCCTCATCAGACCCATTATTGAGTACAATGCACCAATTGGAATGTACCTGGCTAGACATCTCCAGCAGCTGGAGAGACCACAGAGGTACCTGACCAAGAGAATTACTGGCCTCAAACAATTGCCCTATGCAGCACGATTGAAAAAGCTAAGACTGTTCTTTGTTGCATACCGCTTTCTCAGAGGCGATCTCTGTCTAACGTACAGAGCCATGTCCAACCCAGAATTGTTGAACATGCTCCTTCTTAGCAAAACCAAATCTACTCAAGCTACATGCTCTAGGGATATAAACCTCAACACAACAATGAATAGAACATGCTGGAGGGATAGATTCCCTTCACAGAGACTTCCCTTACAATGGAACAGGGTCCCAATCTACATAAGACAGAGCCCCTCACTATCACTCTTCAAGAGGAACCTTGATGAGTGGATGGGTAACAGAAAGTTCACATCGGGGATCACACCAACAGCACTACTAGATAGGGGCCAAGGGTACTAGCTGCTAGTACAAGGGGGTCTAGGGAACTACTAAAGGGGCAGTGAATACCGCACAATGTGGCTGGGCTAATATATGCCTTCGGGCAGATAGCTCAGTACCAACCTATGAACCTATAAGATGTGGCTTTTCAATATGTTATCCAAAGCCCATCTATTTTAAATGCAGATATTTCAAGTCAAGGCAATCTTAGGGGACATGTATCCTACCGGGGTATCCTAAGAGCAGTCAAAACTGCTACTGGACCTGCTAAGGAATTTAACTGGAGGACTTGAAGGGGAGAAATGTGATGTGATATTTGTCATACATACTTTTTCTTTCTGCAGAAAAACATTTTCTCCTATCAAGACAGGGAAGGAGGGAGTATATACTGTGGCCTTCAGTACAAAAAGGGTGCTACTTCTTCTATGGAAGTCTACAGTGATCTGCAGTCTATGGTCAGCCAACAGGACTTCATTCCAAAAGAAAATGTTAAAACTGGCCTGATGTAGCTCTTGATCAAGAAAAACTGCTTTAGGTTGTGATATACAGGTACATGCCAGTGGGCACAGTCTGCTATATCAAAGGTGCAACAGCCTGTGCAAAACCCTACATTTGAAGTCATGCGAAGGACCCTTCCACTGACATGCAATCAAGTGAAAGGCTTGCTTTACAAGTGAAATGTGGAAATAAGACAGATTGAATAAACAGCTATTGGATGAGGGACTAGGCCATTGAAACCTCCTGTTTTCCACACTTGATCAACAGCAAAATAGTAGGGGTTTTTGAGACAAATGTTAAGTCAAGAAGACTACCTGGGGTGACTGGTCCAAATGGTCAGCCTTCTTGAACACCAAAGTCCCTAAATCAGGGTCCTTTGAAGTTGTAAAACTGGCATCTCTAATTGCAGGTTATACAGAAAGAATAAACCAAGATTCTGCAGATGCTTCATACAAGTTCCTAGCTGTTTCTTGGGGAATAGATCACAGGCCAATCTAAGATAAAAAATGAATAATTTGAAGACCTCCCTTATGGAAGGGTCCTCAGCAAAGGAAGCGGAGGAAAAAGGAGAATCCACTATTCTTAACAATTTCCAAAAAAAGACCAACACTTTGCAGAGAAGCCCCAAATTAGAAAATAACAGCCTTCCCTCATGCCGTACTCTCTGCATCCACTTCTGCTCCCCTCCTGTGGGTCAGAAAAAGGGAGCAGTCGAAGTCACATGCTCAACCAGCACCAGAACAGGCGGAGGGCTGGTGAGTAATGGGATGGCACATAACACATGCAACACTGCACCTCAACAAGCAAATGGAGGGAATGAGTGTCAGTATCAATGTTAACTGTTGCACAACACTCTTATTCATGGTGTCAACAATCCCCCTATCACATCCAAAAGCAGAAGCTGGGAAGACTGAGGTCCCAAATGCAGGCACAGAAAAAAGTACAGTTTTGTACCTACCATAAATGTAGATGTTCGAGGATTCCATTGCTGCAGTCCTTACTATTGGGTATAGTCCGCATCCAGTCGGCCCGAATACCAGAGTATAAGGCTGACGTCGGTCATGGCGCATTAGACTGACGTCAGTACGTCAGGGTACTAATGCGCATGACCGGCGTCATATCCTCAGTCTTTTCTTGCCCCAGATGTCAGAAGACCCTAAAAAGACAAGGCCCAAAATACCTGCACCAAAACATGAACAATATATACAAAAATATAAGCAGGCAAACTCACCTACACTACCACCCCTAAACACAGAGGGGAAGGAGGGAGGGTAAATTGGACTGCAGCAATGGAATCCTCGAACATCTACATTTATGGTAGGTACAAAACTGTACTATGTTCTTCGTCTTCCATTGCTGCAGTCCTTACTATTGGGTAGAATCCCAAAGCAGAGGTAAGGGAGGCTGGCAAATCATAAAGAAGCAGGAGCTGACAACATGCCTTGCAAAACAGCTGTGGCAAAACCAGCCCTAGACTTAGAGTAGATAGGAAGGTGATAATGCTTAGAGAAAGTATGCACTGAACTCCAAGTAGCTGCTTCCAAAATATCCTTAGTTGCCACCCCATAGAAATGCTGTTGAAGTGGCAGTAGCCCTAGTGGAATGAGGCCTAATCCCAGCTGGAACCTCCTTGCCATGATGGGAATAACAAAATGCAATGCAAAAGCCAATCCACCTAGAAATAGTTTGTTTTGACACAGGCTTGCCCTGAACTCAAAGCAAAAGAAACAAACAACTGCTGAGACTGCCTAAAATCCTTAGTCCTGCTTAAGTAATAACGCAATTGCCTGTGTACATCTAAAGTATGCAAAATCTTTTCCCTTTATTTTGGGGGTCTGCATAAAAGTAGGCAAATGAATAGTCTGGTTTAAAGCCACACTAGAAACCACCTTAGGCATAAAGGAAGGATTAGTACGTAATGATACCCTATCCTTATGGAAAATCAAAAAGGGCTCGACTGCCATAAGGGCCTGCAACTCAGACACCCTTCTTGCAGAAGTAATAGCCAACAAAAAAGCAGTCTTCCATGACAAATATTTCAATTCAGCAGTAGCCGCAGGCTCAAAAGGTTGTAGAGTAAGTTTTTCCAACACAAAATTGAGATCCCAAGCAGGAGTAGGAGCTCTACGTGGGGGTCTTATATTCTTTGCCCCTCTAAGAAACTGCTTGAACAAAGGATGCGAAAACAAAGGTGGGTCACAATCATAGTGAGCTGAAATTGCTGCAGCATGAATCTTAATAGAAGAGAAGGACAACCCTTTGTCCAATAACTCGGTAAGATATTGAAGAGCCACACTCAAATTAGGCTCAGAAACCTCCAAATTCTTTGCTGTACTCCAAAATAAAAATCTCTTCCATTTTGCTGCGTACACTCTCCTTGTACTAGGTCGTCTAGCTTCCATAATCACATTTAAAACTTGTTGAGGAAGTTGAGACCTGCTGTGTTTCAACACAGAATATGCCAGGCTGTTAGATGAAGAGAGTGAAGCTTGACATTGAGCAGATGACCGTCCTGCTGAGATAACAGATGAGGAAGCAGAGGTAAAGGCCATGGAGGCTTCTTTACCAGACTCCGTAGTAGTGGGTACCAGTGTTGCCGAGGCCAATCTGGAGCTATCAAAATCATCCTTGGCCTGTCTTGTCTGACCTTTAATAGTACCTTTGGAAGAAGAGGCAGAGGTGGAAAGGCATACACATGAAGATTTTCCCAACTGAAAGACAGAGCATCCACTTTCCAAGCTGTGCGATGAAACCCCTTTGTGCAATACTGTGGCAGCTGGTGGTTTAGTGGAGAAGCGAACAGATCTATGTCTGGAGTTCCCCATGACACTGTCAATGTCTGAAATACATGAAGATCCAGTTTCCACTCGTGGGGATCCATGATTTGTCTGCTTAACATATCTGCTAAGGAGTTCTGTGCTCCTGGCAGAAACCTTGCCTGAAGAGTTAGTTGCAAGCTTAGCGCAGTCTCCCATAAAATCATTGCTTGCCTGCATAGAGGATAAGAATGTGTTCCCCCTTGCTTGTTGATGTACCACATGACAGTTGTGTTGTCTGTTAGAATCAACACCTGTCCTGGAAGAAGTAACTCCTTGAAAGCCAGTAAAGCGAACTGGACTGCTAACATCTCCTTCATATTGATATGTAGATGCTGTAGTCTGGCAGGCCACTTGTCTTGTATCCACTTTCCATTTAGATGAGCTCCCCAAGCAATGTCCGAGGCATCTGTCGTTAAAATCTGACTCGCCTCTGGCCGGGTCACAGAGAGTCCCTTGTTTAGGTGACATTCCTGAGCCCACCACAAAAATTCTCTTTGAAGGCAAGGTATTATGGGAATGACAGTGTCTAAATCCTGGCAGTGCTGTGTCCATACATTTTTGAGATACCATTGTAACTTCCTCATATGCAGTTTGGCATTGGGAAGCACCAGAATACAAGATGCCATGAACCCTAATGCTTGAAGGACTGTCCCTGCAGTCAGCACGGACTGATGAGATAGTTGATGGAAGTAAAGTGATAGACTCATTTGTTTGTCCGGGGTTAAAAAGGCCATCTGGGCTGCTGTATTCAGTCTCACACCCAGAAAGCACATGTCTTGAGAGGGTACTAGACTGGACTTTATTTCGTTCACAGAATACCCTAGGCATCTTAGCACTGCTATAACATATTCCAGATGCTGTAGAAGGTCTTCCTTTTCTTGAGCCAGAATCAGGCAGTCGTCTAAGTAAGGATAGATTTGAATTCCTTGTAGCCTGAAGTAAGCTATCACTGGAGCCAGAACCTTTGTGAATACTCTGGGCAGTAGATAAGCCAAAGGGCAATGCAGAGAACTGATAATGAGAATCTCCAGCTCGAAACCGCAGATACTTCCTGCAACTTAGCCTGATAGGCACATGAAGGTAAGCTTCCTTGAGATCTAAAGTTACCATCCAGTGATCTTTGCCCAGCAGAGGTAAAAGCTGTTGTAACGTCAACATCTTGAACTTGGGAATGTCCAGATAAGTGTTGAGGAGAGATAAATCCAAAATTGGTCTCCACGTGTTCCCCTTCTTTGGTACTAGGAACATGCGGGAATAAAATCCTAGGCCCCTTTCTGATACAGGGACTGGCTGAATGGCCCCCATTTGGAGTAACTGAGAAACTTGCTTGTGAGCCTCTTTTCTTTGTGGAGGAGGAACGTCTGGCATGCCTTTGAAAGGGGGCATTGTATGGAAATAAAACCTGTAGCCGTGGTGAATAATGTCCAACACCCATCTGTCTTGAGTAATTAAATCCCAATTTTCTTTGAAAAGAGACAGTCGTCCTCCCAAAGGAGCTGCCAGACGAGAATCTACTGGCAGCTGAAAAGGCAGGTCATTGGGTCTGCTTACGAAAGGACTGACCCCTGCCCTCACCAGAAGTCTGAGCAGGTGAACTCCCTGTTCTAGACCTAAAAGAACCTTGAGCCCTGCCCCTACCACGTCTAGACCTACCCCTAGACTGGGAGTCATAAGCAGGATATGTCCACCCCTTAGCAGGCCAATTTCTACTAAACTTCGGTGGCTGTACCTGCAAAAAATCCTTAACAGTTTGCATAGACTTAGCTTTGTCCTCCATTTTCTTTAAAACTGCTTCCACAGGCGAACCAAACAACACATCAGACTGTAAAGGTGCATCCAAAATCCTAGTCTTAACATGCTCAGCCAAATTCTGATCCCTCAACCAGGCATGCCTGCGAAGAACAGAACTAGTGGCAGCCACCCTCGAGGAGGCTTGCACAGCATCAAAGCCACATTGCAAAGAATGCTTGCCCACTTGTTCAGACACATAAACCAAATCCAGCAACTCTTTACACTCAATACCTTCCGCCAAAGCATCCACCTTAGACTTCAATTGAGAAAGGAGATAATTTTGATATTTCAGCATGTGAAACTGACAATTCAATGCTCTCATGGCTAGAGTGGAAGAAGTATACAGTTTCTTACCCCACCTATCCAGAGCCCTCGCCTCTTTGTCAGTGGGAACAGGATTTCTAACCACAGAGGCTTTAACACCTTTAGGCCCCTGAGAAACAGTTTCTGGGTCCGCCCTAGGACTCTTAAACAAATACTTATGAGCTTCGGGCACCCTATAGTACCTATCAGGTTTAACAGGAGCAGGAGGCAAAGAATCAGGGTTCAGGGAAGCCTCTGCAAAAACATCTTCCACCACAGTCAACACAGGAGGTATAGCTAAGGGCCTATGCTGGGGTAAAAACAAGAATTCCCTAAGCCTCTTCCTGGAATCAGAGTAATCCTGGCCTTCCCATTTAAAGTGCTCCCTCATGGAATGCAGAGTCTCTGAAAATGAAAAATCCTCAGGAGGAGAAGCCGAAGGAGTGGCATCATCCACATCAGAATCAGAATAAGGAGGATACTCCTGTAAATCATCCGCAGAAGACTCAGAAGCCTCTGAACCCTGTTCAAAACTGGCAAACTCCGGTTCCACCCTAGGCCTCTTATCAGGAGGGCCCATAGAACCTCTAATCATAGTAATCAAATCTTCTGCCATTTTAAGCATATGTTTCTTAGGTACAGAACCCGAAAAGCTAGGAGAAGCCCCCACTGAAGCTGAAATTGGCCTACCCCTAAAAGAAGCTTTAGCAACAGAAGGAGAGGCTCTAACTACTGTGGGAAAAGAGGGAAGAATAGGTACCTGAGAAGCCCCCTCAGCCTGGCCTGCCTCCTGAGATGGGACATCCTGTAACAGTAAAGTTTCTGCCGGAGACTCCACAGAAACTCCTGGCAAAACCTCTGGCTCCACTGAGCCTCCTAAAGAACCGACGTCCGGGACTGCCGGTTCTTCAACCCTAGGCTTCGCTGTTTTGTCCTTGCGCTTCTTGGACGAAGCGGGCGTCGGAGCATCCGACGGCATTTTATAATTGCAACGTTTCCCAAACACTAACCTGGCACAGTCTAACCTCCTCTTAATAGTGCGTTTGTTAAACCTAGCACAAGAGCGGCAACCAACAACGTCGTGCTCAGGCCCTAAACAAGGTATACACAAAGTATGGAAATCCTTATGCGGTATCTGTTTCCCACAAGAAATACAGTTATTCACTTTTTCTGACATCCGGTTGAATACTGAGGCAAGAAAAAACCAAAATGTTCCCCAACGGGGTACTTAGCCAACTCTGATTCGGTCTGAAACTCCGGTTTCGGAAATATCTCAGAACGCCAACCTGCACTCGCAAAACTGCTTCTGCATCGGACCACGCGGCAAAAAAGACTGAGGATATGACGCCGGTCATGCGCATTAGTACCCTGACGTACTGACGTCAGTCTAATGCGCCATGACCGACGTCAGCCTTATACTCTGGTATTCGGGCCGACTGGATGCGGACTATACCCAATAGTAAGGACTGCAGCAATGGAAGACGAAGAACATCCTATGAGGACTAAATCAACCCTTACCAAAAAATGCCCAAATACACTGAGGACGGTGTCAAAATTCTGAGCCCAAGTTCAGACCATAAAACATGCCCTGGGAACTTGAGATGCTACCTTTTTTTCCATGGCAGTAGAGCTTTCATTACCCTAACAGAATAAAAAGAGGCAATGGCAAAAACCTGATCCTCAATCCTTACAAAATGTGCTAAGCAGATGCCTTTCACTTGACCCTGAACATATATGAAAAAACTGGATGACTTCAACTACAGAATGGTGCTTTGGATAAGACAGTAAAACTGCATCAAAGCAGCAATGAAATTATCAGGGAAGCCAAACCTACAAGCCTTAGATCTTTGCTGTATGTCTCTTACCTTCTGCCTTTGCGCTCTCGCCTGTGATTCCTTGACAAGTTCTCGGACTTCTTTCCACTGGGACACTGCACTACCATCAGGTGCTGGATGTTTATGAATGCTCCCTATTTGATGTATGTGACTAATAACTGTGAATACTGTAAGTAAGAAAACTAAAGTGAGACTGCTACAGTAATTACAGCGAATCTCAAAACTTGCTGTAAAGCTCTTCAACCACTCAAGAAGCAGTGGGGACCGAATATCCCCACACCCCCAACTACTTTTAAAAAAAGTAACTATGAGGACTACTTAGTGTATTTTCCCCAGAACTGCACTTTCAATTCTGCTGCAGTGCATGGAATTTTAAAAGACACTATTTATGAATGCCTCAAGCTCATCTGTTTAATAAGAGCAGCATATATTAAAGGCTTTAATGTTGGCAGACCTAATGTGTATTCAACGTCACACTAGAAGTATACAGGAAATTTTAAAAAAAAGTAATCCCCTGCTGCACTGCCTGAACCCCCCCCCCCCTTAAACCACTGGTTTCTTGACCTCACAGATGTCAAGAATACTGACTTCATGATGAGAATATCACTGTTATCCAGACTACCTAGGCTCAACCAAAGATCCGGGCGATTATGAAGCTGACCACAGAAAATGTAAGTAAATGTCTGATGCTGACTCTTGCATCTTACGAAAGGGATGTGGCCCAATCCGCTGCTACACTCAACTTTCATGGTGAGGTGAAAGTACAGTGTGCAGCATACTGGTTAAAGACTTGTTTGCCTCTACCAAACTGTGACATGCAGTGGCCTTCCAGGGGACATGTACAGAATCATGCACAGTGTAGTGGATAAAAAGGTACAATAAGCCATTGCACAAACCAGGACTTACATCAGCCACCAGAAGACGGGGATTTAGGTCATTAACTAGAAACCTATGATGACTGACTAGGTGATGGTCTCTCAAGATCATCTCTCGAACAAAGTGGAAAGAAAGGGTCAAGTGATCGTGGGACAACTAATGGCTAATATGCAGCAGGCACACACACACACACACACACACACATATATATATATATATATATATATATATATATACATACATACACACACACACACACACACACACACACACACACACACACACACACACACACACACACACACGCACACACACAAAAAGTAGTTTTGTACCTACCATAAATGTAGATGTCCGATAGGTATGCATCTGCAGTCCTTACATATGGGTTGTCCTGCCTCAGGCAGCCCTTCAGTCGGCCGGATTCCAAAGTCTGGGTCCGGCCGCTGATGTCGCCTTTTCCCCGGCCAGAGCCTGGGGTATAAAAGCGTCAGCCGACGCCATCTTCCTCAGTTTTTCTTGCCCCAGATGCCAGGTGCCCTCTAAAGAAGGCTAAATTTTGGAGAAATTAATAAATTCCAATCATGCACAGCAATAAAAAACAAATACACCATAAAAGATAACCCCAGCTAGCTAAAGTGAGGGATAGGTACCCAAAGGATACCACAGAGGGGTAGGGGGGAGGGAAAACCTGACTGCAGATGCATACCTATCGGACATCTACATTTATGGTAGGTACAAAACTGTACTATGTCCTTCAAGGATGCATCTGCAGTCCTTCCATATGGGTAGAATACCATAGCCAAGCTGGGGGTGGTAGGACCTAAGAAAAGGATGGTGTAGCTAACATGCCCTGCAGGACTGCAGTAGCAAAGCCTTCTCTGGCTCTGGAATATAAAGGCAAGTTGTAATGCTTGGAAAATGTATGCACAGAGCTCCATGTAGCAGCTTCTAAAATGTCCTTTGTAGCCACCCCTCTTAAGAAGGCTGTGGAGGTGGCTGTTGCTCTGGTGGAATGAGGTCTGATGTTAGCTGGCACAGCTTTTCCATGAAAAGAGTAACAGAATCGAATGCAATTTCCTATCCATTTTGAAATTGTTTGTTTGGAAATTGCTTTTCCTTGTACACCAGCAGCATATGCTACAAACAGTTGGTCAGTTTTTCTGGAAGTCTTAGTTCTGTCCAAGTAGTAGCGCAACTGTCTGTGAATGTCTAGGGTATGCAGAAGTTTCTCTCCTTTATTTTGTGGATTTGGAAAGAAAGTAGGCAGGTGGATAGCTTGGTTCAGTGAGACCCTGGATACCACCTTTGGCATGAATGAAGGGTTGGTTCTCAAAGAGACTCTGTCCTGATGGAAAATGAGAAATGGTTGTACTGCCATGAGGGCCTGTAACTCAGATACTCTTCTTGCTGAGGTTATGGCCAGAAGGAAGGCAGTCTTCCAAGACAGGAATTGTAGTTCTGAAGATGCTGCTGGTTCAAAGGGAGGTAGAGTTAATTTTTCCAACATGAAGTTAAGGTCCCATGTAGGCACTGGTCGGTTCCTTGGAGGGTTGATGTTTTTTGTCCCTCTTAGAAACTGCCTTAGCAGAGGATGAGAAAATACAGGTGGATCAGTGTTGTACTCTGCTGAAATAGCTGAAGCATGAATTTTTATGGATGAATAAGAAAGGCCATTATGGAGCATTTCAGCCAAGTATTCAAGGATATGCGGAATGTTCATCACTGTCGGATCCTGACCCTTTGCGGTGCTCCAGGTTCGAAATCTTTTCCATCTTGCTGAATATGCCTTTCTTGTGGAAGGCCGCAGAGCTTCCATGATGATATCCTTTACCCTCTTGGATAGTTTATCCTGGCGAGGAGTCAAGGTATTTTCCAGGCTGTCAGCTGCAAGGTTTTTAGGCTGGAGTGCAGAGTTTTGTAATTGTGCTGTGTCAGAAGAAGTGGCCATTGTGGTAGAGGCCACGGTTTTGTGCGTGACATGCTCTTTAACAGTGGGTACCAGTGTTGTCTTGGCCAGTCCGGAGCTATCAGAATCACTTTTGGTTGCTCTGTCCTGATCTTCAGTAAGACCTTGGTCATTAACGGGAGAGGTGGGAATGCATACACTGTTAGAGCATTCCAGCTGAAAGACAGGGCGTCCACTTTCCATGCTTGAGGATGGTATGTCCTTGTGCAGAATTTCTTCAGTTGATGGTTGTGGGGGGAGGCAAAAAGATCTATGTCCGGCCTTCCCCATGATTGTGCTATCTGAAGAAAAATGTCTGGATGCAACATCCATTCGTGTGGATCCATGGTGTTTCTGCTTAGGCTGTCCGCCAGTACATTGTCCTTTCCTGGTACAAACTGGAAATGCAGCTCTATATTGAGTTTTAGGAAAAGTTCCCAAAGATTCATTGCCAGCCTGCAAAGAGGGTAGGAATGGGTACCTCCTTGCTTGTTTATGTACCACATAACTGTGGTATTGTCTGTCTTTATTAGCAGGTGGCCTTGATGCAGGAAATGTTCGAAGGCCTCGATTGAATGTATCACTGCCAGCATTTCCTTTTGGTTGATGTGCATGCGCAATTCCTTTTGTGTCCATTGCCCTTGAATACATCTGCCCTTCATGTGCACTCCCCATCCATGGTCTGAGGCGTCCGTTGTAATGGTTTGGCTGATATGTGGCTTGCTGAAAGGCAGACCCATGTTTGACTGGCTTGCTTGTGCCCACCACAGAAATTCCTTTTGAAGGCATGGAATGAGGGGGATCAAAGTTTCTAGGCTGTGACTGTGTTGAGACCATAGACTCCTTAGGTACCATTCTAGTTTCCTCATATGCAGCCTTGCTTGTGGAATCAGAAGAATGCAAGATGCCATGAAACCCAGGGCCTGCAGGATTTTCCTTGCAGTCAGCTGGGTTTGTGTTGTCAGACTTCTGAAATAATCCGGTAATTGTTCTTGTTTTTCTTCTGTGAGAAAAGCCATTTGGGTGTTTGTATCCAGCTTTGCACCCAGACAAATTATTCGTTGGGATGGAACAAGTCTTGATTTCTGAATGTTGACTGTGTATCCCAAGGCCTGTAGTAGGCAGATGGCATAGTTCAAGTGTTTTACCAATGTTTGTTGGCTGTCCGCTTGTATAAGGCAGTCGTCCAGGTATGGGTATATTTGAATCCCCTGAAGTCTGCAATGTGCAATTACTGATGCCAGGCATTTTGTGAATACTCTGGGCGCAGTAGATAAGCCAAAGGGCAAAGCTGAGAATTGATAATGCTCTGAACCTGCAAGAAATCTGAGGTGTCTTCTGCAACTTTGTCTGATAGGGACATGCAGGTATGCCTCCTTGAGGTCTAGAGTTACCAGCCAGGACCCCTTGCCCAGCATGGGAAGGAGTTGCTGTAAGGTCAGCATTTTGAATTTTGGCACGATGATATGCGGACAAGTCCAGAATAGGCCTCCATTGCTTTTCTTTTCTTGGAACAAGGAATAGTCTGGAATAAAATCCTTGGCCTTGTTCTGTGTAACAAACCTTTTCTATTGCCTTCATTTGTAGTAGTTTGGAAATTTGCTTGAAAGCCTCTGTCCTTTGATTTGGTGGCAGGTTTGGCATGCCTTGTCTTTTTGGTAATGTATAAAAATGGAATCTGTATCCTTTGTCTATTATTTGCAGTATCCATTTGTCCTTTGTAATACTGTGCCAATTTTCTGAGAATAAAGATAGCTTTCCGCCCAAAGGTGCTTCCAATTGAGCCCTGGTTGGCGGAGTCAAAGTCAAGTTATTGAGTTTGTCCTTGCGCAGTAGTTGTAGGTCCTGCACTACCTCTCTGGTTAGGAGGCTGCCATTGACGTCCTCTGTAGGAGCCTCGAGCTTGCCCTCTACCTCTGGCACGCCTGTTTTTGCCTCTTTGAAATCTGTCTGTGTCTGGAAAGGACCAATTCTTAGAAGGCCAATTTCTGCTGAATCTTGGTGGTTGGACCTGGAGAAAATATTTGACTGTTTGTACTGATTTAGCCTTTTCCTCAAATTTCTTTAAGACCTCTTGAGCCGTGGAACCAAATAACTTTTGTTTTTCCAGTGGTGCATCCAGAAGCTTTGCTTTAACATGATCTGGCAGTGTTTGTTCCTTCAGCCAATCATGTTTACGTATGACTGCACCTGTCATTGCTGACCTACATGAAGCTTCCAATGCATCATAACCACACTGTAAGAAATGGTTGCTAACCTGCTGAGAGTTATGCACCAGATCCTGAAGTGCCTTGCGGTCTAGGGGTTCAGGCGAGGATAGTTTTTTATGCAATTCATCTAACAGATACTCTTGATACTGTATATGGAATTGACAATTTAATGCTCTCATAGAAAGAGTGGAAGAAGTATACACTTTTTTACCCCATCTCTCTAAAGCCCTGGATTCCCTTTCAGAAGGAAGTGGATTCTTGGCAGTGGTGGTTGTAACCCCTTTAGGGCCCTGGGAAATAGTTTCTGGGTCAGCAGAGTGGCCCTTGTAAATGTATAGATGTGAGTCCGGGACCCTGTAGTACCTGTCAGGTTTGACAGGAGCCGGAGGAAGGGAGTCAGGGGAAATACTAGACTCAGAGTACACACTTCTATAACATTCAAATCAGGAGGAATAGCCAAAGGTCTATGCTGAGGCAAATGTAAAAAAGTCCTTAACCTCTTCCTGGAATCAGAGAATTCCTGACCTTGCCATTTGAAATGCTCTCTCATGGAGTGAAGGGTCTCCCCAAAGGAAAACTCTTCAGGGGGGGAGGCCGAGGGAATAGATTCCTCTGCATCAGAATCCTCGTAGGCTGGAAGGGCCTCCTCCTGGTAGTCTGAAAGGGCAGAGTCATCTGAGGCCTCATCAGAAGACTGGGGATCTGTCTGCTCAACCCTGGGCCTTTTGCCTGGAGGTGGTTGAGAGCCCCTGTCTGGATGTGGCTGAGAGCCCCTGATTAAGGAAATAAGGTCTTCAGCCAAACTTAAAATCTGTGAACCGGTAGTGGATCCCTGAGGAATAACCTTGGGAGGGAGAGATTTTGGCTGTTTAGCAGCTTTAGCCCGTGTAAAGGCCTTAATGGACATGGATACAGGAGGCCTGGCTGCCCCACGTGCTGGAGTAGTTTTATCAACAGAAATGGTGTTGGATATTTCCTGAGCACCGGTTTCAGACAGAAATTCTATGACCGACCCAGTGATGACCTCCGGTACCGAAGTTACCGGTTGTGCGGTATCGTCGGTCGGAAGCGGTAGAGATTCGGCTACAGTAGAGACCGAGACACTCGCGGTAGGCCTAGGCGTGGAGTCGGCCGAAACCGCGGACCGCGTGTGTTGGTCCTTATCCTTTCATTTTTTGGGGAAATGAGATGTCGGAAGCTCCGACGGCATGATATAACAGAAATTTTCCCCAAAAAATTCCTCTGCAAACTCTGCCCGACGCCTAAGAGTGCGTTTATTGAAAGAAGCACAGGCTGAACAGGCCGAGACGTCGTGGTCTGGGCCTAGGCAGGGTAAGCAGTAAGAGTGGAAATCCTTATGAGGTATTTGTTTCCCACAAGATAAACAATTATTAACTTTAACCGTTTGATCTGACATCGGCTGAGGCAAGAAAGAGTCCCCAATGGGGTACTTAGCTTTTTTGAAGACTTCGGTAGCTGAAATCACAAGAGCTGGCCGACCAGCACTTGCGAACTGCTTCTGCTCGCGGCAAGAAAGACTGAGGAAGATGGCGTCGGCTGACGCTTTTATACCCCAGGCGCTCTGACGTCGGGGAAAAGGGCGACATCAGCCGATGCCGGACCCAGACTTTGGAATCCGGCTGACCGAAGGGCTGCCTGAGGCAGGACAACCCATATGTAAGGACTGCAGATGCATCCTTGAAGGACATCAGTGCTGCATTGCATACTGAATTACTCCTCCTCTAGGAAAGCTGTCCAGTTTTCCTTGAGCTCAGATAACCATTTCTGACTTAACCTCTTCACCTTCTCTCTTCCTATCCTCAACTGTATATCTCCTTCCTAATTTTTCCCCCTATTTACCAATGAAACCATTTCTACTTTAATTTTTGTGCACATCTTTATCCTCCTCCTCGTTTTTCTTTCTTTATCCTTTGCTGACTGGGTTAGTTTCACTAGGTTAGTGGCCACTTTTCAGGGGACATCCGAGATGGCATTTATACTATGGGCACTTATCTGAACTGGTGAAGGCCACTGATACCAATGACCACACATACAACAGCCTGACAGGTGTGAGACCAGCATGTGGACTGGTGGCAAGACAGTCTGTTTTATGTTCATATGCCTACTTATGTACCCTAACGCCCAATGGCCTATGTTATACATTGAAAGTATGTCTCTATGGAAGGTTTTGACTTTGGTACCCCAGACAGGATGTCTAGGTTATTTAACTAGATAACCAAACCGTTTGGAATACTGCAATAGTGATCTCAGAAAGGAGACCATTCCCTACTCTTTTCAAAATGTGCCAAGGGATCTTTTAAATCCAACTTAGCTACCATCATTTCCTGTTGCTTTTAACCTTACCATTTACCTTGTTGTTTTTATACCTTGTATTACCCACTTTCCCTGCTCTACTCTTCCTCATCCCTGTCTATGAATACTTTTGAGCACAGTATTTTACTGATTCTGTTGCAAGACCTGTTCCACTTGCACCTTTGTCTGTCTATGCCTCTCTTTTAAGACTGAGATTTCTTACAAGTCCAGTTAGTTATAATGCTACTGGGAGGGTTGGCATAATGGTTAAAGTGTTTATCTCACTAAAGCAAGGTACAGGGTTTGATCTTCACTTCTGGGAAACTGGCTTATAATGACCCAGAAGGGTAGCCTAGTACTAACTTATGAAACCATGATGCTATCCTTTTTGGTTACTTAGTATAGGCATGACATTATTGACGTTTTAATCTGCTGTCTTATTATCTGATATGTTTTACTGTTTGATTTAGGTGAAGTGTATTCTTTATCAAATTTTTAATTATTCTGCCAGCCACAACATTTAATAAATGTATGTTACTTAGGCTTGAAATCTCTACTGTGTTACAATTTACTGAAATATGCCACTGTATAAAGTAGTGACTTGTGCTACAATGTGTGTCTCTGGCCTTGGTCATAGGTGAAAATGGTCCTTAAGCCAGTTGTTCATTCAAGCGGTTACACAGTCTTGCCATCACTTTACCTACTTATAGAAATAGTCTCATTCTAAAAACCAAAAAAAGCTCTACTTCTATCAATTTTAACAACTTCCATTCAGCCATACTAACTTCAATCCACCTTTGCCACTATCCTTTTCCTGTTCAGATTTGTAAACTAGTTCTATTAAAACAAAGTCAGGTATTTCTTTTCTTTCAGTGTAACTATTCACCAATATAACAAGCATTAATGACCCCCTACCCCAAAATTAAAACACCAGACTGAGGCAGTATTAGTTGCCAAAAGGAAAGGGAGAATGCATTTACTAATCACAACTTATGGCATCATTATGCATGATATGTTAAAGGTGGTACCACTGTACTTTTATCTGTATTCCCCATCTAGATGTGAAAAACAGCTTGCATGTTTTCAGAAAATATTAACTTTTATCCCACTGAAAAAGTGCACTGGCTACCTTTAAATAAAACTAAACCGGCACTCTTCTATTAAAGTAAGCCTGTTTGGGAGGCGATTTCCTATAATTTCAAACTTTATTTTTCACTGGACTGCTTGTCATTGTACCTTTACATTTTTACACTTACCGCAACAAAGAATGCTCAGAACTTTCAAGATTAAGTGCTTGCAGCTGTAGACAGCTCAACTACATGTAAAAGTAGTCAGCAATGAGAAAAAAAAAACAGCGAACAACTTGCAAGTTTATGAATGAATCTTTGTAAGTTTCACTCAGATCAGACTGTACAGCCTAACTGCCTTCAACTGTAGACTTCTTGTCTCTCACCAAGAACATCTGCTGATGAAAAAAAAGCTCATATTTGTGAAGATGCAAGAAGCTTAGTAGTTTTCCAGGGCTTTCATTATTATAAGTAGTTATGTACTTACCATAACTTGATATCTATGTTATCCTATTTCATTATTCCTCACGACTGGATTTTGGATCCAATGTTGGACTGATCTGGCACTTTACAGACTTAGATTCAAGGCTCAAACTCCTCCCTCTCCCATCATCCCTTTCTACACTCTACTCCTGAGATCGAGTTTGCTGTTGGAAAGCTAAAGAATACCCAAAGATATAACTATACATCTACACTGACACAATAATGCCAGACATATACCAAGGGGCAGAAAGTCAACAGCCCGAGACTTCAGCCTTTTCAGAACCTCCAGAACATGGAATGGGGAAAGTGGGCAGGAAGTGAGGAATAATGAAAATAAGACAACACAGATACCAAGTTATGTTAGTACATAATTACTGATTTGATGTCCATTTCATTATTCCTCACGACTGTGTCAGACTCCCCTGCTACGACCGAATTCTGGGTGGCCCTAAGGAATGTGCCTGAGCACCATGGAGCCAAAGGATGTTCTGTTTCTGGAGACCATATCCAGCTTATAATGAACCACAAAGGTGTGAGGAGTAGACCAAGTGGCTGCAGCACAAATGTCATAAATGGACATCCTAGCAGAGAAGTTCTGACATGGTAGCAACTGACCAGACAGAAGGAGCCTTAGGCGGACGAGGCAACTCCAAATTCTTAAGAGAGTAAATAGTGGAAATGAAATTAGAAATCCATATAGAAATAGTCACTTTAGACACTGTTTGGCCATGCCTGTTCGAGGAGAAGGCTACACACAACTGGTCAGATTTTCGAAACGGTTTAGTCCCATGCAAATAAAATCTCAACTGCCAATGCACATCCAGAGTACGGAGGAGATATTCAACCTTATTAGAGTGATTAGGAAAAAAGACGGGTAACTGAATATTCTGGTTGATATTACTTTCAATGGCTACCTTGGGCATGAAAGAAAGATCACTTTGGAAAACCACATTGTCCTTATGAAATATAATACATGGTGGTTTGGAAGACAAAACCTGTAATTCACAGACTCTCTTAGCCAAAGTTATGGCCACCAGAAAGGCAATCTTCCAAGATAGAAATTTAAGATCACATGAATGAGCTGGCTCAAAAGGACTTTTGAGTGACAGCCTGCAACATTAACATCAGTTCCCAAGGAGGGGCAGGGTCTTTGACAGGAGGCCGGAGAAGAAAGATGCTTTTCAAGAAGGCCTTACATAATCTAGTGGAAAAGGTAGGTTTCTTATTGATATGAAAATTAGAAATGGCAGCTATTTGTAGCTTTATAGTACAAAAACTGGCCACGTCTTATAAAAGGAATAATAGGAAGAGAAGAATATCTGGCACTGCTACTGAGAAAGGATCAAGATTCCTTTCAGCAGCCCAAAAGGAAAAGTGTTTCCACTTACTGCGGTAGACCTTCTGAGCAAATGGTTTCTGGGAAACCAAAATAATAATTCTGACAGAAGAAGCCAGCCTGTGACACTATCACAGAAAGTGGAGAATCCATGCTGTTAGATGAAGGGATCGAAGGTTGGGTGGTTGCTGTTCTGATACGTGACAGATGAAATCCAGAACGGGATCCAGTATCCAAGTCAGATACTTCAGATGAGACCACGTGAAGGGGAACCACACCTGATGGGGCCGCAGACCCCAAGCGATTCTCTGAGAACGAAACAAAGAGCTAGTCTGACTTCCGCCAATCTTTTGTCCTGTGTAGATAAAAGCGTAGTTGCCTATGAACATCCAACAGATGAAACTGGTACTCTGCCTTATTGGAGAAGTTGGGGAAGAAGACCGGCAGCTCAATGGACTGATTAATATTAGATAAGGAAGCCACTTTGGGAAGAAAGGACGGATTTGGTCTGAGAGAGACTCTATCTTTATGGAATATCAAATATGGGGGCTTGACTGATAGGGCCTGAAGTTCTGATACTCATCTAGTCGATGTGATAGCTAACAAAAAGGCAGATTTCCATGTAAGAAATTTTAAATCGCAGGAAGCCACGGGCTCAAAGGGTGGTTGAGTGAGGGCCTGCAGAACAAAATTGAGGTCCCAGGGCATAACAGGTTGAGATACAGGGGGACGAAGAAGAAGAGTGCCTTTCAGGAATGCTCTACACAGCCTGTGTGTCATTAAGCTAGGTTCATAAGCCACATGATAATTCGAAATAGCCACCAGCTGAACTTTGATGGTGGCTGAGGCAGACTCTTGGTAGAATAAATGAGACAAAAATTCCAAAACAGAATCAATGGGGGCTGTGTAGGGGTCAATACCTTTGGACTGGGCCCATATCGAAAACCTTTTCCACTTGCTAGAGTAGATCTTCCTAGTGGACGGCTTATGAGACGACGAAAGAATATGGACCACGTCTGGAGAAAAATCGTGACACCTAACTACGGATGGAAGTGGAGTAGCCACGTGGTCAGTCGGAGGGTCTCCAGGGAGGAGTGGAGCTGTCCCGACATATGTGTCAGCAAGTCTCGATGATGGCCCAGAGTCCAAGGAGCATCCACGATGTAAGGTTGAAGGAAGGGGAACCATACTTGTCGAGGCCAGTGTGGCGTGATCAGAATCAATCTGCTTCCCAAGGATAGCGATTTCTGAATCACCCTCAAGATAAGGGGAAACGGAGGGAAAGCATACAGCAGACCCGAGGGCCAACTGTGCGCAAGAGCGCCTTGAGATTCCCGGTGGGGATCAGCGAGAAGTAGCTGCTGCATTTCGCATTGAGGGGGCTAGCAAACAGATTGCAGCAAGGCTGACCCCATTTGCTGAATATACTGTCTGCCACCCGGCGGTTCAGGGACCACTCGTAAGGCATGAGGATCGCCCTGAAAAGACTAGGACAAACTGATAAACGCACAAAATAAGAAAACGGAGCTGAAGGCTAAATGAAAGACAATGCGAACCACTGAATAAAATAAGAAACTCTGATTTAATAAATTGAGCGCTTTCGGAAGGCTCAGTGCCCTTCCTTCTTCAGAATAAATGAACAAACAGGGACACAGGCAACAATTCACATTTAAAGGCAATTAATTAATTAAAACAACCATGTGATAGCTACTATCATCTCAGCTTATTGATCTTAAATTAACCAAGTCAAGTTAAATAACATATAATGTCTTGCTAAAAAAACTGTATCAGCACAACATAAAAATAAATATAAAAACAAGACAGTCTACCTTATTTCATACATGCACAGGTGTAATTACTATTATAAAAATACTTTTTGTGTAAAATAACTAACTAATGATTTAAGCTAGCAGCTATAAGCCCTACTAAACTAAAAAATGGTACTAAATCTGCAAAAAAGGTATGTCAGGAAACCTTCAATCTAAAAAAGACTAACAACATGTTTTACAAAGTGGGAATAAAACGGGAATAAAACAAAGTGCTTACTTCATAAATCTGTCTTTTTAAAGCTATCTATTTAAAGCCAGTTTTTTCAAAATGCAAGAAATTGATATTTGTTCATTTAAACCTGGAGGGAAGCAGGCTGCAGTTTTTATTTGCCAATACAATTCCTCCATCTCAAGCTGGATTTGCCATGGACCTATATATGGGGTATCGTCCACCTGTTTCAATACTGTAAATTTAAACTGGTGGGTTGGGTGTTCAATCATGTGGCAAGCCAAAGCATTTGTTTGTTCTTTTTTTAAAATAGCATAAGAATGCTCATAAATACGCTGTTTCAGCTTGCGCTCAGTCTTTCCTATGTAGAAAGCGTGGCAAGCCAAGCAGGTTGCCACATAAACTATTGCTCTGGTATTACAATAATATTTGCCCCTAACTTTGTATTCAATATTATTGATTTTTACAGAAGTTCCTTCTTTAATAAATCCGCATTGTCTGCAAAAACCACATTTTGCCATACCTAATGTGTGTATTCTTGTCTTAGGTTTTCCAGCTTCTAATAGAGTTTTGAGGTTAACCCCTCTTCTAAATGTAATAGCTGGGGGACCCTCAAACTTCCCCTGAATGTTCCTATCATTTGATAGTATTCTCCAGTTCTTGCATAAAATGTCCCTAATAAAGTAGTGATCTATGGAAAAGGTACACAAAAACCTTAGGTTGTACTGGCGGTCGCTATTAGTTAAATTTGTGTGTTGCCTACCATTACTTTCACCCTCATCTGTGTGAAGCGCCAATTGTATGCCTAAAATGGGGCTGAAATGCCCTACACTACGCTTTTGTGCAACTTCTTCCATGATCTCCTCCACCATTTTACACGGGTAACCTCTATTGTAAAACATGTTTGAAAGGTTAATACATTCCGTTAAAACATTAGAAGTTATGTACCTACCATAACGTTCCATGTTAGTTGTCTTCTCTCGCCTTCTTTCTTGCTGGATGGGTTCGGAGCCGATCCTCGGCTCCGACTCGGCACTTGCTTTAGCTTGAGAACTCCTTTTACCAGCTCGAGGCAACCCTATATCCCATGATGCAAGGCGGAACTACCTCAGATCTCGTTTGGTAGCTAGCCTACCCTGCTAAGGACTAACCTAACATAATTAGGAAACCCAAATTCATAATAAGAGTCCTCAAATGAAGGCTCAGGAGGAAACAACCTGATAGGAACTCTTCAAGATCTGTCCAGGCCAGGGGGAAGGAGGGAGGGACGCAAGAAAGAAGGCGAGAAGACAACTAACATGGAACGTTATGGTAGGTACATAACTTCTAAATGTTAAGTTGTCAATCTCGCCTTCATTCTTGCTGGATGGGACCGCGTCCCTAGCACCTGTATCCCGGGTGGCTCAATGGAACAGACTCTTGAGAACTGTGGAACCAAAACTGGCCCTGTCTCTGGAGGCCAAGTCTAACTTGTAATGAGAGACAAAGGTATGAGGAGTGGCCCAAGTAGCTGCTGCACAAATGGTATCAATGGGTAGTCTATCCTGAAAGGCTGCAGAAGTGGATAGACTCCTGGTTGAGTGTGCTTTGGTTTAGAAGGTAGTTGCTTGCCTCTGAGAGAGTACACATAGGAAATGGTGGAAGACAACCATCTGGATAAGGTCACTTTAGAAACTGGAAGACCTATCCTGTTTTCTGCATAGGAGACAAATAATTGGTCCGATTTCCTGAATTGTTTCGTTCTATGCAAATAGTACCTGAGCTGACGATGGACATCCAAAAAATGAAGCTTTTGTTCAGCTTTGTCAGAATAGTTTGGGAAAAAGACTGGTAGATCTATGGATTGATTAATATTGGTTTGAGACACAACTTTGGGGAGAAAGGACGGGTTCGTTCTTAAGGATACTCTGTCCTTATGAAAAACCAAGTAAGGGGAACGGATGCAGAGAGCTTGAATCTCGGAAACTCTTCTTGCTGAAGTGACCGCCAGTAAGAATACAGTTTTCCAGGTCAATAATTTCAAAGAACATGAAGCAGATGGTTCGAAGGGAGGTAACATCAAGGATGCCAACATTAAATTTAGATCCCATTGTGGAGGAGGATGCTTTATCGGCGGCTTTAGGAGAAAAACTCCTCTCAGAAAGGCCTTGCATAATCTATGAGACATAATGTTATTATCATGCAAGTCAACATGATATTTGGAAATCGCAGCCAGTTGAACTTTAACTGTAGATGAAGAAAATCCTGACTGAAAAACTTCAGCCAGGAAATCTAAAACGGAATGCACAGGAGCAGTAAAGGGATCAATATTCCTGGAATTTGCCCAAATAGAAAAACGTCGCCACTTGCTAGCATAAACAGTTCTGGTGGACGACTTTAAAGAAGACACTAAGAAGTCTCTGACTGAATCAGAGATCATCGGAAGCCTGGCTAGGGAAGGAAGTGGAGCAACCAAGCAGTGAGGTTGAGAGAATGAATGGCCCGGTGCTGCTGACCCGACTGGTGGATCAAGAGATCCGGAACTGGGTCCAGATGCCAGGGCTGCACCAGGAGGTGACGATGCAGAGACGGAAACCAAATTTGTCGAGGCCAGTAAGGGGCAATGAGAATCAACTTGGCCCTCAAACGGTGGCTTTCTGAATGACTTGTGGAATCAAGGGAAAGGGAGGAAAAGCGTGCAGAAGTCCCCGGGCCAATCCTGGGTTAGAGAGTCTCTCAGGGGTTGGCCTGGTAGGGGAAAGAGGGTGAAGAAATCGGGGCACTTGTTGTTTTGAGGTGTAGCAAAAAGATCGCAACAAGGTGTGCCCCACTTCAGAAAAATCTGATCCACTACAGATTGATTGAGAGACCACCGTGAGGCATCAGAATGGATCTGCTCAGCCTGTCCGCCAAGAGGTTGGACCTGCCGGGATGTGCGTTGCTATCAGAAACCGATGAGAGGAGATTGCCCATTGCCAAAGTCTGAGAGCTTCTCGACACAACGGATAGGACCTGGTCCCGCCCTGCTTGTTGATGTACCAGACCACGGACATGTTGTCCGTTTGTACTGCAATAGTCCCCGTGGGAAGAAAGTCGTTGAGGGCTTGCAACGTTAAAAGCACCGCTCTCATCTCCAGGACATTGATGTGCAGATGGTATTCTATGGGTTGCCACGTCCCGTGGACCATCCTGCCCTGATAATGCCCCCCCCCACCCGATCAGAGAGGCATCCGTAGTAACTGTGGCAACTGGGGGAGGGAGAACAAAGGGTCGGCCCTGATGAAGAAGAGGGGAAGATACCCACCAGTTCAGATGAGTTCTGCACGATTGTGTGACTAAGATTTCGTGCCTCATCGGAAGACTGTGGTATGACCACTGAGTGAATAACATCCACTGCAGAAGACGCATGTGGAAGCGAGCCAGAGGTAGAAGAACAATGGCCGCAGCCATAAGACCTAGAACCTTTAGTATCAATCTGGCTTTGACCTTGCTGCTCTGCAATAGAATCCGTACAAATTTTTGGATGTCCAGAATTCTTTGATCTGTTAGTCTGGCTAACATTTTGACGGTGTTTAATTCTGCGCCTATAAAGGTGATAGATTGGCAAGGCCGCAGAGAAGATTTTTCAAATTTACTGAAATTCCCAAACTCCTGCAAAGCTGCAGAGTGTAGTCTCTGGTCTGAAGAAGCTGACACCTGGTGGTGGCGGAGAGGAGCCAGTCGTCCAAATAAGGAAACACCTGGAATCCTTGACATCTCAGATGAGCTGTGACCACTGCCATGCATTTGGTAAACACTCTGGGGGCTGAAGTGAGGCCAAAGGGCAGGGCTCTGAATTAGTAATGACTGGTCCCTAGCCGAAAGCGGAGAAACCTTCTGGAGCGCCTGTGAATCTTTATGTGATAGTACGCGTCCTGAAGGTCTATAGAGCACATCCAGTTGTCCTTGCCCAGAAAGGGCAGAATGGACTGAAGCGTGACCATCCGGAATCTTGCCTTCTTGACAAATCTGTTTAGACTGCTCAGGTCTACGATTGGTCTCCAATCTCCCGTCCTTTTGGGGACCAAAAAGAATCTCGAGTAGATGCCGGATCCTACTTGGTCTGCCGGAACAGTCTGGACGGCTCTTTCCTAGGAGCTTTGAAACCTCCTGTTCTGCCAAATCCCTTTGACCGGGTGAGATGTCTGGAAGGGATTGTTGAGGTACGGGATACCTTTCGAAGGGGATTTTGTAACCCTCGGATATGATCGACTGTACCCACATATCTTGTGAGAGGGAATGCCAGGCTACTGGGTACAGCGAAATCCTTCCCCCGACTGCCTCCAAGGGTGGACAGTCGGGCAACACCTCAGGGTGCTGAAAGGGCTTCTCAGGAAGAGACTCCCTGTTGCCCTGGTTCTGAGGACCCCCTGCCTCTAGGGCGGCGTATTATTGTTACCCCTCTGCCTCTGGGGGTAAACTGACCACGTGTGCCCGTGTAGCTCCTTGGGCTTTATGGAACCACATCTTCCCTCCTTTCTGACCCTTGGGATATGGTCTAGAAGGGTGGAAAATGGACTCCCACGGCAGAAAGAGTTTTACCGTCCTGCTCACACCTGGTCAAGGTATCCTTCACCTGAGGTCCGAACAAAGCCGAACCATCAAAGGGGGTATTGGTGAAGGACGCCTTAAAGGGGTCCGCAAAATTACAAAGCCGCATCCAGGCTTGACGTCCAAGAGCCACTCCTGTGCCTGTGGCCCTGCTCGCTCCATCGGCCGCATAGGATATGAGCCGCATGGAGGAGTTGGATAAGGAATTCAGGATTGCTAGCTGTGAGGCAATCTTTTCTTGAGCCCCAGCAGCAGAAGGATCCTGGACCACTTCACCTAGTTCCTTGAGAATATCTCTTTGAAGCCTGGTGAAGTGACAAAGGTAGTTCAGCGAACGACAGCAAAGGTCGCTGAAGAAAACATCCACTTTCCATACCTGTCCATGGTCCTAGAATCCTTGTTAGGAGGATGGACAGGTACTGAAGGATCCGCAGTTCCTTCTTAGTGGCCGCCACCACCATAGCATCCACAGAGACGCCCTTGGAAAGAAACTGTTTGTCCGTAGGGGCCGTAATAAACTTGGATGGTCTCCTGGGGACAGGTTCCACAGAGTCTGGAGCTGCCCACGCCTTCCGAGCCACTACCTGCATAAGTGGGTCGAAGGCGGAAACACCCAGGAGGTGGAGGGTCGGGATCCAAAGCCTCCAGGTATACCGACTCATCCTCGGAGGGATCAATGGATGGCCAATTCCCCTCTGTTTGAGGAGCTCAAGGATGTCTGAAAAGGAGACATCCTCAGAGGGGATCGTGGGAACCCTCCGACTCATCTAAGTCGGTATCAGATGTAGTAGACTCAGGGAGTCTGTGTGTTTCCTCTTACACGCCCTCTTCCGAGGGGGTTCACCTGCAGGATCAGGAGAAACTTCGGAAGAGGAGGAAATTCCCAATGGGGAAACCTGGGGCGATGGATCCCTGGGCCTGAGAGCAAGAGGCTGGCAAGAGGTGTCTACAGGCACCGAAGAGGGAGGAGCTAGAGGGATGGACCGTTGACCTGGCTCAGGAGCCAGGACACTCCTCATCACCTCAAAGGCTCCCCTCCCCGGGAGACCGGAATATCCCCGTTCCGAGGACACAGGAATTCCCGGCTCCACTGAGAGGGAAGGCTCCGAGGCTGATGTCGGTGCCGAGCTTACCAAAGCCGAAGCCCCGAGAGGGAGAGCGGGGTCGGACAAGGGTCCGATGCCACTAGCCCCCTCGGAGCCGACCAGGGAAACTCGACGACCGGATCCTTCCAAGGAAGGTCTCAAGGAGGAGATCGGAGCCGAAGACGACGGAGCCGAAGGATGTATCGGCTCCGGCGCCGAAACAGTCGCTGTCCCGAGAAGCTCCGGCTCCGAACTCTGGTGGGGAGTCGGAGGAGGAAGTTCAAGGAGTGAAGCAATAGCCGAAGTCTGCTGAGACGGGCTATGGAGCATTTGGGCCAGTGCCTGCGACTTTAACAGCCTGCTTACCACCCTCTCTAAGTCGTGGTCAGACAGCCTGGAAGATCTCGAAGATCGGCTCCGATGGCTCCGCTCCGACAAAAGAGGAGACCCCGGAGCCGAGTGGATACTCTCCAACGAAGGGGACCGAGATCTCTTTTGGGACGAAGTCATCGGAGCCGAAGTTCCCTGAGTTCCAGATGGAGCCGAAGGTTTCTCGGCTCCGATGCTGGATAAGATGTTGGCTCCAGCCGGAGCCGACAAGGCCACAGTAGATCGGGTGTCGGAACCAATCGGTGCCGAACCCACTACTTTCGAAGCAGAAAGATCGGCTCCAGCCGGAGCCGATCTCGGCTCCGACGGAGCCGGAGCCACCGGAGGAGGCTTGGATACTGTAGCCTGAACCTTCGGAGGCTTAGAAGGTTTACTGGACCCTGTTTTAGAGGGAGAACCTTCTGGCTTAAGTAAGCCACGGAGGATCAATTTATTCCTCCTTTCCTGCAGGACTCTCTGGCTAAAAGAGTGACACAAAGCACAGGAGTCCTGCAGGTGCAAAGGCCCCAGGCAGTAAACACAAGAAGTGTGACCGTCTGTCAGAGACATTTTCGGACAGCACGAGTCACACTTCTTGAAGCCTGAGACCTTGCCTTCCTTAGACATAGTCCTAGAGGAAGAAAGTCACACACACCCCAACAATCACACAATTAATCCCCAAACACACAGACACACAGGTAGGGATTAAGCAATGGGGTCTAGGCCTAACTTAAAACTCTTTAACAATTATAAAAGAATTTAAAACTTTTTAACTATAAGGGAAAAAGGGTGGGCTGTAGAAACACTACAGACTATAAAAAGGGGAATAAGGGAGAAATAAATCCCTGACTAAGCTTTTTTTGACAAAATCAACTTACCTCAGCTGGCAAAGGAGACCTCTTTCGCTAAGCGGCAAACGAGATCTGATCTGAGGTAGTTCCGCCTTGCATCATGGGATATAGGATTGCCTCGAGCTGGTAAAAGGAGTTCTCAAGCTAAAGCAAGTGCCGAGTCGGAGCCGAGGATCGGCACTGAACCCATCCAGCAAGAATGAAGGCGAGATTGACAACTTAACATTCCCCTTCTTCACTAACCATCCTAGCTGCCCGTACCATTTGCCCTTTTACCACGGCTTTCTTCTGATGGTACGGGTGACAACTAGAATAGTGTAAAAAACCATTAGAATATGTTGGTTTCCTGTAAATGGTGCTTTTAAACCTTAAATTCTGCTTGTCCTTGTGTAACAAAATATCCAAAAAATTAATACAAGTATCATGGAATTCATAGGTGAATTCCAGAAAATTAGTCAAATTAGAAATAGTAACAATGAAGGAAGGAATATCATCAGAAGTACCTTTCCATAAAAAGAACATGTCGTCCTGGTACCTAGTGTACCAGGCGACATGCCTTTTAAAAGTGGAGTCTTGAAACAACAGGGTATTCTCCCATTGTGCCATGATGCACCGTGATAGGCCCCTCCACAAGGCGAACCCATCGCCACACCAGATGTCTGTATGTATGTGCGCCCTTCAAACCTAAAAAAGTTAGAAATAAGGATTTGCTCTAAGAGTGTCTCCACTATGCGAATAGTAGTGTCGTTAACCTTCCTTGCAAAAAGGATGAGGATCGCCCTGCTTAGCCTGTCTGCAATCACATTGGTTTTCCCCGGGAT
The DNA here is from genome assembly GCF_019279795.1 of Protopterus annectens. Lineage (NCBI taxonomy): Eukaryota > Metazoa > Chordata > Ceratodontiformes > Protopteridae > Protopterus > Protopterus annectens. The sequence continues at coordinate 96,510,729 of NC_056742.1, forward strand.
GTGCGTTGCCACCAAGGCCCGTTGGGAAGCTATCGCCCAATTCCACACTCTCATGGCCTCCCTGCATAGTGGGTACGATCTGGTTCCTCCTTGTTTGTTGAGATACCACACTACTGACATGTTGTCTGAGTGTATCGCAATAGTCCCTAGAGGGAGTTCATCCTGAAGTGCCTGCAATGGTAGGAGCACTGCCCTCATCTCCAGGACATTTATCATCATCCGAACCTGTCGTTGCAACCCTGTGATCCTCTCCATAGGTAGGAATGCTCTCAACCGAATAGTGTCCAACTCTGCTCCTATAAATGAGACACGCTGTGAGGGTAGCAAGGCAGATTTTTTCCAGTTTTTTGTGATGCCTAACTGGTGACAAAGATCAATGGTAGAATCTCTGTTTTGAAGAAGTAGATGCTTGGTGGGGGCGGATAGGAGCCAGTCATCCAGGTAAGGAAACACCTGCAGTCCTTGACATGCACTTGGTGAATACCTAGGGGCTGTGGTGAGACCAAAGGGCAGGGCTCGAAACTGGAAGTGCCTGGCTCTCAGCCGGAAGCGTAGATGACATCTGGATGCTCTGTCCATTTTGATGTGGTAATAAGCATCCTTCAGGTTGATGGAGCACATCCATACTTCCTTTCCCAATAACGGGAGAATCGATTGTAGCATGACCATCTGGAATTTGGACTTGTGTACGTAAGGATTGAGTCGGCTGAGATCCAAAATGGGTCTCAGGTCCCCCGTTTTTTTCGGCACCAAAAAGAATCTCGAGTAAGTCCCTAATCCGATCTGGTCTGGGGGGACGGGTTGGATGACTCCTTTTTCTAGCAGCTGAGAAACCTCTGTTGCTGCATGACCCCTTTGACTGGGTGGAACGTCTGGGATCCTTTTGATGGGGAGGGGGTGTGGAGTGAAATGGGATGGTGTAACCTCTGGCGATTATCCCTAATACCCATCTGTCCTGGGTGATGTTGACCCAGGCTTCTGGATACCGGGAAATTCGACCCCCGACTGGCTCCGGAGAAGCACAGCTGGGCACACCCTCAGGAATTAGAGTATGGGGAACTGTGAAAGGAATCACGGTCCCCAGAATTGTGGGGGCCCCCTCTGCCTCTGGGGCGACATCTCCCTGAATACGACCCCCCTCCCCTGCCTCGGGGGGGGTCTCACCCTGTGTGGTAGGAAAGACCTTTGTGATTTTTTGAACCACATCTTTCCCCCTCACTGAACCTTGGGATAAGGCCTCGAGGGAAAAATGGAATCCCACGGCAGACAAGGTCTTTCACTCTTGCTCGCACCTGGTGAGTGAGTCTTTCACTTGGGTCCCGAACAAGGAGGAACCATCGAAGGGGGCATCAGTAGAGGAAGACTTAAAGGCCTCTGCAAAGTGACACAGGCATAGTCAGGCTTGCCTCCTGAGGGCCACTCCTGAACTAGCCGCCCTACTAGCTCCCTTGGCCACATACGAATCAGTCGCATGGATGAGTTAGCAATGGAGTTGAGGGGAGAGAGCTGAGCGTTGACAGTCTGAGCCACCGCCTCAGGCACGTTACCCGTTAGAGTATCTCCTAACTCCTTAAGGAGATCTCTCTGGAGCTGCGTGAAATGAGACAAATAATTCAGCGACCGCAAGGTAAAGGTCACTGAAGACAGTGTACGCTTCCCGTACTTATCCGTAGTCCTAGACTCCTTGTTAGGAGGATGGACCGAAGAGGAAGACTTGGCAACTTCCTTCTGTGTGGCAGCTGCCACCACCATAGCATCTACCGGGACTCCCTTTGTTAAAAACTCTTTCCTTGGGGAGCAGACAAAAATTTGGGGCATCGAGGAACAGGCTCCACGGAGTCAGGAGTCTCCCACGCCCTCCGACAAATAAGGTCCAGGAGCTCGTCAAAGGGTGGAGACACCCAGGAGGCACAGGACTGAGCGCCAAAGGCCTTAAGGAATACTGACTCCTCCTCAGAGGGGATTTTGGAGGGCCAGTCTCCTCTTTTTTCAAGATCACCAGGATATCGGAGAACGACTTAGGGGACCCCTCCGATTCCGCGAGGTCAGTATCGGAAGTGAGAGACTCGTCCTGGGAGTCTCTGTGCTTCCTCTTGCACAATTTCTTTCTGGGGGGTTCCTCAGGCACAGGCTCTGAGGGCCCCTCAGAAAGAAGGTGACCACTCGTGGGGGTATTCTTAGGCCCCTGTGCTCAGCTATCCAAGGATAGCTGAGTGTCAGAAGCTCTCGCCGGTGTTGTGGGGGATGGAAGAACCAATCCGAGAGAAGTAGCTGACCTAGCCCGAATCGGAGGACCAACCGCCTTCCACGGCCATGACCGGGACTGGTGTCCCCGCAGCCGAGGCACCAAGGGGGAGGCTCAGAAATGAAGGGTGTTCCGTGGTATCCCCCTCGGGCCCGATCGAGGAGACCCGAGTCTCGAACCCTGTGGACGGAACAGACAAGGTCGGAGCCAATACGGGCACCGATAAACCCCACTGGGGGATTGGCGCTGGCGCAGGAATGTCCCTCGGAGCGGAGCTTACTGGCTCTGACGACAAAGATGCGCTCGGAGGAGGAATAGCAGGCACAACTAATAGAGCTGGCTCCGGAGCCGAAAAATGTTAGGCCAACACCGGCGACTGTAGGAGCCTCTGCACCACCCTATCTTCATCCAAATCGGAAAGCCTGGAGGACTTGGAGGAAATGGATGGAGACCTAGACCTCCTATCTGGAGAACCTTGCCTCAAGCTTGGTGACCGGCTCCGAATCGGTTCCAAAATTATCCGAGCGGACGCAGACTCAGTCAACACAGCTACCTCCTGCGGCCCCGATGTCGGTGGAGCCGAGGAAGCAGACTCGACAATGGTAATTTTACAAGGTGGGTCCGAAGCAATAGATGGAGCCGGAGATCTTTTCTTGGATTTGGAGGATTTACACTTCAACTGGGAGCTGGCAGCCGAACCTAAATCCTCCTCAAAGGACGGTTTTAGCAGTCCCTTTAGGATCAATTTGTTTTTCCTCTCTTGGAGCACCCAAGGACTAAAGGCATGGCAGAACCTGCACGATTCCTGAAGGTGGATGGCTCCAAGACAGTAAACACAGACCGAATGTCTGGCTGTGATAGACATTTTATAGGCACACTTTGTACACTTTTTAAAGCCCGAGGGCTTATGCTCTTTTTGTTCCTTAGACATGCCAAGCCAACAATTGTAGCAGCTGCTACTGACAAAAGGCGGGAAACCGCTGACACAGAAACCAGTGAACATGAAAAAGACAACCAAGGCACAGGGGAGAACCTCTAAATAAAACGGTTCTCAACTTAAAAAAGGAAAATGCACCTAAAGACAGCCAGACAAACACCACAAGGAGGACTAGGTCCTCTAACTTAAATGGGCCTAGCCCAAGGGAGTAAGGGATACCACACACAAACACACTCGCAACCTACAAAAAGTAATGCAGCAACAACACTAAGAATAACTCTATGTGTATACACACAATTAGCCAAAAATTAGCCAAAAATCTTCACAAGAAAGAGTTTTTTTGCAATACTTAGCCACAGCCAAGTCGAGACCACGTCCGAGCTCTACAAGCGGCAAACGAGATCTGGGGATGTGGAACAGTGTATTGTGGGATACCATCTTAGCCCAGCCAATCAAAGACTTTCGAGCTAGTATATAGGCCGAGTCGGAGCAGACATTCGGCTCCAAACCCACAAATGAAGAATGTAGGCGATATAGGACTACATAACATCTAGAGTTAGGCATTTTGTGAATACTCTAGCATAGGAACTTCCTGTAGCTGGGGTGAATAGGAATATAAAGGTAAGCATCCTTCAGATCCAGGGATACCATGAAGGCTTGGTGAGGGATGAGGGGTAGGAGGTGATGCAAGGTGAGCATTTTGAAAGTAGGCAACTTGAGGAATAGACTGAGTACAGACAAATCCAGAATTGGCTTCCAAGGGTCATCTTTTCTTGGAACCAAAAACATCCCGCAATAAAACCGCTTGTTTGTCTGTTCTGGAGGCACTCTTTCTATGGTGCCCTGAGTTTGGAGCGGATCTAAAATAGGGGGGGGGGGGAGAGCTCTTCTTCTGAATCCTCTAAGGCCTGCACAGGTGTAAGTGTAGGGGCTGGTAGCAGTACCTGAGACGGACGCCTAGAAGGCCCTGAAAATATTTTGGGAAAAAGACCTCCCATCCAGGAGCTGGTTCAGCGTCTTTATGTTCCCTATGTTTTAATTTCTGTTTCCTCTTTAGAGGAGTAGAAGGATGTGGTGACTTAGAGGCTGACGCCTGGGAGGATGGAAAGGCTAGAGTAGGCCTCTCCAACGCCTCAAGCTGTGGTTTCCCCTCTTCATCAGGTGCTGATGTCTGATCAACCTCAGTGGACGTACTCTGCGTTCCCGCCGAACCAGCTTCCACCATGGTTCCCGGTTCTAGCTGTGAAATGGGCACCCAATGAGACCCTGGGCTAACATCCGCCTTGAGAGTCTCATCAGACTCCTGAGATGCAGCATGGGTGTCAGGCCTAACTTTTTTGGCCTTCTTTCAAGGCGGCTCGTCAGAGGTACCTACCTCACCCTCCATGCCTAATGCTAGATGCCAGAGCATCTGGTTTTCTAAATAAAGCTTTAAGGCAGCCAGACAGCTGTGAAGCATTTTAGGTACAAAAGATTTGCAAACATCACAAGATGTACAGCTGTGGCCTTCACCTAAACAGAATAAGCACTTATCACGCATGTCCTTGTGTGGAATTTGTCTTCCACAAGCACACTTTCCCTTCCTAGCTGACATGTATGTTTGAAAAGCAGTAAGAAGGTAACAAAAAACCCAAAGTGGTACTTATCTGTATCGGATGGCTGAAACAAATGAATGGATTCTCGGAGCTGGCAATTGGAGGTCTGTAGATCACTGCGGCAGAAAAGTTCTAAGCAACGTAGCATGTACCCCTGCTCCTAAGACTTTAGCATACTGGCCAGATGTCCAGTGCTGCAGGCAGCAACCTCCCTACAGTTATGAATACTGCAACATGAGAACAAAAGGACATCATTCATTTGTGTATGCACCTGGTATCTATACCGGAGAGGGGGAAAATAAGTTATATTGTTGTACAGGCTGAGTCAAGGGAGGACCCAGAGTGCTTAAAACATAAATTTAGAGACACGTGTAACCCCCAGACAAATGTTACTACTGAAAGGCACTTATTTTACACAAGGGATCAAAAGCCTGGTGAAACCATTGCAGCATATATAACTGACCTGAGAAATAAAGCTAAAGTATGCAGACTTGGTGATTTAAGGGATGAGCTGATAAAAGATAGACATGTGTGGCATAAAAGATGATGCTGTGAGAAAGATTTTGCTTTGTGACAGTGATTCAACTTTGAATAAGCCACTGAGATTTGCCAGATATACAAGCTCACAGAAAAGCACACATATATGCTTACAGATAAGAATAGCTCTAGAAGGCACAGTGATAAAGCTCATATTGATAGTATGCAGCACGTTATTAAAAGATAAAGTTATTAAGCATGTGGTAGCAACTGTAAACCCTGTAGAACTCACTGGTGAACCCTAGAACTTTCTAGCAAATTCCAGACTTCGCACAGTCTCACTAAAGCATAAGAATGAGTCAGCAAACTCAAAGCATGGGCTCCAACCTAGTTTCATTGCCAACTGTCATGACTGTGGTGGGCTCCAACCAAGTTTCATTGCCAACTTTCATGACTGTGGTGGAACTCATGAATCTAAAAGGGAAAAATGTTTAGCTTTTGGTCAACAATGCCAAAAATGTAATAAATGGAATCACTTCAAAAGATTTTGTATATCAAAAGGCCCACATTCTTTTATTAAAAGGGAATATTTTAAGAAATGAGTTGATCAGTTAGACAGTGGCAACTCTACTCTTTATGTTGATGGTGACAGTGCTTCATGAAATTGTCACTGCAGTAGATTTAAGGGCAAAGAATGAAGTAGTTTGTACTGTTTGGATAAATGGCAAACACACTCAAAGGTCAAAGCTGACACAGGTTCCAAGTGCAATGTTATATCTGCAGAAACATTTGCGAGAGTGTGTCATAGTGAAAGGCTTGATTTGGCAAGGTGTGCGGAACTTGTTGCTTATGGAGGTGAAGAAATTAAAACTGAAGGCTCAGTAGTGCTTTCATGTTACTCTGCTGGAAAAAGCTACTACTTATTACTTTATGTGGTCAACAGACACCACCAGTCATTATTGGGGCTCACAGTTTGAAAATGCGACTGCTTTCATTTAACAAGGAAGTCCACCAAGTCAGCTTAAAAGACCATTACTCTAATTTTGCCCACCACATTTTTTCTACCCAAGCTGATCTTTTCCAAGACAAATTAGGCAAACTTCCAGTTGTGTACTCCATGAAGTTAGACCCAGAGGTCAATCCAGTTATCAGACCAGCAAGTAAGGTTCCAAAAGCCAAGCAGGACAGAGTCAAAGCCGAACTAGATACAATGGTGCAACAAGGTGTGATTTATCCAACTGAAACTCCAACTGAATGGGTATCTTCCATGGCGGTAGCTCATAAGAAAAGCTCAGATGACATCAGAATATGTACTGACCGACGAGATTTGAACAAAGCACTTAAAAGACATCATCATCCAATGAGCATAGTCAAAGAAGTCGCAGCCTTGATGAAAGATGGCACTATTTTTTATGTCTTAGATGCAGAGAGTTAATTTTGGCAAATTCAGCTCGACAAGAAATCATTATTGCTCACTACTTTCAGTACTCTAGCAGGTACAGATTTTTGAGAATGACATTTAGGATAAATTCTGCAAGTGAAGTCTTTCAATATACAATGGAGCAATTTTTTTCTGGGCATTTTTGTGCTATCAAAGTAGACATACTGGTAGGAGGTTGTGATGAAGTAGAACATGACAGAAACCTCAAAAAGTTCTAGAAAAGGCACGTCAAATGAATCTAAAGCTCAACCCACACAAATGCAAGTTCAGGCTACAAGAAATTACTTATGTTGGTCATTTATTTAAGAGTACAGGCCTACGACCAGATCCTTCAGCCATTCTCGAGATGCCAGCTCCAGACAATGTTCGAGCCCTGCAATGTTTTCTCGGCATGGTCAACTACCTAGGCAAGTTCATTCCAGACTTGAGCCAACTATCAGCACCACTCAGAGAGCTAACACACAAAGATGTATCTAGGTCTTGGTCAGAGGAACACCAAAGAGCATTTGATGTCCTGAAACACAGAATTGCTAGTCCACTTACTCTCATATACTATGATGTTCACAAACCAGTTACACTTTCCTGTGATGCTTTGAAATTTGGTCTTGGTGCAGTTACTCTATAAGAGGATCAACCTGTTGCCTATGCATCAAGAACTCTTACCCAAACTGAGATGCAGTATGCCCAGATCAAGAAAAAGCTTTTGGGAATTGTGTCCGCATGTTCGAAGTTCCATGATTATGTTTATGGTAGACCTATCCAGACCACCAACCATTAGTCACTATCCTGAAAAAGCCAATGCATTCAGCTCCAGCCTGACTGCAACGTATGATGCTGAGATTCCAAAAGTATAATTTCAGTCTTGTCTACAAGTAAAGGAAACTTCTTTATCTTGCTGATACCTTATCCAGATCACCCAGAAATACCACAGAGCAGCACGAGAATGAGAACCTTGATTCTGAAGTCATGGAAGTGAGAAAATTTTCTTTCACACGTCTTGAGCTGAGAGATCACACAGTCACAGATCCAGTTTTACAAAGCATCAACCACTTAATCAAGGATGCCCGTCAAAGCAATCTTGTTTACTTCAAGAATTGCAACCTTATTTTCCATACAGAGATGAGATTTTGTCTGACAAAGGTATCATTATGAAAGGTCCGAAAGTAATTGTCCTGAAGTCTTTGCAACCCGAGTACATTACTATCCTGAATTGTGGTGACTCAGGAACTGAATCTACCAAAAGAAGGGTAAGATACCTTGTACAGTAAACTCTCAGTTAACCTGCATCCATGGGGATTGGCAGATGCCAGATAACTGTAGTTTCTGGTTGCTTGAGAGCTACTATTAAAAATAGGCCTGACTAACACTGTACCCTTTTCTTTGGTCTGACTTGTTCTTAGGTTGGGGAGAGAGGAAATGTATTCCTATATTCCTTTTTAAAGTTCTAAAACTCTAAAAACATAATGTATGTTCCCGCTGGTGGGGGGGGGGGGGGGGGGGGATGCACAGAAAGTGCAACACATGAAAATTGTACTGTATTTCTTCGATTTTTTTTTTCTGGTTGCTTTTGTTCTGGTTAACTAAGAGTTTACTGTATTTTGGCCTTCTATGTCACAAGACATTCAGACAGCACTTTAATCTTGTTCACTGTGTAATAGTACAAAACCACATCAACAGAAGGAACCACGTCAGCTTAACCAGATTCTGGAACTACCTTCGTCGACAGAAGCCACTGGTATCTTCAAGTGGAATGGTCAACATTATTTGATTTTAGCAGACTCTTACTCCAATTGGTTTGAGATTGACCTACTTCCCAACTTAGCATCCAGTACAGTCATTACTAAGATGAAGCATCGTTTTGCTGTGCATGGTAGTCTGCACAAAGTTATTTCTGACAGTGGCATGCAGATTACAAGCCCACAGTTCAAAAGATTTGCTGAAGAATGGGACTTTGCTCATGTCACAAGTAGCCCAGAGTACCTGCAGTCAAATGGTTTGGCAGAACATGCAGTTCAAAGTGCAGAGCAGTTACTAGAGAAGTCAAAACGAGATAATAGTGATGTTTTCCTGAATCTCTTGAATCTCAGAAATATTCCTCGTGATAAACATCTTGGTTCACATGCTCAGAGACTTCTGCCAAGAAAAAAACACAACCATATTACCAATCAGTAGACAACTGTTGTTTCCATGTGTCAAGAACAACAGATCAGTGAAAGCCAATCTGTTGAAGAAGCATTTAACCCAGAAGTCCTACTATGATAAGACCAGTAAACCGCTCAATCCATTACGAGAGGGAGAAGTGGTAAGAATGCAAACATCCAAAGGTTATGATCGGATTGGTGTCGTGAAGAACACTGGTCCAGAGACAAGATCGTACACTGTGGAATCAGAAGGAGCAACTTTTAGGTGGAAATGGAAACATTTGAGACCGGTGTCCGAGCCTACACAACAGCACATAGCCTGTGAGAAAGACTCTCTATCTCAGAGTGAGTTGTCCAGTGTTCCAATTCCAGAGGACATTCCTGTTCCTGTGACAAATCTAGAAGTTCCTGATACAAGCTGTGCACTGCAGATTGTCCCTGTTGCTAAATTTGGTCCCAACTGTTATGTTATGTGATAAGGTCGAATCTCTAAAGCCTGTAATAGATATGAAGCAACTTGGACAACAGTAATACATGTCTAGCTCAAACATTGTTTTACATAAAGAGCAATCTTTTTAAGAGGGAGAATGTAGATCAACCTGTGTGTATATACCTTTAAGAACCTATCCAAGGGCTTGCACAAGTGTATAAATACTGAGCATGTTCAAGTCTGACTGACATTTTGTAGTTAGCTGTTGAGATGCAAGCATGTAGGTGTATATAAGCTTGGTCTGTTATCTAGTTCGTTCATATTTAAAGATGCTGCTATCCATCCTGATGTGTGTGTATGTATTAAAGCATCTGAACAAAACCCCAAGCCGCCTTGTTTTTTGTATTAGAGATAAACGAGTGATACAGGTAAAACTTAATGCAAATTTAATTCTAGGATTAAATGAACATATTAGTATAACGAGTTTTAAAATTGCAAGCTTGTAAAATGTGGGGTATATGCTATGCTTTATAGTCTACCCACAAGTTTAACAAAGTCAATAAAAGTCCATTTTTTCTAAGCCACTTTAATTTGCAAATCCATTTCACAAATGTGATTGATGGTTTGTAATCTCATTTATTTACTAATTTCAGTGCTGCTGCTGGCCTTCTTCCTAATAATCTCCATCTCCCAACACTAGACTCTGGTTGAAGTCCAGGGTACTCCTGATTTTTCTAGTCAATTCCTGTGCTTTTTTCTATTTCTCAGGCATTTCCTTTGGAATACTGGAAAAGGTTTCACTGCTGAAGTCTCTCTATGAGCCTTATTGTCAGAAGAATGAGAAGCAGAGTCCCCCCTTCCACTTGCTGGCTCATATTTTGTTAGAAAAACTTTTTTTTAATTTTCTCCTTAGCCTGTTCTGTGTCAAAAGATGTCATTGACCATTGACCATGCAGGAAAAAAAAATCGCTGAAGACAGCTGGATACAGCAGCTTGAATCTTATATGCCTGCCTCTCAACATTGCAGTTGCTGGGATAAATTTGCCTTTCTTCTGCCTGTTATACAGTGAATAGTCATGCTCCACAAACACTCACCATCACCAACCTCCTTTTTCTCCATTTTCTACATGGGGTTGGGGTGTCGTGTCAACTGTTGCCACTCTTCTACCTTCTTTGATGCTCACGCCTGACCATCACAGGTCTTCTTTCACACACTCCATCCACCTCTTTACTAGACACCCTTGTTTCCTTTTGTCTTTTTCCTGTCTGTCAAAAATCTTCTTCACCAGATTGTCTTCCGTTTTTCTGCACATATCTGAACCACTGTAATCTGTCTCTTTCACCTTTTCTGCAACTGGAGCTACTTTGGCTTCTGCTCTTATGTTCTCATTTCTTTTTTGATCCCACATTGTGCATCATAGCATCCATCTCAGGCACTTCATCTCCATCACCTCTAGCTTCCTCAACAGCTCTGCTTTCACTGGCCAGGTTTCTGTACCATACAGTAGTAGGGGTCACACCACTGTTTCGTAAACATCACTTTTCAACTTTCTTGACATTCTTCTGTCAAACACTGCACTGGACACTCTGTGCCAGTTGGCTGCATCTCCTATGATTCTAGCTTTGACCTCCTCATTCAGACTTCCCTTCTCCTCAACCACCCCTCCCAGATACTTGAAGCTGTTAACCTGTTCCACTCTTCTCTTCTATCTCAATTCTCAGCTTCTTCTGATTTCCCCCATTTGTTGCCATTACAACTGTCATATCTGTAGTTTAGTTTCATCCCATGTGCCATCAAGTTTGCATTCCATTCCCCTATCCTTTGCTGAAATTCTTGTTCATAGTCTGCTTATAATGCCACATCATCTGCATATAGTAACTCTGTTGATCAGTTTCCTCCAACGTGTTTGCTAATGTAGTCCATCACCAGTATGAACAGCAGTGGGCTGAGAGCTGAACCCTGATGCACAGCCACACTCACTGGGAACCCCTCTGTGAGCTAGAACACTGTTATGTACTAGAGTCATTGGTCTTTGTACATGGCTTGCATTAATTCTATCAATTTTTCCGTGACTATGAACCACCACAGGACTGCCCGAATCAGCTTTCTTGGGAACTTGCAATATGCTTTCTCCTCCTCTGGAGGTCAGGATCAAACCTTGTACCTTCTGCATGGGAGGCGAAGACCTTAACCATTACGGCAACTGGTTTCTAACTCGTTTTCACAAACACTCTGCGTCTCCAATTTTTAATATCTTTTCCTTTTGCCACAGGTTTATCAGGATCAGCTCTTTCTGCTAGTATGATTTCATCTTTACTAACATAGGTCTTGGCTGCTATTTCAGAGTCAGGTTTTGAGCATACACTCTGTGTGCTCTTTCGGGTAACAAATCCTGCTGTGGAACACCAGTCCAGTTGCTTAACTGGGCTTTCCTAAAATTAATACTGTTTATTCCTTCCAGTTTCTCTGGTACGGCAGAAAATGTCAGGTTTTCTCTGTGTACTCTGTCTTCTAACTCTGTTTTAAAAATGGCTCTTTTTGAGAAGCCTCATACTCAGCCAGCCTTTTTTTCATTTCAACCTCTGATTTTTGCAGTTTTATCAGTTCAGCTGAATAGCTAGTTAAAGCTTCTTCGATTTTTGCCAGCCTTTTGTTTTTTGAGTTGATGAACTCCTTCAGTGTTTCATTTATTTTATCACCTCTGAGTACGTCTGATTTATTTTTTCCTCTAAATTATTGGAAGCCATCTTTGAACCAAAGCTGAAACTTAAACTGCTTTTGGCTGAACAGCTCCAGGATCCTTTCCAACCAGTGTTTTCTCCACCTTTTCTGGTTCATTTTCTTTCGGAATCTTCACATTTCATCTTTGCTGGCATCCATGCAGTGTAATTACTAGCAGGTAAATGAATTTTACCTAAATAACAGTTTCAATGGAACTCCTTTTTCAAAGTTTCTGTTTTCTGAGACAGCTGAAATTAATCTACTGATCAGTGTATAGCCATCATGGAAGTTCATATCTCTGTACTTCTGCTGCAAAATTACAGGATAGGTGTCAGTATGTTAAGGGAAATGGTTTCAAAAATGTGTCACAGGTAACTGGGGTTTGACTAGCTGTCCTGGCACTGGAAAACCCAAGCAGGGGAGGGGGTAAGGGAAGTGTGGCACAGCTCCCCTCACCAATCCTGGGGTGAGGAAGGGTGGGACTGTGCACACTTGGAGGCATACTGGGTGGTGCTAACTTCCTGGTGGAAACAAGGAAGTTCACAGCTTGTGCTGGGGGTGGGGTAGGGATACCTGAAAGGACTGCTCCTTGTAAAAGTGACGGGATATCCTCTGCTGTTATCCTATTGCAAGACCCACCCCTACACATTGCCACATCCATGCATTAGGGACAACGGAAGCGAAGAGAAAAACATCGAACAACCTCTGATGGCTTTCTGAAAGATAACCCTTACCCTGGTGATGGAGAACAAATGGGCCTACAGGACAAGTGGTGGGGTGGGGCTTATGATTAACAGACAACAGAGGTTGACATTAAAACATTTTTTACTGGGAACCTGAAGATGTGAAGTACAGTTCTGTGGGTGCTCTCACTATAACAGCAGCAAGCAGCTGTATTCATGACATATGGGTATTAGTTGCAGGCATATGCCCTCTCATCTGGCCTGATTCACATAGCTCTGTGAGAGTCTTGGCATAGGTTGGCATCTCCCATAATCACAGACACATGGATGTGTCCTGGATAAAAGGGGCAGTCAACCTGCATCATCTATGGGTCTTTTTTTCACTACTGAAGGAATAAGGGATATGTCCAGTGAAAGGAAGAACCCTCCCAATCTTTTCTTTTAGGTCCTATAAACCTTCTTGTGAAGGAGAGAACAGGCAGTACTTACTATTAATGAGTTTCACTTGTAGCCCCTTAATAGTTTAGAATGTATATCACCTAAGAATGCAAAAGTGTTTGGTAGCAACACCTCTCTTTTCTTCCACCTCAGCTGATAGGTATTCCTGAAAAATGAGGAAGACAACAAAGGAGGAAGGTGGGTTTGAGCTACTACTGTAACAGTGATCCTACTCAAAAATCTATTGTTAAAGTGAGCATATCCGCATAACTGTGGTGTGTTCTTTATATGCATCAATGTTGGAAATAGTAGTCATGATATATGGGAACATTACAAAAACAGTATTAGTATGAGAATGAAGGAAACTAAATGCCCAGGAAGTAAACAGCCCATTCTCGGTCTCTTCAATCCAGAGGCCTGGGTATTAGAGAAGAAACTGCAAGATACCAGTGTCAAATCTTGCTCTACTCCTGAGCTGCACACCTAGCTTGCAATGCTTTGAAAAAGCATGAATGGGAGACAAAACAACCACCTTGCATAAGTTCTGAGCACAGACATTAGTGAAAAAGTCTGCTGATGTAGCAGTTACTTTAGAAGAATGAGCGTTAGCTTTCTTCTGCAAAATTTTCCCATGCCTCTCACAGCAGAAAAAAGATGCACTTGCCCAATCATTTGGAAAGGGATTGCTTAAACACTGGTATACTGTTTTCCAGGGTCAAAGGATGCAAATGATTGTTCTACTTACCTAAACGCCCCTGCTCTGTCAATTTAGTACCGGAGCTGTCTACGGATGCACAAGTACAAAATCCTCTTCCATTTATTCTACAGGTTGAGAAAAAAATGACTAGGAACTGAATGGCTTGGGTCAGAGAAACCGTTTGCGACCACCTTTGGCATGAAGGAAAGATTAGTTCTAAGGTTTATCTCATGCCGTGTGGAATACTATGAAAGGATTGTTTCACGTGAGGGCCTACAATTCTGAGACCCTCTTAGTTGAAACCATTTTAATGTGCCATGACCTGTTAGCTTAGAAGGGTCTAAGACCAGTATCTCAAGATCAAAAAGTACAGTTTTGTACCTACCATAAATGTAGATGTTCGAGGATCCACATTGCTGCAGTCCTAACTATTGGGTAGTCCGCTGTCCAGTCGGCCCGAATACCAAAGTATATGGCTGACGTCGGTCAGGGCGCATTAGACTGACGTCAGTACGTCAGGGTACTAATGCGCATGACCGACGTCATATCCTCAGTCTTTTCTTGCCCCAGATGTCAGAAGACCCTGAAAAGATAAGGCCAAAACCAAAAACTCCAAACATACCTGCACCAAAAATATGTACAATATATACAAAAGTACCAGAATATAACCTCACCTACACAACCACCCCTAAACACAGAGGGAAGGAGGGAGGGTAAATTGGACTGCAGCAATGTGGATCCTCGAACATCTACATTTATGGTAGGTACAAAACTGTACTATGTTCTTCATTCCACATTGCTGCAGTCCTAACTATTGGGTAGAATCCCAAAGCAGAGGTAAGGGAGGCTGGCAAATCATAAGGAAGCAGGAACTGACAACATGCCTTGCAAAATAGCTGTGGCAAAACCAGCCCTAGACTTAGAGTAGAGAGGAAGGTGATAATGCTTAGAGAAAGTATGCACTGAACTCCAAGTAGCTGCCTCCAAAATATCCTTAGTTGCCACCCCCCTTAGAAATGCTGTCGAAGTGGCAGTAGCCCTAGTGGAATGAGGCCTAATCCCAGCTGGAATCTCCTTGCCATGATGGGAATAACAAAATGCAATGCAAAACCCAATCCACCTAGAAATAGTTTGTTTTGACACAGGCTTGCCCTGCGAACCCAAAGCAAAAGAAACAAACAACTGCTGAGACTGCCTAAAATCCTTAGTCCTGCTCAAATAATAACGCAATTGCCTGTGTACATCTAAAGTGTGCAAAATCTTTTCCCCTTTATTTTGGGGATCTGCATAAAAAGTAGGCAAATGAATAGTTTGGTTTAAAGCCACACTAGAAACCACCTTAGGCATAAAGGAAGGATTAGTACGTAAAGATACCCTATCCTTATGAAAAATCAAAAAAGGCTCTACCGCCATAAGGGCCTGCAACTCAGAGACCCTTCTTGCAGAAGTAATGGCCAACAAAAAAGCAGTCTTCCATGACAAGTATTTCAATTCAGCAGTAGCATGAGGCTCAAAAGGTTGTAGAGTAAGTTTCTCCAACACAAAATTGAGATCCCAAGCAGGAGTAGGAGCTCTACGTGGGGGTCTTATATTCTTTGCCCCTCTAAGAAATTGCTTGAACAAAGGATGCGAAAGCAATGGTGGGTCACAATCATAGTGAGCTGAAATTGCTGCAGCATGAATCTTAATGGAAGAGAAAGACAAACCTTTGTCCAATAACTCAGTAAGATATTGAAGAGCCACACTCAAATTAGGCTCAGAAATCTCCAAATTGTTTGCTGCACTCCAAAATAAAAATCTCTTCCATTTTTCTGCGTACACTTTCCGTGTACTAGGTCTTCTGGCTTCCATAATCACATTTAAAACTTGTTGAGGAAGTTGAGACCTGCTGTCTTTCAAAACAGAATATGCCAGGCTGTTAGATGAAGAGAGTGAAGCTTGACATTGAGCAGGTGACCGTCCCTCTGAGACAACAGGTGTGGAATCAAGGGTAAAGGCCATGGAGGCTTCCTTACCAGACTCCTCAGTAATGGGTACCAGTGCTGCCGAGGCCAATCTGGAGCTATTAAAATCATCCTTGGCTTGTCTTGTCTGACCTTTAGAAGTACCTTTGGGAGAAGAGGCAGAGGTGGAAAAGCATACACATGAAGATTTTTCCAACTGAAAGAAAGAGCATCCACTTTCCAAGCTGTGTGATGAAACCTCTTTGTGCAAAACTTTGGCAGCTGGTGGTTTAGTGGAGAAGCGAACAGATCTATGTCTGGAGTTCCCCATGACACTGTCAATTTTGAAATACATGAAGATCCAGTTTCCACTCGTGGGGATCCATGATTTGTCTGCTTAACACATCTGCTAAGGAGTTCTGTGCTCCCGGCAGAAACCTTGCCTGAAGAGTTAGTTGCAAGCTGAGCGCAGTCTCCCATAAAATCATTGCTTGCCTGCACAATGGGTAAGAATGTGTTCCCCTTGTTTGTTGATGTACCACATGACAGTTGTGTTGTCTGTTAGAATCAACACCTGCCCTGGAAGAAGTAACTCCTTGAAAGCCATTAATGCAAACTGGACTGCTAACATCTCTTTCATGTTGATATGTAGATGCTGTAGTCTGGCAGGCCACTTGTCTTGTATCCACTTTCCATTTAGATGAGCTCCCCAAGCAATGTCTGAGGCATCTGTCGTTAGAATCTGACTCGCCTCTGGCCGGGTCACAGAGAGTCCCTTGTTTAGGTGACATTCCTGAGCCCACCACAAAAATTCCTTTTGAATGCAAGGTATTATTTGAATGACAGTGTCCAAATCCTGGCAGTGCTGTGTCCATACATTTTTGAGATACCATTGCAGCTTCCTCATATACAGTTTGGCATTGGGAAGCACCAGAATACAAGATGCCATGAACCCTAAGGCTTGAAGGACTGTCCTTGCAGTCAGCCCGGACTGAAGAGATAGTTGATGGAAGTAACTGGAAAGATTCTTTTGTTTGTCCGGGGTTAAAAAGGCCATCTGGGCTGCTGTATTCAGTCTCACACCCAGAAAGCACATGTCTTGAGAGGGTACTAGACTGGACTTTATTTCGTTCACAGAATACCCTAGGCATCTTAGCACTGCTATGACATAATCCAAATGCTGTAGAAGGTCTTCCTTTCCTTGAGCTAGAATCAGGCAGTCGTCCAAGTAAGGATAGATTTGAATTCCTTTTAGCCTGAAGTAAGCTATCACTGGAGCCAGAACCTTTGTGAATACTCTGGGCGCAGTGGATAAGCCAAAGGGCAATGCAGAGAACTGATAATGAAAATTTCCAGCTCGAAAACGCAGATACTTCCTGCAACTTAGTCTTATAGGCACATGAAGGTAAGCTTCCTTGAGATCTAAAGTTACCATCCAGTGATCTTTGCCCAGCAGAGGTAAAAGCTGTTGTAACGTCAACATTTTGAACTTGGGAATGTCCAGATAAGTGTTGAGGATAGATAAATCCAAAATTGGTCTCCACGTGTTCCCCTTCTTCGGTACTAGGAACAGGCGAGAATAAAATCCTAGGCCCCTTTCTGGCACAGGAACTGGCTGAATGGCCCCTATTTGGAGCAACAGAGAAATTTGCTTGTGAGCCTCTTTTCTTTGTAGAGGAGGAATGTCTGGCATGCCTTTGAAAGGAGGCAAGGTATGGAAATAAAACCTGTAACCGTGGTGAATAATATCCAGAACCCATCTGTCTTGGGTAATTAAATCCCAATTTTCTTTGAAAAGAGACAGCCTTCCTCCCAAAGGTGCTGCCAGGCGAGAATGTACTGGCAGCTGAAAAGGCAGGTCATTGGGTCTGCTTACGAAAGGACTGACCCCTGCCCTCACCAGAAGTCTGAGCAGGGGAACTCCCTGTCCTAGGCCTAAAAGAACCTTGAGCTCTGCCCCTACCACGTCTAGACCTACTCCTAGACTGGGAATCATAAGCAGGATAAGTCCATCCCTTAGTAGGCCAATTTCTACTAAACTTGGAGGCTGCACCTGCAAAAATCCTTAACAGTTTGCATAGACTTAGCCTTGTCCTCCATTTTCTTTAAAACTGCTTCCACAGGCGAACCAAACAACACATCAGACTGCAAAGGAGCATCCAAAATCCTTGTTTTAACATGCTCAGCTAAATTCTGATCTCTCAACCAGGCATGCCTACGAAGAACAGAACCAGTGGCAGCCACCCTCGAGGAGGCCTGCACAGCATCAAAACCACACTGCAAGGAATGTTTACCCACCTGTTCAGACACATGAACTAAATCCTGCAACTCTTTACACTCAATACCTTCTGCCAGAGCATCCACCTTAGATTTCAATTGTGAAAGGAGGTAATTCTGATACTTTAACATGTGAAACTGACAATTCAACGCCCTCATGGCTAAAGTGGAAGAAGTATACACTTTCTTTCCCCATCTATCCAAAGCCCTTGCCTCTTTATCAGGAGGAACAGGATTTTTAACAACAGAGGCCTTCACACCTTTAGGCCCCTGAGAGACAGTTTCCGGGTCTGCCCTAGGACTCTTAAAAAGATACTTATGAGCTTCAGGCACCCTATAGTACCTATCCGGTTTAACTGGGGCAGGAGGCAAAGAATCAGGATTCAGGGAAGCCTCTGCAAAAACATCTTCCACCACATTCAGAACAGGAGGGATAGCTAAAGGCCTATGCTGGGGTAAAAACAAGAATTCCCTAAGCCTCTTCCTGGAATCAGAGAAATCTTGACCTTCCCATTTAAAATGCTCCCTCATGGAATGCAGAGTCTCTGAAAATGAAAAATCCTCAGGAGGAGAAGCTGAAGGAGTGGAATCATCCACATCCGAATCAGAATAAGGAGGATACTCCTGCAAGTCTTCAGCCGAAGACTCAGAAGCCTCCGAACATTGCTCAAAACTCTCATACTCAGGTTCCACCCTAGGCCTCTTATCAGGAGGGGGCATAGAACCTCTAATCATAGTAATCAAATCCTCTGCCATTTTAAGCATATGTTTCTTAGGCAAAGACCCTGAAGCACTAGGAGAAACCCCCACTGAAGCTAAACTTGGCCTGCCTCTCAAAGAAGCCTTGGAAACAGAAGGGGAGGCTCTAACTACCTTAGGAAGAGAGGGAAGAACAGCCACCTGAGAAGCCCCCTCAGCCTGGCCTACTTCCTGAGAGGATACATCCTGTAACAGTAAAGTCTCTCCCTGAGACTCCAAAGAAACACCTGGCAGAACCTCCGGCTCCACTGAGCCTTCTAAAGAACCGACGTCTGGGACTGTCGGTTCTTCCACTCTAGGCTTTGCTGCTTTGTCCTTGCGCTTTTGGCGGCGCCGGAGCATCCGACGGCATTTTATAATTACAACGCTTCCCAAACACTAACCTGGCACAGTCTAACCTTCTCTTAATAGTGCGTTTGTTAAATCTAGCACAAGAGCGACATCCAACAACGTCGTGCTCAGGCCCTAAACAAGGTATACACAAAGTATGGTAATCCCTATGAGGTATCTGTTTCCCACAAGAAATACAGTTATTCACTTTTTCTGACATCCGGTTAAATACTGAGGCAAGAAAAAACCAAAATATTCCCCAACGGGGTACTTAGCCAACTTTGATTCGGTCTGAAACTCTGACTTCAGAAATTTTCAGAACGCCAACCTGCACTCGCAAAATTGCTTCTGCATCGGACCATGCGGCAAAAAAGACTGAGGATATGACGTCGGTCATGCGCATTAGTACCCTGACGTACTGACGTCAGTCTAATGCGCCCTGACCGACGTCAGCCATATACTTTGGTATTCGGGCCGACTGGACAGCGGACTACGCAATAGTTAGGACTGCAGCAATGTGGAATGAAGAACATCTGAAGTTCCAATATGGGGGAATACCTTTGCCAGCAAACAGGTTACCATGGATGCAGTGAATAAATATATGGTACCTGAAATGTGTACCTTGACAGAAAAATGGATCTAAAAAGTAAGAAAGCATCAGAATCATTCTTACATAATTGGGAAATCTTGCTTCAACAAATAGAAACCCTCTCTTTGCCAGACATGACTTCTCTAAGGTGGGTATCATGACTGCCCTCCATTCTTTAAGCACATCCTTAAAAAAGTGCTGCTTGAGAGAAGTGAGCATCAGATCATCCATGCTGTCAGTCTGAGGTTCTGTAAGTTTGGGAGTACCACTGAATCCAGCTTCTGATTCAGCAATACGTTTAATGGAAGTAGTGTGAAAGGTGGTTCCTTCCCCAGCTACAACAGTAGGGAGAATCAGGTCTGTCATGGCCAGAATAGGGCCAGCAGATTCATCCTCCATCTCTCCACCCTCACCTTTTGTAGCACTTTGCGTAGTAAAGGGGTCAGAGGTACACACACAGTAGCAGGATATTCCATAGGAGAGAGAAGGCATCCATTAGCCAAGCTTTCTTCCACAGCAATGCTGTACACAAATTCAGAAGCTGGTGACTATATGTGGAGGTGAGCAGATCCATCTTCACTAACCTCCATTTTTTATTTTAGCTCTCTGAAGGTAGCTCTTTGTGGATGCCATTCATCAATTGCTGGTTGGTGTTCTGCTGAGTGTGTTCACTGATCTCTAGAGTTCTGACTGTATGTCATCCTGAGACTCATTTGTGACAATCCTGCTAAATTCCAGCCTTACATTACTCATCTGCACAGGGGTACAACAGGTTACCCGTGTTTTTGTTCTACGTGACTGTGGTGTTGTCCATTGTCAAAAAATGATCCCTGGCTTCCATATGGATATGAAGGCTTGAAAAGCCAGTGTTAATAATCAGCATTTCCCTGATATTTGAACTTTCCCTAAGCAGGAGGTCCACTGATTCTGAACTGTGAAATTGTTGGTATGTGTGCCCAAGCCTTGTCTGAGGCTTCTGTTATCAGGTTCTGTATGCAGGAGTTGAAAGGGTATTCCTACATCTGCCTCATTACAGCAGCCCAGCATGCAAATTCCTTCTGGGTATGTGGCAGAATGTTATCTTTGTCCATCAAATGGGTATGTTGCCCCCACAGAGTCTTGAGAGACTACTAGGGTTGCCACATATCTGATTTTTCCAAGACTATATGGGAATCAGAGTGGTTGCCCAGTGGTCCAGAAAACACTGTATAAACTGAAGTATTCTGTCAGTAATACAAACAGAATGTGGAAACTTGTTAAATAGCCACCTCGGTCGTACTGTTTTTATTAAAAGAAAAAAAATTGCTAATGCTATGCAATTATGTCTAAGAAAGGATAAAACAGGACACTTTTCCTCATTTGATATACCCATTTATGTCAGAAAATGGGAGGGGAGCGGGCAGGAAAAGTGAAGGAGAGTGGTGGAGTTAGGGGTGGTATAGTGGTGTGGCTTTGGTCCAGTTTTTGTCACAGCAAAGGTGGCAACCATAGATAGTACTGAACTTTCTTCATGTGGAATCTTGACAGCAGCACCATAAAAATGACAGAAACCATGAACCAACCCCATGACTGTTGGAACTCCTTTGCGATCATGGATGTCCTTTGAGAATGAAGTGATAAGAACTCCCCAGGACAGGTTGGTCACCTTCTCCAGAGATAAGTAAGCTTTGGACAGTACAGTATACAGTCTGGTTTCCAGGAAATCCTAGTACATACTGGGGACTAGACTGGACTTGGGACATATTCAGGGATAACCCGCAAGTTATGATGATAGCTGAAAATGACTTGGAACTTTCTTTGAACAGTGACAAAGCAAAAAAAGATGGGAACAGCTAAAGAGAGAGATGATATTCTCTGTTGAGTTACAACTGTCTGGAAGAGTCAGTAGAGT
This sequence comes from Protopterus annectens, assembly GCF_019279795.1. Taxonomy (NCBI): domain Eukaryota; kingdom Metazoa; phylum Chordata; order Ceratodontiformes; family Protopteridae; genus Protopterus; species Protopterus annectens. The sequence continues at coordinate 96,532,324 of NC_056742.1, forward strand.
TATTGCCAGAAGGCCTTCTGGACTTGCCCTGTCGTCTTCATTCTGGAAGCTCTATTCTGCAAGGCCTGCTGAGATCTGCTTTGCTGTCTATAAAATTTCACTGAACTAGATGGATAATTCCTACAGTATTTGGGAAGAGGAGGGTGGAAAGTTTCAACACTCATTTATCCTCTAGACATCTGAAGTTGTTTGACTGGAAGGACCAATATTGAAGTTCTTGTCTAAGGGAACAGTAAGCAGCTGCTCCCTTAATATATTTTATTGAAAAAGTTTTTATTAGATTTTAACTAAACAAATTGATCATGACAATAATTGTATTCAGAAATTTGTGAGCATAAAAAAAAGAACACCATGAACAAGAACAAAAAAGAAAGTACAGTTGTATACACTTACCATAAATGTAGATGTTCAAGTGTATTCACTGTTGCAGTGATCACACTTGGGTTATCTCTGCCTGCAGGTTGCCCTCAGCTGGCCCAAATACCAGAGACTTAGTATTTCTGAGTCAGTTGCTGTCGCTCCAGGACTGACGTCAGGTGGTCAGGCTATAAAAACAGGCAGCCAATACCATTACATCAGTTTTTCTTGCCCCAAATGTTAGGACCCCCCAAATATGGAGCTAAGTTATGGTGGGGAAAACACCACCAGTAAAAAGTAAATACCAATACCCCAGAAAGGGGCAAGTAAAGGACATAGAGAGGAGAGAGAGAGAGAGACAAGGGGACTGGAGGGAGGGAAACCAGGACTGCAACAATGAATACACTCGAACATCTACATTTACGGTAAGTGTACACAACTGTACTATGTTCTTTGTGTTTCACTGTTGCAGTCATCACACTTGGGTAGATTCCCAAAGCTGAAGAAGGGTGGAGGCAGTCAAGAAGAGTTGGGGCTGGCTAGTATGCCTTGCAGGACTGCTGTTGCAAAACCCGCCCTGGATTTGGAAAAGATAGGCAGGTGGTAATGTCTGGTGAAGGTGTGTACAGAACTCCAGGTAGCAGCTTCCAGGATGTCCCTGGTAGGGACTCCCCTGAAGAAAGCTGTAGATGTGGAAGTTGCCCTAGTGGAGTGTGTTCTTACCCCCTGAGGGGTTGGTTTCCCATGGTGCTTGTAGCAAAAATGGATGCAGTGCGCTATCCATTTTGAAATTGTTTGCTTTGAAATGGCCTTGCCCTCTGCCCCTGGTGCAAAGCTAACTAGTAACTGGTCAGATTTCCTGAAGGGCTTAGCCCTATCAAGATAGAATCTGAGCTGTCTGTGCACGTCCAAGGAGTGCAAGATCCTTTCCCCTTTATTTTGAGGGTTAGGGAAGAAAGTTGACAAATGGATAGACTGGTTGACAGCCACACTGGACACCACTTTAGGCATAAAGAAAGAGTTAGTCCTGAGGGAAACCCTGTCAGCATGGAGAATAATGAAGGGTTCCACAGCCATAAGTGCTTGTAGCTCAGACACTCTTCTCACTGAAGTGATGGGCAGAAGCAATGCTGTTTTCCAAGAGAGGAATTTTAACTCTGCTGACGCTGCAGGCTCAAAGGGGAGTAGCGTGTGCTTTTCCAGTACAAAGTTAAGGTCCCAAGCAGGGGTGGGTGCTCTCCTAGGTGGCCTTAAGTTGTTTTCCCTTCTCAGGAACCGTTTGTTAAGAGGGTGAGAGAAGAGAGGTGGCTCAGTGTTGTAATAAGCCGAAATGGCAGAGGCATGGATCTTAATGGAGGAGAAGGATAGGCCTCTGTGGAGCGGATCTGCTAAGTAATCCAGGATTAGAGGCAGGGAGAGCAGAGTTGTGTCCTCTTCTTTAGACTGAATCCAGGAGCAGTACTTTTTCCACTTATCAGCATAGACTTTCCTTGTACTGGGTCTTCTGGCTTCAAGAATTACGTCTAGCACCTGCTTGCTTAGGCTAGTTACTGGGGAACGGTTCAAGGAATAAGCCAGGCTGGGGCAATCAGAATTGCCCTTGGTCTGTCCTGTCATATCTTGAGCAAAACTCTGGAGAGAAGGGGCAGGGGGGGAAGGCATAGACTGAGAGATTTATCCACTGGAAGGATAGGGCATCCACTTTCCAGGCCCTGCTGTGAAGTGTCCAGGTGCAGAATCTGCTGAGCTGGTGATTGCAGGAGGAGGCAAAGAGATCCACCTCTGGGGTCCCCCATTTCTGAATCAGAAGGTTGAAGGTGCTGGCCTCTAGTTGCCACTTGTGTGGGTCTAGGAGATTTCTCCTTAAGTCATCTGCCAATGAGTTTTGTTTACCTGTTAGGAATTGAGCTTGCAGATGGACCTGCACGTCCAAGGCAGTGTTCCACAGGGCCATGGCTAGCCTGCAGAGTGGGTAAGAGTAGGTTCCCCCCACTTGTTGATGCACCACATAACTGCGGTGTTGCCTGTTTTTATTAGCAGGTGTCCTGGTGAGTGTAGGTATCTAAAAGCTGTCAAAGCAAGCTGCACAGCTAGCATCTCTATTTGGTTGAAGTGCAGATGAATTTGACTTGGGCTCCAGTGGCCCTGAATGCACTTGCCATCCATGTGTGCCCCCCCCAGGCATAGTCTGATGCATCTGTGGTTAGGGTCTGGGCAGCATGGGGTTGAGTAAAGGGCAGTCCCTTGTTGTGGTTGCATGCTGCTGCCCACCAAAAAAAACTCTGCCCTTAGACAGGGTATTATAGGAATGAATGTTGGCACCAAAGACTTTTTAAGTACAGAGTTGAGACAAAGGAACTAGAATGGATAATCAGGATGTGTGCAAATATGGGTAAAGGTTTAAATGACAAATCAATATTAAACCTGTTCTGCTGAATAAACCATTAATTAGATATTTAAAAAACATAATATATAAACAGTTAACTATGTGAAGTTATATAATGTTTTCATTCATTTTTTTCTGAATTTGAATAAGGTTTAGTTGTAAATGTTTTTATGCATGAAAGAGTTAATACGCACAAGTGAAGTTATTTTTACTGGGAAATGTTATGATTGGTTGGAGCTGTGTATAAGAAATGGAGAAATGATGTATTGTATTGTCTGATGAAGCAGCTTTGGCTGCGAAAGCACTCACCTTTTTATTTGGATTAAATTGTTTGATGATGTTATCAGCCGTGGTCTGGTATCTCCTATTCCTTTCATTTTGTGTTGTTGTTGTGCTGGGAGACCAGTTTACCTACACCACTTTATTTTTCTGCAGTACTGTACTTGTTTTATTGTGGTGTGGAGACATGGCAGAAGGTGCCTCGGCTATACTAGAGACTGGTTGTGTACCTGAGCTGAACAGCTACAACAGAACGGGGAAGAGGAATCACCTTACTTTCATCAGTAATTAGGATAATCCTTTGTTAAACTATTTCCCTACAGAAACACCTGTGACAACAGGTCCAAGTTGTGAGTATGACTCTAATCTACTTAGAAATGAACTGCATAAACTTGAAAATGATGCATGAAATTAGTGAGGTTGCGACTGCAAAGATTTCATTTTGAAGCATGCCTCAATTTGCATATTATACCTCGAGAACTGAGGGTATTAAATATGCCGACTTACGGCAATACATATAGAGATCTGCTCACACAATAGCAGCAAATAAATCTAGAAACCAGCTACAATTACATGAAACTGTTGATTCAGTTTTTTAAGCCAGAAGAAGAACTTCTAACTACCAGCATAGACACAGCTCAAGTAGATCTGTATGAGAGACATCCACTGGCAGTGGTGGATGTTAAGGTGGAACATGTATTTGAACAGGTTAGTGCATAAGAAGTACAACTTTTAAATTACAAGAAGAAAAATATTCAGAGAGACAGCAATGACTTCTCTAATGGCCGAATTTTACCTGGCTGAGAGAGGAGTGTCATGGTCCTGACACTATACCAGATACAGTGACTCAAATCAAATCAACAACTGTCCACCCAAATAGTAACGCTCTTTATGCTAACTCTATTGGAAAGCTATGGAATTCCCTTCCCAATAACCTTAGACTCATGACTTCACTCACGCCATTCAAAAACAATCTTAGAGAATATTTCAAGTCCCACTGGTTATGCCCATGTCCAACCCCAGATTAATACCCATAGCTTTCATATCATCCTACTCTTTACTCTCTCACAAACTATTATCAACCAATTTACTTCCTCCTTATCTACCTATGTTTTCTGACCTATTCAACCTATGATTTGTCTCTACAAGCATGTAAATAATGTTTATATTACTGTTTTGTTATTCTTTACAATGTAACATTTCTATCAAACTGTAGTTCTTAACTGTTCTTAGAATTGGGAGCTTTTCTCCCCGGGCCTCTACTGAAAAAGGATATGTATCCAGCTAGACTAGCCCGGTCAACAAATGTAAAATAAATAAAAATAAATAAACTCCACCTTAAGCATGGAGCAGCAGCAGAACATGGGAGACAAGGAAGTGACTCTCGCCTACCAAGCCAGTCAGAACAGTATAGTGGCTGTTGAATTACCTGCTTCATCTTCGTTTGAAGGCGGAGCAAGCAGGAAAGAGAGTTTTCAAGTTAATGGCAGCAACAACATGCACACATTACTGGAAGGGAATATCTGTGTGAACATGCCCTTTCCCATACACACACCAAATTTTCACGATTGCAATCAGGGGAGAGGCCGGCTGAAGAGGAAGGCATCCCTGGAAGAGGAGAACATCTAACCACCAAGAAGATGTGGCAAATGAAGAACGGTCACTAATCTGGAACATTTCCAGCCAGACTTTAAATCAAGCTGAGAGGACAGTACTGAGTAAAGGTATGAGTTTCATACCCTCTGATCAAATGACAATTACTGACAATATAATTGAATTAAAAATGTATACTAAGAAACTGATGTTGAAATTGCAATATCAGGCCACCAGTATGAATGTTAATGAGATAAATGTTTTTAAAAAAGCTAGTAGTTATGTACCTACTATGGTGGGGGTTGTGGAAGTCTTTGAAAAAGCTTGTATAAAAGATATATATTCATTGTATGATAACAGAAGCCGCACTAAAAGTTTTGTTAACTTGAAAAGCTGTGAAAGAGAAGCACTTGAAACTCTGTGTCATGGTTAGACCATCTGTATTAGGCCAGCTGATAAGGGAGGACCCCTAGTGATTATAGATTATTCTTTCTACACTGATGTCATGTACCAGATGCTTAATGATAGGCAAGTGTATGAAAAAATTAAAAATGAACAAGTTGAGTGATGCATTTTTAGAGTAAGAAATGACTTATTTGAATGCATGCAGTGTCGACAAAGCACTATGGATTTGTATAAATATTTTTTTGTAGATGAACCAACCATTCCCCTTATTCGGGTATTACCCAAAATACACAAACATCCCAGTAATCCTCTGATGAGGCCTATTGTAGCAGGCCATGGATGGTGCACTGAACCCCTATCCATTTTTTGTAGAACATCACTTGAAATCTGTTAGTTAATACTAGTAACATCCTTAAAGTTACCAAGCACTTTTTGTTGGACTTGCACAAGCACATTAAAGAAAGTACAGTTTTGTACCTACCATAAATGTAGATGTTCGAGGATTCCCTTGCTGCAGTCCTGACAATTGGGTATAGTCCGCGTCCCAGTCGGCCCGAATACCAGAGTATAAGGCTGACGTCGGTCATGGCGCCTTAGACTGACGTCAGTACGTCAGGGTACTAATGCGCATGACCGACGTCATTTCCTCAGTCTTTTCTTGCCCCAGATGTCAGAAGACCCAAAAAGACAAGTCCCAAAAACAACCTGCACCAAAAAACATGTACAATATATACAGTAATATATACAAAAAATATAAGCATGTAAACTCACCTACACAACCACCCTGAACACAGAGGGGAAGGAGGGAGGGTAAATTGGACTGCAGCAAGGGAATCCTCGAACATCTACATTTATGGTAGGTACAAAACTGTACTATGTTCTTCGTCTTCCCTTGCTGCAGTCCTGACAATTGGGTAGAATCCCAAAGCAGAGGTAAGGGAGGCTGGCAAATTATAAAGTAGCAGGAGCTGACAACATGCCTTGAAAAACAGCTGTGGCAAAACCAGCTCTAGTCTTAGAGTATATAGGCAGGTGATAATGCCTAGAGAAAGTATGCACTGAACTCCAAGTAGCTGCCTCCAGAATATCCTTAGTTGCCACCCCCCTTAGAAATGCTGTTGAAGTGGCAGTAGCCCTAGTGGAATGAGGCCTAATCCCAGCTGGAACCTCTTTGCCATGATGGGAATAACAAAATGCAATGCAAAAGCCAATCCACCTAGAAATAGTTTGTTTTGACACAGGCTTGCCCTGTGAACTTAAAGCAAAAGAAACAAGTAACTGCTGAGACTGCCTAAAATCTTTAGTCCTGCTCAAATAATAACGCAATTGCCTGTGTACATCTAAAGTGTGCAAAATCTTTTCCCCTTTATTTTGAGGATCTGCAAAAAACGTAGGCAAATGAATAGTTTGGTTTAAAGCCACACTAGAAACCACCTTAGGCATAAAGGAAGGATTAGTACGTAATGATACCCTGTCCTTATGGAAAATCAAAAGGGCTCTACTGCCATAAGGGCCTGCAACTCAGACACCCTTCTTGCAGAAGTAATAGCCAACAGAAAAGCAGTCTTCCATGACAAATATTTCAATTCAGCAGTAGCTGCAGGCTCAAAAGGTTGTAGAGTAAGTTTTTCCAACACAAAATTGAGATCCCAAGCAGGAGTAGGAGCTCACGGGGGTCTTATATTCTTTGCCCCTCTAAGAAACTGCTTGAACAAAGGATGCGAAAACAAAGGTGGGTCACAATCATAGTGAGCTGAAATTGCTGCAGCATGAATCTTTATGGAAGAGAAAGACAAACCTTTGTCCAATAATTCAGTAAGATATTGAAGAGCCACACTCAAATTAGGCTCTGAAATCTCCAAATTCTTTGCTGTACTCCAAAATAAAAATCTCTTCCATTTTTCTGCATACACTCTCCTAGTACTAGGCCTTCTAGCTTCCATAATCACATTTAAAACTTGTTGAGGAAGCTGAGACCTACCATGCTTCAACACAGAATATGCCAAGCTGTGAGATGAAGAGATGGAAGCTTGACATTGAGCAGATGACCGTCCTTCTGAGATAACAGATGAGGAATCAGAGGTAAAGGCCATGGAGGCTTCTTTACAAGACTCCTTAGAAGTGGGTACCAGTGTTGCCGAGGCCAATCTGGAGCTATCAAAATCATCCTTGGCCTGTCCTGTCTGACCTTTAGTAATGCCTTTGGAAGAAGAGGTAGAGGTGGAAAGGCATAGACATGAAGGTTTTTCCAACTGAAAGACAGAGCATCCACTTTCCAAGCTGTGTGATGAAACCCCTTTGTGCAATACTTTGGCAGCTGGTGGTTTAGTGGAGAAGCGAACAGATCTATGTCTGGAGTTCCCCATGACACTGTCAATTTCTGAAATACATGAAGATCCAGTTTCCACTCGTGGGGATCCATGATTTGTCTGCTTAATACATCTGCTAGGAGTTCTGTGCTCCTGGCAGAAACCTTGCCTGAAGAGTCAGTTGCAGGCTTAACGCAGTCTCCCATAAAATCATTGCTTGCCTGCATAGAGGATAAGAATGTGTTCCCCCTTGCTTGTTGATGTACCACATGACAGTTGTGTTGTCTGTCAGAATCAACACCTGCCCTGGAAGAAGTAACTCCTTGAACGCCATCAATGCAAACTGGACTGCTAACATCTCCTTCATGTTGATATGTAGATGCTGTAGTCTGGCAGGCCACTTGTCTTGTATCCACTTTCCATTTAGATGAGCTCCCCAAGCAGTGTCCGAGGCATCTGTCGTTAAAATCTGACTCGCCTCTGGCCGGGTCACAGAGAGTCCCTTGTTTAGGTGACATTCCTGAGCCCACCACAAGAATTCCTTTTGAAGGCAAGGTATTATTTGAATGACAGTGTCCAAATCTTGGCAGTGCTGTGTCCATACATTTTTGAGATACCATTGCAGCTTCCTCATATGCAGTTTGGCATTGGGAAGCACCAGAATACAAGATGCCATGAACCCTAATGCTTGAAGGACTGTCCTTGCAGTCAGCACGGACTGATGAGATAGTTGATGGAAGTAAAGTGACAGACTCTTTTGTTTGTCCGGGGTTAAAAGGCCATCTGGGCTGCTGTATTCAGTCTCACACCCAGAAAGCACATGTCTTGAGAGGGTACTAGACTGGACTTTATTTCGCTCACAGAATACCCTAGGCATCTTAGCACTGCTATGACATATTCCAGATGCTGTAGAAGGTGTTCCTTTTCTTGAGCCAGAATCAGGCAGTCGTCCAAGTAAGGATAAATTTGAATGCCTTGAAGCCTGAAGTAAGCTATCACTGGAGCCAGAACCTTTGTGAATACTCTGGGCAGTAGATAAGCCAAAGGGCAATGCAGAGAACTGATAATGAAAATCTCCAGTTCGAAACCGCAGATACTTTCTGCAACTTAGCCTTATGGGCACATGAAGGTAAGCTTCCTTGAGATCCAAAGTTACCATCCAGTGATCCTTGCCCAGCAGAGGTAACAGTTGCTGTAACGCCAACATCTTGAACTTGGGAATGTCCAGATAAGTGTTGAGGATAGATAAATCCAAAATTGGTCTCCACGTGTTCCCCTTCTTTGGTACTAGGAACAGGCGAGAATAAAATCCAAGCCCCTTTCTGACACAGGGACTGGCTGAATAGCCCCTATCTGGAGTAACTGAGAAACTTGCTTGTGAGCCTCTTTTCTTTGTGGAGGAGGAACATCTGGCATGCCTTTGAAAGGGGCATTGTGTGGAAATAAAATCTGTACCCGTGATGAATGATATCCAGCACCCATCTGTCTTGAGTGATTAAATCCCAATTTTCTTTGAAAAGAGACAATCTTCCTCCCAAAGGAGCTGCCAGACGAGAGTCCACTGGCAGCTGAAAAGGCAGGTCATTGGTTCTGCTTACGAAAGGACTGACCCCTGCCCTCACCAGAAGTCTGAGCAGGTGAACTGTCTGATCTAGGCCTAAACGAACCTTGAGCCCTGCCCCTACCACGCCTAGACCTACCCCTAGACTGGGAACCATAAGCAGGATATGTCCACCCCTTAGCAGGCCAATTTCTACTAAACTTCGAGGCTGCACCTGCAAAAATCTTTAACAGTCTGCATAGACTTAGCTTTGTCCTCCATTTTCTTTAAAACTGCTTCCACAGGCGGTCCAAACAACACATCAGACTGTAAAGGAGCATCCAAAATCCTGGTCTTAACATGCTCAGCTAAATTCTGATCCTTCAACCATGCATGTCTGCGAAGAACAGAACTAGTAGCAGCCACCCTCGAAGAGGCCTGAACAGCATCAAAACCACACTGCAAAGAATGCTTACCCACTTGTTCAGACACATGAACCAAATCCAGCAATTCTTTACACTCAATACCTTCCGCCAAAGCATCCACCTTAGATTTCAATTGTGAAAGGAGATAATTCTGATATTTCAGCATATGAAATTGACAATTCAACGCCATCATGGCTAGAGTGGAAGAAGTATATACTTTCTTACCCCACCTATCCAAAGCCCTTGCCTCTTTATCAGAGGGTACAGGATTTTTAACCACAGAAGCTTTAACACCTTTAGGCCCCTGAGAAACAGTTTCTGGGTCCGCCCTGGGACTCTTAAACAAATACTTATGAGCTTCGGGCACCCTATAATACCTATCAGGCTTAACAGGAGCAGGAGGCAAGGAATCAGGGTTCAGAGAAGCCTCTGCAAAAACATCCTCCACCACATGCAACACAGGAGGAATAGCTAAGGGCCTATGCTGGGGCACAAGCAGGAATTCCCTAAGCCTTTGCTGGAGTCAGAGTAATCTTGGCCTTCCCATTTAAAGTGCTCCCTCATGGAGTGAAGAGTCTCTGAAAATGAAAAATCCTCAGGAGGAGAAGCTGAAGGAGTGGAATCATCCACATCAGAATCAGAATAAGTAGGAAACTCTGGCAAGTCTTCCACAGAAGACTCTGAAGCCTGTGAACACTGTTCAAAACTATCAAACTCCTGTTCCACCCTAGGCCTCTTATCAGGTGGGGCATAGAACCTCTAATCAGAGTAATCAAATCTTCTGCCATTTTAAGCATATGTTTCTTAGGCACAGAGCCCGAAATGCTAGGAGAAGCCCCTACAGAAGCTGAACTTGGCCTTCCTCAAAAGAAGCTTTGGCAACAGAAGGAGAGGCCCTAACTACCTTGGGAAGAGAGGGAAGAACAGTTACCTGAGAAGCCCCTCAGCCTGGCCTACCTCCTGAGAGGGCACATCCTGTAACAGTAAAGTATCTGCCTGAGACTCCATAGAGACTCCTGGCAAAACCTCTGGCTCCCTGAGCATTCTAAAGGACCGACGTCCGGGACTGCCGGTTCCTCACCCCTAGACTTCACTGTTTTGTCCTTGCGCTTCTTAGATGAAGCAGGCGCCGGAGCATCCGTCGGCATAGTATAATTGCAACGCTTCCCAAACACTAACCTAGCACAATCAAGCCTCCTCTTAATAGTGCGCTTGTTAAATCTAGCACAAGAGCGGCAACCAACAACGTCGTGCTCAGGCCCTAAACAAGGTATACACAATGTATGATAATCCCTATGCGGTATCTGCTTCCCACAAGAAATACAGTTATTCACTTTTTCTGACATCCCGTTAAATACTGAGGCAAGAAAAACCAAAATGTTCCCCAACGGGTTACTTAGCCAACTCTGTATTCGGTCTGGAACTCCGGTTTGGGAAAATCTCAGAACGCCAACCTGCACTCGCAAAATTGCTTCTGCATCGGACCATGCGGCAAAAAAGACTGAGGAAATGACGTCGGTCATGCGCATTAGTACCCTGACGTACTGACGTCAGTCTAAGGCGCCATGACCGACGTCAGCCTTATACTCTGGTATTCGGGCCGACTGGGACGCGGACTATACCCAATTGTCAGGACTGCAGCAAGGGAAGACGAAGAACATCATCCACCTACTGACTGTTTGATGGTTACCCTTGATGTGCAGTCACTTTTTATGGTGATTTCCAATGAGATTGGTATTCGGTTATAACAGTATCTTGAGCAAGATGGATTGTATGATGCCCGAACCATAGATCTCCTATGCTTTTTGGTGGGAATCATTCTAGAAAATAATGTTTTCATGTTTGAACATTTTCACATATAGACAGCTGGATGGCATAGCTATTGGCACTTCTTGTGCCAATAGCTACGCCAACCTAGTTATGGCTAAATGGGAACAACAGTTTGTTCTGATAAAAGCTTGGTCCAGGAATGTTGTTTTTTATCGGAGGTTTGTGGACGACCTCTTCCTTCTTTGGGAAGGAGGTGCATCCAACCTTTACTTATTTCTGCAAGATATTAATAGCAGCACACAATTTTTGAAATTCACTGCTAAGAGGTATTGAATTTCTGGATGTCTATGTAAAGAGGAAAGATACAGGGGAATATCATACAGAGATCTACCGTAAGGAATGTTACAGGAACACTTATGTCCATAGACAGAGCATGCACCCTAAACATGTTTTCAAAAACGAAGTTAAGGGACAAGCACTAAGGACATCTAGATTAATGACAGATGACAGTATATTTTCTACAGAATTGCAACACCTAGAAAAGAAATATTTAGATGGGGGTTATAACAAAAGAGAAATTGAGCAAGTGACATGTAATATGGCCACACTTAGAAGAAATAAAGGTCAACCACACTTTTCAAATTCCTATGAAATAAGTGAAGAGAAAGTTCCAAAACATAATCCCCTGATGATTACAGTAACCTATGCTAATAATATTAAATTACTACAGAATATATTTTCTAAGAATTGGAACATGCTTTGTTCGGATGATCGAGTTAGTAATATAGTGGGGGGAAATCCGAAATATGCATATAAAAATAAGAAATCTTTGAAAAGACTCTTATGTGGCCCTAGGAATGGGTCTGTAAGTAGTATTCACAGTACATCACAGATCTTGGGTACATTTCCTTGCAATTCATGCAATTACGGTCATATTGATAGGACGGGGATATTCAGGCATCCTGACACAGGTAAGACATTGCACTTCAAGCTTTCAGCTGACTGCAATACCACCAATATAGTGTATTTGGGACACTGCACCCTTTGTTCCTCCTTTTATGTAGGAATGACCACACGCAGATTACGGGACAGGGTCAGAGAGCATGCATATGATATATATAGAAAGGCGGACACTAATGCACTAGCAAGGCATACTATGGATATGGGAGTATCACATACCTTTAAGCTCATGGTGATGGAGAAAGTCTGGATAGGTAATAGAGAAGGGGCAATCAGGAACAGAGTTGAGACAAAGGAACTAGAACGGATAATCAGGATGCGTGCAAATATGGGTAAAGGTTTAAATGACAAAATCAGTATTAAACCTGTTCTGCTGAATAAACCATTAATTAGATAGTTAACTGTTTATATATTATGTTTTTTAACTATTTTTTAACTATGTGAAGTTATATAATGTTTTCATTCTTTTTTTCTGAATTTTAGTAAGTTTTAGTTGTAAATGTTTTTATGCATGAAAGAGTTAATATGCACAAGTGAAGTGATTTTTACTGGGAAATGTTGTGATTGGTTGGAGCTTTGTATAAGAAATGGGGAAATGATGTATTGTATTGTATGATGAAGCAGCTTTGGCTGCAAAAGCGCTCACCTTTTTATTTGGATTAAATTGTTTGATGATTTTATCAGCCGTGGTCTGGTATCTCCTATTCCTTTCATTTTGTGTACTTTTTAAGTACCGCTGAAGTTTCCTCATATGCAATCTGGCATATGGAATTAGTAGGATGCATGAGTCCATGAACCCTAGGGCCTGCAGGATTTTCCTTGTGGATAGCTGGGTTCTGGTGGCTATTTGAGTAAAATAATCTGACAGAAAGGCTTGTTTTTCTGGAGTGAGGAATGCCATCTGGGATGCTGTGTCCAAGCTTGCTCCCAGGAATACAATCTTTTGGCTGGGGATTATTTTTGATTTCTTTTTATTGATGGTGTACCCCAGGGTAGGTTAGAAGGTTTTTTTTTACAAATGTCAGGTGCTGCAACAGCATTTCCTGACTGTCTGCCTGAATCAGGCAGTCGTCCAAGTATGGGTAAATTTGAATATTTCTCTGTCTGCAGTAAGCAATGGCTGGAGCCAGGCATTTTGTGAATACTCTGGGAGCAGTGGATAAGCCAAAGGGAAGTGCAGAGAACTGATAATGCATAGCTCCTGCCCTGAAGCATAGATATTTCCTGCATGACTCCCTTACAGGGATGTGCAGATAGGCTTCTTTTAAGTCTAGGGTGACTAACCAGGCACCTTTGGTTAGCAAAGGTAGAAGCTGCTGCAGGGTGAGCATTTTAAATTTTGGTACCACCAGGAAGGTGTTGAGAATCAAAAGATCTAGGATTGGGTGCCCTCTTTTCTCGGTACCAGGAAAAGTCTGGAATAGAATCACTGACCTATCTGTTCACAGGAACATGCTGAATTGCCCTTATAGAAAGCAGGGACTGAACTTGGCTTTGTGCCTCTGCCCACTGGTTTGTAGGAAGGTCTGGGAACCCTTTTGAGGTTGGCAGAGAGTGGAAGTAAAAATTTGTACCCTTGGGATACAATGTTGAGGACCCATTGCTCTTTGGTGATGGAAATCCAGTTTTTGCATAAAGGGCAAGCTTTCCTCCTAGGGGCACAAGCAGGTGGGGAGTGGAGTTGAAAAGTCATTGGGAATTCTTTCTGTAAGTGGGGTGGTTTACCACTCCCTGCTTTAGACGTGGAGGCACTCCATTGCTTAGATCTCTGCATACCCTGAGACAGTAGTCTAGGGAGTCTCTTTCCCCTGGGTCTAGATTGAGATGGCCTTGAAGGGGCTGGAAAGGATCAATGCTTTGAGGGGCAATGCCTACTGAATCTAGGAGGCTGTACTTGCAGGAATTCTTTGACTGTCTGCATAGATTTAGCTTTTTCTTCCATCTTTTTAAGAATCTCTTCTGCTTTGGTGCCAAACAGCTTGTCTATGTTCAAAGGAGCGTCTAATAACTTTGATTTGACATGGCCTGGCAAGGTCTGCTCCTTAAGCCAAGCATGCCTTCTCAGTATAGAACCAGTGATTGCTGCCCTGCAAGATGCTTCTAGGGTGTCAAAGCCACACCGCAATGCATGCTTGCTGACTTGGCTTGCAGAATACATAAGCTCATGCAATTCTTTATTTTCTGCACAGTCTGTAAAGGAAGCTATTGTTTTGTTTAATAAGTTCCATAATATGTTGTTAGTATTTCAGCACGTGAAACTGACAATTCAAGGCCCTAATTGCGAAAGTTGCAGAGGTATATACTTTCTTACCCCATCTGTCCAGCGCTCTAGAATCCCTGTCCGAAGGGGTGGGATTCTTAGCTGTGGTCACTGATACCTTTAGGCCCCTGAGAGATGACCTCTGGATCAGCAGTAGGATTTTTGAAAGGGAATTTGTGAGAGTGTCAGGTACTCTGTAGTACCTGTCCGGTTTCCTAGGAGCAGGGGGTAAAGTATCAGGAGTTAAACTGGATTCCATAAAGACATCATCCACAACTTCCAGGACTGTGGGTATTGCTAAAGGCCTAAGTTGTAGCAAATCTAGAAATTCTCTTAGAGTCTCTTTTTGGACTGAGGATAGTCTTGGCATTCCCAGTGGAAATGGTCTCAAAGTATGCAAGGTTTCACCAAAAGAAAAATCCTCTGGAGGAGAAGCCGAGGGAATGGATTCCTCTTCATCTGAATCCTCATAAGCAGATAAGGGTAAGTCTTCATAATAAGATACCTCAGAGTCGTCGGACTCTTGGCCTGTTGAAGCTGCTGGGGACAGGTCTCTTTTTCTCTTAGCAGGAGAAGGCTGACTTCCCCTAATCAGCATAATAAGATCTGCTATTTTAAGCATTTGATGCTGTGGCAAGGGAGTAGGTGCATGCGCTTTGGTCATCGTTTTTTTAGGCATAGCGCATACTCTTGGCCTTAGAAATTTGGTAGTTTTAGACAGAACTGAAGACGTGAAAGAAGTCATCGGTTTGTGTAGAGCATCTGTAGTGCAAAGAACTTCCTCAGAAGCTGGTGCCTGCTAAGCAGCTCCGGACCCATCCAAGGTATATATCCGGAGGTTCCGTAGTCGAAGAAGAGTCTCATGGCATACTGGACTTCGAACAGGTCTCGGTAGAGGCCTGCAAATCCAATGAAGCGGGCATCAGGGGCTGCGAAAGCGCCTCACTGAGTACTGGCAGACTGTCGACTAGCTTAAAGGAAGTGTCGTCGGCAGCTTTGGACCTGTGTGGTCTCTCTCTGTCATTATCCTTACATTTTTCAGAAGATCGGTAGTCGGATGGCTTACCGAAGCCATTTCGGAATACAGAGATTGAGAACGAAAGTATTTAGCAACAAAAATGGCCCGACGACGAATAGTTCAGGCTTTGAATAAAGCACAAAACCGACAGCGAGGTACGTTGTGGTCTGGACCTAAACAGGTGACACAGTAAGAATGGAAATCTCGGTGTGGTATTTGCTTTCCACAGGCAAGACAATTGTTAACTTTTTCTGACATTGGTTGGAGCAAGAAAAAAGGGTCCCCAATGGGGTACTTAGCTTTAGAAGACTTCAGGAGAATTCAATTTGGAAAAGAAAACTCAGGTAGTGGTCGACCAGCACTCGTGCAAACTGCTTCTGCTTCGGGCTCCTCGGCAAGTAAGACTGATGTAATGGCATCGGTTGCCTGTTTTTATACCACTGACGACCTGATGTCAGTCCTGGAGCATCAGCAACCGATGCAGAAATACTACGTCTCTGGTATTCGGGCCGACTGAGGGCTACCTGCAGGCAAATAACCCAAGTGTGATTACTGCAACAGTGAAACACGAAGAAGATCAACTATTTACAAGAGTGTCTAACAATGAAGATTCTAAAAAAAATTCCTATATATTACAATTGATATGAGTATAGCTATTTTTGTTTTATCAAGCAGTTCCTTGAAATTTGTCCACGTATTATAGTTGGAGTTGATTCTAGTAGATCTTGATTTAATGGTGATAATTTCCAGATGGCATACTTTGGTTGCAATATTTGTGAATTCCTTGAAAGAGGGTGTAGCTTCATTCTTCCAACTCTTGGTTATAACTTTACTCACAATTGATAAAATGGACCATAAAAGAGGGTATTTCATTCTTTTAACACAAACAGGAATAAGGGTGTTAAAAGAGTTAATGACTTAGATAAAACAAAATTGTTCCCAAAAAAAGTCTGAGAAAAAAATGTTCATTTATTCCAATAAGGTGCAAGTACAACACAATGAAAGCTTATCTGTTGCCAATCTGCTTTAGGCTCCTGTTTACATCTCCCAACAAACTTGCTTCTTTTTAAACATTTTATGAGGTGAGGTGTAGAAAGGTCTATGCAAGGATTTCCAAGTAAAAAGTTTCTATTTAAGAGAAGTTGTCTGTTTGGAAGATATTAAAAATGAATTTTTATCCTCTTCATCTGGAGGGTTGTTATTAATGTGAGTAAAATAGTTCCAATAATTGTCATTACAACTTTTTGTTTCTTTCCTTACCACTCTATATAATTTGGATGAGGCCCTCTCTCAGTGTGTTTCGTTGCATTAACATTATTAAAAATTCAATTAATTTTGGGATAAGATCTCTTACCCTTGGTTGCATTAATTTAATTTTACTTTCTACATATTGTCTGCAAGATTGTATATCCAGCCACATATCTTTGCTTAAATCATATTTACTTATGATATAATCAACAGAATGCAGTTTTTCATTATTCATTAACTGAAACTAATATATCAGATTTTTATTCTATAAATGTAATCACTGTGTCTAACTCTGAAATGAAAATATTATTTTGAGTGTATGCTACAGGGAAAAGAACAAAACATGCCTTATATGTTGAATTTCTATAAATGAAGTTTCTAAAGGCATTTAATATAGTAGAAATAAAATAAAAGTCAGATGTCTGGTGACTCTTTTCTGAAAAGTAATCTTTAGCAACCAGTTTAAATTATTGTGTCGAATAAGATTATGATTAGAGTTTATGTTATGTTTAAATCTTATGAAAAGGCATTCTAGAAACTCTTTCCACCTGGCTGTGTAAATATTATTTATCCAAAGAGATATTGTTTTTATAATTGATGATAAGGAATATAATTCTAGATCTGTTAGCCCAATCCCTCCTGTTGTCCAGTCCCTTAAATGATGATTCAAGGCAATTCTTGGTTTGCTGGGGAACCAAAGAAATTTTAATATTAATGTATTAAATTCTTTAATACATGTTTTAGATGGAAATAAAGATAATGACTGAATAACATATATGATTTTTGGTAAAATAATCATTTTGATTATAGACAGTTTCTTTTACATTGTGAGGAAAAATCTGTTCCATTTATTTATTAGATTCTTTTATTATGCTGTTAGGATAATTATAAATTATATTATTAATGTTACCTGTTATAATTATCTTTAAATAGTTAGCTTTACTAAATACATTGTCAAAGAGAGAAAGTGATCATTGATCTTATCAATATTGACATTTATGGGTAGTATTTCTGTTTTATCATTAAAAGGGAGATCAGATTTTTTTGGAACTCATTCATTGCCTTAAAAGCAGCAGAAAGGAAACTATCACTGTCACTCAGTGTCTGAAGAATGTCATCAGCAAATAACTGGATTTTGGAAACCAAATTTACATTTATGCCAATGCCTTTTATGTCTAAATTTGACCTAATAAAATTATATAAAGGTTCCAAAATTAGAGTGAAAACCAGGGTTGAAAGAAGACATCCTTGTTTAGTTTCCTTCAAAATTTGTATTGAATCAGAATTAAATGTACCTATTTTAACGTATGCAAAACATTTGACATAAAGGTGATTTATAAGATGTGCAAAATTACATAAAAAATTACATTCCTCGAAGATTAACAAAAGATATTTCCAATTCACAGAGTCAAAAGCACTACTTATTTTGTTTACATAGTCAATTACTGTGATTATTCTTTTGATATTGGCATAAGTATTTTTATTTAGAATAAAACCAGTTTGATCCTCATTAATCATGAAAGGTAGAATATATTTTCATCTATTAGCATGAACTGCCATGAAAACTTTATAATCTACATTTAAAAGTGAAATTGGTCTGCATGAAGAGCATTTATTTGGATCTTTGTTAGTTTCTAAAATTGGGGAGATGAGAGTATAGTTCCAGGAGGGAGGAACTTTTAAGTCTTTCTTCAGGATTCAATAAAATCCTTGTAGGCTCCATGTAGAGCCTACACAGAATGTTCCCATGTACACGTCTACGGTTCCCCCCAGGCATTGCACCATGCGTATTAATCAGGGCGTGTTGCTAAGGGAGAGCATAGTAACAGGGATACTGAATCCATGTAGGCAGAAGTGTAGAGGCTATCCCGTGGCTGTGGATTGTCCAGGGAATTCCTGGCCAGATGTTATGTACAGGGTGGGACTCCATGTAGTGTACCCTGCTATTGTTAAAATGTGCTGTGCATTAATATTTTGAGTTATAATTTTCTTTTTTTTTTAAATGTCTGCACAGTGTGGCACTGAGTGCAACAGTGCCAAGTTGCGTTTACATCTATACAGCTGACACCTGCTAGACATCTAAAAACAGAAACCAGATGTAATTAATTATTAATTTGAATTTCTTTTTTTTTAATTCTGAATGTCTGTTTGTGCAGCACAAAGCTCAGCAGAGCTGAGCCATGCTTACTCATACACTACCGACACCTGCTAGACATCTAAAAATAGAAACCGGATGTAATTAATTATGTATGTCTGGTTTTAAGCCCAGTTGTCCAGCACCATGCTTAGCAATGCTAACAGGTAGGTTAGAAATATATGTGAAGGTATACTAGTTTACATACTATTCAAGTAGCTAAATGGGTAGAGTCATGGCCTAAAGCTTGGTAAGTCCTGGGTTTGAGTCTCTAGCACTCATACCATTTTTTCAATGTAAATTAATTTTTTGTCTAATTTAAAAACAAAATTGTCACATTGACAAGAGCTTTGCGGTGCTAAGCACTGCTTAAACATGGTTTACAGCTACTCTGTTTGCGTGTTGTAAAGCTACACTAAAATACAGCTGTGCGGGTTTACGAGCTGCTAAATGGGTTTGCGTGATGCTAAGTAACACAGTGCTTTTTTTCGTTGCGGTATGACATGTAAGGGTGGGAAACAGCCTAAATTAAAGTCAATAGGTGGGAATTCTGCACCATTTGTTGGAGCCTAACTGTTGGCATGCCTGGAGGGTGTTGGAGAGGTTGCACACTTTTGGGTGCAGAGATGAGGTGTGTTGGAGTCCAGGGTTTCTGTTGGGCTCCTGGTAAGCAATTATGAGCCTACGGTGGTTACCAGGGCTCAGAATGTAAGGCTGAGGCCTGGGATCAATTGGTATACCCGAAGAACTGCAGCTATGACGTCGGGTGAAGTGCGACACCAGCCGAGGCCAGACCCAGACTTTGGAATCCGGCCGACCGAAGGGCTGCCTGACGACAGGACAACCCATTTGTAAGGACTGCAGATGCATCCTTGAAGGACATCGAGCAAGAGTATGCAATAAGGTGTAAAGCAGGATTGCGTGTCATAATTTCAGTAGAGCTGCATGTGTTGCCTGTCTATTGTAATGAAGCTGCAGTGAACTGTAAAACGGCAATAACTATGGAATGCAAAAGTAATTCCTTGAAAAATGTATTGCACAACCCACAGTATGGTTCAAGGCTGTCTCCAGGCCACTTTCAGTCACATAATGCTCTCTTTTCCTCCCATTACAGGAACGAAAGTATAAGGGTGAGGAAGCCCACTTTATGGGCAGATATCGTATGAATACATCACAGACATTTAGCGGCAATACTAATAAAGTGTAAAGTAGGATTCTGGTTTCATAACAAATGTGTATAAATACTTGCAGTAGGGTTGTATTCACTGCATGCCTATTCTATTGTCCCTGCAAACAACTGTAAAAAAGTAATAACTGTAGAATGCAAAGCTAATTGCTTGAAGAAATGTATTGCTCTCTTTTCCTCCCACTCCAGGAACAGAAAGTATAAGGGTGAGGAAGCCCACTTTATGGGCAGATATCATATGTATACTTCACAGACATTTAGCAGCAATACCAATAAAGTGCAAAGCAGGATTGTAGCTTCATAACAAAATGTGTCTTAATACTTGCAGTAGAGCTGTATTCATTGCATGTCTGTTCTACGTTGCTGCAGTGAATCGTTACATTATTTGCAGATGTCCTCTGCAGTCATAGCTTTTGGGTTCTATTCCCATACATGCCAACTAAGACATGATGGCTGTCAAGTCTACTTAATTTACACAAACATACCTCTCAACTGTCATGGTTTTTCGTAATGTAATTACAACCACCCAATCTGTCTGGTCAATGATTAGCAGATAACTGATGACCTGAAATGCAATACATTATCAAATCCGTTTACAGAACACCTTGGAAATCAAGTATGTACACATTATGAGAAACAGTTCCATGTAGTTGTGTACCTGCACTTCTTAGTGCTTGGCCCACACTGTCCCATGCTAACAGCTTGAGAGGTATGTATGTGCTACATCATCTATAGAGGAATTGTAGTCACTGTACTCACAATTGACACTGCACACCTGAAAAACTATGTATTATGGGTCTTTTTAGGGATATTACCTTCAATGTGACTAATGGTATATTTTTCTCTCTCTCCCCACCCCTTATCTTCTTTAATTTATTATAGTTATTTATTATTATGATTTAATACTAACATATTTTGTTAAACTGTTTTGTTGGCCTTATGGGTTATTTCATAGTGGCTTGATGTTAACATACTTACTGGTATGTTACTTAATGTTGTGTTCCACATAATATACCTTAATATGCATTACATTAATACTAGCATTGGTTTGGTTACTATTAACCTTAACTTATTGTTATAACAAATTTACTCTAGTGTGTCAAGGTAGGATGGTTCCTGGTGATCTGCCTAACTTGCCTCTTCCGGCCATGGCACCAGGCCCCAGAAAGTCTGGTACCCAGACTGGTGGTGCCCCCTCTGCTGACCCTGCACTACTTGCGGTGTCAGGTAGCTCTGCACCACTGGACGGGGATGGACCCCCTCTGGGAGTGGTGGTGGAGGGGGAGTTGTCACCCATGATGAACTACCGGTTTTGGTGAGCAGGATCTTGTACTGTGGGTTTGGATGAATGCTGTGCAAGATGGAGGGCATGCTGGTCACCCTGGTGGGGCAGGCTCGCCCCAGAACTCAGCCTCCACCACTGCCACCCTGGGGCAATGATGGAGCAGTGCCGACAGTCCCAAGGGTGGGGACATAAGTCATGCTGCTACCTTGTGGATGCACAAGAGACTGCGATTTCACAACATCCTCCGAATCAAGTATTCACCCCCCCATCTTGTGTCACACACCATCCCTGTCTGCTCTCTTGTCTGTCTGCAAAAACATCCTCACCTACTCAACTTACCTCTGCCACACATACCTATGTCCCTTCCCCAACATTCCACTCTCGCCTTAAAAAAAAAAAAAATGGGCACCTGCCCCCCCCCCCCAAAAAAGAAAAAAAAACTATTGTCCCATATATAGCTCTCCATTTTGCATAAGTGTCCACTGGACACACGTAATTTGGTCCAACTGGCTTGACAATGCAGTTATGTTGTCCTCCCCCTCCTCTCTCTCTCTCTTGAGGGTGAGAGTCTAAATTCATCTACAAATTATGCTGAAGTGCACAGTTGTTGCTGTTCAGGAAATGGACAGCTATGGTCCTTTCCTACACCCTTCCTGCACATACCTACTTGCCTTTCACTATGTTTTTTTCTCTTTGCCTGCACCCAATTTCACCACTTTCCTATCTTCCCATTTTTCTATACAGATTTTTTGGGGGTCGCTATGCAACACGGTGGCTAAGCTCAGCTAAATGGAGCTAGACTGATACATGTGTTTTAAATGATAATAAACACATACAAAATAAATATCTGTCCCCTATTTCAAACCCAAGATCATCTCACCTGCAGACCACTGCATTAACCTGCCACACCACACAGCTGTTAATTAAAGCAGGTGGTTTAAGCAAAATACAATAACTGCAAGTTACAGTCATTAAGCAAGTTTAAGCAGAGCTTGCATTGCGCTGCATCACGCAAACCTACTGAAAGAGTAATGGAAAAAATGGGAGTGTAACTTGGAGTCTGGTGCAAGAGTATAACACTAGAAAACCAGACACGGAATAATGGATGTAAGTAAGGTCTCTAATAGCAGGTAAATGTGCATGTTTATCATCACCATTTAGAAATGCGCTTGCTAAAACATTAATGGCAACATAAATGTTCACCTGGGCCTCTGGTGGAGAACTACATCCATATAAAGCCATTCACATAATGATGGACGAAAAAAAAAGTATGTCACAGCCTGTATGTGTGCACTTATATCTTGACAAATACATCTGCTGTAACAGTGACTCACTAGCTCAGTCTGTTAAATGCTGTCAAGTAGTAACTTTTGCCAAACACAGTTCTGGGTTCAAATCCAGTGGTATATAGTATTTAAATTACATTATTGTGAAGTCATCAATTAATGACTTGAGGCATGCACTCTTTATCCACACAATGCATTCCAAATCAAATGTTTGCGTTTCACTGATGGAAGCCACAGGCCTGCAGATAGGAACACACTTCACATATCCCTATAGCAACACTAAGTGCATAAAGTGTTGTTAGGATATGCATTAATATGCATTCACAGAGGATTTAAACCCAGGTAATGCAAATGAGGTCTACTAATATCAGAGTGCAGCACACAATCATTTCATAATCACATTACAGATTAGCACAGCTGCGCAACTAACATACACATCTGAAGCCTTTGCTAGTAACAATACACATTCCAAACGAGTACCAGACTGTAACACATGGCCTGACAGTTGCCCAAATGGTTGATTTAATGCTATATTTACCCCCCATGTTGCTCAAGAACACAATAAGCATGTTGCTTAGTACTCTGTTAGTGATACCATTGTCCAACATACTTACCATAAATACATGCCTTAATTTGAGTGGAAGGGGTACCCTCACTCTGACTCTGCCTCTACAACAAGGCACCTGAGGAAGCCCTCTGGGTGAAAGTTTTTTCTTGTGTATCTTGAAATTGCTTGGAATCATTAAAGGACTTCAGTTCACTCTGTGCACCTGAAACATTGTTTGGAATTATTAAAGAATTTTAGCTCACTCTGCCCTGGTTTCCAGTGATTTCTTTTTTCATTTATACTACCAGGCTGACACAGCTCCCACAGTTACTCTTGCAGCTTGCTGTCCTCCAAAGTGTTCACACACTCTGCCTATGCCTATTGCCTGCAGCAGCAGCTGCAGCCTGTAGCACACACATCTGTATGTAAAAGTAGCTGCTACAGACCTACCCTCTGTGATGATGTAGTCTCCTCAGCCCAGTAATGTCCAGCAAAACATATCAGAAAGGGCTTGTAATCTACATGAAGGCCTTATATCTTGTTCAGTGGTTGCATGTCATTGGTTGATACTGCAAATCAGCTGTGTTGACTGCAATTGGCATTTCAGAACCACAGATTGGTTAAGAGGCATTGGCATTTCAGAACCACAGATTGGTTAAGAGGCAATCACATGTTAAAAAGGCAAACAACTGGCTATGGGGAAGCAGTCTGTATGAGACTTTCTTCACACAGTAAAAGCACTGCCAAAAACTTATATATCTGCACATATCAACAAAGGAGTATTATACTCCATCAGGTACGTAACCTTTTTGTTTACAACATGATGCATATGTGTGAACATACTTAGGGGGAATGGGGATTACAGCATTAACCCTTTCTTAGAATTGTGATAATGACGTCATTTATCTCCACATTTGTTACACTTACAGAGGATGTACTACACATCAAGGTAGGAATGTTATTTGTCAATGTGGCACACTGATCTTGTGTGACTGTCCCTTTATAGTGGCTGGAATAGCACACTGCTATTTGTTTGGCACTGTTGTTTTGACATATTATCAGGGAGGTTACCCCTTAGGGGACACACTACAATGGACTCCACTGTTGGGTATATGATCATACAGCAGTATCTGTCATGGCACACACAGGAAGAGCTATCACTAGTATCTTAGTTGTATCCACATGCTTAGTATGTTTACATACTGTGGAATATGACGTGTGATTAAGCAGTGGATACTGCCAGCCATTATGTTCATGTTGTATCTCTACACTGTATATTTCTATGTATGTGTCCTGGCATGTGTTTCCATTTTGTTGTCTTTCAGGAAACATGTATCCCAGATGCCGTGCACCTTTCACGGATGCTGAGAATGATACAATATTGGAAGGCCTCCGTCAACTCTATGAACCCCTACTGTCCAGGGGGAGGGAAAACAGGGAGCACTTTTGGCTGACCTTATCCATGACTTGAATGCCATACATCATCAGAGCAGAACATACGAGCATGTTCAACACCATGCAACAGACATAATTAATGCTGCACGCAGAAGAGCAGCAGATGTAGCCAGGGATTGTGGTGTCACAGGTGGAGGGCCTGCAGCAGAACAACCACTTTCAGCCACTGAGGAATTTCTGGTGAACCTAGGAACACACAACAGCTCACAGACATCCATCACACAGTACATCGTGGATATGGGTGGCACAGTTGCCATGGCAGAGAAGCTTCCAGGTAAGCTTCATTTGATCAGCATTGGAATACAGTAGCATTCAATGTGTCAGGGTGTACATACTAAGAATACAACAAACCAGGAGAGCCGCTGAGTAGAATGCAGTTACTGAAATTCTTCCAATTCAAAACGAAAGTGACACCGTCAACGTTCATTAACGCTTTTATTAAACAAAAACCACATGCGTTTTCGTCCCTTACTGCAGGACTTCATCAGATAAAATGACATAAAAACTTTCACCTTTTTATATTGTGATTACAATCAATCAACCTATAAAATACCATCTCTTTACTTTAAATGAACCAGCCAATTTCCTTTCTTTACCTCAATAATATTAAATTCAGTTATACAAATGTAAATTTATACGTATGTTGTATTATAAAATAAAATAAAACAAACTCAATTATTGATTTTGATGTGAATAATTTTTTTTTTTTTTTTTTTTTTTATATATATACTTAATATTATAATGATTAATTCATTGGGAAAGTTCATTTATTCAATGCATAATCCTTGAAAATACATACTTAAAAAACTTGTGTGCAAAGCTCTAAAAACACAGAAAAAACAGAAAAAAGCTCCCTCTAGTGTTCAAAACTGCATTCTACTCAGCGGCTCTCCTGGTTTGTTGTATTCTTGGTTTATATTTTGGACAGCCACACTATTTTAGGGTGTGCATACTGTTATGTGGGTGTCAGATCTTTGTTATTTGATATGGAGGTGTTTAAATGCAGTTTGAATCACATGCTTCGGTTTTGATCAAAATAATAATCGACACAGTAACTACTGTAAATGTGAGATATATGGACACATTACCTTGTTATAGTGCAATATGCAGTGGTACTTACATTACCTCCAATATCCGCGGTGGTGGTGCTGCAGTAGCGCTGTCGCCTCACAGTAAGATGCTGTCCGGTTCGATTCTCAGCTAGAGCGTCTTCTGCGTGAATGGGCATACCTTCGTTGAAGGTTGTGCGTCAGGGCTGGTAATTCAGCACGTAAAAATCAACTACCAATCATTAGCGGACCAGAGTTCCACTGTGGCGACCCCATACCGGGGAAAGCCAAAAGACACAACAACTTACATTACCTCTACTCAACTTTTTACAGGTCCATCAAGTATTGGACAAGGCCGTGGTCCTGCTCCTTGTAAGCATGACACTGTTTTGTTACATATGTAGATTTACAGCAATGTATTCCCTGGTGTCAACCCAGGCCTGCTGCCTAGATTGCTGTACTGCCGGCATGACTGCCAACTACTCAGATATTTTCTGACTGTATACATGTTAGAGTCATACCTATGCCTTGTAGGTGTGACCACACTGACAGATGTAATATTACTGTCAGGACATTACAGGTCGTCATGTGTGTTAACTGTGCAGAGTCTTCACAAATGTCGGCAGTATACCTCATTGTTGCTGATGAGATTGCCGTGTAAAGAGCTTTTATTTACAAGTAACTACAGATGTTTGTGGGAAAAGTACTGTCTTCATGTCCTACTATATGATGTTAGGTTTTAATCAGGTCTGTATTAGTGATAACAGTGTATAGAACTTTACATATATTGCAACACTGTTCTGCAAAGTAGAATAGTGAAGGCATTAATGTACTACTTTTCCCTTTCTTATCACAGGAAACCGAGGGGTTGGTCTCTGTCCCCTACACAACCTGATGTCAGTGTCTCTTCTGACTCTGATGATGATGGTGACCAGGGTGAGGCACAGGTGGGGGTTTCAGGGGGCTGAATTTGTCCCAAAGGTTGACATCCCTCTTCTGCCCTCATTGTCACCGCACACAGTCAGTATACCTACATATACCCAGTCCACAGAGGCAACAGATATTGGACAGTCAGAGAGTGAGGACACTGAACAGGATGCTGTGGCAACTATGGCTCCAGTGAGTGTAGACACTGGCCACAGCCAGACAGCTGCCGAGGTTCTACACAGGCGGATTGATAGGGGGTGCTCGCAGGAAGCCTGCTGTCCTTCCACCACTTGTTGCAGTTGTCAAATCACGGGTCACTTGGCCTATGTTTTGGGCCATCATGGAGGCACAGGCATGTTCTGAAAGGAACTCCAGATGTATGCTAAGGGTTATGGATGCAGCATGGTCTGACATCCGTGACTGTCTCCACCACACTGGTGACACCCTTGATTGGTTCACTGACTCAGTGAAAAAAAGGTGGCCTGAGTCAGATCGCAGAATATCTGTCTTGGAATGCACATTGTCTGTGCTGGAACGTCTGGTTGGAGTTGAGCGTCGGACTCGTGGACACAGGTCAGCAACCCCATCTGCTGAGAGTCCTCATGGCCATGCACAATCATGGTCCCATAGTGGCAGTACATCCAGCGCTACAGAGGGGAGTCTGCTGTCCACATCAAGACATGGCAGGCCATGGGCTTGTGGTCCTGGGCATTCCCGTGGAGGACATGGTCCCTGCAGATAGCAGTCACTGTCAGGTATACTAGCACTGCTTCTGATCTCAGGTGCCAGTGCAACTCCTGGCAGAGCCAGTTCCTGTGTTCGGGAGCAGAGACAGTGAACTGTCAGCTCTACCATGCACAGTTCAAAGCTGTCCAACATACACACATGTAAGGCTAGCATTGAGCTTGACTGTGTTCATGCACACACACCACTGTCAAAATCAGGTCACCTACTGTACAGACACACACAGCACATTTCCATGGCGCATCTTGCCTGCTTCCCTTCCTGACTAACACACAATTTTTTCAACCTATTGGGTTAGCCTAGGCCTCCTGAATCCCCAGGCAACACCCTGTGAAAGTGATGATACCTATGCCACATCCCTGTCAACCTTGTCATCGATGCAGGGGAATGAAGTAATGTGTCTGATGCACAGGGTGATTATATAAATTAATATGGACTTGTGTAATGCAGTGTTGCTTTCCATGCCGCTTGTACTGGTCACTGACAGACTGTATGATGGCATCTGTAATGAGTAATCAAAAAACATCTGTAATGAGTAAGCCACATAGTTTTGCGTACCTTATGTTGTATGATGTTATAATAGCTGTATACTTACACAATGAAAGGTGCGTCACGGACCTGTTTTTGTTTCAGTTTCAGGAGTCTGTAGGGGACATCTATGGATACACAGCGGTAATAAACCCATAGACGTCACAGCACAGGATGGAATGTCAGCACAGAAGAAATATGTCTTCAACAAAGTACAGCACTACAGGTGCATGGTTCCATAGCTTCATACAGTGGATATAAAAAGTTTACACACCCCTGTTAAAATGCCAGGTTTTTGTGATTAAAAAAATGACACCACAAAAAATCATTCCAAAACTTTTCCCACCTTTAATGTGAATTATAACATGTATAATTCAATTGAAAAACAAACAAATCTATTAGGGGAAAAAATATAAAAAATAAAAAAACATACAATAAGCTGGTTGCATAAGTGCACACCCTTAAACTAAAAGTTTGTTGAAGCACCTTTTGATTTAATTATAGCATTCAGTCTTCTTGGGTACACACCTGCCATCAATTAAAGAGACTCTGATTAACCCAAATAAAGTTCAGCTGTAGTAGTAGTAGGATTTTCCTGACAAATACTCAGTTGCCTGCTACAGCAAAAGCCATGGTTTGCAGAG
This sequence comes from Protopterus annectens, assembly GCF_019279795.1. Taxonomy (NCBI): domain Eukaryota; kingdom Metazoa; phylum Chordata; order Ceratodontiformes; family Protopteridae; genus Protopterus; species Protopterus annectens. The sequence goes on from NC_056742.1 coordinate 96,560,659, forward strand.
AGCTTACAAAGCATCAAAGGGATCTCACTGTTGAAAGGTATCAGCAAGGACAAGGGTACAAAAAAATTTCCATAGCATTTGATATACCATGGAACACAGTGAAGACCGTCATAAAAAAGTGGATAAAATATGTGACAACAGTGATATTGCAAAGAACTGGACGTTCCTCCAAACTTGATGAAAAAAACGACATGAAAATTGGTCAGGGAAGCTGCCAAGAGACCTTCTGCAACACTGAAGGAGCTGCAGGAATTTCTGGCAAGTACTGGTTGTATACTACATGTGACAAAAATATCCCGTATTCTCCATATGTTTGGGCTATAGGGGTAGGGTTGCAAGACAGAAGCCTTTTCCTACACAGAAAAACATCCAGGCCTGGCTAAAATTTGTAAAAAATAGATCAAGTCTCCCAAAAGCATGTGGGAAAATGTGTTATGGTCTGATGAGACCAAGGTTGAACTTTCTGACCACAATTCCAAAAGGTACATTTGGTGCAAAAACAACACTTCGCATCACCAAAAGATCACCATCCCCATGTTGAAGCATGGTGGTGGCAGTATCATACACTTCGGGGTTGCTTTTCTTCAGCTGAAACTGGAGCTTTAGTCAAGGTGGAGGGAATTATGAACAGTTCCAAATACCAGTCACTTTTGGCCCAAAACCTTCAGGCACCTGATAGAAAGCTGAAGATGAAGAGGAATTTCATCATTCAACACAACAATGACCCCCAAGCATACATCCAAATCAACAAAAGCATGGCTTCACCAGAAGAAAATTTAAGTTTTGGAATGGCCCAGTCAGAGCCCAGACCAAAATCCAACAGAAAATCAGTGGGGTGACATTTAGAAGGCTGTGCACAAGAGATGCCCTCACAATCTGACAGATTTGGAACGCTTTTGCAAGGAAGACTGGGCAAATATTGCCAAGTCAAGATGTGCTATGCTGATAGATTCCTACCCAAGAAGAGTGAATGCTGTAATTAAATCAAAAGGTGTTTCAACAAAGTATTAGTTTACGGGTGTGCACACTTATGCAACCTGCTTATTGTATTTTTTGTATTTTTTATATTTTTTCCCCTAACAGATTTGTTTTTCAACTGAATTGTACAGGTTATAGGTGACATTAAAGGTGGGAAAAGTTTTAAAATGATTTATTGTGGTCTCATTTTTTTATATCACAAAAACAATGGCATTTTAAAAGGGGTGTATAAACTGTATGTGTATAATAGGCTAACAAGGACAATTGCATCATCCAGCCTACTCATGCAGCCCTAATCTTTGAAAAGGCCTGATACCCATGATAAGTGTCACCAGGATTCAGGAGTTAACACATGTACACAAGCTGTGGTGATGGAGATATCCCATCTACAAATTTCCTGCGTCCATTATACACATTTGTCCAACACCAGTAATGAGTGTCTTGTTCTGCATCCCATTGTGTAACTTGCACATGACGTGTGTTACAGCAGATATGTGCTTCACATGCATGGGAGGCCTGTTGCATATAAGGTGTAGTGTCTGTGTTACATACCTGTCTCTCCATGTACTATTTATACCACAGTGGTGGTGTAGGTGTGTAGAACAGGTAAGACGTGTTAGTCCTGTCTTGGATATGTGAGAGGTACACAGTGGAATCTGACAACTCTGTGTATGGCAGTCATATACATTCCTGCCAAAGCATATAGAACACAGACTACACATGTACAGCCTTGACATGGACTGCATAAGACATGTTACTTACAATGTGTATTGGTTTACCATGGAACCTGTGAGGCTGCCTGCGTAGTGACATAGCAAAGGTGCCATTGCACTCAATGACACGTGTGATGAGTGCCAAAGTTTGTATAACAACGACAGTCTGGGATTTACATGCCATACCTTTCTGTATAGGTTTTACAAAATTGAATGGATCCCCACATCTTACCAACCAGTGAATGTTAAAGGCTACATTACTCTCTGTGTTAATAACTCCATGAGTAATGGCTCAACTGTGTGCGGACGCTACCATATTTTCCAGGGGTGGATGATTTCCCAAAGGACAGTATTGTGCAGTTGTTGGCATTTACTATTTGTCAGTGGCGCTGACAACAACTGAATGTGTGTCTCAGGCCATCTTTGATAACTGTTGATTCTCTGTGGGATTCAGTGACAGCTCCTAATATGCAATCACCGGCTAATGTAGTTAGTCAGAGGTCACTGACAGTGGTCGTGTCTGCAGAGAAGGGAATGGCTACAAGGGGTACTCCATTAATGATGTCTGGTGAAATCCACTGTTGACTGGCATCATTTTAGCATAGGTCTCCCAATGCTATCTTCTGAGAATATGTCTATCAGACACTTGCCTATTTACCACCTGACATACCACTTTGTAAATAACCTACACAGCTTATAGCAAGGCCTGCTGGCCTAATATTTTCGAACACCTTAACAGGCCAAGGTAGGGGGAGTGAGTCATATTCCCCTCATCCATCGCATAGTTTGACACTTACTGAGGTCCACCAGTTAGGGTAGGTAGGAGTGATCTGGCCTTGAGCAAAACAAACACTGTGTGGTCCAGTGTCAGTAGGTGTACAGCATTGTTACTGCTTGTATCCATGCTAACTCCTTTCATGGTGTTTCATATCACACAACTCAGAGATCTGAGGACACTGCTTGGCATTGCATGCTAGTTGTTCTTTGTGCAACTAAGTACTGCAGTTACTTCCATCATGTTCCAAGAAGAGAGTCATCCAAGGTGTCTGTACATAGCACAGACAAACATGTTTGAGAAGTGTAGTATGTACACCCATTCGGAGGTTTTATACAGGTATTCTGCAGTTGGACAGTGCCCAAATGGTGTGTACTGGAAGGACACAATTACCTTGTGAAGACTGTGGAAAGCAGGGGAGTCCACGGAATTGCCAGTGCCTGGCAACTACTAATGCTGGTCTCACTAAAAACACTCTCATATAGGATACCATGCTCCAATACATTTTCTGTCAATACACACAAAACGTTACTATGATGCGCATGACGAGAAGCAGGACACAGCCTGTTTGTTCATCCACATAGCTGTCCCGCATCATGAAAAACTCTGTATGCTGCACATACCCTTCTCCAGGTAGATGCCTTCATTAGCAACCTGGGCACACAGTTGGCTTTTGCATGTATTATGCCTTCTGTTCCAGGGTTGGTGGTATGTCATTAGGGAACTAGCAAGATGGTGATTAGGAGCACTGCTGCAGCATCACAATATAATGTACAGTGTCCAGTGACATAGATGTCAAGGCTTGTTGAAACAAGCAGCACAGTGGTGGTGATCCATTGTAGGTGATAATTTCACAGCATGTCATGCATCCTGCCCTTCAACAGATTAACGGCGGATATCTGCATGACATGGCTGGGTGGCCAAATGCAGTCGGCTGACCACCTTTGGCCAATGTGTGTCCACCTGCCACATGTCATACTGTACAGTTATGTACCCGAAACACGTCTGTGTTCCCACATCATGTCACACAACAACGAGTGTGCTGTCTGGTTCCTTGACAGGCACTGTATGCTTGCGAGGCCAATGTAATGTCAGCAAAGTTGAACAAGTCATCTATGCGTGCACGGGGATCCACATCTTCACTGCACAGAGTGCCAACAAACACTATATATCAGACTGCGAACCCAAAGGATGTGGCACCATGACCCAAACTTTGCAGGACCAGCTGATGAGAAGTGGAAAGAGTCCCCACCCCTCTACTCCTATGACACATAATCACAATGTGTGACAGATGTGACTGCATTTCAAACCTTGCTGCCATGGTGTGTTCAACAGCAGTCATTACATATGTCAATGAGCATTTCGCCAACATGCACAAGTCACATCCTGCACCACCTACACCCACATCACACACACACACCTGCATGTGTGCAGCTCCTTACCAGACCCATTCCCAAACAGCTGACACCTCAGAAAAGCCTGCCTATGGAGAGCATGGTACACACAATACTGCATGCACCACTCTCTCACCGGTCAAACACCCGAGGCAAAACACAAAATCACACCTTTTAGTCATAGGTGATGACACAGACATCATTGTGCCTCACAGTATAAACAGGCTACATATGGGAAAGATCACAGTTAGCTGTCTGTGGGTTGACACAATACGCCATACCACACATTGCCGCAAATCAAGGAATAACAGTGTACAACTAGGGATATACATCAGCAGAGTGTAAGCAAACACATAAATGAGCTTAGCCTGTCTTGTCTTTCATGGGTATGCGCACACCTTTCAGCTGCAGTTGACCCTCACCTAGGATGATGTCTCCATACGCAAGGAACATGATGGAAGTCAATAATTGCCTTAGCATGTGGTGTGATTGTAAGGGGATCTACTACATATCTGCCTGGGATGCCTTGCTCAACAGACATCAATGCTTCATCAGTGATAGTCTTCATCTCTCACCACTGAGATCTGGAATACTGGCCAAGGCTGCTGACACCCCCACAATGCATCTTATATTCACTGTCTGGAGGGAAATTTTGCAATGAGAACACCATCTTTATACAACATCATGGTTATGCTGCTACACGCCGGGAATAGTGACAATGAACCCCCACTCTGTGGAAGGAGTCCGCACCTTGGAATATGCATACATGTGTGCAGTCAAGGACATCTGTCTTAAGGCTGTTGACAGCACCACAACCATACCAGACTACACATCCATCCACATGTTCAGACCTCAAAATGACATTATGCAAGGTAATGCAGGTGGTGTATACATACTTATTACGGATAACTACACATCCAGATTTAGTGAAAAACTGTAATTTCCCAGAGACACTGCAGGTGCCATTCACTACTGGAAGCAATTGCCGGCTGCAGAAGCAGCTCCATGAATCCAGACACCCATTGTGTGTATTTGGATGTACATGTGTCTATCAAGATATATCATTACACTATAGTTTGGGGTGGCATTAAGTGACCACTATCTGTGTTGCTTAGTCATGCTGCAGCTCACTTGCCCAAAGGTTAGTCCATGTCCTTAATTATAATGCCCTGGAGCAGTGCTGTGACATTCCCACAAGGAGAAACAACATAATGCATCATGTGTTTACCGATATGGTTGACCACTAAGCCCCCCAATGTGAAGTCCTCCCTGTGGGATCTGACCACAGATCAGTCTCATGAAAAAGTACAGTTTTGTACCTACCATAAATGTAGATGTTCGAAGATCCACATTGCTGCAGTCCTTACACTTGGGTAGTCCGCTGTCCTCGGTCGGCCCGAATATCAAAGTATTAGGCTGACGTCAGTCACGGCGCTTAAGACTGACATCAGGACGTCAGGGTACAAATGCGCATGACCGACGTCATATCCTCAGTCTTTTCTTGCCCCAGATGTCAGAAGACCCTAAAAAGAAAGGTCAAAACCAAAAGACAGCAAAAAACAACCAACCACCCTTGCACTAATCATATGTACAATATATACAATATCCACAATATTTACAACCCAAACCACACAACCGCCTCTAACTACAGAGGGAAGGAGGGAGGGTAAATTGGACTGCAGCAATGTGGATCTTCGAACATCTACATTTATGGTAGGTACAAAACTGTACTATGTTCTTCATCTCACATTGCTGCAGTCCTTACACTTGGGTAGAATCCCAAAGCAGAGGTAAGGGAGGATGGCAAAACTATAAAGCAGTAGGAGCTGCCAAAATGCCCTGTAAAATTGCAGTGGCAAAACCTGCCCTAGATTTAGAGTAAAGTGGAAGGTGGTAATGCTTAGAGAAAGTATGCACTGAACTCCAAGTAGCTGCCTCCAAAATATCTTTAGTTGCCACCCCTTAAAAAGCTGTAGAAGTGGCAGTAGCCCTAGTGGAATGAGGCCTAATCCCAGCTGGAATCTCCTTACCATGATGGGAATAACAGAAAGCAATACAAAACCCAATCCACTTAGAAATAGTTTGTTTTGACACAGGCTTGCCCTGAGAACCCAAAGCAAATGAAACAAATAACTGCTGAGACTGCCTGAACCCTTTAGTTCTGCTCAAATAATATCACAACTGCCTGTGTATATCCAAAGTGTGCAAAATCTTTTCCCCTTTATTTTGGCGGTTTGCATAAAAAGTAGGCAAATGAATAGTTTGGTTTAAAGCCACACTAGAAACCACTTTAGGCATAAAGGAAGGATTAGTACGCAAAGATACCCTATCCTTATGGAAAATTAAGAAAGGCTCAACCGCCATAAGGGCCTGTAATTCAGAAACCCTTCTCGCAGAGGTAATGGCCAACAAAAATGCAGTCTTCCATGATAAATATTTCAACTCGGCAGTAGCTGCAGGCTCAAAAGGTTGTAGAGTGAGTTTCTCCAACACAAAATTGAGATCCCAAGCAGGAGTAGGAGCTCTACGTGGGGTCTTATATTCTTTGCCCCTCTAAGGAATTGCTTAAACAAAGGATGAGAAAACAATGGTGGGTCACAGTCATAGTGAGCAGAAATTGCTGCAGCATGAACCTTAATAGAAGAGAAGGACAAACCTTTGTCCAGTAACTCAGTAAGATATTGAAGAGCCACACTTAAATTAGGCTTAGAAACATCAAATTCCTTTGCTGTACTCCAAAATAAAAATCTCTTCCATTTATCTGCGTACACTTTCCTTGTACTAGGCCTTCTGGCCTCCAAAATAACATTCAAAACTTGCTGTGGAAGCTGAGACCCTCCAGGGTTTAAAACAGAATATGCCAGGCTGTTAGGTGAAGAGAGTGAAGTTTGACATTGAGTAAATGACTGTTCTCCTGAGACAGCAGGTGTGGAATCGAAGGCAAAGGCCATGGAGGCTCCGTACCAGACTTCTCAGTAATGGGTACCAGTGCTGTCGAGGCCAATCTGGAGCTATTAAAATCATCTTTGGCTTGTCCTGTCTGACCTTCAGGAGTACCTTTGGGAGGAGAGGCAGAGGTGGAAAGGCATACACATGAAGATTGCTCCAATTGAATGAAAGAGCATCCACTTTCCAAGCTGTGGGATGAAACCTTTTGTCCTAAACTTTGGCAGCTGGTAGTTTAGTGGAGAAGCGAACAGATCTATGTCTGGAGTTCCCCATAACACTGTCAATTTCTGAAATACATGAGGATCCAATTTCCACTCGTGGGGATCCATAATTTGTCTGCTCAACACATCTGCTAAGGAGTTCTGTGCTCGGCAGAAACCTTGCCTGAAGATTTAGCTGTAAACTGAGAGCAGTCTCCCACAAAATCATTGCTTGTCTGCATAGAGGATAAGAATGTGTTCCCCCTTGCTTGTTGATGTACCACATGACAGTTGTGTTGTCTGTTAGAACCAACACCTGCCCTGGAAGAAGTAAATCCTTGAAAGCTATTAATGCAAATTGGACTGCTAACATCTCCTTCAAGTTGATATGTAGATGTTGAAGTCTGGCAGGCCACGTGTCTTGTACCCACTTTCCATTTAGATGAGCTCCCCAAGCTTTGTCTGAGGCATCTGTCGTTAGAATCTGACTCGCCTCTGGCCGGGTCACAGAGAGTCCCTTGTTTAGGTGACATTCCTGAGCCCACCACAAAAATTCTTTTTGAATGCAAGGTATTATCTGAATGACAGTGTCCATATCTTGGCAGTGCTGTGTCCATACATTTTTGAGATACCATTGTAGCTTCCTCATATGCAGTTTGGCATTGGGAAGCACCAGAATACAAGATGCCATGAACCCCAAGGCTTGAAGGACTGTCCTTGCAGTCAGCCTGGACTGATGAGACAATTGATGGAAGTAAAGAGAAAGATTCTTTTGTTTGTCTGGGGTCAAAAAGGCCATCTGGGATGCTGTATTCAGTCTCACACCCAGAAAGCACATGTCCTGAGAGGGTACTAGACTGGACTTTATTTCGTTCACAGAATACCCCAGGCATCTTAGCACTGCTATCACATATTGTAAATGATGAAGAAGTTCGTCCTTTCCTTGGGCCAGAATCAGGCAATCGTCCAAATAAGGATAGATCTGTATTCCTCTTAGCCTGAAGAAAGCTATCACTGGAGCCAGAACCTTCGTGAATACTCTGGGCCCAGTAGATAAGCCAAAGGGCAATGCAGAGAACTGATAATGAGAAGTCCCAGCCAACGCAGATACTTCCTGCAACTTAGCCTGATAGGAACATGAAGGTAAGCCTCCTTGAGATCCAGAGTCACCATCCAGTGATCTTTGCCCAGCAGAGGTAAAAGCTGTTGTAACGTCAACATTTTGAACTTGGGAATGTCCAGATAAGTGTTGAGGATAGATAAATCCAAAATTGGTCTCCACGTGTTCCCCTTCTTTGGTACTAGGAACAGGCGAGAATAAAATCCTAGGCCCACTTCTGGCAGAGGGACCGGTTGTATGGCCCCTATTTGAAGCAGCAGAGAAATTTGTTTGTGAGCCTCTGGTCTTTGCTGAGGAGGAACGTCCGGCATGCCTTTGAAAGGAGGCAAGGTATGGAAATAAAACTTGTAACCTTGGTGTATGATATCCAATACCCATCTGTCTTGGGTAATCAAACTCCAATTTTCCTTGAAGAGTGCCAACCTTCCTCCCAAAGGTGCTGCCAGGCAAGAAGGATCTGGCAGCTGAAAAGGTAGGTCATTGGGCCTGTTTACGAAAGGACTGGCCCCTGCCCTCACCCGAAGATTGTGCAGGTGAACTCCCTGTTCTAAGTCTGAAGGAGCTCTGAGCTCTGCCCGTACCACGTCTAGATCTACCCCTAGACTGTGAATCATAAGAAGGGTACGTCCACCCCTTAGCAGGCCAATTCCTACTAAACTTCGGAGGCTGAACTTGCAAAAATCTTTAACAGCCTGCATAGACTTAGCCTTGTCTTCCATTTTCTTCAAGACTGACTCCACAGGTGAACCAAACAACACATCAGACTGCAAAGGAGCATCCAAAATCCTTGTCTTAACATGGTCAGATAAATTCTGATCCCTCAGCCAGGCGTGCCTGCGAAGAACTGACCCAGTGGCAGCCACCCTAGACGAGGCCTGTACAGCATCAAAACCATATTGTAAAGAATGCTTACCCACCTGTTCAGAGACATGTACCAAATCTTGTAATTCTTTACACTCAATGCCTTCCGCCAGAGCATCTACCTTAGACTTCAATTGAGAAAGAAGATAGTTTTGATATTTCAACATGTGAAACTGGCAATTCAAAGCCCTCATAGCTAAGGTGGAAGAAGTATAGACTTTCCTTCCCCATCTATCCAAAGCTCTGGCCTCTTTATCTGGAGGAACCGGATTTTTTACAACAGAGGCCTTGACACCCTTAGGTCCCTGACTAACAGTTTCTGGGTCCGCCCTAGGACTCTTATAAAGATATTTATGAGCCTCAGGCACCCTGTAATACCTATCCGGTTTAACAGGAGCAGGAGGCAAAGAATCAGGATTAAGTGAAGCCTCTGCAAACACATCTTCCACAACATCCAGAACAGGTGGTATAGCCAAAGGCCTATGCTGGGGTAAAAGCAAAAATTCCCTAAGCCTTTTCCTGGAATCAGAGAAGTCCTGACCTTCCCACTTAAAATGTTCCCTCATGGAATGAAGAGTCTCTGAAAAGAAAAATCCTCTGGAGGAGAAGCAGAAGGAGTCGAATCATCTGCATCAGAATCAGAATAAGGAGAGTACTCCTGCAAGTCTTCAGCCGAAGACTCTGAAACATCCGAAGCCTGCTCAAAACTCCCCAACTCTGGTTCCACCCTAGGCCTCTTATCAGGAGGAGGCAAAGAACCTCTAATCAAAGTAATTAAATCTTCTGCCATTTTAAGCATGTGCTTCTTGGGCACAGATCCTGTTGAACTAGGAGTGACACCAACAGAACCTAAACCTGGCCTGCCTCTGGGAGAAGCCTTGGAAACAGAAGGAGAGGGCCTAACCACCCTAGGAAGGGAGGGGAGTACAGTAACCTGAGAAGCCCCTTCAGCCTGACCTGCCTCCTGAGAGGCCACATCCTGCAAAATCAAAGTCTCCCCCTGGGACTCCAGAGAAGCCTCCGGCGGAACCACCGGTTCCACTGACGCCTCTAAAGAACCGGCGTCCGTGCGGACGACTCTTCTTGCCTGGGTTTAGCTGCTTTGTCTTTGCGCTTCTTGAAGAAGCGGGCGTCGGAGCATCCGAAGCATATTATAATTGCACCGCTTCCCAAAGACCAACCTGGCACAATCTAACCTTCGCAATAGTGCGCTTATTGAACCTAGCACAAAAGCGACACCCAACAACGTCGTGCTCAGGCCCCAAACAAGGAATACACAAAGTATGATAATCCCTATGCGGTATCTGCTTCCCACAAGAAATACAGTTATTCACTTTTTCTGACATCCGGTAAACCACTGAGGCAAGAAAAACTAAAATATTCTAGCGGGTACTTAGCCAACTTTGACTCGGTCTGAAACTCCGAATTCGAAAAATTTCAGAACGCCGAACGGCACTTGCAACGCTGCTTCTGCATCGGACCATGCGGCAAAAAAGACTGAGGATATGACGTCGGTCATGCGCATTTGTACCCTGACGTCCTGATGTCAGTCTTAAGCGCCGTGACCGACGTCAGCCTAATACTTTGATATTCGGGCCGACCGAGGACAGCGGACTACCCAAGTGTAAGGACTGCAGCAATGTGAGATGAAGAACATCTACCAGAAAGTACAGTTGTGTACACTTGCCATAAATGTAGATGTTAGAGTGTATTCACTGTTGCAGTCATTACATTTGGGTTATCTGATTGCAGGTAGCCCTCGGTCAGCCTCATTATCAAAGTCTTGGGTCCTGCGTCGATTCCTGTCTCATCTTCCATGACGTCAGGTAGTCAGGGGTATAAAGCATGTAGCAGATGCCATTACATCAGTTTTTCTTGCCCCAGATGTCAGGTGCCCCCATAATGGGAAGCAATTATATATACGGTTACACCTCCAACAAAAAAAGCAAATACACCAGAAAGCTTTAAGCATAGTAAGCAAGAATAGAGGTATAGTCAACAGAAGTCAGGGGGCTGTAGGGAGGGTAACCAGGACTGCAACAGTGAATGCACTCGAACATCTACATTTATGTTAAGTGTACACAACTGTACTATGCTCTTCGTATTTCACTGTTGCAGTCATTACATTTGGGTAGATTCCGAAAGCTAAGGAAGGGAGGAGGCAATTAGATAGCATTAGGACCAGCTATAAGGCCCTGCAAGACTGCAGTGGCAAAACCAGCTCTGGATTTAGAAAAAATTGGCAAGTGGTAATGCTTGGTGAAGGTATGTACAGAACTCCAGGTAGCAGATCCTAGGATGTCCCTGGTAGGGACACCTCTGAGAAAGGCTGTAGAGGTAGATGCAGCCCTGGTTGAATGTGGTCTTATCCCCTGTGGGGTAGGTTTTCTATGGTGCTTAGAGCAGAAATTAATGCAATGGCCTATCCACTTAGAAATGGTTTGCTTTGAAATGGCCTTCCCCTCTGCCCCTACAACAAATGCAACCAGCAACTGTTCAGACTTCCTGAGGGGCTTAGTCCTGTCCAAGTAAAATCTAAATTGTCTGTGCACGTCCAAGGAGTGCAGTATTCGTTCCCCTTTGTTCTGTAGATTAGAAAAGAAGGTTGGCAAATGAATGGACCGATTAAGGGCCACACTGGATACCACCTTGGCCATAAAGGACGGATTGGTTTTGTGGGACACCCTGTCTGCATGAAAGATGGTGAAAGGCTCCACTGCCATGAGGGCCTGTAATTCAGACACCCTTCTTGCTGAAGTAATGGCTACAAGGAAGGCTGTTTTCCAAGAACGGAATTTCAACTCTGCATTTGCAGCTGGCTCAAAGGGAGGTACAGTGAGCTTTTCCAATACAAAGTTAAGGTCCAAGACTGGAGTAGGGGCTCTCCTGGGTGGTCTTAAGTTTTTGGCCCCTCTGAGGAATTGCTTCAGCAGTGGATGAGAGAAGAGGGATGGCTCTGTATTATAATGAGCTGAAATGACTGAGGCATGAATTGTGACGGAAGAAAAGGAAAGGCCCTTGTGAAGCATCTCAGTTAAGTATTGAAGAATGTGCGGTAAATTGGGCACAGTTGTATCTATCCCCTGTGTTTGGTTCCAGGAACAGAATCTTTTCCATTTTTCAGCACAGGATTTTCTAGTACTAGGCCTCCTTGCCTCCAGAATGACATCCATCACTTGTTTACTGAGTGATTGTAACGGAGAGATCATGAAATTAACCAGCCTGCAAGATTCAGGGTTTGAAGCTGTGGGTGCAGAATCTGGCCCTCCTGCTGGGACAGCAGGGCAGGGGTCTGAGGCAGGTGCCATGGTTCCAGAAGTGACACACTGTGCAAGAGGGGGTACCAGTGTTGGCGTGGCTAGTCTGGTCAATAAGTATTGTCCTTGGTTTGTCCTGTTTGATCTTTAGTAGCACTTTGGAGAGGAGAGGCAGAGGGGGGAAGGCATAAACTGATAGTTTTTTTCCATGTGAAGGACAGGGCATCCACTTTCCAAGCTTGTCTGTGGGGAGTCCTTGTGCAGAATTTGTCCAATTGGTATTTATGAGGGGAGGCAAACAGGTCTATCTCTGGGCTCCCCCATTTGTTTCTCAAAATGCTGAATATCTTTGGATCCAGTTTCTACTCATGTGGGTTCATGAGATTTCTGCTTAGGTCATCTGCCAGTGTATTTAGCTTGCCTGGCAGGAATTGAGTGTGTAGGTGCACTTGGTAGCTCAAGGCTGTGTTCCACAGAGCCATGGCTAGTCTGCAGAGAGGGTATGAATGGGTTTCCCCCCTGCTTGTTTATTTACCACATAACAGTGGTGTTGTCCGTCTTTACCAATAATTGTCCTGGACGAATGTGGTCCTTGAAGGCTGTCAGAGCATTCTGTACAGCTAACATTTTTTTTTGATTGATATGCAGGTGCATTTGACTCGGGTTTCATTTGCCCTGAATGCACTGCCCTGCCAAGTGAGCCCCCCATGTACAGTCTGATGCGTCTGTTGTCAGGGTTTGGGTGGCAGGGGGCAGAGTGAATGGCAGTCCCTTGTTTTGGTGGCAGGCCTCTGCCCACCAAAGGAACTCTATCTTTAGACAAGGTATGATAGGAATCACTGATTCTAGGTCCTGAGAATGTTGACACCATAGGCTTTTTAGATACCATTGTAGTTTCCTCATATGCAGTCTTGCATATGGAATTAGTAGAATGCAAGAGGCATGAACCCCAGGGCTTGCAGTATTTACCTTGCAGATAGCTAGGTCTTTGTGGCCAGTTTTTTGAAGTAGGCTGTCAAGTGAACGTGTTTCTCTGGTGTGAGGTAGGCCATCTGGGAAGTTGTATTCAAGCTTGCTCCCAGAAATACAATTTGCTGGCAGGGTACTAGAAGTGATTTATTTTTGTTTATGGTGTACCCCAGAGAAGTTAGTAATTTCTTTACAAATGCCAGATGGTTTAATAGTATGTCCTTGCTTTCTGCCTGAATTAGACAATCATCCAGGTATGGGTATATTTGAATATTTCTTTGTCTGCAAAATGCAATGACTGGAGCTAGGCACTTTGTGAATACCCTGGGCACAGTAGATAAGCCAAAGGGCAGTGCAGAGAACTGATAGTACATGCAGCCTGCTCTGAAGCATAGGTATCTTCTGCAAGATTCCCTTATTGGGATGTGCAGGTAGACTTCCTTTAAATCCAGTGTTGCCAACAAGGCATTTTGCCTAGCATGGGAAGCAGCTGATGAAGAGTTAGTATTTTGAATTCTGGGATTACCAAAAAAGTGTTTAGGATAGACAGGTTCAGGATAGGATGCCAGGAATTGTCTTTTCTGGGTACCAAGAAAAGTCTTGAGTAGAAACCTTGACACATTTTTCTTCTGGGACAGGCTGAGCAGCCCTGATGCTTAGAAGAGAGAGAACTTGCTTTTGAGCCTCTGCCCATTGATTTGGGGTAGGTCTGGCCAACCGTTTGGGGTTGGTAAGGAGTGGAAGTGAAATCTGTATCCTTGGGAAGCTATATTCAAAACCCATTTGTCTTGGGTAATGAGTTCCCAGTTTTTTGCATGCAGGGCAATCTTTCCCCCTAAAGGAATAGTCAGTTGAGCAGGGCTTGGAAGGTTTAAAGTTAAGTCATTGTGACAAGTTTACCATAGGGGATGTCTTACTACTCCCAGCTTTGGAAGTGGGAGCCCCCCACTGCTTAGGCTTGTGAGTACCTTGGGACTGAAGCCTGGGTGTTCTGCTGGTTCTGGGTTTGGACTGAGAAGGCCTGGAAGAAGCAGGAAAGGACCAATTCTTAGAAGGCTAGTGCCTACTAAATCTGGGAGGCTGTACTTGCAGGAAATCTTTAACAATTTGCATAGATTTAGCTTTTTCCTCCATCTTTTTAAGTACTTCTTCTGCTTTGCTGCCAAACAGGCGGTTTTGGTTCAAGGGAGCATCCAGTAATTTAGCTTTAGCATGATCTGGCAAAGACTGCTCCTTAAGCCAAGCATGCCTTCTAAGTACAGACCCAGTGACAGCAGCCCTGCAAGATGCCTCTAATGAATCAAAACTACATTGCAAAGTATGTTTTCCAACTTGTTCAGCAGAATGCATTAAATCCTGTAATTCTTTATTTTCAGCACTGTCAGGAATCAACATCATTTTCTGTTTAAGCAATCCAATAATATGCTGTTGATACTTAAACATATGAAACTGGCAGTTTAAGGCCATAATGGCAAAAATTGCAGAAGTGTATACCTTCTTTACCCCATCTGTCCAGGGCTGTGGAATCTCTATCAGAAGAGGTAGGGTTTTTGGCAGTAGTAGCCTTAATGCCTTTGGGTCCCTGTGAAATGATCTCAGGATCCACAGTAGGATTCTTAAAGAGGAACTTGTGAGAGCCAGGTACCCTGCAATACCTGTCAGGTTTTCTGGGAGCTGGAGGTAATGACTCAGAGGCCAGGCTAGATTCCGAGAAGGCATCATCTACAATGTCCAGTACGTACAGGAGGGATAGCTAAAAGGCCTGTGTTGAGGTAGGAGTAAGAATTCCCACCGCCTCTTTTTGGAGTCAGAGTAATCCTGGCTTTCCCAGCGGAAATGCTCCCTAAGAGTATGCAAGGTTTCACCAAAAGAGAAATCCTCTGGAGGGAATGGAGTCCCCTGCATCAGAATCCTCATACGTAGATAAGGGGAACTCCTTGTCATCAGAGAAAACAGAAATTTCAGAATCCTGATCAGAAGAATCAGAAGGAAAATCAGTTCTAGGTCTCTTAGAGGGAGAAAGGTGGCTTCCCCTGATTAGAGTAATAAGGTCTTCAGCCATTCTTATTTGTTTTTTAGGCATAGGAGCCTGACCATACAGTCTGGGTGTCTATTTTCTAGGCATGGATCGAGTTTTAGGCCTTGAAGAAGAAGACGGCGTCGGTTTTAATAGGCAAGTCAGTAGGTCTGAATACACCCTCAGAAGCCGGTGCCTTCCCAGCGGCTCCGGACCGATCCAATATAGAGACATCCACAGGTTCCACAGTCGAAGAAGCATCTCGCGGCATACCGGACTCCGAATGGGTCTCAGTAGAGGCCTGTGAATATGAAGAAGCGGGTATCAGGGGCTGCGAGAGGGCCTCACTGAGTACCGGAGAACTGGCGACTAGCTTAGAAGAAGCGTCATCGGCAGCTTTGGACCTATGCGGTCTGTCTTTATCTTTGTGTTTTTTCGGAATGTCGGTAGTCGGGTGGCTTACCAAAGCCATTTCTGGATAATTGAACAGAGTACCAAAATATTTAGATGCTAAAATGAACCGACGACGAATAGTTCGAGGATTGAATAAGGCACAAAACCGACAGCGAGGTAAGGTACGTTGTGGGCTAGGCCTAAGCAAGGAATGTTGTACGAATGAAAATCTTTATGAGGTATTTGCTTTCCACAAGAAATACAATTGTTAACTTTTACTAACATCAGTTTAGAGCAAGAAAAAGGATCCCCAACGGGGTACTTAGCTTAGTTGAAGACTTCAGATCTGAAACTTGAAAAGGAAAATTTCAGGAGTCGGCCGACCGGCACTTGCCAACTGATTCTGCTTCAGGCACTGCATGGCAAGAAAGAGTGATGTAAAGGCATTAGCTGCATGCTTTATACCCCTGACTACCTGATGTCATGGAAGATGAGACAGCAACCAACACAGGACCCAAGACTTTGATAATCAGGCTGACCGAGGGCTACCTGCAAGCAGATAACACAAATGTAATAACTGCAACAGTGAAACACGAAGAACATCTAACCCCCCCCTTGCAAACAATACATATATATATTTCAACAAAGCAATTTATTACCTCTTCTGGGATAGTTTACATAGCTTGACTGGACCACCCCCCTCAGATGAGACAGGCAGGTATGCAGAGCTCTACAACCACGCATTATGCAAGCAGCATTACAACTGCATGGACTCAGCTGTACCTGACAGGACGAACAGAGGCTCCTCATGGCACAGCAAACCTATCTCATGGATAACTGCCATTAGCAGGCTATACAATAAGAGGTGGACATTGCTGTGCGACAGTTGGGGCAAGTGTGCCCCTGTAAAATGGAGGCACAACCTCCTCAGCTAAAGCAAGCACATAGTGTTGTTGTGACAGCTTGTAGACATGGTAAGTGATAAAATTAGTCCAAAGCAAGCATCCACTGTAATACTGGAAACAAAAAGCAGCAGTAGAATACAACCATGTTGAGAAAAGACTGTTAATACAAAAAACGGCAAAGCTTTTTGGTCTGCTAAGTAGTAACACATATGCAAGGGCATCACTTAACGAAATGAATAGAGCCCAATCTAGGGTTAAGACGTTTATTGAGGAGTTATATATCGAGGCAAGGATTGACAGGGACACATATATTTACATGCAACAACTGGCACCTAGAACCCCAATATTATTTGGGATCCCTAAAATCCATAAGAACATCAACAACCCACCTATGAGACCATTAGTGGATGGTAGAAACAGCACAACTTACACCTGTGCTAAAGTACTTGACAGAATTCTCCAAAAATATGTGAAAGGTGAGAAACAAATAACAAAAGATTCATGGTCTTTTCTGGAATCTATCAACAATGTGGGATTTTTTCCAGATAGTCAATTAGTGACTATTGACGTAAAAGACCTCTACTCCTCAATACCTCACACTGTGGCCACTGAATGGGTGACTGACATGTTAAGAATATTGGGGGCATCACTTGACGAAGTATTACTGACGGGAGAATTGATTGATACTGTTCTCTCTTACAACTATATCATGTTCCAGGACACCATATACCACCAAGAAATTGGTGTAGCTATGGGCTCCCCGTGTGGGGGCAGCATAGCTAACTTGGTTATGGCATCATGGGAAAGGTCCTTTGTATTTCCAAATAGAGTTTTAAATGCCAAACTAATCTTTTACACGAGGTTCCTGGACGACATATTTTTGTTATTCGATGGAACCGATGTGGAAATTGAGAGAATGATGATGGAGTTTAACAAATCCACTAATTTCTTGTCTTTTACACACAAATACAATAAACACAGAATTGATTACCTAGATGTAGACTTGAGGAAGGATTACGAAAACAAAAGATGGGAATCTAAAATCCATAGGAAAGACACTTACTCTAACTCATTCCTACACTATTCTAGCTGCCATCCGAAACATCAAAAGAAATCAGTAGTAAAGGGCCAAATGGTCAGGGCAGCTAGAATGGTTAGTAAAGACACTGAATTCATGGAGGAATGTGACTTGTTGATTCAGTTTTTCCTAAAAAGAGGGTACCCTTTGAACTTCTTACAAGAAATTGTAGAAGTAAAGGTTAAGAGGACCCTGAAAGTCTACGTCCCTATATTGGGTAGGAACAACGGCATGCAGACTGATACTATGACACACAATAGTAGGGTAGGTGATACTATGAGTTTCTCATGGAGATTCTGTAGCACTTTCAATATGGATTCCCACGACTTATACAGAATACTGTTAAAGAACTGGGACCTATTGTTAAGTGACGGAAAATATCGTATGGTATTACCAGACAGGCCCTTAATAACTTACAAACGAGGGAGTAACTTAAAACAACTATTGGAAAATGATAGGCAACAACATAGTACCAAAAAGGGCATGTTTAAGTGCAATATGTGCAAATATTGCTAATTTGTGGATGAGGGTCGTGACTTTCAGATAGGTGATTCGAACTATAAAATAAACTTCAAGGCTAACTGTAACAGCACACAAGTGGTGTACCTAGCAAAGTGTGTCCAATGCCCTGCTTTCTATATCGGTAAAACCGATAGAAAGCTTAAGGAAAGGGTCTACGAACACATATATAACATCAGGACTAACAACCAAGTAAATGCATTAGCTAGACACCACAATGACCATCTAGACCATGAGTTTAAATTTAGGGTAATAGATCAACAAGTCAGAGACCCTAGGGGGGGTTATGATTCCCTAAAGTTGGAGAGAAAGGAACTGGTTTGGCAGCTCAGGACAAACGCCAACCAGTGGCCGGGAATTAATGAATCAAGTTCAATAGCTTGTATTTTGAGACTAAAAAATCTTGAGAGACAGATTTTTTAAAACTATCTTAACCTACAGACTAATTATTATTGTGTGTATATATACATATTCCACTTGTCTTACACCTAGGATTTCCTCGTTAGTATTTTATAACATATTGAGTATAGGTAAAAGACGATATGAATGTAGGAAATTATGAACTAAACAGTTTATTTAATGCTGAGAGGTTACACCGCCCACTTCAAAACAATTTTAGAGCAAATTGAATGTATTAGGCTATCCTTCACAGTATAATAGTAGTTTAATGCTACTATTTGAAACCAGGCAATTGCAATTATGATTGTTAGGTATGCCTCAGTGACCAATTGACATCGGAAACAACACAAAATCCTGGTCGTAACTTTTCATATAAGATCTGTTCCATTTTCTTTAATTCATTGTTCTAACTATTGCTGTAAATGTAGGAAAAAGATATGAATTTGGATACACATATATGTATATACCAACAATGTTCAAGCACTGGTGTGTGGTTTAATATGTAAAAACAGGTCTTTTATTAAGATATGTTTTACATTCATTTTCATTATTTTACTTCATTATTTTTATGTCTCCACAACAACAAATGTGCTTCAGTGTTGAGCACCCTTTTTAAAGCTGCATATCTTTGAATTTTTTAAGTATTTCGTACCTGGAAACTTGTTTTTAGTAAACTGATTTTTTGAAACACACCAATTATTTAATTAGGATTTAGGAAGGGTGTGTTCAGTATTTTATAGAGTGTTTATATATAGCTCAGGTTACTGTGTTGATTGATTGATTTTTTATCTTCTGATGAAGTTGGGTTTGTTCCCAACAAAAGGTGTACTGTAATTATCGCACTTCAAGGATTAAAGAGCGTTTCGTCAAGGAGCCCTGCTTTTATTCATTTGTTTTTCATGGTTTCAGAGTAAGTCATTTTAAACTTAAGGAAGGTAGTTGTAGCATTCAAATAACCTAATAGGTGCACAAATCACCGATAGACCCCTTCCAAACGAGGAAGCAATCATCAACAAAACACTGATAGAAGCAAACCTTATTATTTAACGGATTAGCATTACTACACACATATTTGGTTTCCCACTGATGGAGAACCAGACTGGCATAAGTATTGGCCACAGATGTGCCCATTGCGACACCAGTGAGTTGTAAAAAGAACTTATCGTCAAATAAAAAAAACATTTGTAGTGAGGACCAAATCTAATAAAGAACAAATGCTCTCTATTTGTCTAGCAGGCATAGTGGCCATGCTAGTCAAAAACTCTCTGATGGCCCCAATACCAAGGTCGTTAGGGATAACTGGAAACAAAGATGAAATATCAAGGGTAACAAATAAATATTCACCCTGAGATAACCCAGTAACATGTAAACTATCATACCATTTCCTAAATTTCAATATGAAATCTGTCGTGTCTTTTAGCACATTCTCACAGCTTAGCAAAAAAAGGGTGCAATTGCTTCTGTAGATAAATGGAGACTGGTTCTGTTAACCAACCATTACCAGATACAATTGGTCTCATGGGAGGGTTGCATAGACATTTATGTATCTTAGGCAGCCCGTACAGCTGTGGAACAACTGAGCACAGGGTACAGTAAAGAAATGAAAAAGATCAAGATCAATATCTCTATTAAGCTGAAGGTCATATATAAACATATTAATCTTACGAATACATTTCTTAATGTCTAAAGAAGTAATGCACTTAAAAGCATTCCCATCATCAAGCAATAAATACATAGCTTTCAAGTAATCATCACGATTCATTAAAACCACAGAACCATCCTTGTCAGCCTGCTTTATAACAATAGAAGTGTCCGTCCCTAAAGATTTTAAGAGCTGTAAACTCATCATAACTTAAATTGTAGAATTTCTTTTCTTTTGACAGAGTATAGACTTCTAAGCTCAGCCTCACATAGGTCATGGAAAGCCATAAGAACAGGCAAACTAATAGGAATAAAAGTACTTTTCCTCTTACAGTAAATAGACTGACTTGAAACAGAATCTTTAAATAACACTTAAGTTAACACTTCTTACAAACTGCTTTAGGTCTGTAAGAGCTGCAACAATATTGTCAGCCGCTATAGGAATAAAACTAAGTCCTTTCTGTAACAAGGACAAATGTAAAGATTCAAGACAAAAAGTAGATAGATTAACAATACTATGAGCTACAGCCGAATCAGTTTTCCTTGCCCCATAGGGCTCTCGTTCTTCTGCATGATTCCACTGAGATTTTGTCTCTGCAAGGATCGGCCCCTCGACACACTCAGTTTTTTTCACTTTTTCTGGTTGATCCAGCTGAAAACGTTTCTGGGTAACATTTAAAATCAGCTGTTGACTCCGACCATTCACATTATCAGCACCTTGCTCCTTCTCCATTGATTCAACCACAACGTGCGCACCGACATGCGTACTAGTACCAGACTTTGGTATGGAAGTCGCCGAAGCGTCAGAATGTAGAGGGGTGTCCTTAGATAGACGAGCTGACATAGCAGAAGATACCAGGGGTATGGAGTCAGGAACACTCACAAATGACGCTCCAGTATCAAAGAGGTCATTATTCGATATACACTGCCCAGAATGCTTGTTAGCAACAAAAGAATCTTGTTTAGGCCAAGAGAAGACATGGCCCCTCTGAAAATCAAGTATATTATGCTTAAGCTTACGTTTTTTCATAGCTTCGAGCCTATCATCCAGTGTATGCAATCTGTCAAGCATCTGTTGGTACATATTGGTCAAACTAGAAAAACAGGGCATAGAGAGCAGCTTGTTCTCCAAATTAATAATTTCTTCTTTTAAATCAATCTCAGTCTTAAGGAAATGATTATTCATCAAGGACATATAGTCGAGGCTTAACTTCAAGTTAAGCTGTTGCCAACGCTTAAGAAGATCTGGATAGACATTGCCATACGACGGCACTTTTAAGATCCTTAAGCCTCGTGGAACAATGCCCATGTCAAGATAAGCTACAAAACTAAAACATTGCCATTGCGAGCATTTATAGGATTTAACTTTCTTCTCTAGTAGCTCTAAGTTCTTACTAAAGTCAAGAGCAATTTCAGATAGTGAGATGGAAAAGTTGTCCGTAGTTTCCATCTCTCCAGGAACCAAATTACGGAGTGGATTAACCTCTCTGGTTAAGACAGCTTTCACAGAAATATTGGTTTCCATAAGGATAAGTAGTACTGGCTGAACGGCTCTCAATCCACAAATCCCAACGATACAGCAGGAGATGCAGCAAAAAAGTCCAAAGCAAGCACCCACTGTAATACTGGAAACAAAAAGCAGAAGTAGAATACAACCACGTTGAGAAAAGACTTTTAATACAAAAAACAGCAAAGCTTTCGGGTCTACACCCTTCCTCAATGCTAAATACAAATTCAAAAACATATCAGTTAGAGTTAAATAGGAGCCAAAATGAGTCATGTGATGGCAGGCAGCCGATCAGATGACAAACAACATGTAAAATCACAAACAAATTGTTTTAAAAAATACAAAATTTAGAAATAACAAACACATATGAAGAATAAAACACACACAAAAAATATGAGACACATAAAAATAAAAAGTCAAATTACAATCTAAATTTACTTAGCTGTAACCTCAATAAAATAGGCTTTAATGTAACAGCAGTCTTAAGGCCAGGTGGATGATCAGCAGCTAACCTCAAAATCCATTCATATTCCTTAACTTCTAAAAAATTAATATCACCACCTCTCAAAGACATATGGACCATGTCTACAACCCTGACTCTAAACCTATGCATGCTACCACAAGACAAAATATGTTTATAAAGTGCATTCTTATCATTATTCCTCCTGATCTCAGGCTTGTGTTCAGTAATACTTTTTTTAGTCTTCGCGTGGTCTTTCCTACATAAAATGAAGTACATTGGAGACAAGAAGCCAAATAAACCACATTGGTGCTAATACAATTAGCAAATAGCCTAAAGTTGTAGACACGTCCAGTAACTTCATAGGAACAGCATGCATGCTCCGTATATTTTTAAAGGGATAGTCACTGCGCAGTTTAGTAGAGCCAGTCAGTTCAATACAGATGATGGTGCCTTTTTAAAACAGATTGAGGATATGAAGATGGACTTTCTACATAGTGGCTATGATTCAACATCATTCTGTGATTTAATGGGTAAAATTTCAAGAGACAGGCCTGTGTCACTTAAACCCATCTTTAGTATGCTAAGTGAATCTGATACATATGTACGTAGGGAGACTAACATAGGGGTTCACCTAGAGTTAGATATGTGACAACATTTAATATTAACACCCAGGCAGTTAAGCATATTATTGAGAAGAATTGGGTAATTTTGATGGCATCGTCTGATGTTAGGAATGTGTTAGATTCCAAACCCTTTTTCTCTTATAGGAATTTGAGAAACCTGAAAAGTAGATTATGTTACAAAGATTTTTAGCTGTAAACACATTCCATAACTTAGTACAAGGGTGGGCACATTTTGTTGTATGGACTGTACTTGCTGTGATGATATTCTAGGGAAAGGTAGTGATATTTTTACCCACCCTGTTACTGGACGTGTCTACAACTTTAAACTATTTTCTAATTGTATTAGCACCAATGTGGTTTATTTGGCTACTTGTCTCCAATGTACTTCATTTTATGTAGGAAAGACCACGAGAAGACTAAAAGACCATATTATTGAACATAAGTCTGAGATCAGGAGGAATAATGATAAGAATGCACTTTATAAACATATTTTGTCTTGTGGTAGCATGCATAGGTTTAGATTCAGGGTTGTAGACACGGTCCATATGCCTTTTTGAGGTGGTGATATTAATAATTTTTTAGAAGTTAAGGAATATGAATGGATTTTGAGGTTAGCTGCTGATCATCCACCTGGCCTTAATACTGCTATTACCTTAAAGCCTATTTTATTGAGGTTACAGCAGAGTAAATTTTGATTGTAATTTGACTTTTTATTTTTTACATGCGTCTTTCATATTTTTTGTGTGTTTTATTCTTCATGTGTGTGTCTTATGTTATTTCTAAATTTTGTATTTTTTAAAACAATTTGTGATTTTACATGTTTATCATCTGATCGGCTGGCTGCGATCACGACTCCTTTTGGCTCCTATTTAACTCTAACTGATATGTTTTTGAATTTGTATTTAGCATTGAGGAAGGGTGTAGACCCGAAAGCTTTGCCGTTTTTTGCATTAAAAGTCTTTTCACAATGTGGTTGTATTCTACTGCTGCTTTTTGTTTCCAGTATTACAGTGGGTGCTTGCTTTGGGCTCTTTTGCTGTGTCTCCTGCTGTATCATTGGGATTTGTGGATTGAGAGCCGTTCAGCCAGTACTACTTTTCCTTATGGAAACCACTATTTCTGTGAAAGCTCTCTTAACCACAGAGGTTAATCCACTCCTTAATTTGGTTCCTGGAGAGATGGAGACTACGGACAACTTTTCCATCTCACTACCTGAAATTGCTGTTGACTTTAATAAGAACTTAGAGCTACTAGAGAAGGAAGTTGGATCCTATAAACGCTCGCAATGGCAATGTTTTAGTTTTTTAGCTTATCTTGACATGGGCATTGTTCCACGAAGCTTAAGGATCTTAAAAATGCCGTCATATGGCAATGTCTATCCAGATCTACTTAAGCGTTGGCAACAGCTTAACTTGAAGTTAAGCCTCGACTATATGTCCTTGATGAATGATTATTTCCTTAAGACTGAGACTGATTTAAAAGAAGAAATTATTAATTTGGAGAACAAGTTGCTCTCTATGCCCTGTTTTTCTAGTTTGACCAATGTGTACTAACAGATGCTTGACAGATTGCACACACTGGATGATAGGCTCGAAGCTAAGAAAAAACGTAAGGTTAAGCGTGATATACTTGATTTTCAGAGGGGCCATATCTTCTCCTGGCCTAAACAAGATTCTTTTGTTAACAAGCATTATGGGCAGCGTATATCGAATAATGACTTCTTTGCTACTGGAGCCTCATCTGTGAGTGTTTCTGACTCCATACCCCTGGTATCTTATCCTATGTCAACTCGTCTATCTAAGGACATGACTCTACATTCTGACGCTTCAGCGACTTCCATACTAGAGGCCGGTACTAGTACGTATGTTGGTGCACACGTTGTGGTTGAATCAATGGAGAAGGAGCATGGTGCTGATAATGTGAATGGTAGGAGTCAACAGCTGATTTTAAACATTACCCAGAAACGTTTTCAGCTGGATTGACCAGAAAAAGCGAAAGAACGTAGTGTGTTGAGGGGCCGATCCTTGCAGAGACAAAATCTCAGTGGAATCAAGCGGAAGAACGAGAGCCCTATGGGGCAAGGAAAACTGATTTGGCTGTAGCTCATGGTATTGTTAATCTATCTACTTTTCATCTTGAATCTTCACATTTGTCCTTGTTACAGAAAAGACTTAGTTTTATTCCTACAGCTGCTGACAATATTGTTGCGGCTCTTACAGACCTAAAGCAGTTTGTTAGAAGTGTTAACTTAAAAGTGTTATTTAAAGATTCTGTTTCAAGTCAATCTATTTACTGTAAGAGGAAAAGTACTTTTATTCCTATTAGTTTGCCTGTTCTTATGGCTTTCCATGACCTATGTGAGGCTGAGCTTAGAAGTCTACACTCTGTCAAAAGAAAAGAAATTCTACAATTTAAGTTATGATGAGTTTACAGCTCTTAAAATCTTTAGAGACGGACACTTCTATTGTTATAAAGCAGGATGACAAGGGTGGTTCTGTGGTTTTAATGAATCGTGATGATTACTTGAAAGCTATGTATTTATTACTTGATGATGGGAATGCTTTTAAGTGCATTACTTCTTTAGACATTAAGAAATGTATTCGTAAGGTTAATATGTTTATATATGACCTTCAGCTTAATGGAGATATTGATCTTGATCTTTTTCATTTCTTTACTGTACCCTGTGCCCAGTTGTTCCACAGCTGTACGGGCTGCCTAAGATACATAAACGTCTATGCAACCCTCCCATGAGACCAGTTGTATCTGGTAATGGTTGGTTAACAGAACCAGTCTCCATTTATCTACAGAAGCAATTGCACCCTTTTTTTGCTAAGCTGTGAGAATGTGCTAAAAGACACGACAGATTTCATATTGAAATTTAGGAAATGGTATGATAGTTTACATGTTACTGGGTTATCTCAGGGTGAATATTTATTTGTTACCCTTGATATTTCATCTTTGTTTACAGTTATCCCTAATGACCTTGGAATTGAGGCCATCAGAGAGTTTTTGACTAGCATGGCCACTATGCCTGCTAGACAAATAGAGAACATTTGTTCTATTAGATTTGGTCCTCACTACGAATGTTTTTTTATTTGATAAGTACTTTTTACAACTCACTGGTGTCGCAATGGGCACATCTGTGGCCAATACTTATGCTAATCTGGTTCTCCATCAGTTGGAAACCAAATATGTGTGTAGTAATGCTAATCCGTTAAATAATAAGGTTTGCTTCTATCAGCATTTTGTTGATGATTGCTTCCTCGTTTGGAAGGGGTCTATCAGTGATTTGTGCACCTATTTAGATTATCTGAATGGTACAACTACCTTCCTTAAGTTTAAAATGACTTACTCTGAAACCAGTACTACTTTTTTGGACTTATGTATAGAATTGAAGGAGGATTTAATTTGTACGAGTATACATAAGAAAGAAGTATGTGCCTTCATAGGAACAGCATGCATGCTCTGCATATTTTTAAAAGGATAGTCACTGCACAGTTTAGTAGAGCCAGTCGGCTGAATACAGATGATGGTGACTTTTTAAAACAGATTGAGGATATGAAGATGGACTTTCTACATAGTGGCTATGATTCAACATCGCTCTGTGATTTAATAGGTAAAATTTCGAGACAGAGCTGTGTCACTTAAACCCATCTTTAGTATGCTAAGTGAATCTGATACATATGTACGTAGGGAGACTGCCATGGGGGGGGGGGGGTTCACCTAGAGTTAGATATGTGACAACGTTTAATATTAGTACCCAGGCAGTTAAGCATATTATTGAGAAGAAGTGGGTAATTTTAATGGCAATGTCTGATGTTAGGAATGTGTTAGATTCCAAACCCTTTTTCTCTTATAGGAATTTGAGAAACCTGAAAAGCGGATTATGTTACAAAGATTTTAGCTGTAAACGCATTCCACAACTTAGTACAAGGGTGGGCACATTTTGTTGTATGGACTATACTTGCTTTGATGATATTCTAGGTAAAGGTAGTGATATTTGTACCCACCCTGTTACTGGACGTGTCTACAACTTTAAACTATTTGCTAATTGTATTAGCACCAATGTGGTTTATTTGGCTACTTGTCTCCAATGTACTTCATTTTATGTAGGAAAGACAACGAGAAGACTAAAAGACCATATTACTGAACATAAATCTGAGATCAGAAGGAATAATGATAAGAATGCACTTTATAAACATATTTTGTCTTGTGGTAGCATGCATAGGTTTAGAGTCAGGGTTGTAGTCACGGTCCATATGTCTTTGGTGATATTAATTTTTTAGAAGTTAAGGAATATGAATGGATTTTGAGGTTAGCTGCCCTGGCCTTAATACTGCTGTTACCTTAAAGCCTATTTTATTGAGGTTACAGCAGAGTAAATTTTGATTGTAATTTGACTTTTTTTTTTTTTTTACATGTCTCTTACATTTTTTGTGTGTGTTTTATTCTTCATATGTGTTTCTTATGTTATTTCTAAATTTTGTATTTTTTAAAACAATTTGTGATTTTACATGTATGTCATTTGATCGATTGGCTGCGATCACATGACTTCTTTTGGCTACTATTTAACTCTAACTGATATGTTTTTGAATTTGTATTTAGCATTGAGGAAGGGTGTAGACACGAAAGCTTTGCTGTTTTTTGTATTAAAAGTCTTTTCTCAACGTGGTTGTATTCTACTAAGTGACAAAATTAGCCACCCACACAAAGCAGAAACACAACGCACAATGTAGTTACATGTGTAACCTCAAAGGACAGGCCCAGATTGTTGGTGAAATCTACATAATGATGCCACATCTAATGAGTCTCTCCTCATAGGTAACCTGTAGTCTCACAGGTTCTGTGTCAACTTCACTACCCTTTCCCCACCACATGTGCCACATGACATTCCTACAACCTGTCCTATCCCTTCCATATCTGCAGAGCAGATCATAACTGGCCTCTCTATGGGGGACACACAGCATCTATTGGACATGCTAACATCTCAGGTTGCACCCTACATGGGATCTGACGAGGACTGATAACACCATTGAGAAAGTACAGTTTTGTACCTACCATAAATGTAGATGTTCGAGTGCTAATACAGCTGCAGTCATTACAGATGGGTTCTCTGCCGTCAGGCGGGTCCTCGGTCGGCCGAATTCCAAAGTCTAGGTCCGGCGTCGGTTGTTGTCGCCTTCTTCCCTGATGTCAGAGCGACAGGGGTATATAAGACACAGCCGACGCCATTTTCTTCAGTCTTTCTTGCCCCAGATGTCAGGTGCCCCCAGAAGGAATGCAATACATAATTTATATATCTATGTATAGTCATGCAATGCAATATAATCAAAATTCAGTAGTTGCAAGCAAATACACCATAGAAGGATAACCCAAATTGGTTGTATGAGGAGGAGTTAGCCACTAGGCCTGTACCAAGAGGGGAAGGAGGGAGGGAAACCTGGACTGCAGCTGTATTAGCACTCGAACATCTACATTTATGGTAGGTACAAAACTGTACTATGTTCATCCTGCATACAGCTGCAGTCATTACAGATGGGTAGAATCCCAAAGCTATGCACAGGGTGGTAGTCACTAGGTGGAATTAGGAGGAGCCAGAATGCCCTGCAACACAGCAGTGGCAAAGCCTGCTCTTGTTTTGGAGTATAAAGGTAGGTGGTAGTGTTTAGTGAAGGTATGCACCGAACTCCAAGTGGCTGCCTCCAAAATATCTTTGGTAGGAACTCCTCTGAGGAAGGCTGCAGAGGCAGCTGTGGCCCTTGTGGAGTGGGATCTGATGCCTGCAGGCACAGATTTACCATGAAAGGAGTAACAAAAATGTATGCAGTGGCCTATCCATTTTGAAATTGTCTGTTTGGAAATTGGCTTCCCTTGAGCTCCTACTGCATAGGACACAAAGAGTTGTTCTGATTTCCTGAACGGCTTTGTTCTGTCCAAATAGTAACGCAGCTGTCTATGGATGTCTAAGGAATGTAGCAGCCTTTCCCCTTTGTTCTGAGGATTGGGGTAAAAGGTAGGTAAGTGTATGGCCTGGTTTAAAGCTACCCTGGATACTACCTTAGGCATAAATGATGGGTTGGTTCGTAGGGAAACCCTGTCCTGATGGAAGATGAGAAATGGCTGCACAGCTATGAGGGCTTGTAATTCCGATACCCTACGAGCTGAGGTAAGAGCCAGAAGGAAAGCTGTTTTCCAGGACAAATACTGCAAATCTGTTGAGGCAGCTGGTTCAAAAGGAGGCAATGTCAATTTTTCTAGAATGTAATTAAGATCCCAGGCTGGGATTGGTTGTTTCCTTGGAGGTCTTATATTCTTAGCCCCTCTGAGGAACTGTCTTAAGAGTGGGTGAGAGAATAAGGGTGGATCAGTGTTGTATTCTGCAGAAATGGCTGAGGCATGGATTTTGATGGAGGAGAATGAAAGTCCACTGTTCAGCAGCTCAGTTAGATACTGTAATATCTGAGGCAAATTCAGTTTTCTAGGATCCTGGTCCTTTTTCTCATTCCAAGCGCAAAACCGTTTCCATTTTGCGGAATAAGCTTTACTAGTAGATGGCCTTCTGGCTTCCAAAATGACATCCTGTACCTCCTTGGAGAGTAGGGTCTGTTGTGGTGTTAAGGAATTTTCCATGCAGCCAGATTGAGTGTTTTCAGCTGACTGTGAAGAGTTTTGTAGCTGTGCTGAGTCAGAAGAAGAGGCATTAGAGGTAGGGTCCAGGGAGGAGAATGTGTTAGGCTCCTCAGGAGTGGGTACCAGTGTTGTCTTGGCCAGTCTGGAGCAATCAGTATCATCTTTGGCCTGTCTGCTCTTGTTTTCAAAAGCACCTTGGGTAGTAGAGGAAGAGGTGGAAAGGCGTAAACTGTCTGTGCTGCCCAACTGAAAGAAAGGGCGTCCACTCTCCAGGCCTTTGGATGAAATGTCCTTGAGCAGAATTTTGTCAATTGGTGATTTTTGTGGGAGGCAAAGAGATCTATGTCTGGCCTTCCCCAGGCTTGGATTATCTTTGTAAATACTAGTGGATGCAACTTCCATTCGTGAGGGTCTGTCATATTTCTGCTTAGATTGTCTGCCGGTGTGTTTTCCATACCTGGCACGTACTGTGCTTGGAGCTCAATTTGCCATTCCAGAGCCTTGTTCCAAAGTGACATGGCCAGCCTGCACAGGGGGTATGAATGTGTTCCTCCTTGTTTGTTTATGTACCACATTACTGTGGTGCTGTCTGTTCTTATTAATAATTGCCCTGGATGCAGGAGGTACTTGAAAGCTGTAATTGCATTTACCACTGCTAGCATTTCCTTTTGACTGATGTGAAGGTGCTTTTCCTTTTGGGACCATTTGCCCTGAATGCACCTGTCTGTCATGTGTGCCCCCCAGGCGTAGTCTGAGGCATCTGTTGTGATGACTTGATTTGCTTGAGGTTTGCAGAATGGTAGACCTTGCATTTGTTTGGCATGCTTGAGCCCACCATAGAAATTCCTTTTGCAAACATGGAATTAGTGGTATTATTGTTTCCAAACTGTGGCTGTGTTGAGACCATAGGTTTTTTAGGTACCACTGAAGTTTCTTCATATGCAACTTTGCACATGGGATTAGAAGAATTCAAGATGCCATGAATCCCAGAGCCTGCAGGATTTTCCTTGCAGTTAGCCTGGTACAATTTGCTAGTTTCTTGAAGTACTGAGTTAGTTGCCCCTGTTTTTCTGGCGTAAGATAGGCCATCTGGGTGTTTGTGTCCAAGTTGGCACCCAGGAAAATTATTTTCTGAGATGGTGTTAGCCTGGATTTCTCTTTGTTGACTGTGTATCCCAGAGAATTCAATAACTGTGTTACATAAGCCAGATGCTCCAGAAGTATGTGTTTGCTGTCCGCTTGGATCAGGCAGTCGTCCAAATAAGGGTATATTTGTATCCCTTGAAGTCTGCAGTAGGCAATTACTGATGCCAGGCATTTCGTGAATACTCTGGGCACAGTAGATAAGCCAAAGGGCAATGCAGAGAACTGATAATGGATTGAACCTGCAAGAAAACTGAGGTATCTTCTGCAGCTTTGTCTGATTGGGACATGCAGGTATGCCTCCTTGAGGTCCAATGTTACCAGCCAAGACTCCTTGCCCAGCATGGGAAGAAGCTGCTGTAAGGTGAGCATCTTGAATTTTGGTACGAGTACAAATGTGTTTAGGATGGATAAGTCCAAAATGGGTCTCCAATCGGTTCCCTTCCTTGGTACCAGAAATAGTCTGGAATAAAAACTTTGACCTTGTTCGTGAGTGGGTACCTCTTGAATAGCTTTCATGTCCATAAGCTTTGAAATTTGTATTTGAGCCTCTGCCCTTTGATTGTGTGGCAGGTTTGGCATGCCTCTCATTTTTGGAAGAGTGTGAAAATGAAATCTGTAGCCTCTGTTTATAATGTCCAGGATCCATTTGTCTTTTGTGACAATATGTCAATTTTTTGAAAATAATGCCAGCTTTCCTCCCAAGGGTGCTGCCACTTGAGCCTTGTTTGGCATGCAAAGAGGAAAGTCATTGGGTTTGTTTTCTGTATTGCTGTGCACTGTCTTCGCCACCTCTTGATGCTGGAGGTTGCCATTGTCTGCCTCTATATGATCCTTGAGATTGTCCTCTGCCCCTTGCGCATCTGTATCTACCTCTTTGGGGCTTGTCCGTGGCTAGAAAGGACCAGTTTTTTGAAGGCCAATTTCTACTAAAACGTGGTGGTTGTACCTGTAGAAAAGCCTTAACAGTTTGCATAGATTTAACTTTTTCTTCCATTTTCCTTAGTATTTCCTCAGCATTAGTACCAAATAATATATCCCTTTGTAAAGGAGCATCTAGTAATTTAGCTTTGGCATGATCAGGGAGGGTTTGTTTCCTAAGCCAGGCATGTCTACAAATGACTGATCCTGTAACTGCAGCTCTACTTGAGGCCTCTAGAGCATCATAACCACATTGTAAGGTGTGCTTACCCACTTGTTCTGCACTATGCATCATATCCTGCAACTCCTTCAGATCTGGTTGTTCAGGTTGTGACATTTTATTCTTTAATTGTGATAACAGAAACTGCTGATATTTAAGCATATGGAACTGACAATTTAAGGCCCTCATGGCTAGAGTGGCCGAGGTATATACCTTTTTTCCCCACCATTCTAAGGATCTAGACTCTCTTTCGGAAGGTAATGGATTCTTAGCAGTAGAGGCCTTCATTCCCTTGGGGCCCTCAGAAATGGTTTCTGGGTCAGCATTATGGCTTTTGTAAAGAAATTGATGTGAGATAGGAACTCTGTAGTACCTATCAGGCTTGACTGGGGCTGAAGGCAGGGAATCCGGATTAAGGCAAGCCTCCAAATAAACATTATCAAGTATGTCCAAGACAGGAGGTATCGCCAGATGTCTGTGCTGAGGTAGCAGAAGAAATTCCCTAAGCCTTTTCTTTGAATCTGAAAAATCCTGGCCTTCCCAATGGAAGTGTTCCCTCAAGGTATGCAAGGTTTCCCCGAATGAGAAATCCTCTGGGGGGGGATACAGAAGGAATGGACTGTTCTGCATCAGAATCTTCAAAAGGGGAGTACGAATGCTCCTCTTCATCAGAATGTTCTGAAATAATGGAGCCCTGGTCAGAAGAGGGAGATTCTTCCTCCACTCTGGGTCTCTTGTCCGGTGGGGGTTGGGAATCCCTGATAAGAGTAATTAAATCCTCAGCCATTTTGAGCATCTGCTTTTTAGGCATGGGGCCTGGAGATGGGCCCTGTGCAACAGGCCTCTGGGAGTGCATGGCTGATTTAGACTTAGTAAAGGCCTTGATGGAAAAAGGTCTGAAGACACCATGGGTGGAAGTAGACCTGTCCACATTAAGAGGCTCATCACTCACAGTGACTTCGGTAGCTGTAGTCAGGGTGTGGGCCGAGGAACCTGCGGTCTCGGTTACAGAGGACACCACCAGAGAAGTGTTGTCGGTAGTCAGGGGCTGCGTAGGCGCCTCACTGAGAACCAGACCACGTGTAGCCGGTTTTGGCGTGGTGTCAGTGGGGACCGCGGGCCTCACGTGTCGGTCTTTGTCCTTGCGTTTTTTGGACAAAACGGTAGTCGGAGTCTCCGATGACATTTTATAGTTAAAAGCTTTACCAAAAAAGTGCTGGGCGATGCTTAATAGTGCGTTTGTTAAAAGTAGCACAAAAGCGACAGCCCAAGACGTCGTGGTCTGGGCCTAAGCAAGGAATACAGAGGGAATGGAAATCCTTATGCGGTATTTGCTTCCCACAAGAAATACAATTGTTAACTTTGTCTGATATCGGTCTGAGGCAAGAAAAGTTTCCCCAACGGGGTACTTAGCTTTAAAGAAGACTTTGGTTTCCAAATTTTCGTAATTTCAGGAGCTGGCCGACCGGCACTTGCGAACTGCTTCTGCTTCGGGCACCGCGCGGCAAAAAAGACTGAAGAAAATGGCGTCGGCTGTGTCTTATATACCCCTGTCGCGCTGACGTCAGGAAAGAAGGCGACAACAACCGACACCGGACCTAGACTTTGGAATTCGGCCGACCGAGGACCCGCCTGACAGCAGAGAATCCATCTGTAATGACTGCAGCTGTATGCACGATGAACATCATCTGGCAATCATACTGAAACCACTGGCTGCACACCAGCTGACTAGACAACAGCAACTCTTATACCCTTGCACAGAGGTGGTGCATCCACTGACCACCAGAACTATAGACCTCTTTGCCTGAGTGTTCATATCTGTATGCCCATAGGGCCAATCATCATGGAGCTGATTACCATGACTGTTAAACGTGGTGGACATTTCTGAGGTAGTCACCAAGGACCTCTTATACCCTTGCACAGAGGTGGTGCATCCACTGACCACCAGAACTATAGACCTCTTTGCCTGAGTGTTCATATCTGTATGCCCATAGGGCCAATCATCATGGAGCTGATTACCATGACTGTTAAATGTGGTGGACATTTCTGAGGTAGTCACCAAGGACCTGGTTGAAAGGATATCAGGGCATACAACTCCCTGGACGTAGCCAAGTAGTCTGACTATATCCCCACTTAGGCATCCATGATAATGTCATTGTAGGGATCACTAAATTTCCCCCCTTTAGTTACCTATGGTTTGACCTGTAGGTTTATAGCTTCACTTAGGTTTATTTTTTTGACTTGTAAATGTATGTTTTAATTATACGCTCAGGTTATTTTGCTTCATTCTCATTCTATATGTTGAATTATGGCATCTCTGATACTCTTTTTGCCATATAGCCATATTCTATGTATGTGTTTTTTATATGCAAAAATTTCTTATATACCATTCATTAACTTATTGCATATGCATTCATTTAAATATATATACATATTTCTTATACGTACTTTTAGATTAAATAAATGTTTTGAGATGTTTCAATATGAATTTATAGTAATTAGGCTTTTTTACTATGTATGCACATACTTTATGTCAGCATTATTAGTTTCCATCACTGTTTTTATAGTTGCTCTGTTGATGAATATTTGTCTTTAATTTCAATGCATCTTTAAGCTAGCATTTTTTACTCATTTTTAATTAATTGCTTATTAAGCTTATTGCTTCAATCAATTATTGCTTCTGTTGCTGCTATATAAGAGTGCATAGCTGTGTTACTGTTTTTATGGTCTGAGGAAGCGTACTGAAAAGTACGCGAAAGCGCTTACCAAATAAATTCTCAATTTTATTTTACTGTCGTGCTGAGTCCGAAGTTTTTCTTTCTACTAAATGTCCCATTGATGGTAAAAATACTCAAGATAAGGACATCCACCTGCAATAGCTGATCTGTGAGCAGCAGTGTGCAGTAGGGCTCAGTCCTGGGTCCTCTACTGCTTGGAATCCGTTTAACCACAATACAAGCGAAAACTGAATGTCTGTGGCTAACAGTGTTGGCTGATGCCTGCAAGCTGTGAGAATTCAGAGTCTGAGTTATGTCTATATCCTACAACTGGGTACTGCTGAACAAATGCCTGTTGACATACTAATAGCTATAAACGCCATGCAAATATATATGTACTATCATTTCTATCAATAACACCTATGTACCTGGTAAGTAGCACATCAGTCGCAACATATGATGTACATACTCAGGGGTGATATAACTGGGCAAACAGGCCTGGCCACACATGTTTAGACCTAATGTGCCTCAGATCACCATGTCTCCCCAGTGGTATGATGGAAATCATACGTCATAACTGAGGGCACTGTCACCTGTAACTGACATACTCAATCTCCATGTACTCCTCCCTCAGCATGCCAATATCTTAGTGCAATGGCCATTTGGTAATGTGCCTTCCCAGGCACTACTGGCAATTGCACACAAAAGTATGGTCCCTCTCAAGGGAACTTCACGTCTTCAGTATCTGGTCAATGGGGAATGTCTGAAATCAGTGTCACTGTAGTCTGTGGCATAAAGACTAGTCAGAGGTGATCTCTGCCTTTCATATGAGCCAATGTATAGCCCTGCTTGATTGTAAATGCTGCATATCTGTAGGTGGCATGGTACATGGATTAATCACTCTAAAATTAACATAGTATGTGACAATAATAATACATGCTGGTGGGAGAGATCTGTCTAGCAGACTTTAACACACCTTTGAAACAGAACCCTGCCTAATGGCAAACACAGCACCTCAGTGCAGCTCATCACATGCCATCTGTATGACTGGCTGGGTGGCCATCATTTACCACAGGGCTTCTGCCTGTGTTCCTCTTGGACTGGGTTAATATGTGCTGATCATGTAAATAAGGGTATAAAGTTAAAAAAAAAATACGAGACACCCACCAGGGCAGAATCAGTAATAAAACTTCTAATCACCACAAAGTCCAGCAGTTGTATCACTAGGTAATTCCACCACAGGATTTTATTGAACAGGCAAACAGTTGCAGACAGGTACAGACTAAGCACAATAAAAATGCTTTCGCCAACAGTTCGGCTTCATCAGAGTCATAACACAGAACTAACTTACACATTAATTTTAAATACTATACTCACAGCTACAATTGGATGAAACAAACCACCTCCCCCCAATTAATTGAAACCAATGAATTTGTAACTATGTAATACTACTAAAAACTACTTTTTATTTACATAAATACATAAATAGTTTAAAAACTCCTCAAAAAATTGATATGTGTATCAAAAATGTATATACACAAACAACTAAATCTACTAATAAATATCATATAAAACTCATATCAATACTAAAAATTGATAAAAATTGTTGTAAATAAAAATTCTATGCATCAATTAAATCTGTTGAGATCTAAGTTTTAAAATAGGTTTAATAGAGATGTGGTCATTTAGACCTGGGGGTCTACAGGCATCTAATCTAATTTGCCACTCTGTCTCTAAAGCCCCCACTCTATTGACCACATCTCCGCCTTCCCCACAATCAATGACACGACCTATAACAAAAAACAAAAACTTTTTAAAATCACTACATTGTGTACTGTGCAAATAAAGTGCATTGTGCGGGT
The DNA here is from genome assembly GCF_019279795.1 of Protopterus annectens. Lineage (NCBI taxonomy): Eukaryota > Metazoa > Chordata > Ceratodontiformes > Protopteridae > Protopterus > Protopterus annectens. The sequence goes on from NC_056742.1 coordinate 96,596,913, forward strand.
CCTTCTTTTTAATTGACCTTAAATGCTCAGAAATCCTATCACGAAGCCTCCTAATAGTTTTGCCCACATAATAGGCTTTACAAGAGGAACAGGAGGCCAAATATACAAGGTTTTTAGTACAACAATTACACTGTCCAGGGCTCTTGATGGTGTATTTGTACCCTTCTACACAAACATATGAACCTTCGTTCACGTACCTACACCACCTACAAAATCCACATTTTTTCATGCTCGACCTGTAATTCTTTGTTTTGTTTTTTTCTAAAATCCCTTTCAGATTCTCCCCTCTACTATACACAATATTAGGTCCATTCCCCATGATCTTTTTGACTTCTTCACTAAGAGAGAAATTCCATACTTCCTTCACCAATCCAGTAATTGCAGGTGTCATACTGTTGTATTTAACTACTAACCGTAAACCTTCTGCCATTTCATCCTTCTTACCATCCTCTTCATCTCTTATGGTCACTCCACCCAGTAAAATCGGAGCATATCTACCTCTTCTTTCTCTATTTACATCTCTTTTTACACTCAGTAAAAGCTTTAAAGGGTATCCACGATCCAAAAACATTCCAACCAATTTGAACATTTCATCCTTAAACACTGTATCTTGACTAACCAATCTAGACGTTCTAACCATTTGGGCTTTGATTAACCCCTTACGCTGATGAAATGGATGGCAACTGTTGAAATGTAAAAGAGAGTTGGAATAATTTTCCTTCCTATAGATATTGCTTGTAAAACCCCCTTCATCTTTACAAATCAACACATCTAAATAGTGGATACTTTCCTTTTTCCAATTAAATGTAAATTTCAAGAAGTTTGTTGTGCTCCCCAAAAAATCAACAAATTCACTTGCTGAATCTTGGTCACCCTTCCAAAGAATCAATATGTCGTCCAAAAACCTGTTGTACATAAGTATTTTCTCCATGTACTTACTAGATGTGAAAATGTGTTCTCTCTCCCAGGTTAATAGAACTGCATTCGCAAACAAGGGGGCACATTTCGCCCCCATTGCTACTCCTAAAACTTGCTGGAAAAGATCTCCTTCGAATGCCACAAAGTTATTTTTTAACACTACTTCCATCAGATCTAAAAGGAAGTTTTTTTTTTGTCCATCTACCAGCCCACTCTTAACAATTGCTTCAAAAAACATCTCTAGGCCCTCCACCTGTGGAATGACCGAAAACAGGTTCACAACGTCAATTGTCAAAAATCCAAAATCACCCTCTATATTTCTTACGTCTTTAAACCTTTTCAAACAGTGCCACGAATCTTTGATTATATGCTCAACCGCATTGAACATAGTTTTAAGTGAAATATCAATAAATGCAGCTAGAGGTTCAGTTTTAGATCCTCTTGCAGATACTATAGGCCTAAATTCCAATTTATCAGCCCCCTTGTGCGTCTTTGGAATACCGAATAGTGTCGGCAAGGGTATAAAGTTGTCTAGGATTGTGAGGGCTGTATGGCCATTAGGCTAGGGAAGTTCAAACATCCTACTGTTCCATAAACTGATGTAAAATGCTCTAACAGCCACACACACAAACCTGGCTAGACTGGGGATGCACTACTTCCTATTACTACTTACAGGACATGGCACACAGTGCAAGTTGGTTGTATGTAGATTAGAACAAACAATTATCTAATGGTGCACACTACAGATCACAGTGCATGATGCATGCAACACATCTCATTTCTGCTATTACTATCTCTTTAGGATGTATTATGCAGGTCTAATTGTGGTCAGGCATTTGGAGGCCCACATCACTTGCTACAAATAAAATACTGCAAAACACTACCTCTTTCTAAGTTACTGAGGTGATCACATTTACACCATATGGATATACACACGCACACAGCAAGTGTCCTGGAGTGACATTAGAACCCCTACCTATCTAGTCTTACACACTATAGATCACAGTACTTAATAAACTCACCTAGGCTTAATTCTGATATTCCAATGGCAGGTGGTAGTCTTAAGGTAGATAACATCATCAGGCCTTGCAGAAGAGGGCAGATTGCAAGACAGCAGCAACTTACAGGGACAAACAGTGCACACCATTGCAGTTTGACAGCCACTGAGGGATTCTCAGCTGTTTTACAAACACATGCACACACTTTAACTGTACCCTAGAAACAAACACACACACACACACACACACACACACACACACACACACACACACACACACACACACACACAGCATCCTGGAGTTAGATTAGAACCCCTACCTGTCCAGTATTACACACTACAGATCACAGTCCGTATCACAAGTGCCATGACTGATGTCTGTTTTACATATGAATGCCAGCAAACTACTTATGGATTATTTAAACTAGGCTTGTGTTGAACAGCATCTGTGGCCTGCAGAGTGATATTGCTTGATACTGTTATCTGCATCTGGTATCCTAGCAGTCAGATAACTGTTATTTATCCTATGTATCTACAGTTACCAGTATGTCTATATGTGGCTGTTTTGCACTTGGATGGGCAACCCTGTGGGCAGGAATAATGTGCCCTGTCTATGCATGCGTAGACAACATTATTCATTACACCTGCTTACCTGTTGCTGTATGTGTGCTGACATCCAGCAGGCACAGGGGTCTGTAGGTAAGTGCACTATGTACTGTAGAGACCTTACTTTGGATCCTTTGAGCAGCATTATAGATGCATGATAATGCAGCTTTACTCACCATTATTAGGGTATGTTGGACAATACAGATATCCACACATTTATGTATATAACAAGGACGTATATATAAATGTAGGGTGTGTGTGTGTTTGTGTGTTTGTGACATGTATATGTGTTACGTAGATATATGGGGAGATACTGAGGTGTATGTTTTTATATATCTATATGCATGTATGTATACAAATATGTATGTATTTGTAAATACATAGAGATAGCTATACCATCTATGTGAGAGACAGACATTGACATATATGTATACACATATCTATACATAACAGTTCATTCTGATCAAGAGGCAACAGAATTGTGCTCAGTTTAACCAAGTGTATGAGCATGCCCTGTGTGATTGTCAGTATTTATAAAGTAACTCCAGCCCACACCTACCTGTACTCCAGTCCAGGATTTTTTGTGCTACAGACAATGACATCTGTTCCTGTTTCTACAGTACTGTACTTCACTTAAAATGTCTATGTCATTCTCCAGCTGTCTGATGTAATTAATATGTGACAGAGGGCAATAACGTTACACCACACACAAACTGACATTCTATAACAAAAAAAAACTTTAATAATATCTGACATCCAAAAGATGTGTATACTTCCAGATTAGAACCATCAAAACCATCACCCATGTTAACTCCCCTAGTCCACTGAGCCACACAAGCTGCCAGACACAGAGGACTTATTCATGACACAATCAGCAGCATATATATGTACGTTGTTATTCCTGCTTTAAGTCAGACATATAAATGTATGATCAATTTCTATGTTTCTTCCCTGAGATTACCTGACCTGCTGACATACCACTGATGAGTTACTGTTAAAGCAGTTATATGGGAACACTGCTATGTTGGGGGGACAATACTGTATGTTCTGCTGGGATATACAGAAATCCAAATAGCATGTGACCCCACTGTTTAACATCTCTCTTGACTGATGTAGTGAATATTCCAACCATGAAGCCTAGTGAATATTATGGCACACATACTAGTGGACTGGGTATCTGTAGTCCCATATGGATGTTACTTCTGTCCAAATAGCCCACTATATCTACTTGCATTAATGCAGCAAATCCATACATGCAATACCATTTCATAGTAATCCTTTCAAGTACTATGTAGGTTAGAGACTTACCTTGCGAATGCAGCAGTTGACTGAACTGTATGCCAGGGGTGACTCTGATGCAAGCAGTACACAGCCAATACATGGATAGGTACAGGTTGTGTGGGTTGCCTGGCATCAATTTTAATTCATGTATGTGAGTAGGAGTAAGGTGTTAGCCCCTTGGTCCCTCAGTTGTCAGTGAATGTGCTATACGTTGTCTCTTAGCTAAAGCCAAGGCATACTGATCAAACTTACATTTGCCTACATGAACATCAGCAGGGGGTTCTTCCTCAGAGTCCTCCTGTGACTGTGGCTGTGGTGACATAGGCACTGGTGGGGGCTGTGTATCCCATCCCTTTGCTGATCCTGCTGCAGCTGTTTCCGCAGGATCATATTTTGTAGCACAGCACATACCGTAAATATTATGAGCACGTGTGGTTGGACAGTACTGCAGGGCTCCACCAGACATATATCGAGGCACCAGAACCGTGATTTCAAAAGCCCAAACACACACTTTATGATGTTACTAGTTTGTGCATATGCCTCATCATGGCATTTTTCCATGGGTGCATGTACATTTCTGATGGGTGTCATCATCCACAGTTCCAGGGAGTAGCCAGCATCCCTGAGTAAATGGCTGTGCAGGATGACCCCCCCTTGCAAACATCTGATACAGCTGTGATGCATGCCAGATACCCCTTGCAGTTGACATAGATTCTACCCTCCTCACCAGGCAATGCCTTGATGTGTACATGATTGCAATCTATGGCACCCAGTACTTCAGGGTAGTGTGCTACACAGTAGAAGTGTTGCATCTTTCTGGCCCTCGCCTCAGCAGTGAGGGGAAAAGAAATGTGCTCACTGGCATGTGGAAGCATGACATCCAGGAACTGGTGTATTACCCTGGATGCAGATGCCTGTGAGACACCCATCAGGTCCCCAGTTGGTCTTTGGAAAGTACCTATAGCTAGTACCCTAAGGGCTACACATACCTTTGTTTCCACTGGGATGCATTCCCCTCTGGTGGCTCTAGGTCTGAGCTGAGGGCAGTAGAGCTCAGTGAGTTCCTGCGGTATGTCCCTGTCCACCCTGTACCGCTCTACAATCTCCAGCTCATATAGCTCCTGGTAGGTTACCCTGGGCCTGAACACTCTTCTCTTTCTCTGTCTAAGCCTATTGTCAGCAGCAGCAGCACTGACTTCAGCATCTAGCATATACAGATGTAGCAGACCTGCAGAAGCCCCTAGCATTATCTCAGTTAAAATTCCCAAGTCTGTATTCCAATGGTGCAGATCATTGGGGGGGGGGATCACAATGCAGGGTGTATGCATACTTTATACAGCTCTGCTGTAGGTGCAGAATGTGTGACTGGCTAACTATGATGCATTCCACCTACCTACAATAAAATGAACATAATTTAATGGCCCTATTTAATGTGCAATGCCACACACAGCGCTATAGCACGCAGCATAGCTTAAACCAGTCAAAACATATGATTGTATACATCCGTTTTTCAGACATGCTCTGCAAGGCTGCGCGCTGTGCAAACACACACACAGAAGCTTAAGAGCTTAGATGTCAGTGGACACCCCCCCCCCCCAATGTCAGCTACGTCTTGTGTAAAGATCAACTTGGGTCTAAGCCTACACGAAGGAGATATGCGGACATGATTACTTCTTTATGCTATTCAGTAACTCTACCCCATTTGCATACATATCCGTGCTCACAGCCTGGAAACTACATGCTTCACAGCCCTACCACATTAGCAACAGCACCAATGCACCACTAGAGGGACCGCAAGCGAGGTCCTATAATGCATTTCTGTCACATAATGTTAACTTCTTTTTCCGATTTTTTTTTTCTATAAAGCTTGTTTGTGCACTGTGGCACGCAGCACAAACATCCTGAGATTATTACAAAAAAATTAATTTAACTTATTTCCTTTCATTTTTTGACATACGGGATAACAGTTTCGCTCATATGTGTATGTGGTACTGCATTACTGTTGATATATCAATAGTTTTACATCCCCTTTTGTCTGTCTACACTCAGGACCACACCAACCATGGGTAAATCCAGCATTACCCAGGCGTGGGTTACTGCTGAAATAAATACAATCTATTATTGTTCGATAACTATATACAATCTTGAATCTCATCTACTGTCATCTTGAAAAGGTAAGAAACTGCTGTACTGCAATTAAAGGTTCTTATTATGTGCCTCACAAAAAGATCAATTTCCTTCCCTAATCATCTATTTTCATTCAGTGAAAATGTAACAATAGATAAATAGATGTCATGAAACATTTAAACAATAATGTATCGCTATTTGTGCTCAGCAGTTTACTATAATAAACTAACACATCTTACGTCATCACTATTAAACATAAGGTTTGTTTCTTTCTTTGTTTTATATATAACTTCAAGAGTAATGATAACATAACCATGGCATTAACACCAAGCTTCTAATAAAAAGGTTGTCAATGTCATATGCAGTGTATATAAAAAGTTTACATGCCCCTGTTCAAATGCCAGATTTTTGTGATATAAAAAAATGAGACCACAATTAATCATTTCAAAACTTTACCCACCTTTAATGTGACTAATAACCTCTACAATTAAATTGAAAAACAAATTTGTTAGGGGAAAAATATAAAAAAATAAAAAACATACAATAAGCTGGTTGCATAAGTATGCACACCCTTAAACTAATACTTTGTTGAAGCACTTTTTTGATTTAATTACAACATTCAGTCTTCTTGGGTAGCAGTCAATCAGCATGGCACATCTTGACTTGGCAATATTTGCCCACTCGTCCTTGCAAAAGTTCTCCAAATGTGTCAGATTGCGAGGGCATCTCTTGTGCACAGCCCTCTTCAGGTCACCCCACAGATTTTCTATTGGATTTAGGTCTGATCTCTGGCTGGGCCATTCCAAAACTATAATTTTCTTCTGGTGAAGCCATTCTTTTGCTGATTTGGATGTATGTTTGGGGTCATTGTCGTGTTGAAAGGTGAAATTCCTCTTCAGCTTTCTAGCAGATGCCTGAAGGTTTTGGGCCAAAGGTGACTGGTATTTGGAACTGTTCATAATTTCCTCCACCTTGACTAAAGCCCCAGGTCCAGCAGAAGAAAAGCAACCCCGAAGCATGATACTGCTACCACCATGCTTCATCGTGGGGATGGTGGTCTTTTGGTGATGCGAAGTGATGTTTTTGCGCCAAACTTACCTTTTGGAATTGTGGTCAAAAAAGTTCAACTTTGGTCTCATCAGACCATAACACATTTTCCCACATGCTTTTGAGAGGCGATCTATTGTTTTGCAAATTTTAGCTGGGCCTGGATATCTGAAAAGGCTTCCATCTTGCAACCCTACCCTATAGCCCAGACATATGGAGAATATGGGAGATTGTTGTCACATGTAGTACACAACCAGTACTTGCCAGAAATTCCTGCAACTCCTTTAGTGATGCTGTAGGTCTCTTGGCAGCCTCCCTGACCAGTTTTCATCTGGTCTTTTCATCAATTTTGGAGGGACATCCAGTTCTTAGCAACGTCACTGTTGTCCCATATTTTCTCCACTTTTTGATGACTGTATTCACTGGGTTCCATGGTATACCCAATGCTGTGGAAATTTTTTGTACCCTTCTCCTGACTGACACCTTTCAACAATGAGATCCCTTTGATGCTTTGTAAGCTCTCTGTGAACTATGGCTTTTGCCATAGCAGGCAACTGTGTAAATGTCAGGAAAATCCTACTAGGACAGCTGAGCTTTATTTTGGGTTAATCAGTATCTCTTTAATTGATAGCAGCTGTGTACCAAAGAAGACTGAATGTTGTAATTAAAGCAAAAGGTGATTCAACAAAGTATTAGCATAAGGGTGTGCACACTTATGCAACCAGCTTATTGTACGTTTTTATTTTTTATATTTTTCCCCCTAACAGATTTGTTTGTTTTTCAATTGAATTGTACAGGTTATAAGTCACATTAAAGGTGGGAAAAGTTTTGAAATTATTTACTGTGGTCTCATTTTTTATATCACAAAAAAGTACAGTTTTGTACCTACCATAAATGTAGATGTTCGAAGATCCACATTGCTGCAGTCCTTACACTTGGGTAGTCCGCTGTCCACGGTCGGCCCGAATATCAAAGTATAAGGCTGACGTTGGTCAGGGCGCATTTAACTGACGTCAGGACGTCAGGGTACAAATGCGCATGACCGGCGTCATATCCTCAGTCTTTTCTTGCCCCAGATGTCAGAAGACCTTAAAAATAAAGGTCAAAACCAAAAGACAGCAAACAAATAACCAACCACCCTTGCACTAACTATATGTACAATATATACAATATACACAATATGTACAACCCAACCCACACAACCACCCCCAAGTACAGAGGGAAGGAGGGAGGGTAATTGGACTGCAGCAATGTGGATCTTGAACATCTACATTTATGGTAGGTACAAAACTGTACTATGTTCTTCATCTCACATTGCTGCAGTCCTTACACTTGGGTAGAATCCCAAAGCAGAGATAAGGGAGGATGGCTAACTATAAGGAAGCAGGAGCTGCCAAAATGCCCTGCAAAACCGCAGTGGCAAAACCAGCCCTGGACTTAGAGTAAAGTGGCAGGTGATAATGCCTAGAGAAGGTATGCACAGAACTCCAAGTAGCTGCCTCCAAAATATCCTTGGTTGCCACTCCCCTCAAAAAAGCTGTGGAAGTGGCAGTAGCCCTAGTGGAATGAGGCCTAATCCCAGCTGGAACCTCCTTGCCATGATGGGAATAACAGAAAGCAATGCAAAACCCAATCCACTTAGAAATAGTTTGTTTTGACACAGGCTTGCCCTGAGAACTCAAAGCAAAAGAAACAAACAACTGCTGAGACTGCCTGAACCCTTTAGTTCTGTCCAAATAATAACGCAATTGCCTGTGTACATCCAAAGTGTGCAAAATCTTTTCCCCCTTATTTTGGGGATTTGCATAAAAAGTAGGCAAATGAATAGTCTGGTTTAAAGCCACACTAGAAACCACCTTAGGCATAAAGGAAGGATTAGTACGTAATGATACCCTATCCTTATGGAAAATCAAGAAAGGCTCAACCGCCATAAGGGCCTGCAATTCAGACACCCTTCTTGCAGAGGTAATGGCCAATAAAAAAGCAGTCTTCCATGATAAATATTTCAACTCAGCAGTAGCTGCAGGCTCAAAAGGTTGTAGACTGAGTTTCTCCAACACAAAATTGAGATCCCAAGCAGGAGTAGGAGCTTTTCGTGGGGGTCTTATATTCTTTGCCCCTCTAAGAAATTGCTTGAACAAAGGATGAGAAAACAATGGTGGGTCACAATCATAGTGAGCCGAAATTGCTGCAGCATGAACCTTAATAGAAGAGAAAGACAAACCTTTGTCCAGTAACTCAGTAAGATATTGAAGAGCCACACTCAAATTAGGCCCAGAAACATCAAAATCTTTTGCTGCACTCCAAAATAAAAATCTCTTCCATTTATCCGCGTACCCTTTCCTTGCACTAGGCCTTCTAGCTTCCAAAATAACATTCAAAACTTGCTGAGGAAGTGAAGGCCCACTATGGTTCAAAACAGAATATGCCAGGCTGTCAGGTGCAGAGAATGAAGCTTGACATTGAGCAAATGGCTGTCCTCCTGTGACAACAGGTGTGGAATCGAAGGCAAAGGCCATGGAGGCTTCCGTACTAGACTTCTTAGTAATGGGTACCAGTGCTGTCGAGGCCAACCTGGAGCTATTAAAATCATCCTTGGCTTGTCCTGTCTGACCTTCAGAAGTACCTTTGGGAGGAGAGGCAGAGGTGGAAAGGCATACACATGAAGATTGCTCCAATTGAAGGAAAGAGCATCCACTCTCCAAGCTGTGGGATGAAACCTTTTTGTGCAAAACTTTGGCAGCTGATGGTTTAGTGGAGAAGCGAACAGATCTATGTCTGGAGTTCCCCATGACACTGTCAATTTCTGAAATACATGAGGATCCAATTTCCACTCGTGGGGATCCATAATTGCCTGCTCAACACATCTGCTAAGGAGTTCTGTGCTCCTGGCAGAAACCTTGCCTGAAGATTGAGCTGTAAACTGAGAGCAGTCTCCCACAAAATCATTGCTTGCCTGCATAGAGGATAAGAATGTTCCTCCTTGCTTGTTGATGTACCACATGACAGTTGTGTTGTCTGTTAGAATCAACACCTGTCCTGGAAGAAGGAATTCCTTGAAAGCTGTTAATGCAAACTGGACTGCTAACATCTCCTTCATGTTGATATGTAGATGTTGTAGTCTGACAGGCCACTTGTCTTGTATCCACTTTCCATTTAGATGAGCTCCCCAAGCTTTGTCTGAGGCATCTGTCGTTAAAATCTGACTCGCCTCTGGCCGGGTCACAGAGAGTCCCTTGTTTAGGTGACATTCCTGAGCCCACCACAAAAATTCCTGCTGAATGCAAGGTATTATTTGAATGACAGTGTCCAGATCCTGGCAGTGCTGTGTCCATACATTTTTGAGATACCATTGTAGCTTCCTCATATGCAGTTTGGCATTGGGAAGCACCAGAATACAAGATGCCATGAACCCTAAGGCTTGAAGGACTGTCCTTGCAGTCAGCCCGGACTGATGAGAAAGTTGATGGAAGTAAAGGGATAGACTCTTTTGTTTGTCCGGGGTTAAAAAGGCCATCTGGGCTGCTGTATTCAGTCTCACACCCAGAAAGCACATGTCTTGAGAGGGTACTAGACTGGACTTTATTTCGTTCACAGAATACCCTAGGCATCTTAGCACTGCTATCACAAATTACAAATGATGAAGAAGCTCTTCCCTTCCTTGAGCCAGAATCAGGCAGTCGTCCAAATAAGGATAGATCTGTATTCCTTTTAGTCTGAAGAAAGCTATCACTGGAGCCAGAACTTTCGTGAACACTCTGGGCGCAGTAGATAAGCCAAAGGGCAATGCAGAGAACTGATAGTGAGAAGTCCCAGCTCGAAAATGCAGATACTTTCTGCAACTGAGTCTGATAGGAACATGAAGGTAAGCCTCCTTGAGATCCAAAGTTACCATCCAATGATCTTTGCCCAGCAGAGGTAAAAGCTGCTGCAACGTCAACATTTTGAACTTGGGAATGTCCAGATAAGTGTTGAGGATAGATAAATCCAAAATTGGTCTCCACGTGTTCCCCTTCTTTGGTACTAGGAACAGGCGAGAATAAAATCCTAGGCCCACTTCTGGCAGAGGGACCGGCTGTATGGCCCCTAGTTGGAGCAACAGAGAAACCTGTTTGTGAGCCTCTATTCTTTGTTGAGGAGGAACGTCTGGCATGCCTTTGAAAGGAGGCAAGGTATGGAAATAAAACCTGTAGCCGTGGTGTATGATATCCAATACCCATCTGTCCTGGGTAATTAAACTCCAATTTTCTTTGAAAAGTGCCAACCTTCCTCCCAAAGGTGCTGCCAGACGAGCAGGCTCTGGCAGCTGAAAAGGTAGGTCATTGGGTCTGTTTACGAAAGGACTGACCCCTGCCCTCACCCGAAGCCTGTGCAGGAGAACTCCCTGTTCTAGGCCTGAAAGAGCCCTGAGCTCTGCCCTTACCACGCCTAGATCTACCCCTAGACTGGGAATCATCAGAAGGATACGCCCACCCCTTAGTAGGCCAATTTCTACTAAACTTTGGAGGCTGGACCTGCAAAAAATCTTTAACAGTCTGCATAGACTTAGCCTTGTCTTCCATTTTCTTTAAGACTGTCTCAACAGGAGGACCAAACAACACGTCAGATTGTAAAGGAGCATCTAAAATCCTTGTTTTAACATGTTCAGACAAATTCTGATCCCTCAGCCAGGCGTGCCTGCGAAGAACAGTCCCAGTGGCAGCCACCCTAGACGAGGCCTGTACAGCATCAAAACCACATTGCAAAGAATGCTTACCCACCTGTTCAGAAACATGGACTAAATCTTGCAACTCTTTACAATCAATACCAACTGCCAGAGCATCAACCTTAGACTTCAATTGTGAAAGGAGATAGTTTTGGTATTTCAACATGTGAAACTGGCAATTCAGAGCCCTCATAGCAAGAGTGGAAGAAGTATAAACTTTCTTTCCCCATCTATCCAAGGCCCTAGCCTCTTTATCTGTAGGAACCGGATTCTTAACAACAGAAGCCTTAACACCCTTAGGCCCCTGGCTAACAGTTTCTGGGTCTGCCCTAGGACTCTTAAAAGATACTTGTGAACTTCAGGCACCCTGTAATACCTATCCGGCTTAACAGGAGCAGGAGGCAAAGAATCAGGATTAAGAGAAGCCTCTGTAAAAACATCTTCCACTACATCCAAAACAGGAGGTATAGCCAAAGGCCTATGCTGGGGTAAAACCAGAACTTCCCTAAGCCTTTCCTGGAATCAGAGAAGTCCTGACCTCCCACTTAAAATGCTCCCTCATGGAATGAAGAGTTTCTGAAAAAGAAAAATCCTCAGGAGGAGTAGCAGAAGGAGTAGAATCATCCACATCAGAATCAGAATAAGGAGAGTACTCCTGCAAGTCTTCAGCCGAAGACTCTGAAACATCTGAAGCTTGCTCAAAACCCCCCAGCTCAGGCTCCACCCTAGGTCTCTTAGCAGGAGGGGCATAGAACCCTAATCAAAGTAATCAAATCTTCTGCCATTTTAAGCATATGCTTCTTGGGCATAGTACCTGAAGAGCTAGGGGGTAACACCAAATGAAGCTAAACCTGGCCTGCCCCTGGGAGAAGCCTTAGTAACAGAAGGAGAGGGCCTAGCCACCTTAGGAAGGGAGGGGAGTATAGTAACCTGAGAAGCCCCCTCAGCCTGACTTGCCTCCTGAGAGGCCACATCTTGCAATAATAAGGTCTCACTCTGGGAACACAAAGAAATCTCCGGTGGAGCCACCGGCTCCACCGACACCTCTAAAGAACTGGCGTCCGGTACAGACGGTTCTTCTAGCCTAGGCTTAACTGTCTTGTCCTTGCGCTTCTTCGAGGAAGCGGGCGTCGGAGCATCCGACGGCATTTTATAATTGCACCGCTTCCCAAAGACTAACCTTGCACAATCCAACCTTCTCTTTATAGTGCGTTTATTAAATCTAGCACAAGAGCGACAGCCAACAACGTCGTGCTCAGGCCCTAAGCAAGGAATACACCAAGTATGATAATCTCTATGCGGTATCTGTTTCCCACAAGAAACGCAATTATTAACTTTTTCTGACATCCGGTAAATGACTGAGGCAAGAAAAAGCTAAAATATTCCCCAACGGGGTACTTAGCCAACTTTGAACTCGGTCTGAAACTTCTAAATCGAAAAATTTCAGAACGCCAACCGGCACTTGCAATGCTGCTTCTGCATCGGACCATGCGGCAAAAAAGACTGAGGATATGACGCCGGTCATGCGCATTTGTACCCTGACGTCCTGACGTCAGTTAAATGCGCCCTGACCGTCAGCCTTATACTTTGATATTCGGGCCGACCGTGGACAGCGGACTACCCAAGTGTAAGGACTGCAGCAATGTGAGATGAAGAACATCCTGGCATTTTAACAGGGGTGTGTAAACTTTTTATATCCACTGTACATGTTCGTGTCACTATTAATGTAATGCTTCTATGAAACATCTTAATATGTACATTCAAATATAGTCTTCAAGAAATGTATTCAAGAACAAATCACAGTACATACAACAGTATTTTGTTTTCCTTATTAAATGAAAAAGAACACTTCTGACAGATCTTAATGTAAATACAACATTCATCAAATATTTGGTTTACATGCTTTGCAAAGCTTTCTTATCTTTTGTGTTATGTAACAAACTATACTGCTTTATATAACAGAAATGGTATGTCCTCATGCTTATTTTTCATTCAAAAAAAAAAAATTCCACCAAAATTAATCATCTAGAAAGAGAAAAAGTAAACTTTTGGTAAACTACCATAGCATAATGAATTACATTATTAAGCTATAATGTCTTAACAATACATTATAAGGGTCTATATCACTCTAGCGAAGTGACAGTTCAGCGAACGGCATTTTATCAGAAATGCTGTTCATCGAAATCCACTCTTGAGGGGGGATGTACCCCCCTACCCCCTGCTAATTATATATACCAACTCCGCAATCACACTACAGTGGGGAAAGGGCAAAATTCCCGATCTTCAATGTACCACAATCTCAGTATAAACAATTCAACAAATGTCATATTTGATGTAAGTGAACCAAAGTGCCGTTTGCTAAACTGAATTTTCACTGAAGTGATACAGACCCAATATAACTTAGATTTTAAGTTAGCTAGAAATCAGTGTTTAACTGTCTTATTGTATTCCCCATTCACAATCCCATGGTTTCATTGACTTTGTTCAGCTGAGAACATAATGACATTTGAGCGAATGCATTATTCATAGGTTCTACCTACTGTTTAAATTAACCTTCTAAAGCTGTCCACCAATCAAAATCTTAAGCTGTTAACAGCCCTGATTCTCTGCATGGGCAGGGAACTTCACAGAGCTTGAGCTGTTTACCAGAGAAAACTTCAAGTATTTAAAGTAAGATGAGAAAGCTGAAGCACTAGTGAGAGAGAAAAAAAAAACTTTACTTCTACTTTTTAAAATTACATCTTGTAAACAGACATGTTTCTCTAATTCTCTGACGGGGTTTCATCTCAGTATCAAGACTAATGTACACATATAACAAAGCTATAAGGAGAGTTTATTTTAAATCTATTCCAAGCATCACAGCCCCTTCACTTGTGATCTATAACATGAAATATATCCAAAGAAAATGGAATTATCCCCCTCCCCCCAAAACAAACAAAAAGCAATTCATCTGGTAAGGCACAACAGCTACACATTATCAAAATCCATCACTAATAAGGTAAACAACTTGCAGGTTATACTATTAGTAATGGTAAAACAACTTCTCAAATGTTGCACTGAATTACAGTCAGGCAAGGCCACATCAACATTCATAAAATATGTTTGTCTATTTATCCACCTGTAAGGCATTTTTTTCACTGTAAATGCTTTTAAAACATGAAATGCCATTTGAAGCACAAGCCCCTTTTGAGTAAATAATTTCCCATTAATGGGAATAAGACAACTTTAGAGAATTAGATAGGTAAACTAATGTAATCAAACTCACTGCAGCTACAACTGACACACAGGCACAAAGCATGCATTAGCTCAGTCGTAACCAACGGTGAATGCAACACCACGGTGTAAATTTTGGAATAGGGGCTATATGTTTCTTTTAAATAAGGCTAGAGACTAAAACAAGACCTAATAATATTTTGTTACAACATATCAAGAAAGTATTGGTTGTTTATAAAATAGGCAAGTATAACATAAAAATGTTAGGTTACCTTGTAATAGCAGACTTCTTGTTGAATTTCAAACTTCGTTTTTTTGTTATAGATAAAGTATGAGATCTTTTCCAGTATTGTTTTAAAATATATACGAAGATAAAGAATAGACATATATATAAAGAGAAAACAGTCTTTAGCATTTTATTTTCTTTATATATAAATTATGAAAACAATCATTTGTCTCTTAATTTCTTCTTTTTATTTACTTTCCATCCATTTTTTTCTCCTTGTCTCTTCAGGATATAAAGGACCAATCCATATCTTCTGTTTGTTCTAATATTTTATTACTGTTTAGATATGACAATGTGGAGTCCAGATCTTTGAAGAGTTTAGTTTTGTGTGAAAGGACAATCTTTAATCTGGCAGGAAACAGCAGATGTACTTTCATTTGTTTTTTTTCTTAAGTGCTCTAATGAAGAAATAATTTTCTCTTAGATATTACTGCTGCAGAACAGTCATTGTCAAAACGGATGTTACATACATCTATTCTGAATGGTGATTTAGCTCAGGCAGCCTTAAGAACAAGTTTTTTACCTTGAGAGGAAAAAAATTTAACAATAATAGATCTCGGAGAAGTGTTGTTTTTAGATGCAGGATGAACTAAGGATCTGTGTGCTCTCTCTATTCCGAATGAAAGCGCTTCTGGTAAGTCTAAAATTTTAGGGACCCAGGATGGTAAAAAATTAATCTTATTACCTTCAGGTTTTTCAGTTATTCCAAATATACAGACGTTATTCCTGCGATATCTGTTTTCAAGGTCATCAACATTGGCTAGGAGAAGAGTATTTTGCTTTAACAGGAAGTCAATGTTAATATTTTCACCCTCATTCAGTCTTCCTTCTAAGTCATTTAAAGGATTTTTGATGTCTGATATCTGGGTCTTCTGCAGCTGCAGAGCTTTGTTGATTTGTTACATTTGTTTCAAACAGTTCTGTTTAAAATCCTCAATTTTGGTGTCCAATTTATCCATCTTAAATGATAATTCTTGAATGTTAGTACTAAATAAATCTCTTTTTCAAAAACAGAATCTTGTGAAGTTACTTTTGTATGACTCATTATAAGGCTAGATACAGTAATGAATATTTCCCACACAGAATTTGACAGGAAAATAATAGAATATGTAAAAAAAAATCTTTGATACAATCCTCAAGCACTGCAAGATTTATTCAAATTCACTCAATTAAGTTGGCTAGAATTGTTTAGAAATATATTTTTTCTCAGAAATATATGTAGAAGCAGAGCAGGAGAAAAGTGTGGCTACCCTAGTTGCATCCTCCTCAACAGCTTCTGACAGGAGGTGAATCATAAATCATGCATGTCTTCTAATAACCAATCCAAGTGGCAGCTACCCTAGAACCCATGTCAGTAGCATTGCAAGATCTGCATTGCAAGATCTGTCAATTATATGGCTGATTTCCAATGACTGTCCTCCTCCTGATATCATTTGAAAGGACGAAAAGAGGAATGAGGACAGTGGTATCTTATCAGTGTTTTTCCCTGGCTCAAGAAGTCACTGGCAGTTAATGAAAAAGGCGTAGAGTAGAGCTAGCAGTTGGCAGAATCATATATACTAGCAAAAAAAGAAGTTAAGTCTTGCCATAACATTCCATCTGTGTTGTAGATCTTTATTCATTCATTACCGTTAGGACTTTGGTTCCGTCCTTGGAACCGACACGGCTGTTTCCAATTTTGCACCAGCCAAAAAATCTCAGCTAAGACCTATCCATAATGCCCCTCTCATAATCTCTCTAGATCGAGTTTGCCCGTCCCTATATTATAGAGGTTTGCCCATCCCTATATTATAGAGATAGAAAAAAACAGAAGGAGGCTCTGTCTGAGCAAATACCCTAACCAGGAATTCCCAAAGTCCACTAGGAGTCCAGGCAGGGGGAAGGAGGGCAGGAAGTAATGAATGAATAAAGATCTACAATACAGATGGAACGTTATGGTAAGCAGTGGCGGCTCATGATATCTGACTGCTGTCCCCCCAGCTGTGAACCACAATGGTACAATCCAATAACTTCTCTTAACCTCACATAGAAAGTGAATCCAGACTGCTGCCTTACCAGTCCAGATTCAGGAAGAAGGCAGCAGACTGCTGATGCCACAGAAGAAGGGGATCGGACTGCAAGGTCAGCAGTCTTGGACTTGGAACATTCGCCAACAGGAAACCGGAAATGTGCATTCCGGTGTGCGCAAACACAGATGAGGATAAAGCTGTTTGGATTTATTTTCATTGCCGGTTCATTATTGAAGCTGCAGGTTTGGATTTATTTTTGCAGAGTTAGGACATTATCGAAGGGGTGTGTGTGTGTGTGTGTGTGTGTGTGTGTGTGTGTGTGTGTGTGTGTGTGTGTGTGTGTGTCTATAAAATGCCCCACTTGATTTATACTGGTGGCTATAGAGAAAACTCAGGATCCCTGCTGGTGATGGTTAGAGAATACCTCAGGACTGAACCCTGTACCCGGGTAACAAGAGCCTGAATTCCCTACCAACCACCATCTGTGAAACTTTTGCAGATTTTGTGCCTCATATTGTGTTCTGTTCATCATAAAATCTGTGGTTTCCAAATTTTTAATTCCTTAGACAGCTGATTGTGCAGTGGTAGCATTGTTGCCTCACAGCTAGAGGTTCTCTGGTTTGATTCTTGGCTGGGGTGCCTTCTGTGTGAAGTCTGCATGTCCTCCCTGTGTTTGTGTGTGGGTTTTCTCTGGTGCCCTCCCATGTTACAAAGACGTGTCTACAATATTTCTCCCTAGGCCTCTGCTGAAAATTGGCTTATGTTCCAAGTCAGACTTTCCTGGTTAACAAATGTTAAATAAATAAAATTGACAGGCATTTGAATTTCAGACTTCTTATTCTTCAAAAAGTACACAGTACACAAAACCTTTTATTCTAGCAATTTTCTAAGTTTATAAGATAAATATTTGAAATTTGTCCCTATTTTTGGGACTGTACTGCCCAATTATTGGCTTCATCCAAGTTTTTTGTGCTAAGGTTGAGTGCTATGGTGAGAACTGAATTCACTGAATATGTTTGAGGGCTGTATTCCCCCATTACTGGCTTTGTCCAGGTGTTTTGTGCTAAGAGGTTGACAGCTATGTGAGAACTGAATTCACTAAATGGTAGCCATTTAAGTTTCAGTCTTCCTCTCTTTCATAAAACAGCTGATTTGGCATAGTGGTATGTTGCTCTGACTGTTTTGCACAGGGTCTTGGGTCCAAGTCTTGGCAGTGAAATGTATGATGGTAACACAGCATTTTATATTAGCAACTTTCCAAGATTACACAAGCAATGCTTAAAATGTGTCCCTGGTTTTTGGGCTTTAGTTTCCCCCCAATAAATGTTGGCTTTTTCCAGATTTCTTATGCTGCGAAGTTGAGAGATACAGTTGAGTGTCGAGTAGATTTTACAAGGAGCTGAGGGCTACAGGGGAAAAGAAGTTTAGTGCTGCTTATGCTAAGTTGGTGTGCATTGTTAATAGCATAACAGGTAGTATACTTGCTTTTGATGCAGAAGGCTGTGGGTTCTACTCCCACAGGGGGTGGATGCTGCTGTACTGAGAATGTCCTCTTTGGTGAACATACAGGCACTTTATTTGTAGATGAAACAATGAAATACAAAGTTGTTTGCTAGCAGCAACCTCTTCATTAATTACAAATCTATTTAATGTGGAATTTTATAGATGACTTTTACTTCTGCAGAGATTGTGCCTATTTACTGATTCTGGTGGATTGTAGAAGTTTGAGTAGGGCAGTTTTGTCATTATTGGTGCATGCATTTTGTTTCATTGTTTACTGGAAAAATGTTCAAAACAATAAACTTAAAACACCCTCTAACAACTGTACTGTATTATACAAGGAATATAATTTAATACAATCATGAATGTGTATCACACAACACATGTATGTCTTGTGTGCAAGGGGCCTATCATTTGAAAACAGCCCAAAGTTAATCTTTATACTAGCCAAATGTATTTTCTTTGAATGTGGATTTCAATGCTGTTTCAATGAATGTGAGTTTCAAGGGCAGAGAAGTGTTAATGCTAAGTCTATTTTCATTGTGAGACTGCATTGCATTGTTTAGCAGATGTCTTAGTGTTTATGCTGTAAAATGCAAAATAAAACTTTCAAATGAAATCCAAATCATCATAGAAGTAAAGCAGTATGCACATTACAGTGTTTATGGTAAATGGGGGCAAAATAGCCAAGTAATGGGACATTGGAATGGCTGCGGGGGGAGGCTCCATTCGACCAAGATTTTGTGAGGGGGAAGGGCGGCAAACTCAAAGACAGCCCCAGCTGAACTATACCTCTCAACTGTCCAGATTTTCACAGAATGAATAGAGTTTTGCTTCTTATTTTTGGTTTGTTGCTGATAAAATTTGAGGTTTTCTGGCAATTCATTTAGGAATTAAGTCACTAAAATAATGACAGACATTGAGTTTCAGACTTCATAACCTTCAGAAAAATGCATGCTAAAGCAAGACCTGTTATTTTATCAACTAAGTTTATACAAGAGCAATATTAAGTACTGTTTTTGTATGTTCCCCCAATATATTTGGCCTTGTCCAGATTTCCTTCGTTAACAGGTTGAGAGGTACCTGCAAATAAATTGCTTTATAGAGTTAGGCATATCCAAACCTCTCAACTGTCCCCGATTTTGGCTCAAAATGTTGCTCTTCCTCTAATAATCCCTCCACAAAATGGCAATTTTGGAAGAAAACGTGGAGGGTTTACAATTAATAAATAACTGCAATAATCAGAGTTATAGATTACTTTTATTTCAGAAATGCATGCAGATTTGTTTATTTTGTCAGCTGCTCAAGTTAACAGTACTAATACTAAAAAAAAAGTGTCATTTATTTGACAGGTTCCCAGCTGTATTGTGTGGCTACTTTATATTTTTGCATCACATTTCTGGTCAATCTTTCATAAAACTGTGGTTTTCTGGCAAATTAGAGGCAAATCATTAAAGGCTGAAGTTAGAAAATAATGACAGACATTTGAGTTTCAGATTTCATATCCTTCAGAAACGTCATACACAAGACCTACTATTCTATTAGAAAGTTTGTAAGAGCAATATTTAAATATTGTCCATATTTTCGGGGCTTTGTCCCACATCTATGTATGGCTTTGTCCAGATTTCTTGTTCTGAGGTTGAGAGGTATGACAAATGCATCAGGGCCACCACAGTCAGCCAGAGACATTTCAAATTGTGCATACTTGTTGCACCCAACTCCCCCATGTACTGACTCTGGATGTGTCCAAGCACGGCAAGGAGCAGTTATGCAGTGTAAGTGTGCAGAGTATCCCACCATCCAAGGCAGACACAAGTATTACAGTGGCTTTTCATCTGGCCTTGCTTGATTTTGTAGAATGTTCTGGTTTTCTGTCATATTTTTATACTGTTGATTTATGCTTATTATTATTCAGAAAGTGCCTGTTGCTCTGTGTTTAAGTAGCAATGCTTTCATGACCATCAGGTAAGCTTGTCTGAGATTGTAAGATGCAAGTACGCCTTAATAAGGTACTATTAAAGAATTACCAACATTAAAAGCCTTTTTGTTGTTGCCATGCAGAGAATACTTACATAACTAGATAATGTATAAGCCTTGGGTATTGAAATGCATATGACAGCATTTGTAATAAAGGACAGGATTACAGTATTTTAAGAAGCTCATTACCTTTGTTGGATACTTGCAGTCATCTTTGCAGGCTTTACGCATAAACTAAACAGAATGCCAATCTATCATGTGTGGTCCATAACCTGTGCAGTAATCCTTTAAACAATTTATCTTGAGTTTGTTTCTTGTTTGCTGTTCATTTTTTACTTTGATCATGTTTTCCCCATGAAGCAAGTAGATAGTTATTGTCAGGCAGCAGGTCTTTTTTGGATAAGAAACATTTTTACAAGTGGGGGTATCACAGAGATTGCTACTTTCAGCATGTTACCTGGTACTTTTATAAAGCTGAATATAAGTTATTAGAACTGTAATGCAAGGAGAAGTGGTTTGAGTTGAGTGATGTTTGTTTTTCTTATACTTGACTTTGGCTGGCATTCCAGTCATGTATTTAAAAAGTATTTTTTTTTATGCCTTGAAACTTTTTTGTTTCCATCTAGATATTAAGTAAGCTGTCATGCAGCCAATGCATTGAAATGTTTTTTTTCTTCTACACTTCATTTTGTCTTGATTGGACTCTCATAATGACAGTTTGGCACCCAGAGCAGCGTACTTAATTAAAATCCCAGTTTTTGTGGTTTTGAGCATAGTTCCTCCCCTTTCTGGTTGGCCACACCCCATTCCCATTGGCCCCACCCATTCAGCTTTCTCCTGCAGCACCCCTTTGATATGAAGTCACCAGCTGCCACTGATGGTAAGACATAACTTCTTTATCTGATGTAAATCTTTATTCATTCCTTACTGTTAGGACAGAGTCCCCAGCTACTTGAGTCCTGGGTGGCCCCAAGGAAAGATATTCCGGAGTACCATAGAAACAAAAGATGCTCGTCCCCTGGAGGCCAAATCCAATTTGTAATGTGTGATAAAGGTATGCAGTCTTGCCCAAGTGGCTGCTGTGTAGATATCATACATAGAGGCTATGGAATGGAAAGCCACAGAAGAAGCCATCGATCTAGTAGAATGAGCCTTTATTCTGGAAGGTAAGGATAGCTTCTTCTGATGATAGATAAAGGTAATGACATTTCTAAGCCAGGAGGATAGAGTCACTCTGGAGAAAGATTTACCCAATCTGGGTCCTGCAAAGGCTACAAACAATTGATCCATTTTCCTGAAAGATTTAGTCTTGTCCAAATAAAAACAAAGCTGCCTATGAACATCAAGGATGTGCAACAGATACTCCCCTCTGTTTGAATACTGAGGGAAGAAAACCGGCAGGCCAACAGATTGGTTAATGGAAAAAACAGAAATGACCTTGGGCAAGAAAGAAGGATTACTACGAAGGGATACTCTATCCCTGTGGAAGTTCAAGTAAGGTCTCTTGATACTCAAGGCCTGCAACTCAGTTACTCTTCTCGCAGAGGTAAGTGCTACTAGAAGTAGAGTCTTCCATGATAACAACTTTATATCACAAGAATCAAAAGGCTTGAAAGGAGGGCCTGTTAATGATTGAAGCACCAAGGTCAAGTCCCAGGGTTCTATGGGGGGAGGGGGGCTTGACAGGAGGTTTAACGTGTAATACTCCTTTCAAAAAGGTTTTGCACAGGAGGTGTGACATAACAGAAGAATTATCAAATCCATTATGAAAATTTGCAATAGCTGCTAAATGTACAGTGATTGTTGATGCTGAGGCTTCTGCATGTAGAAGAGTCATCAGGTATTGTAGGATCTTTTGAACAGACATAGGGAAATGATTTAAACTTTGATATTTGGCCCAGATACAGAACCTTGTCCATTTACTAGAATAAATGTGTGAAGCCAGAAGAATTTCACGAATGGGAGATGAGATATCAGGCAGCCTGGCAATCATTGGAAGTGGAGGAACCAGGCAGTGGAGCTTGAGGATGTGGAGAGTGGGGTGAATCAGTCCCTGTGGATGAGATGGCAGACCTTGGGAATGATCCAGGATCCACAGGCTGTGAATCAGATGAGGTCATAGGAATGGGAACCAGACTTGACAGGGCTAATAAGAGGCAATGAGGATCACTTTGCTTCTCAACCTTTGAGCTTTCTGGAGGAAATAGACCCGGGGGCCAGGTGTGCATTAGAGCATCTCTCAGGGGTTCCCCCGAGGGTGGATGAGGGCATTTGTTGTTTAAGGGGGAAGCAAACAGATCGCAGCAAGGCTTGCCCTTAGCGGCGAAAATCCGATCCGCTATTACAGTATTGAGGGACCACTCATGAGGCATCAGGATGTTCCTGCGCAGGCTGTCTTGCAATAAGGTTGAAACTCCTGGGAATGTGCGTTGCTATGAAAAAGCGGTTGGAAGCTATCCCCCAGTGCCAAATCCTCATGGCTTTCCGACACAGGGGGTAAGACCTGGTTCTGCCTTGCTTATTGATATACCAGACGAATGACATGTTGTCCAAATGAATTGCAATGGTCCCAGAAGAGAGGGATGTATGGAATGCTTGCAACACTAAGAGAACTGCCCTCAGTTCCAGGACATTTATGTGCAAAATGGCCTCCATGGGGGACCAGGTGCCTTGGTCCGTCTTTCTCTGAAATGCCCCCCCCCCACCCTATCAGGGAAGCGTCCGTGGTCACTGTGGCCATGGGCTGGCGGAGGCAGAATGGTTAACACCAAAGATTTGACTCTGGCTTCAACCACCATAGCATTTCTTCCATAGGTTCATAGGTTGGTACTAGGCTATCAGCCCTAGGGCCTATACAAGCCTAGCCATAACAATTCCCTGGCTATTTATTCCCACATTATTTACTTTCCTGGACCCCTGTCTAGCAGGGTGACTGATGTGATCCCTGGGGTGAATTTCCTTTCTTCCATCCAATCGTCAAGGTTCCTCTTGAAGAGGTCCAAAGAGGCACTCTGCTTGACATGTATGGGCAATCTTTTCCAGAGTCTGGGGAGTCTCTGGGTCAGGAACCTATCCCTCCAGCATGTTTTGTTTATTGTGATGACAAGGTTTAGATCCCTGGAGCGTGTAGCTCTGAGGGATTGGGATTTCTTTAAGTGTAACATGTCCAACAGCTCTGGGTTTGACATGGCCTTGTATGTTAAACAGAGATCGCCTCTGAGTAGACGATATGCGACAGAGTATAGCTGGAGTTTTTTCTTAGATTTGTAAGAAGTATCATGTGGTCGAGTGGGTGAGCTAAGATCGACCATTGTGAAAAAAGGAGCCACTGTAGTATTCTCATGGTCAACCTCGCCAGTGGTACTAGAGTAATGGCAGCTGCCATGGAGCCTAAGAATTGCAGTACAAGGCATGCTGGTACAAAGGTCTGTGGAAGAAGGCCTTGGATTTGGTGTCTTATTTTTGAAAGCCTGTGAGGAAGGAGGGAAGCTTGACAGGATGTTGTGTTGAAAACTGCTCCAATGAATTCCAGTGTTTTTGTTGGGGACATTTGAGATTTGTCCTTGTTGATTGTAATCCCCAAACAGAGAGCGAGGCCTTGAGTGTAAGAGAGGCTGCGGATTAGAAGATTCATGATAGGGGCGATAAGGAGCCAATCGTCTAGATATGGAAACACTTGGAATCCTTGTAGTCGAAGATGAGCTACTACCACTGCCACTCGGGGGGGCTGTCGAGAGACCGAATGGCAGTGCCCTGAACTGGTAGTGATTGGCTCCCAGCCGGAAGTGGAGAAATCTCTGGGAGCGGTGATCCATCTTTATGTGGAAGTACACGTCCTGGAGGTCTACAGAGCACATCCAGTTGTCCCTCCCTAGAAAAGGGAGAATGGACTGTACTGTGACTATCTGGAATTTTTGAGGTTTGATAAATTTGTTCAGCAGGCTGAGATCCAGGATTGGTCTCCAGTCCCCTGTCTTTTTTGGCACTAAAAAGAACCTAGAGTAAAACCCGGATACCCTCTGCTCTGGTGAGACTGGTTGGATGACACTTTTTCTTAGCAGCTTTTCTATTTGTAAGGCTGCTACCTCCCTCTGATTGGGTGGCACATTGGGGATTCGTTTGACGGGTCAGGGAGTTAAATCGAATGGTATCTGGTAGCATCTGGATATTATTCTCTGCACCCAGACATCTGTAGTAATAAGTTGCCAGGCTGGTAGGTGCAGAGAACAATGACCCCCGACTGCTTCCAGAGGAAAGCAATCGGGCTGCTGCTCAAGAGGGCTGGTAGGGTTGGCCGGAGAAGGAATCTCTAGCTCCCTGGTTACGCAGACCTCCTCTACCCTGAAAGGGGCGTCTTCCAAATGAGTTGCCCCCTCTGCCCTGGGGGGATTGCTCACCATGAGTGTCATGAAAAGATCCTTGAGATTTCTTAAACCACAATTTTCCTCCCCTCTGGTTCCTGGAGTAGGACCTCTGGGGGGGGGGGGGTGAAAAAAACATATGCCCACAGCAAACAAGGTTTTTCCGTCTTTCTCACTTTGTGCTAGTGTGTCTCGTACTTTGGGACCAAAAAGTGCAGATTCGTTGACAGGCGCGTTGACGAAGGAAGATTTAAAGGGGTCTGCAAAATCACACAAATGCATACTAGCATGACGTCTCATGACAATGCCTGATGCGGCAGCTTGAGCTGCCCCCTCGGTGGTGTGAGATATCAAATGCATCGAGGAGTTTGAGATAGATTCAAGGGTAGCTAGTTGCGAAGCAACAGTGTCACACACCTAATCAGGCAGTACCCCCGCCAAAGAGAAAGACATTTCAGAGATTAGGTCTCTTTGGAGGCGAGTGAAGGGTGCCAGATTGTTCAGCGAATGAATGGCAAAGGTCGCTGAAGCACAGGTCCACTTCCTTAGTCTGTCCATGGCCAGAGACTCCCTGTTCAGAGGATGGACAGTGGAACTATCTTCTGCCAATTTCTTCTTGGTGGTTGCCACCACAACAATAGAATCAACTGTCAACTGCTTAGACTAATTGAGCTGGTCATCAGGGGTGGATAGAATTTTGTCTGGCCTCCGGGGGATGGGTGCTACATTGTCCAGGACCTTCCAGGCATGCTGCACGATCAGCTTAATAAGCACATCTGTAGGTGGGGTCACCCAGGAAGTAGATGGCCAGGCACAGAAGGCCTGCAAGAACACAGATTCCTCAGAAGAAGGGTTAGAGGACTTCCAGTCTCCCCGCTGCTTGAGGATTTTGAGAATATCTCCAAATGAGACATTGTCTGGGGGAGACTGCGGGGACCCTTCTCCCTCATCACGATTGGTGTCCTCAGTGATAGATTCCTCAGGGGAATTAAGGTGCTTCCTCTTGCACCATTTCTTCTGGGGTGGCTCCCCAGTGGGATCTTCTGAGGAGTACTCCGGAGAAAGGGCTCCCTTCAAAGGGAGGTCTTGTGGCACCTGTGCCCAGGATCCTAAGTAAGGGGTTGGGATAGCTGCATGCTAGAAAGGGGTTCTGGTGCCGATTGTCATTGATGCTGCCTGCGGGCCCACAGAGGCAAGAACCCTCTCCATCACCTGGAAAGCAGGCCCACCCAAGGGGGGATGGGAGCCCTGAACCAAGAAGGACAACCTTGGAATCGGAGTCACACCCCGCCCTGAGGAGCCCACCTCCAGGTGAGGAGCTCCAAGAGGACTGGAAGCTGTTGGAAATGTGAACATAGATGGTGCCAGTGAAAAAATAGGTGCTGGGCTAGGTACCAAGGTGCCGACAGTCCAAACACTGCTCCGAGAGTGCACCGGCTCCAACAGAGCTGATGCAGCAAGGGTGGTCAGTGCCAACAGGGAAAGCTCAGTAGTCGGGGCCAAGACAATATGCACCGGGGTGGACATCTGTACCGAGATCTCCGAGGACTGGATAGAGGCCGGAGGAGGATAAACAGAAGAATATGCTGTAAAGGATTCCGAGTCAAAGGGGACAGAAGGTCTGGCTGGAGTGGGCAATCCCCTTGCTACCAGAAGCTGGTCCACAACCCACACTACATCTAATTCAGAAAGACTCTTGGTGGACCTATGGGGGGCTGCTGAAGGAGAATCAGGTCCTTCAAGAAAGGGACTAAACTGATGCCCCAAAAAACGGTCGTACGTTGGAGAGTATCTGGTTCTTGGGAGATATTCGAGTTTAGGAACCAAAGTCATAGTCTGTGAAGCCGAATAAGCCATCGGCACCGGGGATGGTGCCGAAGCAGGTAAGGTCGTGAATGCCAGTGTCGGAACCAAGGACGGCACTGAAGCCGATGGTGTCAAGGCTGGAACCGAAACAGGAGGCAACATTAGAGATGGCACTAAGGGAGAAGACACAGGGCCTTTTGCCCTGAGGGCGCCAGAGAAGGATGGAGCTGACTCAGTTCTGTAACTGACGGAGATACAGGAACCGAATGACTCTGTTTTTCCTTGTGTTTCTTGGTCTTAGGAGGCTGTGAGACCTCCGACCCAGAGAGAGCCTCCAAAAAAGGCGTTTTGATTAAAGCTTTGAGAATTAGCTTGTTTTTGTGCTCTGCTAGAGTTGTTGTTGTGTCTTTCGGCTTTTACCGGTTAGGGGTCACCACAGCGGAACTCCGGTCGGCTAATAATTGGCAGTTGATTTTTATGTGCCGAGTTGCCAGCCCTAATGATGCGATTGTTAAAATTAGAACAAATATCACAATCAGCATTTATATGGTCCACACCCAAACAGTAAACGCATTGAGTGTGGCTGGCCAAGTTGGGCATCTTATGCCCACACTTATCACACTCTTTAAACCCCAACTTAACTTTGTCTGACATAGTACAGGCAACAAAGGGCTATCCTAAAGGAAACAACAACAAAAAGGGAAAGAAAAGGAGAAAATACCAATGATGGTATTAAAAAATGCCACAAGTGGTAGAGGAAGGCCTACTAAAGGCAGGAGAGAGGGAAAGTACCAACGATGGTAGAGAATTAATTACCAAAGGTAAAGGGTAGGAAATAGAAGCAGATTATAGGCAATAGTAAGAAAAGGCTAAACTGACTAAAAAACAACAAAGTTTTAAGAGAAAGTACACAAAAATCACAAATTTCCACTTAGCTTGAGAGAGAGATGGCTAGGCACATCTGACAAGGAACACGGCAAATGAGATCTGGAGAGACTATGACAGGGGCATTATGGGTAGGTCTTAGCTGAGAGTTTTTGGCTGGCGCGAGCTTGGAAATAGCCGTGTCTGTTCCGAGGATAGAACCAAAGTCCTAACAGTAAGGAATGAATAAAGATTTACAACATCAGATGGACTTTTCTAAATCAAACCAATCCCCGGTGTGCTAATGGACTCCTTGGTAGACTAGGTGGGTTATGAGGTGTGGTTTGTGAGGATGTGACAATCACTGGTCCTAGAACAGCCATGTTTTCTCCATCTACCTACACACCTAGCCTGGCAACCTCTGAGTCCTGGCTTCACCAGGGCTTAATGACAGATCCAGCATTACTGGCATGCATCCTTTCCTGCAACGAGCATGCTTATCTTCCCTGTCAGCTATAACAAGGGTCCAAGTCTTTGGTCAAACTTGGTCACTTGGGTCATTGTCAGTGCTTCTATTCCTCTATGCCACTGGAACTGACTGTCTTGTGTTTGCTTCAGAAACTTGTCTTACATTTCACCATGTTAAGTTTGGTTAACTGACACCTTTGAAGTCGAGTCGGGTTAATGTATAAACTTTCCCACCATATCTAATGTACAGATGTCCTTCTATATCACTGTTGCAGTATTCATCATAGAAGGGATGTTCCACCCAGGGCAGCTCAACACTCGGCCAGTATGAAAAAGCCTAAAAAAAGATAATATATACGCCGAACATTACAATTATGCTCCCTGCACAGAACATAAGGCATAAAAGGGACATACGGATGCAACTACCTAGAACTTCTTTTGCTGCCAATTGTAATGCCATTTTTGCCAGTTCGTCTGAACGCCTTATTGCTGTACTGAATATTTAGCAACACCAGATAATGTCTCATTGGGGTTGCCTTTTATTTATTTATTTTTTTACTTTTCTTGGTCTTGTATTCAATTTTACTACCTAAAGTTCATGCCATCCAAAAAGGGAATTGTCCTTTGGGGACACGATTGCTAGTATGATGGAATTCTTTATGTGTCTGATATTCAGATAAGATATTATGAGCTGCTTCCGGAGGATACTCCTAAACCATTGGCAGTTCTTCTTCTGTTGGCTGCCTTGTTAGAAACTTTCATTGCTGCTTCCTCCGATTCTCAGCCTTCTGCTCCTAAGAAACCTGATGGGTTCTACAAGGTTTCTGAAGATTCTCAATTTTTATTTAGATGTCCTTCTGCTGATCCTTCTGTGGTGTTAGTCTTGTCTGACAAATCTTCTAAACTTTGCCATCTGATAACATTAGTAGGGCAATGGAGAGGATTGTCAAGAAAGCTTAGACTGCTTTTACTTTGGCCTTTAGGACTATTAATTACCAGACTCACATGACCAAGATTAGAAATGAAGCACTGTGGACATCCTGAAGTTTAGTTAGCTTAAACCATCAGATAGTTGACGGGGTCTAACTATTCAGGTGAAAACAACTAGAAAAAACTATGAAAGAATAGCCTTTTGAGCTATTCAAGCTAAGCCAAAACACCAAGCAGTAGTATTAAGAAATATTTGTAAATTAAACTCCAAACAGTAGTAATAAATAGTAAAAAAATCTTGCTGTGATCAAAATTGCTTCACTTTTGTGAATAAAAACAGCTTCACGTTCTTCATACCAAAACAACAAATCTTCTTGTTGCGATTAAAAATAGCTTCACATCTTAGAAATAATAAATCTGTATTGGGTGAAACTTATATAAAGAAACTAGAAATAAATCTTGTGTTTATACACATTTCAAAAACAAAGAAAAAAATCAACATTCTACTTAATTCTACAGAAACGTAAACATATAATTGTGATTGTTTAAAACTTAAATTATCTCTTAGAATATATACTAGAATATAGGTGGTTTTAATATTCCAATGGTTATCTTGCTTCCAACTTCTGTGCGACTGAAATGGAGTGTTTGCAGCCAGGAAATTCAGCAATAAAACTTGAATGAGAGAACTTTGAAAAACTGGTGTTCTATAAGAATTATAAATGCACCTATGAGGATATAGTAATTGGGGTCCGTGTGTTTGGTGGTTTTTATAGATACATAAATGTGTACCATTGGGTGTTAACAATCTAATCAACTATGTAAGCTAACTTGTCTAAAATACATACTACACTATCCGTTGTCTAAGGGATTGGATAGAGAAACTGTATGCAAGAAATAAAATCTGACTGGGTGAACAATTGAAATGTTGGTCTGCTATGGGTCTTATAACAGACATCTGATTTAAATGAATTTTTCTTTGTTTTTGACATGTGTATAAACACAAGATGTATTTCTAGTTTCTTTACATAAGCATAGTGCTTAACTGCCAATTTATATAAATTTCACCCAATAAAGATTTGTTGCTACTAAGAAGTGAAGCTATTTTTAATCGCAACAAGATTTGTTATTCTGGTACAAAGAATGTGAAGCTTTTTTTTTTCCGCTAAAGTGAAGAAATTTTGATCACAAGATTTTTTTTTACTATTTATTATTACTGTTTGGATTTTAATTTACAAATATTTCTTACTACTACTACTGCTTGGTGTTTTAGCTTAGCTCAAATAGTTCAAAAGGCTATTCTTTCACATTTTTCTAGACCCAAATGACCATAAATGCTCTGGCCTTGATTGCTCACGCTTATCAGATTCTCTATCCCCTCTGATTCTGACAGCAAATCCTCTGCATTATCTCTTTAAGGTTTTGCTTCTCAAGTGGCTCGCCACTCTAATAAGTGTAGCTATGATGCTGCTAACACTTCTTCTAGGACTGCGGCTTTTGAGCCGTTGTTAAGGTGTTATTCTTGGTTTCATCTCCAGTCTCTACATGAGGATATTAAGGTGAAGTTGTTGGATGCGCCTTTCGGTAATACACATCTTTTGGTTCTGTTGCTGCTGACATGTTAAAGTCTCTTCCAGAGAAAGGCAAAGCCTTGAAAAACCTTAAAAATATTTTTGTCTCTCCTATCCCCAAGTTCCAGAGGAATTATCCTTATAGTTCTGCTTCTGTTAGCAGGCAACTCTGCCAGGCCTCTAAGGGCAGGAAGGTTGAGAGGTGGTCCCCCTTTGTTAAGGCCTCTCAGATTTCTGTGGCCCAGAAGCCTCTTTTGTCTAATAAGCCTGTTTCTCTTTGACAATTTGCCCCCACCCCTTCTTTTAGACCAGGTTCCTTTGTCTCTTCAGCGCTCCCTTTGTCCTCCAAATTGGCATCTCATCACCTCAGACTCTTGGGTTCTTTCTATCATCTGTCAGGATTACTTCATTAGTATGGAAATCTCTCCCTCCTTTTTCAGGGATTCCTAAATCTCCTCTAGAAAAACTTCCTAATTTCCCAGAGGTTCTAGGGTCCCTGTTGAACCAAGGGACCATACGGTCTGTCCCCCCTTCACAAGTGGGATGGATTCCTCGAAAGAAGGGCTCTTGGAGACCTACTGTGGATTTCTCCTTTCTCAACACCTTTCTTGAGGTCCCTTCTTTTTGGATGCTTACTCTTCAAACTAGGTTTCCTATTTTTTTATCCAAGGGTTTTCTAGTGTCATTGGATATGAAAGATGCTTACCTTCCTATCCCTATTCACCCTCTCTTCATGAAGTCTTTACTTTTCATAAGTTCATAGGTGTTTACTATGCTAATGACCACAAGGACCTTTTCAAGACTAGTCATGCAGCCCATATCTCTGACAAGTTCCGGTACCCTTGATAAGTGTAAGCAGAAGCTTGGGAGATTAAATATTTACAAGCAGGGGCCTGGGAGACTAACCATTTACAGGTTACCTGTGTCCATTAGAGACATAGGTGCCAAGCCAAGGATGAATTTTCTGTTCCCAATCCAATTGTCCAAGTCACACTTGAATTGGGTTAGGGAGGAACTCTGCTTCACATGGATGGGGTGCCTGTTCCAGAGACAGGGCAGTCTCTGGGATACATACCTGTCTCTCCAGTAGGTCCTATTTACATCACAGGCAAGGTTTAAGTCTTTTGAACATGTCATTCTGGTGTCGTTTGTTTTGTGGATATGCAGGAGGTCCATCAGAGTGGGGCCTGACAATGCCCTGTATGCCAGGCATATATCTCCTTTCAATATCTTGTAGGAGACAGAATACAGGGATAGGGCTTTGAGGAGGTCTGTACAGGACATTTTATTTATGCCTTGTATTCCTTTACTGAGGAACCTGTGTGGATATCCCATTTGTTGGACATGCCTGGTTAGGTACATACCAAAGGGGATACAGCACTCAATGATAGGTCTAATGAATACTAAATACAGTGGGAAAAGGGACTTCCTTGGACCTAGTTGCACAACACAGAATAATTTCCTCACTAATGTAGACACATGATGATCAAAGGATAGATTACTCTCTATGTGTGTCCCTGACTACTAGGTCTGCTCTAAGGGGTGTGTTGTCAATATGATAGTTACTAGGTGTGGATGACCTCCCAAAGGATACTGTTATGCATTTCTTGGCATTTAGATTTAGTCCATGGCTCTGACACCAGTTGTTTGTGTCAATCCTTCCTGAAGAACATTTGTGTAAGTGTGGGATTCAATGACAGCTCCTAATTTGCAATCATCTGCACATTTAGTCAGCCATGGACCACAGACATTGGCCTGGACTTCAGAGAAGTAAATTCCAAAATAGGAGAGGTCCAAGGACCATTCCCTGAGGGATGGTACTTGTGACTGGCCTCTTTCTAGAAGTGGACTCCCCAGTTCTAACTTCCCGAGTCTTGTCTATAAGCCAGTTGGCTATCCACCAGGTGACATACGGGTTTGTACCTAACCTCTTGAGTTTGTCAGCAATGCTCAAGTGGGGTATTGTGTGAAATGCCTTGGCCAGGTCAAGGTAGGCAGTGTGCAGCATTTTGCCCTCATCCACCGATTTGGTGATCTTTAGTTTGCTAGTTAGATCTGATAGTTTGATAAGGGTGTTTTTATCCTGCCGAGTGCTGCACCATCTAATTTTTGCCATTATTTTTTTACTTCTGTTATACAGCCTACTCATTTTATGATTCCACCAGGGTGGTTTGTCTTTTGAGTTAGTTCTGCACTTCCTGGTGGGTACAGCTACCTCTATGCAGCTATTAACATGTTTACATAAGGTTTCTGTGAACAGCTCTGCATAGGCAGCAGTGTTCTCAGCCTTTATGGGGAGTTAAAAGTTTGCCAGGTTATCACTTAATAGCAAGAAGTTAACCTTAGAGTAGTTCCTGAATATTCCAAGGTTAACTGGGGATCCAGGTTTTATTTTTACTTTAATGGAGACCATTTTGTGGTCTGATTTACCAAGAAAGACATTACAATGGGGGGTGTGCAGCACTCTCCCATATTAGTGAGGACTGGATCCAGTATGGTTGCACCCCTGGTTGGTGCACTGGCAATCTGGTCCAGGGGATTTGTGTTTACCAAATCCAGGAATCTCTATGCCTGTACGTCTGGTGTTGTATAGAATTCCCAGTTAATAGTGGGGCAATTAAAGTTGCCCATGTATATGTTATTGGGTTGGATGGCAAGTGTTTTCAATAAGTTTAAATACATGGTATGGGTTCCCTGGGTCACAGAGGGAAACCTGTAGCTTGCAAGGAAGTGGTATTGGATTTGAACACAGAGTAGCTCAAGTGTATTGTCCTGTTTGACCAGCCTTGAGGTATACTTATTTTTTATGTCAACAGAGACCTTTAGTCCCTGTCTGTGTAGTAGCTGGTCTAAATGTGTGGAAGGCATTATAACCTTACATTGTCTGAGTGCTCTTCACGGCTTTAAACCATGTCTCAGTGACCTCACAGATGTCAGCATTCTCTAGATTAAGGAGAGCTTCTACAGAGTGGAGTTTTTTGTTTAAACTCCTACCACTGAGCATTAATACCTTTAGAGTTTCTTGATCATAATTTGCTGTCAGAAGAACCTTCAGTTTGGCATTTCCTAAAAAGGTACTATGGGGAAGACAATGTTTTAGCCAATACTTGAAAGCCTAGAGGGGAGAGGTACAGACCATCACTGGCAAAGCAGTGTGGTCTATTGACCCATCTCCTTCCATGCTGACAAATATTGCATCCCCTTAGAATGACACCAGAAACTAAGCAAATTATTAATGTTACGTAAAAGAAAAAAAGTCAGTGTAACGAGCAACACACAGCAAATAAAATGAACAAAGTCAAAGGTCATCCACAATGTAAAAAGTTTATTCCAAGGCCAAATATTTGGTTAGCGCTTTCACCCACTCAGGGCTTCATCAGTCCCTGACCCAGCGCTAATCGAATATTTGGCCTTGGAATAAACTTTTTACATTGTGGATGACCTTTGACTTCATTAGTTTTATTTGCTGTGTGTTGCTCTGTTACACTGACTTTTTTTCTTTTACGTTACTGACTGGACTGCTTGTGAGTTTCGGAGCATTTACCCTTTGGGAGCTGCTTATTTTATTATCAATTATTAAAGTTATTCATCTTTTGTTCATATTGTGGCATCATCCTTGGAAAAGGTAAAATGCTGCTCAATGCTAGGCTCATACCAGCCTGGGACACATATTCCGAGTGCTTCATGATGTCTTTTCATATTGTCTAAGGAGGTACATCTCAGGTCATTTACACCCACATAGACCATGACTGAGTCATACTGGTACTTGTGGTCCAGTGACCTAACTGCTTGCATAATGTGGCAGATCCTAGCCCCTGATATGAAACTGACCATGACTTTCTCCTTAGTCTGGTGAGAGGGATACCAGTGTGTCTCATGACAGAGTCTTCAATAGCGAGAATGTTAGACTGTATGGTGGCTTGCCTTATGGGCTTAGAAGTACAGGCTCCATGATATGTAGTTGTATGAGCTGATGTGGGTATAAGTTTTGAAAGAGTGCATTCAGGGCTGCTGAGGGTATTTATTTGTTATGTGTACTTCATCTAGGAGGTCTTTGGGGTTTCGGAAGGTAAAATTTAAGTGCCTCAGCATATGTGGATCTATATGTCTGCTTTGAATTGTGTGTGATGGGTGCAACGTGTTTATTACAGACAACCTTATTGACATTAGGAGTACTTTTATGTGAGAGCTTTCCTCCAGCGACGTTGTGCAAATATATCTCTCACATACCATATCAGTTTGAGAATTAACTGGTCCTCAGTAAACATGAGGCAATTTCTACACTGTCACAGGATGCCCATATCCACCAAGCTAGTAACAGAGACAGTGGGAAAGCTCATATCCATGGCAACAAGGCCCTTTTTTATTGATTGGACAGTTGGAGTGAGAATATAATGCAATGTCAGGAGTATCTGATTTGCAACTCTGGGGACAATGCTTGTCGCCGCAAACTAGTTTCCCTGTGTGCAACTAGATATTGCTGACATTTCAATCATGCTTTTACAGGAAAAATATCATCAAGGTGACTGTGTCTATACAGGGCACTACAAACATTGGCTGTTGTGAGTAAGCACAAAATTCTCTGCATCTTCCTCTCATTTTCAGTTCCCTGCTTTGCCGTTTCATCTCTCTACTGCCTCAAAGGTATTCACAAAATGCCTAGCTCCTGTGATTGTCTTCTGCAAGCTCCACAGCATTCACAGTTTTCCTTATCTAGAATATTATCTCCAACCTTTTTTGCACCAAGGACTGGTTCCATTTAAGACAATTTTCCATGGACTGTCCATCGTGCAAGAATAAAAATAAAGTGCATAATAAATACAACTCACCATAATGCAGAATCAAAGGGAGCCCTGAACTTGTTTCCCTGCAATGAGACAGTCCCATCTAGGGGTGATGGGAGACAATGACACCCGAAGTGTGTTTGTTATGCCCAGTCTACTCTGTAATTTTGTTTTGGTTGCTGTCATTGCAGAAAACCCCGCTTCACAAAGACAGGATGTCAGAAAAGGAAGCAGGATTTTCAGTGCTTATTCTAGCAACTTTCTAGGTTTGTAAGAGCAACATTTAAAATCTGTCCCCATTATAGGTGGCTCTGTCCACATTTATTATGCGAGAGGCTGAGAGGTATGGTTGAGAGGTACACAAACATAATGGAAACCTTTTTCTGAATACAGGAACTTTCTAAGTTTATAAGAGCAATATTTAAAATCTGTCATTATTTGTGGCTCTATCCAGATTTATTGTGAGAGAGATTGAGAGGTATGGTTGAAAGGTACATAAACCTAATGGAAACCTTATTCTAAATCTAGCAACTTTCTAAGTTTATAACAGCAATACTTAAAATCTGTCCCTATTACTTGTGGCTCTACCCAGATTTATTGTGCGAGAGGTTGAGAGGTATGGTTGAGAGATAGAAAACCTAATGGACACCTTTTTCCTGAATATAGCAACTTTCTACGTTTATAAGAGCAATGTTTAAAATCTGTCCTCATTATTTATGGCTCTGTCCAGATTTATTGTGTGAGAGGTTGAGGGGTACATGAACCTCAAAGTTCATGGGTCTTTGGCCTCCCCATCAGAAGTCAGACCATATCAACATCAAAGAGATGAGAGCTCTGATTCTGGCCCTTCAGGCTTTTCATCCCATGCTTTTTCCAGGCCTCTTGAACATATACATGGACAGAACTACAGTGACGTGGTCTGTCAATAAGCAGGGGGGCATGAAATCTTACCTCCTCTGCAGGATGGCGCTTCAGTCTTGGCAAGTGCCTCTCAGTTATCAGTTAACTCTTCAGATAGTGTACATTCCTTCAGAGCACAACCTAGTGGCAGACTCTCTGAGCAGGTCCATAGCACAAGCTCATAAATGGATGCTTAACAGACACATGTATCTTGACATTGTCCACTGGTGGGGTATTCCTCAGGTAAATCTTTTTACCTCCTTTCTAAACAGGCAATTTCCTCTCTTCTTTTCCAGAGTGCCATGCCACCTGGTGTGGAAGATGGATGCCCTTTCTTTCCTTGGAAGGGGATGTTTATTTATGCTTTCCCTCCACTTCCTCTACTTACAAGAGTCCTGCAGAAGATTCAGCTGGACTCCCCAAAATTCTTGCAAGTGACTCCCTTTTGGCTGAGACAGCAATGGTTCCACCTCTTAATGCATCAGGCCAGAGGCAATCATTGCAAGTTACCTCACTGGTTGGGTTTCCTCACACAGGACAAGGGATCTCTCATCCATCCCCACTTGTCCATTCTGCAACTGACATTGTGGGTGACAGGATTTTGATCCCTTTCAAGCAACCTTTTTCTAACAGCATGCTCAGGGTTTTACAGGAGGCAAGGAAACCATCAACCAGAAAATCTTATATGTCCAAATGGAAATGATTTTCTGTCTAGTGCTAAGTTCATAACCAGGACCCTTTTTCAATGGGGAGGGGTCCCTCTGGTTCTCTCTTACTTGTATGAGTTGCTCCAGTCTGGCTTGGCCTATTCTTCTGTAAAGGCCCATTTGTCAGCCATTTCTGCTTGTCTGCCCTTGATCCCTCTTCTGACTTCTCATTTTGAGGTGAAACAATTTCTTAAAGGTGTTCTGCATATTAGTCATCCAACAAAACCTATTTCTCCTCCTTGGGAACTTAATGTTATTTTGGAAAATTTGACTCAAGCACCTTCTAAGCATGCAGATTCTGCTTCTTCGCAACACTGTACCTGGAAAACTGTTTTGTTGCTAGCTCTTACTTCTGCTCGGAGAGTTTCTGAGCTCCAGGCCCTTATGGCCCTTCTTTCTTTTTGGTTTGTCACAGGAACAGGGTGTCCCCCTTCATACTAATCCTTCTTTTATGCCCAAGGTTGTAAATGAGTTGTACTTGAATCAGTTGGTACAACTCTCTTCCTTTTTCCCTTCTCCTCAGTCTGCTAGTGAGAGGGACCAGCATACCTTGGATTTGCACAGACAGCTCAGGTACTATTTGGATAAAACTAGGACTATTCATAACTCTGATCAGCTTTTTGTTTCCTTTCATCCCAGGTCCTTGGGTTTGACAGTTTCTAAGCAAACTGTCTTCTCCTAGTTATCCAAGGCCATTTCCTTCTATTAGTCCATACAACTAGCAACAATAAGAAAATCAAGACCACTGGTTCAGACCCAAAACTATTTTATTCTCTACCGCCGGTACAAAACCTTCCAGGAATTACAAAATTCAGCTAAAAATGTGCTACTTTTTATACAAAAACACAAACTCAGTCAATCAATAATACAATAAAATACTTCCAATTAACCTCTCCATTCAGCCCCATAGGGACCAAAGTATCATATTTAAGAATAAAGATAGACTCTGTATAACAAATTTTCTTTCAAAAGAATTTCATCATTTCCAACAAATACTTGCTCTAAAATACAACCTTAAAACATAAAAAAGCATTGCCATGTACATCTCTAAAATGACATGCCAAAATCTTGTCTTCCTTTTGATTTTTTATGTCCCTGATATGTTCCATTAGGCCTCACTTTAAAACTTCTTTTTGTTTAACCAATACAAAAGAAACCACACTGTCATCTTAAGGCATAAATAACCCCCTTGCTCTTACATGAAAAACATCCCCATGGTACATATTTGATTTTATTCACGCATTCAAAAGAACATATCATATATTTGCAAACAAAGTACAGTTGTGTACACTTACCATAAATGCAGATGTTTGAGTGTATTCATTGCTGCAGTCATCACCTGTGGGTTATTCCTGCTGTGGTAGTTCTCGGCTGGCCTAAATACCAGAATCCAAGTTTTTCTGCGTCAGCTGCTGTCGCTTGCTCTCTGACGTCAGGTCATCAGTGCTATAAAGGAAGGCAGCTGATGCCATTACATCAGTTTTTCTTGCCCTAACCAGTCAGAGGCCCCAGTAAAAAAGGTAAAGTGGTCCTGGTGGCTAAAAGCCACCGTCAGCAACTTATGTCTGCCTAAAGAAAGCAGACATAAGGGGGAAGGAGGGTGAGAAACCAGGACTGCAACAGTGAATACACTAGAACATCTACGATTACGGTAAGTGTACACAACTGTACTATGTTATTCGTGTTTCACTGTTGCAGTATTCACCTCTGGGAGGATTCCCAAAGCTGAGAAAAAGGGGAGGTAGGATAAGCAAGAGACCTAGGAATGAGTCAGCATGCCCTGCAGAGGCAAACCCTGCCCTAGCCTTACAAAATAAAGGTAGGTAGTAATGCTTGGTAAAGGTATGGACAGAAGTCCAGGTGGCAGCTTCCAGGATATCCCTGGTGGGAACTCC
The DNA here is from genome assembly GCF_019279795.1 of Protopterus annectens. Classification (NCBI taxonomy): domain Eukaryota; kingdom Metazoa; phylum Chordata; order Ceratodontiformes; family Protopteridae; genus Protopterus; species Protopterus annectens. The sequence continues at coordinate 96,635,865 of NC_056742.1, forward strand.
TCTGAGGAATACTGTGGAAGTGGAGGCTGCCCTAGTGGAATGGGTTTGAAGAGACTTAGGGGGGGGTTTCCCATGCCATCTGCAGCAGAAATGGATACAGTGTGATATCCATTTGGAAATGGTTTGTTTGGAAATGGCCTTCCCCTCTGTCTCTGGGGCAAAGCTGATGAGTAGTTGGTCTGTTTTCCTGAAGGGTTTTGTACAGTCCAGATAGTATCTGAGCTGTCTGTGCACATCAAGTGAGTGCAGAATTCTTTCCCCCTTGTTTTGGGGGTTAGGAAAGAAGGTGGGTAGATGTATGGCCTGGCTGAGAGTTAAATTAGATACCACCTTGGGCCGAGGAATTAAAAGGATGCAAGATGCCATGTACCCCAAGGTTTGCAGGAAATTCCTCGCAGTGAGGTGACTTCTGGAAGCTAGCTGTGTAAAGTAGAGAGGCAGGAAGCTCTGCTTTTCTGGGGATAGGAAGCCCCATTTGGGAAGCTGTGTCCAGCAGTGCTTCCAAGAAAATGATCTTCCTGGAGGGTGTTTATTTGGATTTCTTCTCAATGACGATGTACCCTAAGGAGGTCAGTAGGATTTTGACAAAGAGGAGGTCCTCGAAGAGTTTCTCTTTGCACTCTGCCTGAATGAGGCAGTCATCCAGATAAGGGTAAATCTGAATATTTTGCAGTCTGCAAAAGGCTATGGTCAGGACTAAGCATTTGGTGAATACCCTGGACGCAGTAGATAAGCCAAAGGGAAGCGCGGAGAACTGAAAGTGTTGTGAGCCTGCCCTGAAGAAAAGGAATTTCCTTCAGGATTCCCTTATGGGAATGTAGAGGTAGGTATCTTTTAGATTTAGGGTAACTAACCATGCATTTTTTGTCAGCATAGGCAGCAGCTGCTGCAAAATTAGCATTTTGAATTTGGGAACCACCAGTAAGGTGTTCAGAATGGATAAATCCAGGATGGGGCGCCAAGTGCCCTCTTTTCTGGGAACCAGGAATATTCTGGAGTAAAAACCTTGGCCTGTTTGGTCTGGGGGCACAGGCTCTACTGCCCCTTGGGAAATGACAGTTTGGACTAGTTTCAATGCCTCTGCCTGAATCTAGGTATCCTTTTGGAATTGGGAGTTCGCTGAAGGAGAATTTGTATCCCTGAAAAATTATCTTTAAGACCCACTGGTCCTTTGTTATAGAAAGCCAATTTTCTGTGCAGAAAGAGAGCCTTCCTTCTAGTTTTTAGTGACGGGAAGGAGGGCAGAGGAAGGACAGGGAGTCATTGAGAGGTTTTGCCATAGAGGGATGGCTTAGAACTCCCTGCCTTTGGAGTGGAAGTGGTCCACTGTTTGCTCCTCTGCTGTCCCTGGGTAGGAGTCTGGGTGCTCTGTCCCTGCAGGACTTGCCTTGCCCCTGTTTGCTAGGTGCAGGAAAGGACCAGTGTTTTGAAGGGAAAATTCCTGCTGAACCTTGGAGGTTGTACCTGAAGGAACTCTTTTATTGGTTGCATCAATTTAGCTTTGTCTTCCATCTTTTTAAGCACCTCTTCTGCTTTTGTTCCAAATAAGCTGTCCTTATCCAAGGGTGCATCAAGTAATTTAGATTTGACATGATTAGGAAGAGGTTGTTCCTTCAACCATGTATGTCTCCTAATGACAGATCCTGACACTGCTGCCCTGCCTGAGGCTTCTAGGGCATCATATCCGCAGTGTAATGAATGTTTAGTCACTTGACAAGTAGTGTGCAATAAATTTGCTAACTCTTTCGAATTTGCAGTCAGGAAAGGTTGAAATCTTTTGCTTTAATAGCTCAAAAGTGTGTTGTTGATATTTTAACATGTGGAACTGACAACTGAGTGCTCTGATGGCTAAGGTTGCAGAGGTGTATACTTTTTTACCCCATCTGTCCAGAGCTCTGGAGTTCTTGTCCGAGTGAGTAGGATTCTTTACAGAACTAGCCTTAGCTCCTTTTGGTCCCTGTGTAATGACCTCCGGGTCTGCAACAGGGTTTCTGTACAGGTATTTGTGAGAATCTGGAACTCTGTAATACCTGTCAGGTTTTCTGGGAGCAGGAGGGAGGGCATCAGGAGCTAAACTGGATTCATGGAAGACATCATCAACCACCTTCGAAGATAGGAGGGATGGCCAAGTGCTGGGGCACGTTTAGAAACTCTGAGTCTTTTCTTAGACTGAGGGAAGTCTTGTGATTCCCAGTGGAAATGCTCCCTGAGGGTATGAAGGGTTTCCTCAAAAGAAAGATCTTCTGGAGGGGAGGCAGAAGGAATGGATTCCTCTGCATCTCAATCCTCATAAACAGTCAGAGGTTGTTGTTCCTCTTCAAAATCTGAATAATCAGACTCCTCAGAATCCTGTTCTGTCAGTATTTCAGGAGAAAAGTCTCTCTTTCTTTTAGAGGAAGTTGCCTGACTACCCCTGAGAAAGTTGATAAGGTCCTCAGCCATTTTAAGCATTTGCACTTGGGTGGAGGAGCAAGAGTAGAATATTGGCTAGAGCAAGTTTTCTTGGGAGTAGCCTTGCCTCTGGGCCTAAGAGTATCTATCGGTCTGTGAGCAGTCATAGTCAGAGGAGAAGACATTGGTGTTTGCCTAGAATCAGTAGTGCGAAGGACCTCCTCGGAAGCCGGTGCCTTTGTCGTGGCTCCAAACCCAACCAAGGCAGACACAACCAGAGGCTCAGAAGACTAAGAAAATTTCTGCAGCATACCGGACTCCGAAAGGGTCTCAGTAGAATCCTGCATAGGTAGTGAACTGGGCATCAGGGGCTGCGAAGGCACCTCACTGAATTCCGGAGAACTGACGACCTGCTTAACGGTACAGTCATTGGAAGGTTTAGCTTTGTGTGGTCTCTGTCTCTATCTTTATGTTTTTTCAGAATGTCTATGGATTGCTGACTGACAGATGCCATTTTGGGATACTTAGATGGAAAACGAAAATACCTGGCTACAATAAAAGCTCTACAACGAACGGTTCTTGCATTAAAGAGGGCAAAAAACCGACAACGGGGGATCTCGTGGTTTGGGCCTAAACAAGTGACGCAGTATGAATGAGTCTCGGTGTGGTATTTGCTTTCCATAGGCGAGACAATTGTTAACTTTTTCAGACATCGGTTAGTGCAAGAAAAAAGGATCCCAATGGGGGCATTTAGCTTTAGACGTTTTCAGCTATAATTCAAACTCTGGTAGCAACCGACTGGCACCCTTGCACACTGCTTCTGCTACAGGCTCCATGGCAAGAAAGACCAATGTAATGGCGTCGGCTGTCTTCCTTTATAGCACTGATGACCTGACATCAGACAGCAAGTTACAGCAGCCGACACAGAAAAACTTGGACTCTGGTATTCAGGCCGGCTGAGGGCTACCACAGCAGGGATAATCCACAGGTAATGACTGTAACAGTGAAACACGAAGAACATCAACTGTTACATTTATAAGTGCCCACAGATGTTGGACAAACACTTAAGTTACTTTTTGTAAGACAAAATTTCCATGAACAAGCGTGTCCTTTAAACTTCTTCCCCATTTGTATTTCCTTCTCTTAGTCTTTTCAAGGTAAATCTCTGTCTACTTCTGTTAGAGCTCATTCCACTAGGGCTGCTGCTTCTTCTGGTGCCTTCTTCAAGGGGTTGGACACAAATTCCATCCTTGAAGCTGCTACTTAGTCTTCAGTGCATACCTTTAGTAAACATTATAAGTTGGATATGGGTTCTAGAGCCAGAGCAGGTTTTGCTGAAACCAATTCATGTGGGTTTGTTGATGGCTTTTCTCAGCCTTTTACCTCCCATTCTGTTTTTTGAGCTTTTTTACTCTTCCCTTCTATGAAGAGTACTGCAACAGTGATATAGGACATAGTACAGATGTGTAAAATCTCACCATACCAATACATTTCCTTCCCTTTACTGTTGCAGTATTCGCATCCTCCCTTTAACGCCCTTTTGTTTGTTCTGCATTTTTTCCTTCTGGATGTGCATGGACTTCTATATGTCTTATGGCAACTGTTCTCTTTTGGGGCAATTCAGTTCTAGGTAGTTCATAGGTGTGTACTAGGCTAATGGCCCTGGAGCCTTTCCAAGCCTAGCCCATAGGATTACCCTGGCATCGTGCTACCCGACCTTTGTTTCCAGTGCCTCTGTCGAATAGAGCCACTGGAATGATCCCCAGGTGAATTTTCTATTTCCCATCCACTCATCAAGATTTCTCTTGAAGAGGGCCAGTGAGCTGCTCTGCTTGACATGTATGGGAAGTCTATTCCATAGCATGGGCAGTCTCTGGGTTATGAACTTGTCCCTCCAGCGCGTTCTGTTGATTGTGGTAATGAGGGTGAGGTCTCTGGAGTGTATGGTGTGGAGGGATTGGGATTTCTTTAGATGTAGCATTTCTCACAGGGCTGTGTCAGACGTGGCTTTGTGAGTCAAGCAGAGATTGCCTCTAAGTAGGCAATATGAGATGGAGAATAGTTGGGAGTTTTTTGAGTCTGCCCATATAGGACAAGTGTTTAAGGCCTAGGATCCTCTTTGTGAGGTACTTTTGTGGCCTCTCCAGTTGTTGCAGCTATCTAATGAGTTACATGCCAAATGGGGCATTGTATTCGATGACTGGCCTAATGAGGGAAGAGTAGAGGGGGACAATGACCTCTTTCTTCCTGGAAGCAAAACCTTAGTAATGAGATGTGCCACATAGAAGGACCTTCTGACCACAGTGGCAGTGTGGTGGTCAAAAGAGAGGTTGCTGTCAACCTGTGTTCCCAGATCTCTTATAACACCTTCTGCATTCAGTGGACTACCATCAATGTGGTAATTCATGAATTGGGTTGTTCCCAAAAGGGATGACAACATTTTTTGGCACTGAGCTTAAGGCCATGGTTCTGACACCAGGCCATGGTTCTGACACCAGTTGTTGGTCTCAGTGAGTCCTTTCTGTAGGATGTCAGCATCGGGGAGTTAATAATGGCTCCCAACTTGCAATAGTCTGCGAACTTTGTCAGCCAGTGTCCCTTCGTTTTGGCCTAGACTTCTGAGAATTAGATACCAAACAGGAGAGGACACAGGACCAATTCCTGTGGGACTGCTCTCATGACTGGTCGACAATCTGACTTGGAGTCAGCTACTTTCACACTGTGGGTTCTATCTGTGAGCCAATTTGCAACCCACCTAGTGATATAGGGGTTGATCCCTAGCTTAGTGAGTTTTTCTATGATTCCTGAGTGGGGAATGGTATCAAAGGCCTTGGCCAGATCAAGGTAGGTTGTATGAACCACCTTGCCTTCATCCACAGCTCTGGTGACTGACTCACAGAAGTCGACCAAGCTGAGCAGGCTTTGTGCCCATAAGTTCTTTTTATGCCCTACGTTTTGTGTGCAGAGCATAAATATGATGTACAGCTCATACAGGATCTTTTTCTTAGGCTTTTTCATGCTGGAGGAGTGTCAGGCTGCCCTGGTTGGGACATCTCTTCTATGAAGAATACTGCAACAGTGACGAGAAGGACGTCTACTGTTATGGTAACATTTTACACAACTGTACTTTCTCTCCCTTTTGTTTGGGAGGGTGTTGTGGCACAGGCCTAATTTAGAACACCTAGCAGCAGGATCAGATGTCAGGTTCATAAGGATATTAGGAAGTCTCCTGGACTCTGTATGCTGTAGAGTCTATCTGATTTATTTGGGAAAAAGTCTGGAAGTGTGGCTAAAAGGAAGGCATCATGAAACCATCTTCAAAGACCTCATGTGAGGGTGAATCAACATTGGTTCAGGTTTGTTTAGACTTAGGAGCTCCAGAGATCTCTTCTTATTACCAGACATCTTCCCAGACTCCAACTTGACAAGTTCCCTCAACACACTGAGGGTTCTTCCAAAGGAGATCATCTTTGGTGTGAAACTTGGCAAAATTATTTTTTCATAATCTACGACATAGCAGTGTTGGTAAAGATATCAGAGAAGTCTTTCTCCTCCTCCAAGGAAGAGTCTGATCCTCTGAGTGGGGAGGGTCCCCCTTTTCTGTAGACTGAGTGCCCCAAGTTGAAAGTGGGGCAAAGTTCTGTTGCAAGCTCTGCCACATGGCAAACAGTTCTACAATCCTTTTAATGTCTTTCACAGCAAAAAGTAAATGATGCATGTGAGTTATTGGGGGGCCCGAAAAGTTTGTGGTGAAATGGGCATATGTTGGTGGTATGCCAAAAAATCTGGAGAAAGGAAATGGCATGGTATCACAATTCAAGCCACATGGGACTTCTTAACTGCAATTTACCAGACTATCCTTGGGATGAGTACCTGTCCTAGTTTCTGCCCCAGAAAAAAGTTATTTTTGATAGATGAAGCCACAATTTCCATGGATGCTGTAGATGCTCATTTTAACAAATGTATCATCTAAGCTTGGAGAACATAGCAGAAGATGCTAATGTATCTGTCTCCAAAAGGGTCAAACAGATGCTGAGCATGGGGCTGACAAAACTGCCTCAATGGTAACAACATCCTTCAGCCTATCCAACACCAAAGAAACAGCTTTCTGCTTCTTTGTATGGTCCCTCCTGAAGTGAAGATTGACCTCTCATCATCATCTTCTTTCGGCTGTTCCCGTTAGGGGTCGCCACAGCAGATCATCTGTTTCCATTTCTTCCTGTCCTCTGCATCATGCTCTTTCACACCAACCACCTGCATGTTCTCTCTCACCACATCCATAAACCTCATCTTAGGCCTTCTTTTTCTCTTACCTGGCAGCTCCATCCTTAGCATCCTTTTCCCAATATACCCAGCATCCCTCCTCAGCACATGTCCAAACCAACGCAATCTCGCCTCTCTTGCTTTGTCTCCAAACTGTCCAACCTGAGCTGACCCTCTAATATACTGATTCCTAATCCTGTCCATCCTAGTCACACCCAATGCAAATCTTAACATCTTTAACTCTGCCACATCCATCTCTGACTCCTGCCTTTTCGACAATGCTACCGTCTCCAACCCATATAACATAGCTGGTCTCACTACCCTCTTGTAGACCTTCCCTTTCACTCTTATTGGTACCCGTCTGTCACAAATCACTCCCGACACTCTTCTCCACCCTGCCTGTACTCTCTTCTTCACCTCTCTTCCACACTTACCATTACTCTGAACTGATCCCAAGTACTTAAACTCATCCACCTTTACCAACTCTACTCCCTGCATCCTCATTATTCCTCTACCCTCCCTCTCATTGACCTCTGTATGTGACCAAGTATCTTGGACAATCCTCTCTTTGAAATGGTTCCTCCCACTTCAGAATGGAGGCATCTGTGGTTACTACAGCCACAGGTAGAGCCATTTGGAATGGACGTCCTTCTGTCACTGACTGAGATTTTATCCACCAGCAGATGGGCTATTTGTAAATTTGAGTGTGCAGCAGATTAATGTTTTGAGACCACTGCATAGCTAGGGTCCACTGAAGTACTCTCACATAAAACCTGGCTACTGGAACTATTAGGACTGCAGAAGCCACTGGACGTAAAAGACAAAGAAATAGTCTTTCTGTAGGAGAAGGGTGATGGTGTAGCTGTGAGGCACAGGGAGAGCACTCTGGAGTGGGGAAGTCTAGTGATCTGTAGAATTGGCTTCAGGTAACATCCGATACATTTTGTTTGTTGCCTTAGGGTAAGATGACTTCTGGGTAGGTTGATTATGATCCACAGATCTTGCGTTAGATGGAGCAGGAGGTCCAGTTAATTCAATAGCAGACTGCTGGAGACAACAGTTAGGAGACAATTGCTGAGATACAGGAAAACTTGGATCTCTAGCAGAAGATGCATGGTCACCACTGTCATTGTCTTGGTAAACACCCTGGAGGCTGTGGTGAAACTGAAATGCAGGGTTATGAATTTATGATGACTGGTCCCCAGCCAGAAATGGAGGAATCTCCTTGAACACTTCTCAATCTTTAGTGAACCAAAAGGTGGTGTTGGCGCTTAATAAAAACAAACTATGAATAAAAAAAAATAAGCAACTGGGTGAGATGTACTCCAGAAATAAGTGAAAAACTCAGAACCCCTGATGAAGTCAACTGTGGATTGACAAAAGCGCTAAACTTTTTAATAAATTGCTGATATAAAACTTTTCGTTCTACTGGTGGAGAACTATTTTCTTTTTCACTTATTTCTGGAGTACATCTCGCCCAGGTGCTTATTTTTTTGGTTCATCACTTCTCAATCTTTACATGATGAAATGCATCCTGGAGATCTATGGACCACATCCAATCATACTTCCTCAGTACAGGCAAAATGGACTGAATTGTAACCATCCAGAATTTTGTCTGTTTTACAAATTGGTTTAAATGACTCGGATCGAAAATGACTATGAGGTCCCCTGTTTTCCTAGGTACTAAAAAGAACCTTGAATAGACTCCAAACTCTAACTGGTCTTTGGGGACTCTTTTTTAGCAGCTTAGAAACTTCTGCTGCTGCTCTGAGTTCCCATTGATGAGGCGAAACATCTAGAACTTTCTTCTTTTTTATTAGAGGAAAGGAAAAGTGAATTGAATAGCCTCTGGGAATTATGTTTAGCACCCAAGAATCTGTTGTTATATTTTGTCAGGCTTGCAGGTGCATGGATAAACATCCCTCGACTGCCTCCAGGTTACAACAGTCGGGCAAACTTTCAGGAGTGCTGATAGGGCTTCTCGGTGAAGGAACCATGAAAGACCTGATTGTGCGGTCTGCCTCTGCCTCTAGGGTGACATCTATTATAGTTACCTCCTCAGCAATGAGATGGTCTATCCTCACGGCTGTCATGGGAAGAACTCTGACTTGTAGAACCACATTTTCTTTCCAGCCCTTTGATTCCTAGGGAAGGTTCTCTTTGGGGTGGAGAAATGAATTCTCACTGCAGACAGATTTTTACCATTTTTCTGACTTCTGGTTAATGTGTCCTTTACCTTGGGTCCAAATAGAATGGAGCCAGCAAAGAAGGCATTGATGAAGGACATTTTAAAGATTTTTGCAAAAATCACAAAGATGCGTCCAGGTGTGCCACTGCATGATGATGGAGGTGCTTGCCACCCTAGCCCTGCAATCAGCTGCATTGGAAATCAGTCACAAGGCTACACTGGAAGTAGACTGGAGGGTAGGAAGCTGGGATTTCACTGTCTTTGAATGTCTGCAGGCAGAGATTACCAAAGAGAGACTTGGAGAACTCTTTGGTCAGGTCTCTCTGGAATCTAGTAACACGGGCCAAATAATTCAGTGTTGTACGTGTAAGAGTTGCTAAAATGTAGATATGACAACACTTGGTACATTCCCAGGGGACAGCAGTGAGAGAATCCCAAGCTAGATTTGCATTCTAAGGAACCTCTGCATCATCCTGTCAATGTCTTGTTCAGTTAGGCTTCTGCATGACTGGGAAGAAGAAGCCACTGAAGATGGTTTTGAATACATCCACTCCTGGAGAGCTGGGAAATGTAACGTTGGATTCACTGGATCTAGGGAGAAACAGGACCAAGGAGGAGAAGGACAGACTCAAGAAGCTGTCAGTTCTGACCACCTAGGGTTTTTCAGATCTGGCCCAGTCATTACTGTTGGATCCGGGGAACAGTTCCTTGATTTCTCAGAATATGCTTTGTCTAACTTAGTCTTGCCTTTATCTGTCTTCTTTTTCCTTATCCATTTCTTTCTGCTTGTCTTTGGGGCTGCTCTTATCTTAATTACTGGCTGGAAAAGTAGCAGTGGAAGAGGCTGAAGCAGTAGACCCTGTCTATGGAGGGAAGGAGCCCTTAACTATGAGCTTCTCTCTCATAGTCTGGAATCCCCTGGAACTAAATGAGGCACAAACATGGCATTGTGTATCAAGGTGGGTAGCACCCATACAATACACAGAGAAGGTATGTGGATCCTGAGGAGGGAGCTTGTGTTCACAGTTAGAACACGTTTTACATTCCTGGCTATCTGACATTCTTACTTTAAAGATTATGACTAACTAGAAAGGCAAAAACTCGCCATTGACAAATACTATCAAAAACACACCCTACACTAGGTATGCTATAACATTAACTAGGAGAACACAGTTTACAATACAGAAAACACGCACCAAATGTGACAACTACAACCTATTAACCTAACTCTTCTAAGTTTAACTACAAAACTAATCTTATGAAAAGTGTACACTAAGTCTAAAACTAAGCTGGAAAGATAAATCTCTCAGTACGGAGAAGAGAAAAGGGAGATACAACTCAAATGACATAACTGTTGTGAAGAGCCCTCACAAAATGCATCTAAAGTTTTCAGGCGGCAAATGAGATCTCAGACACTAAGGTGGAGTGGAGGAAATTATGGGTAGGGAAGGAGTCAAAACCATGTAACTGAGAAGATTCAGTATGTATCAGTGCAGAGGTTGGATCTGACAACCCAATGGTTGAATCAGACAAAAACAGACAACATTGGATCTTTATTTACCTATTACCAGTGGTAATAAAGCCCAACAATAAAGATGATGTGTTACCAAAATGATAGGTCATCTAGACACAGATTTGATTCCTGCTACCTATTCACTATGCTATCCGGCTATTAAGTGAATCACTAGAAGACCACAGCTCCCAGGCTGCCTTTCAAAATAAACATTTATGCCCATTATGCTGCTGTTACTACAAACAAAAGCAAATAAATACTGCTACTGTCAACATTTTGAAGCAAAGCAAATAAATAGGGTTACTGTCAACATTTTGAAGCAATGCAAATAGTGTTACTGTCAACATTTTTTAGCAATTCTACATGCAACTTTGTCCTGAAAGCTGTAAAGTCCTGGAGTTCCACCGTCCTTTCTTCACAGAAACAAGTTAACACAATAAGTCAATGCAAGGATGAGCATTGGACATATTTAATGCCTTGTTACTGGAGCTGGAATGTGCTTTGGTATTGGCCTTGTGTCTCATCCATCTAGCTCTGCATTAGAATAACATGCATAACCGATGTGTTTTACTGCTTATTTCACTCTCCCACAAGTACAAAATGCTACTGTACCCCCACTGTGTATATTGCAGATCTGGTAAGAATTGTTCTATCTCTGGTAATACAACACTACATGCTGCAGATATTAGGATCACTCAACACTCCAGAGTTTTGAGGCTGCCAGCTCTCTCCTTGATCTTGTCATGCTTCTCTTCTAGCAGATCTCCAGTTAGTCACTACTGTACAAACAGTTCACATATGAAAAGACTCTTCAGGTTGCACTTCTCAGTTTTTTTGCCATTTCTGTTGATAAACATTCAAAAAGTTTGACAGTTTTTTTTCTGGTAAATACCTATATTCATGCTTTTTCATGCTCTACAGAGAACTTTTAGTTATGTACTTACCATAACTTCGGATGTATGGGATCCATCTCGCCTACATTCATGACAGATGGGTTCGGAGCCGATCCATCGGCTCCGACTCGGCAACTAATACACTAGCACGAAGTCTCTCATTGGCTGGGCTACTCCCTATCCCAGGATGCACTACACCTGCTTCCCCAGATCTTGTTTGTTCGCTTTCATACACCCATGCAAACACAGAAAAAACTAGTAGTCACTATAACCAACTAAAGTTCTTCAAGAAAGAATGCCAAGAAAAAAGTGACTACAGCTCCTCTAAATCCAAATGGAAGGGGGAAGGAGGGTGGGTACTTATGAATGTAGGCGAGATGGATCCCATACATCCGAAGTTATGGTAAGTACATGACTAAAAGATGTAATGGGATCCTATCTCGCCTACATTCATGACAGATGGGACAGCGTCCCTAGCACCTACATCCCGGGTGGCTCATTGGAACACTCCTGAGAACTGTGGAACCAAAGGAAGCTCTGCCTCGAGAAACCACATCCAATTTGTAATGAGAAATAAAAGTGTGCGGAGAAGTCCAGGTTGCCGCAGCACAAATATCATCTATTGATAACTTGGAGTGAAAAGCTACGAAGTAGCCATTGCCCTGGTAGAATGAGCCTTGACTGGAAAGGGAAGGTCTTTATTAGCCTGTGAATAAATAAAAATGATACAATCTTTAATCCATTTAGATATGGAGGCTTTTGTTACTGGTTGACCCAATTTGTTCACTGCAAAGGAAACAAACAATTGATTTGATTTCCGCGTTTGAGCGGTTCTATTCAAATAAAAACGTAGTTGTCTATGTACGTCCAATTGATGCAAAGTATATTCTGCGTTATTGGAGAATTCTGGGAAAAAGACAGGGAGTTCTATAGTTTGTTGCATAAAGAAAGAGGAGGCCACTTTTGGTATAAATGCAGGGTTTAATTTCAATGAAACTCTATGCTTGTGAAAAATCAAATAGGGAGGATCAGAACAAAGAGCTTGAAGTTCTGAAACTCGCCTAGCAGATGTTATGGCTACTAAAAAGGCCGTTTTCCAAGACAGAAATTTTAAATCACAAGTAGCAGCTGGTTCGAAAGGACGGGCAGTTAGGGCAGCAAGAACCATATTCAAATCCCAAGGGGACAGGCTGAGATAAAGGAGGCCTAAGGAGCCAAGCCCCTTTAAGGAAAGCCTTACAAAGTTTGTGAGACATCAATGAAGGTTCAAAGAAGCATGAAAATTAGAGATCGCTGCTAACTGAACCTTAATGGTAGAAACTGAAGAGCCCGACTGAAAAAGGGAGGCCAGAAAATTCAGAACCTCCGATACTGGTGCAGTGAGAGGATCTATACCCAGTTCTTGAGCCCAGAAGGCAAACCTTTTCCATTTACTGGAATAAAGTTTGATGGTGGAAGGTTTATGAGAAGAAGACAGTATGTGGACCACGTCCGGCGAAGGAGCATTGTCTCGGACTAAGGATGGAAGTGGAGTAACCATGCTGCCAACTTCAAGGACCTGAGAGACGGATGACGCCGTCCTGACTGATGAGTCAACAGGTCTGGCACCAGATCCAGAAACCATGGACCTTCTATCGCAAGCCTCTGTAGGAAGGGAAACCAAACTTGACGAGGCCAGTGCGGGGCAATCAAAATCATCTCGCTCTCCAAGTAAATGGCCTTCTGTATCACCCTCGGTAGGAGGGGGAACGGAGGGAAGGCGTAGAGAAGACCGGGGGGCCAAATGTGAGTCAGAGCGTCCCTGGGAATCTGTCCCTGAGAAGGAAACAGTGTGAAGAACTCTCTGCATTTCGTATTGTGAGGGCTGGCAAACAGGTCACAGCAAGGAAGACCCCATCTGTCGAAGATCTTCGCAGCTATACTCTGTTTGAGGGACCACTCGTGGGGTAAAAGAATGGTCCTGCTTAATCTGTCCACAATCACATTGGACTTCCCCGGTATGTGCGTTGCCATTAGAAAGCGGTTGGTAGCTACCGCCCAGTGCCAAAGTCTCATGGCTTCTCTGCATAGTGGGTAAGACCTGGTTCCACCTTGCTTGTTTATGTACCACACCACCGACATGTTGTCGGATAGGATAGTAATCGGGCCCTGTGGGAGAGCGTGATGGAGAGCTTGGAGTACCAATAGTACCACTCTCATCTCCAGGACATTGATATGCAAATGCGTTTCCTGGATCTGCCATGTGCCTTGGACCGACCTGTCCAGGTAATGACCCCCCCACCCTACCTGGGAGGCGTCCGTAGTCACAGAGGCAATGGGACGTTGAGGTATAAAGGGTCGCCCCGGTCGAGATTTGATTGGAGAAGCCACCAATGTAGATCTCGACGGCAACTTTCCGTGATTATGATTAAGTGGTTCAAGGGAAGTTCCTGATAGGACCATTGAACCGACAGTAGCCATTGTAAAATTCGCATGTGAAGTTTGGCCAAGGGAACTAAAAGTATGGTTGACGCCATCGAGCCCAACAGTTGTAGGATCCGATGGGCCGGGGCTCTTTGTAGGGGGAGACAGGATTTGACCTGATCTTGTAAGACCTGAATTCTTGCTGCCGGTAAATAGGCGCTCATTCTTTTTGTGTCTAAGTCTGCGCCTATGAAAATAATACGCTGAGATGGCTGTAGTACAGGTTTTTGCAAATTGAACGTGATCCCCAAGAAACGGCCCAAGGTGAATGTGGCTCTGAGCGCTTGGAGTAGTAGATGCTCGGAGGTGGCAGTAAGGAGCCAGTCGTCTAGATAAGGAAACACCTGGAATCCCAGACTTCTCAGGTGAGCAGTTACCACTGCCAGACATTTGGTGAACACCCTGGGGGCTGTGGTGAGACCAAAGGGCAGTGCTCGGAATTGAAAATGACTGGCTCCGAGGCGGAAGCGTAAATGTCTCCTGGACTCTTGAGCTATGGGAATGTGATAGTAAGCGTCCTGGAGATCTATGGAGCACATCCATGCATCTTTTCCAGCAAAGGAAGAATAGATTGAAGAGTGACCATTCGGAATTTTGACTTCTTTACGAAACGATTCAATGAACTGAGGTCCAAAATGGGCCTGAAGTCCCCTGTCTTTTTTGGTACCAAAAATAATTTTGAGTAAGTTCCTGATCCGATCTGGTCGATGGGGACAGGCTGGATGGCTCTTTTCTAGCAGCTTTGAAACCTCTAACGCTGCCTGATCCCGCTGACTGGGTGGTACGTCCGGGATTTCCCTTAAAGAAAGGGGGGGTTTGTTGAAGGGGATGATATATCCTCCGGTAATAATGCGAAGCCCCCACCGATCGCTTGTTATGGATTGCCAAGCTTGTGGAGTGCGCCAAGCGACCCGACTGGCTCGAGTTGCACAGTCGGGCAACAACTCAGGAACGCTGGTTGTATGAAGAACCACGAAAGGAATCGCGGTCTCCAGAGTTACGGGGCCTCTGCCACCTCTGGGCGGCGTCTTCCAAATTCCCCGCCTCTGGAGGGGGAATCACTGGGTGGAGTAGAGAAAGACTTTTGGGATTTTTAAACCACATTTTCCCTCCTCTCCCAGCCTTGGGATAAGGCCTGGAAGGAGCGGAAAACGGGCCCCAACGTCAGTCAAAGTCTTGCCCTCCTGCTCGCACCGAGTTAGTGTGTCCTTCACCTTGGGTCCAAACAAAGATGACCCATCAAAGGGTCGGAAGACTTGAAGGCCTCCGTGAGCGAACACAAGCGTAACCAGGCTTGCCTCCTAAGGGCAACGCCTGTTCCGCTCTCTACGCCTTCGCCGCATACCAAATGAGCCTCATGGACGAAGTTAACAATAGAAAAGAGGGTAGTCATCTGTGCCAACAGTCGGGCCAGCGCCTCAGGTAGATTACCAACAAGAGAGTCATTTAGCTCTTTGAGAAGATCCCTTTGGAGCCTCGTAAAATGACATAAGTAGTTCAGCGACCGTAAGGTAAAGGCCGCTGAAGACAGGGTACGCTTCCGCATCTATCCATACTCCTAGAATCCTTATTAGGAGGATGAATAGACGTCAAGCCTCTGCCACGTCCTGCTGTGTGGCAGAAGCCACCACCAAAGCATCTACAGGCACACCCTTTGTGAGAAATTCTTTCTGGGGGGGGGCTGACAAAAATTTATTGGGCCTCGAGGCACCGGTTCCACAGAATCAGGGTGTTCCCACACCCTTCGAGAAACCAAATCAAGGAGTTCATCCAAGGGCGGAGACACCCAGGAGGCGGAGGGCTGGGCCCCAAAGGCCTTGAGGAAGACTGACTCCTCAGCTGAAGGGGTTTTGGCTTGCCAGTCACCTCTCTGTCTCAGAATCTCCAAGATATCGGAGAAGGAGATATCATCCGAAGATGATTTGGAGGACCCTTCTGCGTCATCGAGGTCAGTATCCGATGTAATAGACTCATCTTGGGAGTCTACGTGCTTCCTCTTACACAATTTCTTCCGTGGGGGTTCGTCCGAAGCAGTTTCGGACGGACCACCGAAGAAGGGAACCCGATGGGGTATCCTCAGGCCCTGGGGCCCGCTGCGGGGCTGCAACACAACAGAGGCACCAGTCTCCAAATCTAGGGACGGTGAGGTAGAATCTAGTTGAACCGGCAAAGGCATGGCCAGCGCTCCTCATGGCCTCAAAGGCGGACCTCCAGAATCCAAGGAAGTCACTGGTCTAGAGGCCACGATGGCACTGGGAATTCCAGCAGCCGATGCTCCGAGAGGAAGACTAGGCACAAGCACCTAATCCCAAAGTATTCCCTCGGCCCGGCTGAAGAGGTCGCAGTACCAAACCCTGAACCGGAGGACAGGGTAGGAAGCATAGTCGGAGCCGAAAGGCCTGTAAGGGGTCTCTGCTCCGACCGTATGGCTCCACATTGCTCCACCACCACCGGCTCCAACGGCTCCGAAGAGGTTGGAGGAGGAATCAAATGTGTTGGAGGGGGGATCGGCTCCGAAGCAAACTGTGCTGGAGCCGAGACCATTTTAGTAAACACTGGAGATTGGAAAAGCCTCTGTAAAACCCTATCCAGGTCCGAATCTGACAGTCTCGAGGATTTAGAGGAGGTAGACACTCGAGAAGACTTTCCTCTCGGCTCCGAGAGAGAAGGGGACCGGCTCCGAAACGGCTCCAATACTGTCGGCGCCGACTCCACCACAGCATGGACCACCATCGGCACCGAAGGAGCCTTCTTCGGAGCCTAGGGGGAAGAGTCTGAGCTGCACACTTCCACCGGCTCCGAAGCCATTGGAACCGATGGAGGTGATTCACCTCTCGATACTCCAACTTGCGGCTCCGAAGGCAATGGAGCCGAAGTAGGAGGTATCGAGGCAGACCCTTCGACCCTCGGCCCCGAAGTCAGTGGAGCCGAGGAAGAAGAGGTCAATTTTGTCTTTTTAGAAGTCGGCTCCGACGGACTTGTCGGTGCCGACGATCTTTTCTTTTTGGAAGCAACAGGAGGATTTAAAGCTTCCTCAAAGGAGGGTTTAATAAGCCCTTTCAAAATCAGCTTGTTCTTGCGTTCTTGAAGAACCCTAGCGGAGAAAGCATGACAGACACTACATGTCTCCTGCAGATGTTTCGGCCCCAAACAATAAACGCAAACTGAATGGCTGTCTGTGATGGACATTTTGTAACTGCACCGAGTGCATTTTTTAAAGCCTGACTTCTGCTCCTTTGACATAATACAGGCACTCAACAAGCAATAAGACTATCACAAAAAAGCGCCAATAAAGAGCGCGAGACACAATGGCACGAGTACTGAGGAAATTTTACCTCAAAAAAGAACACAGTGAACTGACACAGACAATACAATTTCAACGACCCTAAGCCCTCTAATTTAAACGGGCCTAGCCCGAAGAACAACTAACCACAACTTAAATAGCAGTTAAACAGCAGTCAAAGGTAGGGCAAAGGCCCTCTAACTTAAACGGGCCTTGCCCAACTGAAAAAAATAAAGTCCTAGAATCACTCAAACACAGACACGAGATATACAAATTACAAAGAATAGCTGTTAAAACAGCTGTTTGGTTAATATATAGAGAAAAACCCCAAGGTCAAAGACCAGTAAAAGGTAAAAAAGAACCACTTAGCTCCAGCCAAGTCGAGACCACGTCCAGCTTGTAAAGCGGCAAACGAGATCTGGGGAAGCAGGTGTAGTGCATCCTGGGATAGGGGGTAGCCCAGCCAATGAGAGACTTCGTGCTAGTGTATTAGTTGCCGAGTCGGAGCCGATGGATCGGCTCCGAACCCATCTGTCATGAATATAGGCGAGATAGGATCCCATTACATCCCTTATATTTTAACTTTTTCTTTTCTTTTATTCCCCTCAGTATACTGATCCAAGGACTGTTATTTCCCATTCACTACATCAAAACCACTGTTTGATCACTATGCAGGGACAGCCAACCGAGCCAAGGGCACACTAGTTATGTTTGTTGTTTAACAGGGAAGCACAACACTACCAGTGCTCCATTTATTCAAGGTTAACAAGCCAATGTGATAGTAATGTCATCTTTCTTCATGGGTTACCTCCCCACTCCCAAAAAACAGCTTAGGCAATTTTTCTAACAGGAAGGAAACGGAAATTTGTAAGAAGAGAAGCATGATGGGATTGGAGGAAGAATACAGCAGCATGAAACTCTGAGTGTGAAGGAAGCCCGATGATTGTAGCATACAGTCCTACATGTTACTTAAAAAGGATGCACTTATTACGCATATATTAATACATCACATATGTAACTTTCACTTCTCTTTCATCAGTTACTTTACACATAAAGAACTGGCATTAATTTCACTGATTTCTTATGCTGACTATGTCTATACACATGAAAGCATCTTTCTGCTTCTGTACCATCATTGTTGTAGTTTTCCTGGGCACCCATGCTGCTCTAGTCCAAGTGGATTTCCATCAATGTATATAAATAAATACAGGATGTGGCCTGCACCCTCAATTTTGTAATTATGCACATTGACCAGTACTGCCTTGATGAGCCTCAACATGCTGAGATGGCAGACCTCTGCACAACAAACACTACAGGGGCAAGTGTTCTTCAAGTCACTCCGCCCCTGTACCCTCCCTCACTGTATAGTTAATATGACACCATGTTCACTTACCATGTCTTTAATGATCACACGACAGCTGTAGCAAAGAAGTGCAAGAAACTCTGTATTTGTGAAGGACCTGTGGGGGGGGGTAAGAAGAAGAAGCAGTGACTGCATATCCAATAATGACATAAAACACCAGCAAATGTTACACTAAGAAATCAGTGGGATTCATTATGGCCCTATCACATCATGCAGGAAGTTGAGGCAGTCACATTTGTGTTACTCTTCTCATTCCAATTCAACAACTTCAAGTTCCTGAACCTATGCATTAAACAAAGGAAATATACTAATAACAAAAAACGTATTAAGAAGGTAAAAACAGAAGTGATGAAAAACGAGATAAAGCCAAATAACACAGCACATTTTACTATACACTCTCAATCTATTCTTGAAAAGTAAGCAAATGCTTCTGTATTACAAACTCTGCAACTCCATGCAGATGGTGCAAGTCAGCAGAAAATACCACTGCATCTAAACATTGATTTGACTGCAATTTGTTTTCTTGAAAAAAAAAAAGCATTGTCTGCTTACAATGCTGAAAATAAGGTAAGTGTGTTGATTACAAGCCATGACAGTGGCATACAGGAATAAAACCCAGACTACGACCCAGGCCCCAGTGATATTAATGGTTCAGGTGCATGAAAGTGCAGCAGCGAGTCTTATACGGTCACTCCTGAATGCTATCCCTGTTAGAGGACAGGGACAGCATCAAAGGAAAGGCAGGTACAGTACAGTTGTGGCCACTTAAGCAGATGACAATCTATGATGGCACTCAAGGGAGCACATTGCAAGTTGTTACATGGAGACTGGCAGTCCCTACAGTGAGACAAGTGCCCATGTCATCACCCCAGGTAAAGGGTTAGGGACATTCATGCAAAACTGCTGTCATAGCGAGATTCCAGCAAGAACACAACCTTTCCAAAGATTGCCTGGATGATGTTCCCTCTGGACAGCTCCTGCTCTAGGGGAGCCAAGAGAAAGATTACCCACCTCTAAAAAATTAAAGGGCTTGAGTACAGTAAAAGACTTGGTAGCTGACAGGCAAAGAGGGAAAAGCACTTACGGAAAAAAAATAAGTATGTTGATTGTAAATTACAACTTTCAGACACAACATGGACAGTCAACTGTGACACAAAATGAAGACATAACTTTACATGTAATTAGTAATAGTGGAATAAAATTTCAAATAACTCTGACACAAATAAGAAATATAGAACTAAAAACATAACATATACAATTTACAAGTCAGACAAAATCAGACAGCTGCATAACCATTCTATGGCAAAATGAGCAATTTGTACAGAAATGCCAAAACACAATATACTGCAGAATGGTTTCATCAAGTGTGCATTTTTCTGTATTAAAAACTGGTATGAGAACTACTTTTCAGGTGGAATTTGTACATTTAAAAAAATTTAGATACTTGGATTTTCTGGGGTTCCTCGGCATTTAAAGTTGCCAATTTTCCACAGTATAGAAACTCACTTCCCTGATGGTGTGTGCATGTGTATTTGTTTGTTTGGGTATTAGTGATAGTATTAGTGTTACATAACTAGGCCTCACAGACAGAAAATGAGTGGCAGCAGGTGTATGGGTTCTGCTCTGCTATTAACAGCTGGAATGTGACTATCATGTGGCATGGACTTGATGGATGCGCAGGCCATGGGTCAGCTTTTTCATCATGGGAACAGGAAACAAAACTACTGTGTAGCTTTGCTACAGGTTAGATGGTAGAATTACTATAAAAATGCTCAGCTGGCTTCTGGCAGCATCACTGGCTCAGTACATACAGATGTGTGGCCATGCCACCAGCCAACTACAGTGGATACAGGGGGGCTGGTTATGAAAGGATCCTTGAAAAACTGCTAGAACTTCTGAATTACTAAGTGCGCCTGAGTCCCACTGCATCAATACCAGTGTGTAGGTACCAGTTGAATGGATCTCATGTCCATGAGAGCTGCAATTTGTTTTTGTGCCTCTACCCATTGATTTTGTGGCAAGTTTGGCATTCCTTTTATCCTTGGCAAGGTGTGGAAATGGAATCTGTATCCTTGTGAGATAATGTCTAGGACCCATTTGTCCTTTGTGATGATGTGCCAGTTGTCTGCAAAAAGTGCTAATTTTCCTCCCAAGGGAGCTGCCAAGAGAGTTTTGCTTGGCAGTTTGAGGTTTAAGTCATTGTGTTTGCCTTCTAGTAGTTTGGGACCTGTCGTCTCCTCCCTTCTGTGTTGCAGTGCCCCATTGTCGAGGTTTGTAAGGGATTTGTGCTTGTCCTCTGCCCCTTGGGTGCCTGTATTTACCCCTCTGTGGTCTGTCAGAAGCTGGAAAGGACCAATTTTTTGTTGGCCAATTTCTGCTGAAGCGTGGGGGCTGTACCTGTAAGAAATCTTTGACTGTCTGCATAGATTTTGCCTTATCCTCCATTTTCTTTAAAACCTCTTCTGCTTTAACCCCAAATAAGGCATCCTGCTGTAAGGGTGCATCTAGTAACTTTGCTTTAACATGATCAGGCAGAGTTTGTTCCTTTAACCAAGCATGTCTGCGTATAACAGACCCAGTAACAGCTGCTCTACAGGAAGCTTCCAAGGAATCAAATCCACATTGTAAAGTATGTTTGCCCACCTGTTCAGCTGCATGCAACAGATCCTGCATTTCCTTGAACTCAGACTGTTGAGGGAGTGTGTTCATCTTTTGTTTTATTTGAGACATTAGGAATTGCTGGTATTTAAGCATGTGAAATTGACAATTTAGTGCTCTCATAGCTAGAGTAGCTGAGGTGTAAACCTTCTTCCCCCACCTATCTAGTGCTCTGGAGTCCCTTTCAGAGGGTACAGGATTTTAGCCATAGAAGCCTTAGCCCCTTTGGGACCCTGGGAGATTGTCTCTGGATCAGCAACAGGGCTTTTGTAAAGGAATTTGTGTGAGTCAGGCACTCTATAATATCTATCTGGTTTGGCTGGAGCAGGAGGCAGAGAATCTGGATTTAGACTAGATTCTACGTAAACATCATCCACAATGTCTAAAACTGGGGGGATAGCAAGTGGTCTGTGCTGGGGGAGTAAAAGAAACTCTCGGAGCCTTTTCTTTGAGTCAGAGTAGTCCTGACCTTCCCAGCGGAAATGTTCCCTCATGGTATGTAAGGTTTCCCCAAAGGAATAGTCTTCAGGGGGAGAAGCTGAGGGAATGGAATCTTCAGCATCAGAATCTTCATAAGGGGGAAAGGAGTAATCCTGCTCCTCAGAGGAGCCTGAGGAAATAGACACTTGATCAGAGGAGGCATAATCCTCCTTTTGTCTAGGCCTTTTGTCGGGGGTGGGGGGGTGGGAACCCCTGATTAAAGAAATCAAATCTTCATCCATTTTAAGCATCTGTTTCTTAGGCATGGGGCCTTGAACTGGAGACTGAAGTGCAACCTTTTTTGGTTTTTGACGAGTCTTAAGCTTAGCATAAGATTTTATGGTGAGAGCAGTCAGTCTGAAGACACCTTCTGAAACCAAAGGTGTTTCTGCAGCACCGGCTTCTCCTTTTGCAATGTCGTCGGTAGGGCCTAAAGGAAATGGCTGCGTCGGCCTAGAACTCTCTGCTAGAGAATCCAAAGCGGTCTGGGGTTCCGATTCCGCGGTAGCTAGGGGCTGCGTAGGCGCCTCACAGAAAACCGGAGAACCAGCGACCGGCCCAGCCGAGGCCTTGGAGTCTGGCTTGGATTTAGGCTGCCTGTCTTTATCTTTGCGTTTTTTATGCACGCCGGTAGTCGGTTGCTCCGACGGCATAGTGTAATTAAATTTCCTACCGAAGTAGTGTCATGCAAAATCAAAGCATCGCTTTATACTTCGCTTATTGAACCTAGCACAAAACTGACAACCAGTAACGTCGTGGTCTGGGCCTAGGCAAGGTATACAATAAGAATGAAAGTCCTTATGAGGTATTTGCTTCCCACAAGAAATGCAATTGTTAACTTTTTCTGACATTGGACTGAGGGAAGAAAGGTTCCCCAACTTAGCTTTGAAGACTTCGGACTGAAACTCGATTCGAAAATCTCAGGTGTCGGCCGACCGGAACGTGCAAACTGCTTCTGCTTCGGGCACTGCCCGGCAAGAAAGATTGAAGAAAATGGCGTTGGATGCCTCTTATACACCCCTGGCGCACTGACGTCAGGGAAGAAGCGACAGCAACCGACGCCGGACCAAGACTTTGGAATTCGGGCCGACTGCGGGACCGCCTGACAGCAGGATAACCCTAGTGTGATGACTGCAGCAGGGTAACACGATGAACATCTGTAGAGTGCTAAAGAGAAAATAAGGAAGTATCTGAATAATATTCATCAGTTTAGAAAAAAATTGCTGTTACACAACTGTTTTTTGATAACACCGGAGCACAAAAAGTTTTATCATAATGAAAAGGCAACAGAAAGTAAAAAGGGTTGTTGCCAAACTTAGGGAATCTACAACAAAAAAAAAATAATCAGAGATCCTTCAAAGGAATTAGAGATATTTTGGAAATGTTATGAAAAATTGTATAAAGCTAAGGAATATGAAAATCAAGAAAAAGTACAAATGGAAATGTGTATGGAAGACTTAAGTATGCCAAGGTTAGAGGCAGAAAAGAATCAACAATTAACAGTTAAAATAGGAGGAGCTCAGATAAAAATGGTGACTTATAATCTATCTGCAGGAATTTCTCCAGAAATAGATGGTATTCCTACGGAAGTTTGGAAGCTAGGACAGAAGACAGTGACAAAGATCGGGAAAGTTTTAATGGTGTTTTAAAAGGAGGGGAATCACCAACATCCTGGAAGAAAGACGTGATGGCTGTAATATCTAAAGACAGTAACGACCCATCAGACCCAGCTTCATATAGGCCCATTTCAATTTTAAAAAAAAGTTACGTATTCACCATAACGTTCCATGTATGTAGTCCAGCTCACCAAACATTATTACATGTGGGTTTGGAGCCGATCCTCGGCTCAGACTCTGCCACTTAGAAAGCCTGAAAACTTCTGATTGGCTCGTGGCTAATGGGTATCCCATGATGCATGCGCACATTCCCCAGATCTTGTTTGCTACTAGTCTACCAGAATAAGACAGGAAAAAGGACAAAGGTCCAGAAGAATAAACTGTAATAAAAGGCACCCTTGTGGCAAAAACCACTGTAGAAAAGGAAAACTGTATCCAGATCCCCCAGGAAGGGGGCTGGTGGGTGGGTTCGTAATAATGTTCGGTGAAATGGACTACATACATGGAACATTATGGTGAGTACATAACTTCTTTATGTTATGCAGTCCTATCTCGCCTCCATTATTACATGTGGGACAGCGTCCCTAGCACCTTGAATGGGTGGCTCACTGGAAGATACTTCTGAGTACCGTGAAACCAAACGAAGCTCTACTCCTGAAAGTTAAATCCAATTTATAATGGGAAATGAAGGTATGAGGGGTAGCCCATGTTGCTGCTGCACAAATACTATCAATAGGTGTCCTGGCTTGGAAAGCAGCAGAAGTAGAGAAGGACCTGGTGGAATTGACTTTAAAGGGTAACTCCTTTCCTTGAGAACTGTAAATAAAGGAAATACAACTAGAGATTCAGTTTGAAAGTCTAACCTTGGAAACTGGCAAGCCCATTCTCGCCTCAGCAAAGGAAATAAACAGCTGTTCCGATTTTCTAAATTCTTTGGTCTGGTGGATATAGAAAAGTAGTTGCCTGCGCACATTCAATTGGTAGAATGTATACTGTGCTTTACTGGAGTGATTAGGGAAGAACACTGACAATTCAATTGTTTGGCTTAAGTGAAACTGAGAACAGACTTTAGGAATAAAGGAAAGGTTGGTCCAGAGAGAGACCCTATCTTTGTAAAAAATTAAATATGGAGGTTTAACAGACATAGCCTGTAATTCAGAAACTCTCCTGGCTGAGGTTATTGCTAGCAAAAAAAGAGTCTTCCAGGACAGAAATTTCAACGGACAACTATGGGCTGGTTCAAAGGGTGGAAGAGTAAGTCTAGACAGAACTAGATTCAGGTCCCAAGGAGGAATGAGGTCTTGCACAGGAGGTCTTAACATCATGGAACCCTTAAGAAAGGATTTGCACAGTTTGTGAGACATAAGACTGGAATCATTAATCCCCACATGAAAAATTAGATGTTGCTGCTAGTTGAACTCGGAGTGTAGCAGCCGCTGAACCTTGGTGAAAGAGTTCTGAAAGAAACTCTAGAACAACAGTAATGGGAGCTGTAAATGGATCAACTTCTCTATTGTTTGCCCATATGGAAAATCTCTTCCATTTACTATGATACAATTTTCTGGTCGAAGGCTTGCGAGAAGAGGTAATAATATGAGTTACAACTGGAGACAAATCATGAAGCCTGACTAGTGACGGATCTGGAGCAGCCATGCTGTCAGTTTGAGAGTGTGGAGACTGGGGTGAAGAGAACCTGATGTGTGTCAGGGGGTGTGGCACTGGGTCTAGAGTCCATGGGCAGTCCAACAGGTGAGGCCCGAGAAAAGGGAACCAAATCTGATGAGGCCAGTAAGGAGTGATGAGGATCATCTTGCTTCGCAACAACACTGCTTTCTGTATGACCTTGGGGATGAGTGGAAAAGGAGGAAAAGCATAAAGGAGTCCTGGGGGCCAATCGTGGACTAGTGCATCTCTTGGAGACTCCCCCGGAGGGGGGATGAGAGAGAAAAAGGTGCTGCATTTGGTGTTGATGGGACTGGCAAAGAGGTCACAGCAGGGTTGTCCCCACTTGTGAAAGATCATACTGGCTATTTTCTGGTTCAAGGACCATTCATGAGGTAACAATATTGCCCTGCTTAGCTTGTCTGCTATTACGTTGGAAGTCCCCGGGATGTGTGTTGCAATGAGAAAACATTGGGAAGAAATCGTCCAATTCCAAACTCGCATGGCCTCTCGACATAAGGGGTATGATCTGGTCCCCCCTTGTTTGTTTAGATACCAGAAAACCGACATGTTGTCAGTCTGGATAGCTATCGTCCCTAGAGGGAGAAAGTCGTGAAGCGCTTGCAACACTAGAAGCACCGCCCTCATCTCTAGGACACTGATATGCAGATGGGTCTCCTGCTCTTGCCATGTGCCTTGGACAGTCCTGCCAAGATAATGCCCCCCCCCACCCTATCTGTGAGGCATTCGTGGTCACAGTGGCAACGGGTTGGTGCAGCACAAATGGAGTCTCTGTGGTAAGAATCCACCAGTGTAGGTCCTTTTTGCAAGAATCTGTAATCAGGATCTGATGATGTAGAGGCAACTGCTGAAACGACCATTGGGATGGTAGGAGCCATTGGAGTATTCTCACATGCAGTCTTGCTAAAGGTACCAATGTTATGGTTGACGCCATAGTTCCGAGAAGCTGCAACACCACCTTCGCTTTAACTCTTCGAAGTGGAAGTATCCTGTAAATTTGTTGCACAAGATTCTGTATTCTGTCTGTGGGTAGTCTGGCTGTCATAGCAACTGTGTCTATGTTTGCTACTATAAAAGTTATAGACTGAGTGGGCAAAGTAGAGGATTTTCCCAGTTTATCGAGATTCCCAACTGGGAACAGAGCTTGATTGTGGAATCTCTCGATTGAACTAGGCGATGCCTGGTGGTGGCGGTCAGGAGCCAATCATCCAGGTATGGAAAGACTTGGATTCCGTGACGCATCAAATGAGCTGTGACTACTGCCATGCACTTGGTGAACACCCGGGGGACTGTGGTGAGACCAAAGGGCAGCGCCCAGAACTGGTAATGATTGGCTCCCAGCTGGAAGCGTAGGTAGCTCCTTGATGCTTTGTCCATCATTATGTGGTAGTAGGCATCCTGGAGATCTAGTGAACACATCCAGCTGTCTCTCCCTAACAGAGGGAACATGGATTGCAGAGTGACCATTCGGAACCTGGACTTCTTTACAAACTCGTTCAACCTGCTGAGGTCTAGGATGGGTCTCCAGTCTCCTGTTCTTTTTGGAACTAAAAAGAACCTGGAGTATGTTCCAAATCCTGTCTGGTCTGCTGGGACCTTTTGGATGACACTTTTTAATAGCAGCTTTTTTATCTCTAAAGCCACTTGATCCCTGTGATCGGGTAGTACATCTGGGATCCTTTTGGGAGGGCGTAGTGGAAGGGAAAAGGGTATAGAGTAACCTCTGGTGATAATGTCTTGTACCCACTTGTCTCGAGTGAGATTTAGCCAGGCTTCTGGGTACAAGGACAAGCGACCCCCGACCGCCTCCAGAGACACACAGTTGGGTTCCACATCAGGAACGCTGATAGGGACGGTCACAAAAGGAATCGCGACCTCCCTGATTTTGTGGGCCTCCCCTGCCTCTAGGGTGATGTCTACCATTATTTCCTCCTCCCCTGCCTCTGAAGGAGGAATCACCTTGTGTGTCCTGGAAAGGTCTCTGATTTCTTGAACCACATTTTGCCGCTCTTCTGACCTTTAGGGTAAGGTCTAGAAGGAACGGTAAAACGGACTCCCACGGCAGAGAGAGTCTTTCCTTCCTGCTCACACCTGGTGAGGGTATCTTTCACCTTGGGTCCAGAAAGAGAGGATCCGTCCACGGGAGCATTGGTGAATGTAGACTTGAAAGGCTCAGCAAAGTTGCACAGACGCATCCAGAAATGTCTCCTTAATGAGACTCCCGAACCCGCCGCCCTACTCGCACCATCAGCTGCATATGAGATCAGCCGCATGGAGAAGTTAACAATAGATGTGAGGGTAGCTAACTGAGCCGACACTGTAGATGGGACTGCTTCAGTCGAGGCACCCTGAAGAGTATCTCCTAACTCCTTTAGGAGATCTCTCTGAAGTCTCGTAAAATGTGATAGATAGTTCAGTGATCGGAGTGTAAAAGCCGCTGAAGAGAAGATACGCTTCCCGTACCTATCCATCGTTTGGGATTCCTTATTAGGTGGATGGATAGAAAAAGAAGTCTCTGCTAGCTCCTTCTTAGTGGCCACCGCCACCACCACTGCATCAACAGGTAAACCCTTAGATAAAAACTCTTTGTCCTTAGGAGTGGAGAGAAATTTATTCGGCCTACTGGGGACCAGTTCCATGGCATCAGGAGTCTGCCATGCTTTCTGACTCACGAGATCTAGTCATTCATCAAATGGAGGAGACACCCATGAAGCTGAGGGTTGAGACCCAAAAGCCTTCAGGTACACTGACACCTCATCAGAAGGGGTAACGGTGGGCCAGCTGCCTATCTACCTGAGGATATCCAAAATGTCTGCAAAGGAGACATCTTCAGCGGACGACTTAGGGGACCCCTCCAACTCATCGAGGTCAGTGTCAGATGTAACAGACACATCAGGGGAGTCTACATGCTTCCTCTTACATGATCTCTTCCAAGGGGGCTCCTCAGCGGGATCTTATGGGGAGGTCTCGGAAGATCGGGGACCACCCAAACGGGGGTCCTGAGGCTGTGAGTCTCTACCATCCCGGTGGAGCAAGGATGCTGAGACCATAGTAGGCGCTTGAAGGAATATAGCATTGGTACTCCTATGTGGTAAGGATGAACTATCCAACATGCTCCTCATTTTCATGATAACAGATTCCTCCGGCTCTGAACGACACCCTGGCTCCGAGGAGAGCGTAGGTGCCGATGGCTCCAAAGGAATCGGCTCCGAGAACGATGTAGGGTCCGAGCTCACTCGGGCTGATGCACCAAGAGGAAGACTCGGCACCGAAGAGTTTCGGTTCCAAGTGTCCTCCTCAGGCCCGACCGAAGAGCTTCAGACCCTAGACACTTTGGACAGCGCTGACAGTGTCAGAGCTGAGCTCGGCTCCGAGACAACCACCCAGGGAGCTTGATCCGAGGACACCACTATAGTCGGTACCAACAGCATCGGTTCCAAAGGCCCAATCTGGGTTGCAGGAGGAAAAAGAGCAGGGTCGGTAACAGGAGTCAGCTCCGAGACAGAAGTTACAAATTTTGGTAAGGCTGACGACTTAAGGAGTCTGAGCACCACTCTCTCAATGTCTTCTTCAGAAAAGCTCCTGGAGGATCTGGAGGACAGTGTTGGAGACCTAGCTCTCTGCAATATAGGTGATTTTAAAGTGGGGAGACAGGTGGAATGTCTGTAGACCGGCTCCGAAGAGGACTACTAGTGATTGGCACTGAAGCACTGGGTGCCGATACTGCAATGTCCGTGTCCAGAATCTCGATCGGCTCCGAGGACAGTGGAGCCAAAGAGACAAAGGCCATCTCCGATTTAGGTAACTTCTGTGGAGGTTCAGAGACAGAAGTTGAGGCTGGAGAAGGTCTTTTTGAGGTCTTGCCCTTATCTTTACCAGAAGAATGTGACCTAGCAGAGGAGGACCAACTGGCTAGGTCTTCCTCGAAAGAAAGTTTTAACAAGTCTTTTAGAATCAACTTATTCTTCCGTTCCTGGAGCACTCTAGGACTAAAGGAATGGCAAAAAAGACAAGTTTCTTGAAGATGTATAACCCCTAAACAGTATACACAGATGCTATGTCCATCAGTGATGGACATTTTTTGAGAGCATTTAGTACACTTTTTAAATCCTGACTGTTTATGCTCTTTATGTTGTTTAGACATAATGGCAGTCTCAATACAGGCGATTGAAGAGAAAAAACAACTCACTCACTCAACAAGAGAGGAACTAGATCCTCTAACTTAAACAGATCAAACCCTACTTCTCACAAGAACCTAGTGTATAGGAAAAGGGAACAGACTAGTACCTCTAAGTAAAACG
The DNA here is from genome assembly GCF_019279795.1 of Protopterus annectens. Classification (NCBI taxonomy): domain Eukaryota; kingdom Metazoa; phylum Chordata; order Ceratodontiformes; family Protopteridae; genus Protopterus; species Protopterus annectens. The sequence continues at coordinate 96,664,960 of NC_056742.1, forward strand.
GTTTAGTCAAAAGCACACACTCACGGGAACACACACACAAAAAAGGCCAACAGGCCCAAAAATTTTATAGCAGAAAAGTCAAATCCAGTAAAAAGTCAAGTCCGGTTAAATTGACACAATTGGTATCACAATAAGGCTATCAACAATAAGAAAAGCACTTCACATGAAGTTAAAAACTTCTAACAAGCAGAATAATAAAGAACTAAATCACTTAGCCATGGCCAACCAAAAGAAGCTTCCGACTGAACACGCGGCAAATGAGATCTGGGGAATGTGTGCATGCATCATGGGATACCTATTAGCCACGAGCCAATCAGAAGTTTTCAGGCTTTCTAAGCAGCCGAGTCAGAGCTGAGGTTCGGCTACGAACCCACATGTAATAATGGAGGCGAGATAGGACTACATAACATCCATGATTATAAAAGTGTTTATGTCAACAATAGCTAAAAGAATGACAATGGTGTTGAAAAATTGATAGATATAAATCAATGTGGTTTTGTGGAGGGGAGCCAAACATTTGACAACATTAACAATGATGATCCAGTGGGAAGCAGATTGGAAGAAAATACCACTGGTGCTGTTGGGTCTTGATGCACAGAAAGCGTTCAACAGAGTAAGCTGGAATTTCAGGAGTAGAGTAATGGAAGCATTTGCATTCCCTCATACAAAAACAAGGTGCAGAAAGCTATAATAAAAAGTGGAAAAAGATGATGATGAAGCAGGCATAAACTGAACTAAATCAATGTGGTTTTGTGGAGGGGAGCCAAACATTTGACAACATTAATATTACAATGATGATCCAGTGGGAAGCAGATTGGAAGAAAATACCACTGGTGTTGTTGGGTCTTGATGCACAGAAAGCGTTCAACAGAGTAAGCTGGAATTTCAGGAGTAGAGTAATGGAAGCATTTGCATTCCCTCATATAAAACCAAGGTGCAGAAAGCTATAATAAAAAGTGGAAAAAGATGATGATGAAGCAGGCATAAACTGAAGAAATAAGTAGAGAATGTGATTTTGGTTGCAGATCCTTAAGGAGAATAACAACAGGGAGTCCGAATGGAGAGATAAGTCAGCAAGCAAGGGGTAGTATTGCTAAAATTGAATTAATCCTCAAGTCTAGGTGAATACCTTCACACGGTGGACTGTGCTTTCACAAAATCTCAGCAAGACGACACTGCGCTGATATATAGACTGCATTTACATAGCATACATCATGGACAAAAGTAGGTTAAAATTTAAAAAAGACAGCTGAGTACACAAGACCCAGGATAAAAAGTGCCCAATTCTGGTAGGCACAATAATGCCAGGACTGGAAAAGATGACAGTGTAGAATCCTCAAAATATGGAAACATTCCTACAATGGGGCCAGGCCAGGCCCAGGGGGAGGATGCCCCCTCCCCCACCATTGTAGAAGGAAGTAGTAGTCTACAAAAACTGATAGGCCAAAGAAGAGCCATAAAGACGATAAAGTGGACTACTGAGGATAAGAAAGAAATCGTGTATTGTTACTACTAAGCAAAAAGCCCAGAATTTCCAGACAAAAGATATACAAAATGATTAAGAGAGAAATTAGAGGAAAGAAAAATACTTCCAGAAGAAAAACTGTCAGAAGTTTCAAATACAAATTTGTATTCGTTAATACAACAGATTTGTGAAAAACAGTATATAGGAAGTGCAAAAATATAAACAACAAAACATAGAGATTTTTGAAAAGTATAAAAAAGAAATATGGACATGGAAAAGAAAGACAGATTTGATATGGTGCAATATTTATGCAAAGGAGAAAGCCAAATGAATCAATATAAAGAAGGCAGTCCCAAAGATATTTGAAGAGAAATACAGGCAAAGTCATCCAGATATGGAAAATTTCACAATAAAAAAATAATTTCACAAATTGGGAATGTAGAAAAGAAGATTAGCAAAGCAGAAGTTAAAAAAATTAGAAGTTGAAGTTATGTAGTGCCTGCGAAGTGAAGGATTTGGTGTAGAAGGTCTAATATAGGTTACACCACAGTATGATGGAGTGAGTCCCCAAAGTAAGAAGAAGCAGGAAGATCTTGAGACAGCTGAAGAAGAAATATGGACATGGGAAAGAAAGAGAGATTTTAATATGGTGTAATATTTATGCAAAGGAGAAAGCAAAACTAACCAATACAAAAAGAGCAGCACCAAAGATATTTGAAGAGAAATACAGGCAAAGGAATCCAGACATGGAAAACTTTACAATAGAAAAAATAAGAAGACAAAGAGGAAAAACAGAAAAGGAGATTAGTAATGGAGAAGTTTAAAAAATGGAAACTAAGTTTATGGAGTGCCCATGAAGCAAAGGATTCAGTGTATAATCTAATTCAGAAAGTACCCCAACAGGATAGGGCAATGGATATCTAAATTAAGGGGAAACTAATGGAACGGGAAGCAAATGGTCAGGTGCCATATGAAGATATTTTAGAGTCTTCCACAGGAAACCAGTATAAATGTTCACTTGAAGCTGGACAGCAAAAGAAGGAACAGAAATCTGTGGAAACTGATGAAGTCAGTGTTGAGGAGTGACAGGCCAGTGAGTTCCCATATGACAATGCAATAGAAGGCACAAGATGAAATTGAAGAGAATGTGCCACAGGAAGATGCTATAGAACTTTCTACAGAATGCCCGCAGGAAATGAAAAACAAAAAATGTGCCCTCAGTTTAGAAAAAAAAATGAGTTAAGAGAAGAGTTGCTTGACTTAATAGACATAGACAGACATATTAAGATCAATGACAGAAACAGACCAGAAGATCACTGAAACTCAAAAAGTCAGAACTTCGATAAAACAAATGAACACAGTAATTAGGACTGTCCTCAGAGATCCATGCGATATAAAAGAAGTAAACAGGATATATTACAGTGCAGCTAAATTAATAACTGATAAAAACTTCTACCACAAGAACACAAGGTAGTGAGGGAAAGGAAGGGGAAAAATCAAATACCATCATGGAAGTATCGAACAGAGAAACCTATAAAGGTATTAAGACAAGAAGTGTCATTGTTAGAGGAATATAGAAGAGGGAACACATCAACAAAAATACTAAGAAAGATAGATGTGATAAAAGTAATGTTCAGTATTAGAACAGATCAGGATCTATCATGCACCATTGTAAATAAACTAAAAATCTCAGTACAAGTGGAAAATCCTAGAAGATACTCAGAAAAAAAAATATAAAGGAAAAGTACAAAATAAGCAATTTATTGATGACCCAAAACAGTTTTACAAAGACTTGGGAAACAAGGTAAAAGGAATTGAAAGACTGCCAAAAAAAAGAAACGGATACATTTTGGAGAAGTATCTATGAAGATCCTGTGGATCATAACAAAGATGCTAAATGGATAGAAGTAAAAGAAAGAATAATACGTTTTAAGGTACAGGATATGAAATGGAATGAAATGAAAAGCCAGAGAGATTGAAACAAAGTTAAGAAAAGCTTCTAATTGCAAAACCTCATGCCCAGATGCAGTACCTAACTTTTGGTTAAAGGTGTTAACATCTTTGCATGAAGATTTAGCCATGAGTAAGAAAGTACAGTTGTGTACACTTACCATAAATGTAGATGTTCAAGTGTATTCACTGTTGCAGTCATCACATTTGTTTTATCTGCTTGCAGTAGCCCTCAGTCGGCCTGATTATCAAAGTTTTGGGTCCTGCGTCGGTTGCTGTCTCATCTTCCGTGACGTCAGGTAGTCAGGGGTATAAAGCATGCAGCCGACGCCATTATATCAGTATTTCTTGCCCCAGATGTCAGGTGCCCCCCTAACGGGAAGCAATCATACATATATATATATATATATATATATATATATATATATACATACACATACATATATACAAGGTTATACCTCCAACAAAAAAGCAAACATAACAAAAAGTTTTTAAGCATAGTAAAGGAGAGAAGAGATATAGCCAAAAGAAGTCAGGAGGCTGGAGGGAGGGTAACCAGGACCGCAACAGTGAATACACTTGAACATCTACATTTATGGTAAGTGTACACAACTGTACTATGTTCTTCGTGTTTCACTGTTGCAGTCATCACATTTGGGTAGATTCCCACAGCTAAGGATGGGAGGAGGAATTTAGATAGCATTAAGACCAGCTATAAGGCCCTGAGACTGCAGTGGCAAAGCTAGCTCTGGATTTAGAGAAAAATTGGCAAATGGTAATGCTTGCTGAAAGTATGTACAGAACTCCAGGTGGCAGCTTCCAGGATGTCTCTGGTAAGGGAACCTCCGAGAAAGGCTGTAGAGGTAGATGCAGCCCTGGTTGAATGGAGTCTAATCCCCTGTGGGATAGGTTTTCTGTGGTGCTTATAGCAGAAATGAATGCAATGGCCTATCCATTTAGAAATTGATTGTTTTGAAATAGCTACCAGCAGTTGTTCAGATTTCCTTTGAGGTTTAGTCCTGCCCAAGTAAAATCTAAGTTGTCTGTGCACATCTAAGGAGTGCAGTATACGTTCCCCTTTGTTCTGTGGGTTAGAAAAGAAGGTTGGCAAATGAATGGATTGATTAAGAGCCACACACTAGATACCACCTTGGGTATGAAGGAGGGACTGGTCCTGAGGGACATCCTGTCCGCATGAAAGATAATGAAAGGCTCCACTGCAATAAGGGCCTGTAATTCAGATACCCTTCTTGCTGAAGTGATAGCTAAACGGAAAGCTGTTTTCCAAGAAAATAATTTGAACTTTGCACTTGCAGCTGGCTCAAAAGGAGGAAGAGTGAGTTTTTCCAATACAAAGTTAAGATTCCAGGGTGGGGTTGGGGCTTTCCTAGGTGGTCTTAGGTTTTTGGTCCCTCTGAGGAACTGCTTGAGCAGTGGATGAGAAAAGAGGGGCAGTTCTGTGTTGTTATGAACTGAAATGGCTGAGGTGTGAATTTTGATGGAGGAAAAGGAAAGGCCCTTGTGAAGCATCTCAGTTAAGCATTGAAGAATCTGAGGTAAATTGGGCACTGCTGTGGCCATCCACTGAGTTTGGTTCCAGACACACAACCTTTTCCCTTTTTAGCATAAGATTTTCTAGTACTAGGCCTCCTTGCCTCCAAAATTACATCCAACACTTGTTTACTGAGGGATGGTAACAGCGAAATTAGGTAATTAGTCAGGCTGCCAGGTTCAGGGTTTGAAGCTGGGGGGTGCAAAATCTGGCTCTCCTGCTGTGACAGCAGGGTAGGGGTCTGAGGCAGGTGCCATGGGGCTAGCAGTGACACACTGCGCAAGAGGGGGTATCAGTGTTGGCGTGGTCAGTCTGGTGCAATCAGTATCATCCTTGGTTTGTCCTGTTTGATCTTTAGTAGCACCTTGGAGAGGAGAGGCAGATGAGGAAAGGCATAAACTGATACATTTTTCCAGCTGAAGGACAGAGCATCCACTTTCCAAGCTTGTTTGTGAGGAGTCCTTGTGCAGAATTTGTCCAATTGGTGGTTCAGGGGGGAGGCAAACAGGTCTATATCTGGGCTCCCCCATTTGTTTATCAACATGTTGAAAGTCTTTGGTTCCAGTTTCCACTCATGTAGGTCCATGAGATTTCTGCTTAGTTCGTCTGCCAGTGTATTTAGTTTTCCTGGCAGGAATTGAGTCTGTAGATTCACTTGGTAGCTCAAGGCTGTGTTCCACAGAGCCATGGCTAGTCTGCAGAGGGGGTAAGAATGGGTACCCCCTGCTTATGTACCACATGACAGTGGTGTTGTCCGTCTTTACCATTAATTGTCCTGGAAGAATGTGGTCCTTGAAGGCTGTCAGAGCATTCTGTATAGCTAACATTTCTTTTTGATTGATAACCAGGTGCATTTGACTTGGGTTTCATTTGCCCTGAATGAACTTCCCTGCCAGATAAGCCCCCCCCTCCCATGCATTGTCTGATGCGTCTGTTCTTAGGGTTTGGGCGGCAGGGGGTAGAGTGCATGGTAGACCCTTGTTTTGTTGGCAGGCCTCTGCCCACCAAAGGAATTCTAACCATAGGCAAGGTATGATAGGAATCATTGCTTCTAGATCCTGAGAATGTTGACACCATAGGCTTTTTAGATGCCACTGTAGTTTCCTCATATGCAGTCTTGCATATGGAATTAGTAGAATGCAGGGGGCCATGAACCCCAAGGCTTGCAGTATTTGCCTTGCAGACAGCAGGGTTTTTGTGGCCACTAGTTTGAAGTAAGTTGTCAAATGAATTTGTTTCTCTGGCATGAGGAAAGCCATCTGGGAAGTTATGTTCAAGCTTGCTCCCAGGAATATAATTTGTTGACAGGGTACCAGATGTGATTTCTTTTTGTTTATGGTGTACTCCAGACAAGTTAGCACCTTTTGTACAAATGCCAGATGATTCAAAAGTATGTCCTGGCTTTCTGCCTGGATTAGACAATCGTCCAGGTATGGGTATATTTGAATATTTCTTTGCCTACAAAATGCAATGACTGGGGCTAGGCACTTTGTGAATACCCTGGGCACAGTAGATAAGCCAAAGGGCAGTGCACAGAACTGATAGTGCATGTAGCCTGCTTTGAAGCATAGGTATCTTCTGCAAGACTCCTTGATTGGGATGAGCAGGTAGGCTTCCTTTAAATCCAGTGTTGCCAACCAGGTATCTTGCCCAGCATAGGAAGCAACTGGTGAAGAGTTAGCATCTTGAATTTTGGAATCACCAAAAAGGTGTTTAAGATAGAAAGGTCCAGGATAGGACACCATGAGTTGTCTTTTCTGGGTACCAGGAAAAGTCTTGAGTAGAAACCTTGTCCCTTTTCCTCTTCTGCTACAGTGTTAATAGCCTTTATTCTTAAGAGAGAGTACTTGCTTTTGAGCCTCTGCCCACTGATTTGGGGGGTAGATCTGGCCAACCGTTTGGGGTTGGTAACGTATGGAAGTGAAATCTGTATCCTTGGGAAACTATATTTAAAATCCATTCGTCCTGGGTAATGAGTTCCCAGTTTCCCCCTAAAGGAGCAGTCAGTTGAAAAGTGCTTGGAAGTTTTAAAATTAAGTCATTGAGATAGTTTACCATAGGGAGGAGTCTTACTACTCCCTGATTTGGAAGTGGGAGCCTCCCACTGCTTAGTCCTGTGTGTAACCTGGGACTGAGGCCTGGGTGTTCTACTGGTTCTGGGTTTGGTCTGAGAAGGCCTGGAAGAGACAGGAAAGGACCCAATTCTTAGAGGGTCAATGCCTACTAAATCTTGGAGCCGGTACTTGTAGGAAATCTAACAGTTTGCATAGATTTAGTTTTTTCCTCCATCTTTTTAAGAACTTCTTCTGCTTTGTTGCCAAACAGGCGGTCCTGATTTAAGGGAGCATCCAGCAATTTAGCTTTAACATGATTTGGCAATGATTGCTCCTTAAGCCAAGCATGCCTTCTAAGTACAGACTCAGTGACAGCAGCCCTACAAGATGCCTCTAGTGAATCAAAACCACATTGCAAAGTATATTTTCCAACCTGTTCAGCAGAATGCATTCAATTCTGTAAATCCTTATTTTCAGCAGAGTCAGAAATCAACATTATTTTCTGTTTAAGCAATCCAATAATATGCTGCTGATACTTTAACATGAAACTGGCAATTTAAGGTCCTAATGGCCAAGGTTGCAGAAGTGTATACCTTCTTACCCCATCTATCCAGCACCCTGGAGTCTATCAGAAGGGGTAGGATTTTTGGCAGTAGTAGCCTTAATTCCCTTGGCTCCCTGTGAAATGGTCTCAGGATCCGCAGTAGATTTTTAAAAAGGAACTTGTGAGAGTCAGGAACCCTGTAATATCTATCAGGTTTTCTGTGAGCAGGAGGTTAAGAGTCAGGGGCCAAGCTAGATTCCGAAAAGGCATCATCAATAATGTCTAGCACAGGAGGGATAGCTAAGGGCCTGTGCTGGGGCAGGAGTAAGAAATCCCTAAGCCTCCTTTTAGAATCAGAGTAATCCTGGCTTTCCCAATGAAAATGCTCCCTAAGAGTATGCAAGGTTTCACCAAAAGAGAAATCCTCTAGGGGGGAAGCAGAGGGAATAGAGTCCTCTGCATCAGAATCCTCATAGGTAGATAAGGGTAAATCCTGGTCATCAGAGGAGACAGAAATTTCAGAATCCTGGTCAGAAGTATCATAAGCAAATTCAGTCCTAGGTCTCTTAGAAGGGGAAGGGTGGCTTCCCTTGAAAGTAATAAGGTCTTCAGTCATTCTTATCATTTGTTTTTTAGGCATAGAGGCCTGATCATGCGGTTTGGGCGTCTGTTTTCTAGGCATGGTTCGAGATTTTAGGCCTTGAAAAAGAAGATGGCGTCTGTTTACTATGTAAGTCAGTAGGCATGAATACACCCTCAGAAGCCGGTGCACCTGCACAGCGGCTCCGGACCCATCCAAGGTACATACATCTGCAAGTTCCACAGTTGAAGCCTCTCACGGCATACCGGACTCCGAATGGGTCTCAGTAGAAGCCTGAAAATCTGAAGTAGCAGGTTATCAGGGGCTGCGAAAGCGCCTCACTGAGTACCGGCGAACTGGTGACTAGCTTAGGAGAAGCGTCATCGGCAGCTTTGGACCTAGGTGGCCTGTCTGTCTATATCTTTGCGTTTTTTCAGAATGTCGGTAGTTGGATGGCTAATCAAAGACATATCTGGATAATTGAACGGAGTACCAAAATATTTAGAAGCGTAAATATACCGACAACGAATAGTTTGTTGCTTAAATAAGGCACAAAACTGAGGTATGTCGTGGTCAGGGCCTAAGCAAGGACTACAGTACAAATGAAAATCTTTATGAGGTATTTGCTTTCCACAAGAAATACAATTATTGACTTTTACTGACATTGGTTTAGAGCAAGAAAAAGTTTCCCCAATGGGATACTTAGCTTTAGTTGAAGACTTTGGTTCTGAAACTTGAAAACGAAAATTTCAGGAGATGGCCGACTGGCACTTACGAACTGCTTCTGCTTCGGGCACCGCACGGCAAGAAAGACTAACGTAATGGCGTCGGCTGCATGCTTTATGCCTCTGACTACCTGATGTCACGGAAGATGAGAAAGCAATCGCCTCAAGACCCAAGACTTTGATAATCAGGCCGACTGAGGGCTACTGCAAGCAGATAACCCAAATGGGATGACTGCAGCAGTGAAACATGAAGAACATTTATTTATATGGGCACCCCGAACAGACACCAACCTGGCTAACAGGAAAAAAATGATCCTACTTGAGAGTGAACCTGCAAGCTACCATAAAAATTAAAAACCAATAACTTGCCTTCCAATGACATATAAACTATACATGGGGAATTGATGCAGACAGAGATTATAGTCATTTAGAAGAAAACTCAGTTATAGCAGTAGAACAAAAGGGCAATAAAAGAAAGTCATACTGAACAAAGCATCATTTGTTATTAAATAAAGTCATAGTGGAGAAAGTACAGTTTTGTACCTACCATAAATGTAGATGTTCGAGTGTTCACACTGCTGCAGTCATTACACTTGGGTTATCCTGCCATCAGGCGGTTCCGCAGTCGGCCAGAGTTCCAAAGTCTTGGTCCGGCCTCGGTTGCTGTCGCTTCTTCCCTGACGTCAGTGCGCCAGGGGTATACAAGAAGAATCAGACGCCATTTTCTTCAGGTTTTCTTGCCCCAGATGTCAGGTGCCCCCAAGTAGGTAGGCAATACATATTGCTAATAAAACATATATATAAAATAAAAACAATACCTTCAGTTACAAGCAAATACACCACAAAGGTTGTATAGGATAGAAAGGTATAGATAAGTCCAGCTAGGACAGAGGGGATGGAGGGTAACCTGGACTGCAGCAGTGTGAACACTCGAACATCTACATTTATGGTAGGTACAAAACTGTACTATGTTCATCGTGTTACACTGCTGCAGTCATTACACTTGGGTAGAATCCCAAAGCTAAGGTTGGGTGGCTGGTCTATAAAGAATTAGGATTGGCTATGAGGCCCTGCAGAACTGCAGTGGCAAATCCTGCTCTGGATTTAGAGTAAAGAGGCAAGTGGTAATGCTTGGTAAAGGTGTGCACTGAACTCCAAGTTGCAGCCTCCAAGATTTCCTTGGTTGGTACTCCTCTGAGAAAGGCTGTTGAAGTGGCTGTTGCTCTGATAGAATGTGGCCTAATGTTATTAGGGACTGATTTTCCATGCTGTGTGTAGCAGTAATGAATACAGTGTCCTATCCATTTGGAGATAGTCTGCTTTGAGATGGCCTTGCCCTGTGATCCTGCAGCATATGCTACAAACAGTTGCTCAGTTTTCCTGAAAGCTTTTGTTTTGTCCAAGTAGAAGCGTAGCTGCTTGTGTATGTCCAAAGAGTGCAGAAGTTTCTCCCCTTCATTCTGGGGGTTTGGATAAAAAGTTGGCAAATGGATGGTTTGGTTAAGAGTCACACTAGATACCACCTTTGGCATAAAGGTAGGGTTTATCCTTAAAGAAACCGTGTCCTGATGAAAAATTATAAAAGGTTCCACTGCCATTAATGCCTGTAGCTCTGAGACTCTTTGTGCTGAAGTTACTGCCAGGAGCAGAGCTGTTTTCCGTGATAAAAATTTTAGATAGTCTGTATTGACTGGCTCAAAAGGTGGCAGGGTCAGTTTTTCCAAAACAAAATTGAGGTCCCAAGTTGGTGTTGGTGCTCTCCGGGAGGGTCTTATGTTTTTAGCCCCTCTGAGGTACTGATTTAGCAAGGGATGAGAGAATAAAGGAGGATCCGTGTTGTAATGTGCTGAAATGGCAGAGGCGTGGATCTTAATTGATGAGAAGGATAGGCCTTTGTCCAGCATCTCAGTTAAGTATTGTAAAATCTGAGGAATGTTTGGGACAAGAGGGTCAAGGCTTTGAGCCTGGTTCCAGGCGCAGAATCTCTTCCATTTTTCTGAGTAAGATTTCCTGGTGCTAGGCCACCTGGCCTCCAAAATGACATCCGTAACAGCTTTAGAGAGAGGTGTTGCCTGTTTGACTAATGAATCTGCCATGCAGCCAGGTTTAGGGTTTTGAGCTGACCGTGCAGGATCTGATTGTTTTGTTGAGTCAGAAGGTGTGAAATTTGAGGCAAAATCCATGGTGGGCCTTGAGCTAAGTTCTTTAAGATTGGGTACCAGTGCTGGTGTGGCCAGTTTGGAGCAATCAGGATCATCTGTGGTTTTTCTTGTCTGGCTTTTAGGAGTACCTTTGAAAGGAGAGGCAGTGGTGGGAAGGCATAAACATTTAGGCTTTTCCAGCTGAACAAGAGAGCATCCACTTTCCATGCTTGTGTGTGGTAAGTCCTTGTGCAGAATTTTTGTAGTTGGCAATTTAGTGGGGAGGCAAAAAGATCTATGTCTGGGCATCCCCATTTTTGCGTTACCATGCTGAAGATTTGTGGATTCAATTTCCATTTGTGGGGGTCCATGATATTTCTGCTTAGATCGTCTGCCAGAGTATTTTTCTTTTGTGGCAGGAATTGTGCTTGCAGATGAATTTGATAAGTTATAGCTGTGTTCCACAAGGTCATGGCTTGCCTGCATAGGGGATAAGAATGAGTGCACCCTTGTTTGTTTATGTACCACATTACTGTGGTGTTGTCTGTCTTTAATAATAACTGTCCTGGATGTAGAAGGTCCTTGAAAGCTGTTAGGGCATTTTGAACAGCCAACATCTCTTTTTGATTGATGTGAAGATGCATTTGGTCTGTGGTCCACTTGCCCTGAATACATTTTCCTGCCATGTATGCTCCCCAGGCGTAATCCGAAGCATCTGTTGTTAGAGTCTGCCTGGCTGTGGGTAGAGAGAAAGGTTGACCCTTGTTGAGGTGACATGCCTGCGCCCACCATCGAAACTCCTGTTGTAGGCAGGGAATTATTGGTATTACTGCTTCTAAACTGTGAGAGTGTTGAGTCCAAACACTTTTTAGGTACCATTGTAATTTTCTCATATGCAGTCTGGCATATGGAATTAGTAGTATGCAGGATGCCATGAATCCCAGGGCCTGCAGAATTTTTCTTGCAGGGAGATGGGACTTTTTTGCCAGTAATTGAAAATATTGAGTCAGTTGTCCTTGTTTGTCTGGCGTGAGATAAGCCATTTGGACCGTTGTATTTAAGCTGGCACCTAGGAATATTATCTGTTGTGAGGGCACTAGTTTTGACTTCTTTTCGTTTACTGTGTACCCTAGAGAAATCAGCAACCTTTTTACAAACGCCAGATGCTTTAGAAGAATGTCCTTTGTCTCTGCTTGAATGAGGCAGTTGTCCAGGTATGGATATATTTGAATTCCTTTTTGTCTGCAAAATGCAATTACTGGTGCCAGGCACTTTGTAAAGACCCTGGGAACAGTAGATAAGCCAAAGGGCAGTGCAGAGAATTGGTAGTGCATTATACCAGCTTTGAATCTGAGGTATCTTCTGCAATTCTGTCTGATAGGGACATGCAGGTATGCCTCTTTGAGGTCCAGAGTAACAAGCCAAGCCTTCTTGCCCGGCATGGGAAGAAGCTGCTGTAGTGTCAACATTTTGAATTTCGGAACATCCAGGTAAGTATTTAGAGTTGAAAGGTCTAGTATGGGTCTCCAGGCTTTGCCCTTTCTGGGGACCAGGAAGAGTCTTGAGTAGAATCCTTGCCCTTGTTCCTGCTGTGGTACTTTTTGAATAGCTCTCATGTCCATGAGGGCTGAAATTTGTTTTTGAGCCTCTGCCCATTGATTTTGTGGCAGGTTTGGCATTCCTTTTAGCCTTGGTAAAGTGTGAAAGTGGAACCTGTAACCTTGAGACACAATATTCAGAACCCATTTGTCTTGAGTGATTGTTTGCCAATTTTGAGAAAAAAGTGCTAGTTTCCCCCCTAAGGGGGCTGCCAAAAGGGAAGTGTTTGGGGTACGAAGGGGGAAGTCATTGGGACTGTTTCCTGTAAGGTTGAGACTTGTCCTCACCTCCTTTTGGGGTTGAGGTACCCCACTGTTGTTGTCTGTTAGAGCCTTGGGGTTGAGATCTGCCTCTTGGGCGTCTGTATCTTCCTCTCTGGAGCCTGTCTGACACTGGAAAGGACCAATTCTTTGTAGGCCAACTTCTGCTAAATCGAGGTGGCTTTACCTGTAAGAAATTTTTGACTGTTTGCTTGGATTTAGCTTTATCCTCCATTTTCTTTAACACCTCTTCTGCCTTAACACCTAACAAGGTATCATGCTGTAAAGTAGCATCCAATACTTTTGCCTTAACATGATCAGGTAAACTCTGTTCTTTTAACCAAGCATGTCTTCGAATCACAGAACCTGTAACTGCGGCTCTACAAGAAGCCTCTAAAGAATCAAAACCACGTTGCAGAGTATGTTTTCCCACCTGTTCAACTGCATGTAATAAATCCTGCATTTCTTTATAGTCAGGAGCTTCTGAGCTTGCAAGCATTTTCTGTTTTAACTGAGCCATTAAACATTGTTGGTACTTAAGCATGTGAAACTGGCAATTTAAAGCCCTTACTGCTAAAGTTGCAGAAGTGTAAACTTTCTTCCCCCATCTATCCAATGCTCTAGAATCTCTGTCAGAGGGGACTGGATTTTTTGCAATGGAAGCCTTAACCCCTTTGGGACCCTGGAAAATAGTTAATGGATCAGCAGAAGGGTTTTTATAAAGAAACTTGTGAGAGTCAGGGACTCTATAATACCTATCTGGCTTGGCTGGTGCAGGGGGCAAAAAATCAGAGATAAGCTGGATTCAGAGAACACATCATCCACAATATCTAACACAGGCGGAATAGGCAGGGGCCTGTGCTGAGGCAATAAAAGAAAGTCCCTGAGTCTTTTCTTGGATTCTGAGTAATCCTGACTTTCCCAATGGAAATGCTCCCTCATGGTATGTAAAGTTTCCCCAAAAGAATAATCCTCAGGAGGAGAGGCTGAAGGGATAGATTCTTCAGCATCAGAGTCCTCACAGGGGGCGTAGAGAGTTATCCCTGTCTGAAGAGGAATCAGAGGAAATGGAAACCTGATCAGAGGAATCATAGTCTGTATCCTGCCTAGGCTTTTTCTCAGGAGGGGGATGGGAACCCCTGATTAGAGTAATGAGGTCTTCGGCCATTTTAAGCATCTGTTTCTTGGGCATGGAGGATTGTCCAGGAGAATGCTGTACTTGCTTCTTTGTCTTTAATGGTGTTTTTGTCTTGGCTGTTGCTTTAATGGTAAGTTGTGAAGGTCTGAAAACACCCTCAGAAGCCGATGCCTGCTCAGCAGCTCCGGACCCATCTGAGGGAATAGTTTACGTAGGCCCAATACCTTGAGTTTCCAGAGGCCTAGTTGTCTCCACATGGGAGTTGGTGGTGGCCTATGGCTCTGAGGTAGCGGGTGTCAGGGGCTGCGAAAGCGTCTCACTGAGAACCGGCGAACCAGCGACTGGCCTAGAAGAGGCTTCGTCGTCGGTTTTGGAGCTCGGATGCCTGTCTTTGCGTTTTTTCAGAATTGCGGTCGTCGGTTGATCCGACGGCATAGTATAATTGAACCTTCGGCCAAAGTAGTGTAAAGAAAAATCAAAACATCGTTTTATAGTGCGTTTGTTAAATCTAGCACAAAACCGACAACTAGTGACGTCGTGATCAGGGCCTAGGCATGGAATACAGTAAGAGTGGAAGTCCTTATGAGGTATTTGCTTCCCACAAGAAACACAATTATTAACTTTTTCTGACATCGGTCTGAGGCAAGAAAAAAAGTTTCCCCAATGGGGTACTTAGCTTTATTGAAGACTTCGTTTCTGAAATTCGACTTTGAAAATCTCAGGAGTTGGCAGACCAGCACTTGCGAACTGCTTTTGCTTTGGGAACCGCACTGCAAGAAAGACTGAAGAAAATGGCATCGGATGCATCTTATATACCCCTGGCGCACTGACGTCAGGGAAGAAGCGACAGCAACCGACGCCGGACCAAGACTTTGGAACTCTGGCCGACTGCGGGACCGCCTGACGGCAGGATAACCCAAGTGTACTGACTGCAGCAGTGTAACATGATGAACATCTGTAAAAAGGGGAAGAATCTAAGCATGGCACAGACTGACTACAAAAAAGCATTTCATAGTATCCCACATTCATGGATAAAAGAGTGCTTAAAATGTATAAGATACACCCTACACTGATCCACTACATTACAGTGACCATGATACAGTGGCAGATCACTATGCAATTAAGCCAGGATAAAGAACAAATTACTATCCCAGGGATAAAAATTCAAAGGGGGATATTCCAAGGTGACTCTCTCTCACCGCTGCTATTCTGCCTTGCCCTTAACCCATTAAGCTGTCTACTTAACAGCCTAGGCCATGGTTATAATTTGGCTCCTAGAAAAAGCAAAGTGTAAAGACTTCTCATCTTCTCTTTGTCAATGATTTAAAACTGTACAGCTCATCAGATGAGGAACTGAAAGCACAACTGCAGGTTGTCAAAATGTTTACAAATGATATAAGAATGTCATTTGGCCTTGATAAATGTGCAAAAGAAATCTTTAAAGCAGGAAAACAGCAGTTTGAAACAAGAAAAAGCACTTGAGCAAGAGGGAGAGTATAAATATTTAGGAACTGATGAAGGATAAACAATAAAACTTGAACAAATGCGAATAAAACTTAGTAAGGAATACATTAAAAAACTTAAATTAATCCTGAAAACAGTGTTGACATCTAGGAACAAAATCCAAGCTATAAATCAATTTGCTCTTCCTGTCCTATCTTAGTTTTGGAGTGACTGACTGGCTCCAAAACCTGTTGGGATAGATTAGATAGGAAAACAAAAGGGTGCTTCATGCTCACCAAATGATTTATAAAACAGTGCATACCAAGATTATATATTCCCTGTTCTGAAGGAGGGATGGGCCTCCTTGAAACTAATTACATGTACACATATGCAATCGTGAGGTTCCACACGTATTTGCTGACCTCACAAGACCAAAAAGTAGTGAAAGTTTTGAAACATGAGGAAAATAAATCTAAGATGACTTCTCTCCTTAATCTAGCAGAAGAATATTGGCATCAAGCAGGAATGTAAATCAAACCAAAAGTAAAGAAAAATCAGGCAGCAACTGAATGTGCCAAAAAACAAAAGAAAGAATATAAGGTAAAGGACCAGATGAGAGCGCAAGAAATGTGGAAAATGCATAAATATAGTTCCAAGTATAGAAAACTTCGGGTCTATATTATATGCTCGAAGTTTTAAAATTTCGACTCTCATATGATCGGCACCATATGAGCAAAGATTTAAAACTACGAAGAAATAATAAAAAATTAAAAAAAAAAAAAAAAAACTTACCTGAATGCTCCGGGGAGGGGAGGCAAGCACCCCCCCCCCCCGCTACTTAAATATACCAACTCTGAGATTGCACTACATTGAAGTAAATGGAAATATTCCCTACGGTGATCTCCGTTGAAACTTGCAAGCTTTCAAAAGTTTGCTCATATGGTGTCGACCATATAAGGCTCGAACTTTTGAATGTTTGCGATTTCTAATGGAACCCGAAAACTTCTGGAAAAACCTCATGTTGATCAGGAATGAACGCAGGAATGGTTAAGGAGAGGCAAATTCAAACCACGAGATGAAAGGTTAATACTGGTGTTAAAAATTCCCAACAGAGCACTCTTGTCAGAAATATTAGCTGAGCAAATGGTTGTAACTAAGGAAATGATTTTTTGAGCCGGTATACAGAATCCAAACTGCCAATACATTGTAAGGCCTTGTTAAGTTTTGGTGGCTGCCAAAAAACAACTACTAAAAAATAGCAATCCAAGTCTAAATCAACTGTACTTGAAGTAGTGAATATTGTAACAGAGAAAAAAAATGGAATGGAGATCCTTATTAAAGGGTAGGAGTAAACTACATAGAAAAAATGGAAATTGTGGGAAAAATGTATGCAGAATAATGTTTTGGTTGAAGAGTGAGGTTTAAAGAAAGACAGGAATTCAGTAATGTATATAATACTGGATTAATAATTGCATAAAAAACATGCATATTACTTATAATATTTTGTAAATGTGAACATGTTAACATGGTTTGTTTTCTATTATATAAATGTATGTTTACATATATCTTAAGTGATAGATATATTGTAACATCTTTATTGAATTAACAGCAAGGATCTTTAAAATGTCCCCATGAATTTTTAAATCTTACACCCTAAAAGGGAACATTATTTCCAAAATGTGGTCCCCAGGGAAAGCAGATGAAAATCAGAGAATGAGTTCTGTGTGACTGTGAGGATATCAGATGTTATCTATGTTAGCATGACTAGCTGAAGTTTTGGGAATACTTGTAAATAATTATAGATTGCCCTGTGTTACATATGCCAGCATGACTAGTGGTAGTTTTGTACATACGTTTATGTTTTTTGGTTATTACTTTGATTTATATAAGGTGTTTGAATCAAACAGTGTTCTTCTGGCTGACCAAATGTACATTTTTTTAAAAGAATTCTGAATGTAGGTTATGTCAGTCAGCTGACCTAGATGAAACATCATGTGCCAGAGCTGAAAGGAATAGAAGAATCTCCACAGCAGCTGTTTTGATTATTTGTTAAAGTCTGACATGAGAGTATCTCATAACAGATTTCTGTGACTGTTCAAAAAAATTCTGACATATAAGCAGGTTCTGAGTCAGTTAAAGTTCAGTTGTTGTTGTAGTTGCTTAGCTGTTGTTCACTAGTCAGTTGTTGTTTTCCAGATAAGTAGTTATCACTCAGTTTGTATTCCAGAGCTGCTCAGCAATAACAGTAGGAGTTGTTATTCCAGTCACTGAGGACCAGACAACAGCCTGAAGAGTGGGCATACATTCTTATCTTGCCTGGCAGAAGTAAGAATATCATCTTGCCTTCCTGAGTTTAGATTAGACATGTTTAGATAGATAGGGAGCTATAGTTAGATATTTTTTCCTACAACCAGTGTTAAATCTATCCTACAGTGTTATTTTCACAATTCCTGTGTGTGAAACTCTGTGGTTTATTAGAATCAGTTATTCAGTGTATATATGTTTTAAATCATTTTATTTGTTATTAAATATTTTACTACCTTTTATTGTAGCTGGTTATTTAGAAACTACTTTTAGAAATGTAAGAGTGTTTATGCTTATTTTGATAATATCATGACCATTCCAAAAAGCCTTACTGCTTGGATTACATGCTACCATTGATATCAATATTTATTTTATCCAATATAACTAAACACCCTTTCTGAAGGGTATTGTGGTATTTGATTGGCGGCAGATGTTACTTTGGTTACTTTGTAATTTAGGAAAGACATAGCAGGTAAATCTGTGTCAGTCTTTCCCAAGAGTGTTTGTATGTGTGAATATCAAATATTTAGGAGTCTGTGTGTCAAATAACTAGAACTGGGACACAGTGCTCTACAGTGGTTAGTGTGAAGACTCATTTGGGTAACCGGAGTGAAGCAAATAGTCCAGTCCCAGTTTTGGAGCCTGTTCCCAGTGTACTCACAGGGGAAATTGTGTATTTCTATCCCTGCTTTCAGTGACACTCCCTTACCGGAGACAGTGGTGAGGACTGAGGCTCCTGAGTTACTGGCCCTGGGTTTAAGTGGGGTTGTCACAGTGACCATGACTATTTATCAGAAACTAGAAACAGAACTACTGCCATTCAAGCACCCCATGAAACAAAGCAGGAAGGGAAATTCAAATCTTAGCTTCCACATCCTGCATAACTGAAAGTGAATCTGTCATGGGGATCAGAGTCATTTTATACAACTACAGACTTAGAGGCAGAAATAAAATAGGTACAGCAAAAATCTCCTGAAGAGACAGTGCATTTGAGAAAAAAAAATGTGAAAAAAATGTCTACAAATGGTAATAAGCAACAGAATAAGCAGCTGAATCCTTTTCCTTTGAAAAAGAACAATGAACAAATGGAAAGCTGCACTTTCTGTTGGTAAAAAGGAGAAGGATTGCCTGAAGTTAGCATTTGTCACTTAACTACTCTTGTTTCCTCATTTCTTCGCTCTATAGATCTCTGTCAAAAGGCATCAGTTCTAAACAAGAAACAGATCATCTTTATAACACTGGATTTTAGATGATTGTACTACACGGATTTGGACTTTTACAGGTACTGGAATTGCTTAATTAACAATGTTTAATCTTGAAGGCAATGGTTACTGCATGCAGCTGAATTTATGTCAGACATTGAATAAAGGGGAGAATGCCAATTTAAATAGCTTGTTCAAGGCCACACAGTAGGCAAATGAGGGCTGAGATATTCAAACCCTGTACCACAGGAATTATACCTCACAGACTTAACTCTCATCTCCAGCAGACATAATAGTACAAGAATCGACCAAGGAGCATATAATGAATGTCTGTTGCTGGCAATGACTGACTGAAAGGGCAGGCATAAGTCAACAAGACTGGAAATGTTTCAAGCACTTAAAGGAGCAAGGTAGTACATCCTCCCCCTCTCTCTCTCTCTCTCTCTCTCTGTACATTATGTGGGGAGAAAATGGATTAGCTATTAAATGCACTTAAGACATTGCAGGGACTGAACTAATGTGCTAGATTCGGACAGAAGAAGTTTATAAAACAAGGCATTTAGACTCGGTGCAAAGTGTTGGAAAATATACTAACAGCAGCAACTGAAATGACCATGTTTTTTACTCTATATTTTGTCAGTTTCTTACTCTTCCTCTCTCTGCAACAATTCATCAGTAGCTGCGTTACTGATCTAAACCATATTTAAATGTTGACTAATGGTAAAGTTTAATGACAGGGAAAGGAAAGTGGGGGGGGGGGGTTCAACTGGGATGATTTATATCTTGGAGGCTTTATACTTTTCTCCTCCATGAGACAGCTACTACAGCTACATAAACATCAGGCCTTTTAGTGGTACCGTCCTCCTACATGGGAGCACAATAAGTATAAAAAAAGAAGTTATGTCTTACCATAACGTTCCATCTGTATTGTTGATCCTCGTTCAGTCATTACGTATGGGTATCGGTTCCGACCTCGGAACCGAGCCGGCCATCTTCCAAGCTCGAGTCAGCTACAAACTCTCGAACTAAACTCTTACCCATAATCCCCCTCTTCCTGTTACCTCAGATTGAGTTTGCAAGTCAAAAGAAGGTAGAAGCTACCTCTGGTCAAATGACCTAAGAGAAACGGATGGTGAGATCCACTAGAAGCCACAGGAGGGGGAAGGAGGGAGGGTTGTAATGACTGAACGAGGATCAACAATACAGATGGAACGTTATGGTAAGACATAACTTTTTTATCTGATATTGTTAATCTTCGTTCATTCCTTACGTATGGGACAGAGTCTCCAGCTACCACTATTCTTGGGAGGCTCTCATGGAAGGACATTCCTGAGCACCATAGAACCAAAAGATGCTCTTCCCCTGGAGGCCAAATCCAATTTGTAATGATTGATGAAGGTATGAGGCATAGCCCAAGTGGCAGCTGCACAGATGTCATGTAAAGAAGCTCTGGCATGGGAGGCAGCAGAAGTTGCTACCGACCTTGTCGAATAAGCCTTCATGGTAGTAAGCAATGGGATATTACGTTGTGTATAAATGAAGGTCACATAGTCTTTCAACCATCTAGCTAACGTGACCTTAGCAACATCAGATCCTAATCTAGGTCCAAAAAAAGGCCAAAAATAACTGGTCAGATTTATGAAAGGACCTAGTCCTGTTCAAGTAGAAGCGGATTTGCCTGTGAATATCTAGGGTATCTAGGCAATACTCTCCTCTGTTTGAATGATTGGGAAAGAAAACTGGCAATCAAATGGTTTGATTAATGGACATTTCAGAGATCACTTTTGGCAGAAATGAAGGATTAAGACTCAAAGACACTCTATCTCTATGAAAAATCAAGTATGGACCCTTGATGCATAAAGCTTGAAGCTCAGAGATACGTCTGGCAGAAGTAATGGTGACCAAAAACAAGGTTTTCCATGACAAATATTTCTGGTCAAAAGAAGAAGCTGGTTCGAAGGGTGGCATTGTCAGAGCTTGTAGAACTAATGACAGGTCCCATGGTTAAATAGGTTCTCTAAAAGGGGGCTTCAAATGATTCACACCTTTTATGAAGGTCTTGCATACTTTGTGTGACATAAGAGAGGAGTCTTGGACACCCTCATGAAAATTAGATATCGCAGCCAAATTAATTCTAATGGTAGAGGCCGATAGAACCGATTGAAAAAGGTCGGCCAAATACTCTAGTATTATAAGACACTGGTGCTGAGAAGGGATCTACTTGTTTTTCTTTCAGCCAACAGGTAAATCTTTTCCACTTGCTTAGATAAGTAATTCTAGTGGAAAACTTATGAGATGCAATAAGAATGTCCCGTACTGTTAAAGAAAGATCGTTCTGTCTGGGAATCAAGGGAACTGGAGGAGCCAAGCTATGAGCTTCAGGCTGTCCAAGTTGGGATAAATCAGGTTCTGTGGATGTGAGATCCTGGTGAGGCCAAAGGAAGGGGAAACAAGTCTGATGAGGCCAATATGGTGCTATGAGGATCACCTTGCTCTTCAACCAACGGGCATTCTTCAGAAACTGGGGAATGAGGGGAAAAGCTGGGAATGCATAAAGAAGACCCGAGGGCCAATCGTGGACTAGAGCGTCCCTGGGTGACTGCCCCGAAGGGGGAATCAGGGCGAAGTAGTCGCTGCATTTGTAGTTGGTCAGGGATGCAAGAGGTCGCAGCAAGGATGGCCCCAGCAGTGGAAGATCTCCGTCGCTATCAGGGGATTCAGGGATCACTCGTGGGGTTGTAGAATGCACCTGCTGAGTCTGGAATGTGTGTTGCTAGAAGAAAACGGTTGGTAGCCATCGTCCATTGCCTTATCCTCATGGCCTCTCGACAAAGGGGGTAAGATTTGGTTCCACCTTGTTTGTTGACGTACCAGACTACCGCCATGTTGTCTGATTGAATCGCAATCATCCCAAACAGCAGCAGGGGATGGAATGCTTGCAACACCAAAAGCACCACCCTCAGCTCTAGAACATTTATATGCAGTTGGGCCTCCAATTCAGACCAAGTGCCTTGGACTGTCTGTCCCTGATATAGCCCCCCCCCCATCAGGGAGGCGTCCGTGGTCACTGTAGCCTTGGGTTGCTGGGAGAAGGGGCAAGACCATTGTGACGGGTTGTGGGTCATCCACCAATTTAAATCCCGTTTGCACCTGTGGGTCACTCGAATCTTGGCTGAAAGTGGATGCTGAAAAGGATACCATTGGGTGAGCAGTAGCCATTGTAGAAGCCTCATATGAAACCTGGCCAGGGGGGCAATGGTGATGGAGGTTGCCATGGAACCCAACAGCTGTAGGACAGAGTGAGCTGTGGATTTCTCCCTTGAAAGGATTGGGATCAGTTGTTGCTTTATCCTTAGAATTCTGTGCTCTGAAATGGATGCTCTGCAGTTCTTTGTATCCAAGATGACCCCTATGAATTCTGTGGACTGAGATGGGGTGAGATTGGATTTTTGCCAGTTTATGGTTATGCCTAGCCTTTATGCAGCGAGGAGAGGGTATGCCAGGGCTTCTTCCAATAGATGTCTGGTGGGAGCGGAAATGAGACGGTCGTCTAGGTATGGAAACACCTGGAATCCTTGTAGTCGCAAGTGAGCTGTGACGACAGCCATGCACTTTGTGAACACTCTAGGGGCTGTAGAGAGACCAAAGGGCAATACTCTGAACTGGTAGTGACTGGCTCCCGCACGGAAGCGCAGAAATCTTCTTGATGGCCTGGCCACTTTTATGTGGTAGTACATATCTTGAAGATCTATCGAGCACATCCAATCGTCTTTTTCAAAAAGTGGAAGGATAGACTGTATTGTGACCATCCAGAATTTTTGTACTCTCACAAACTTGTTCAATACACTGAGATCCAAAACTGGTCTCCAGTCCCTGGTTTTCTTTGGCACCAAAAATAGTCTTGAGTAGAATCCGGATCCTATCTGGTCTGGAGGGACTATTTGGATAACTCCTTTTATTAGCAGCTTTTCTATCTCTAGTGCTGCTTCTTCCCTTTGACTGGGTGGAACGTCGGGAAAGTTTTTTGAAGGGACAGGACAAAGATTGAAGGGGATATGATGACCTCTGGTTATAATCCTCTGTACCCAAGAATCGGTGGTGATGGTTAGCCAGACAGAAGGGTAAAAGGAGAAACAACCCCCTACCACCTCCAGAGGAAAGGAGTTGGGCCACTCTTCAGGAGCACTGGTAGGATTGGCCAGGAAGAGAGTTCCTGGAACCCTGGTTACATGGACCCCCTCTGCCCCGAAAGGGGCATCTTCCCTGTGAGCTTCCCCCACTGCTTCTAGGGGAGAACTCGGCCTGTGTGTCACGGAAAGGACCCTGAGATTTCTTGAACCATATCTTCCCACTCTTTTGGTTTCGGGAGAAAGCACGTTGAGGGGAAGAATAATGGACACCTATGGCAGAAAGGGTCTTACCGTCCAGTTCACATCTGGCCAGTGTGCTTTTAACTTTGGGTCCAAATAACGGAGAGGCCTCAATGGCAGCATTAAGAAAAGAAGCCTTAAAGGGTTCCGCAAAATTGCACAAGTGCATCCAGGCTTGTCATCTCAAGACCACAACTGAACTCGCCGCTCTAGCTGCTCCTTCTGATGCGTGAGATATCAGTCGCATGGAGGAGTTAGAAATCGACTCAATGGTGGCCACTTTGTCATGGACCTCATCAGACACGGCACCAGCCAAGCTTTCAGAGAGCTCGTTAATCAAATCCCTTTGAAGCCTGGTAAAGTGTGCCATATAATTCAGGGACCTGATAGCAAAGGTCGCTGATGCAAAGGTGCACTTCCCTATCCTGTCCAGGGCACGGGACTCTGTTGGGCGGGTGGACAGTCTGGCTTTCTTCTTCCGCCAGATCCTTTTTGGTTGTGGCCGCCACCACCAGAGCATCCACAGGAAGACCTTTAGTTTAGACCAATGGAGATCCGTAGCAGGAGGGGACAAAAATCTTATCTTGCCTCCGGGGAATAGCCTCAATGGTGTCAGGAGCCTTCCACACACGCTGCACGATGAGCCGGACAAGTTCATCCGCAGGTGGAGTAACCCAGCAGGTAGGGGGCCGGGCGCGAAAAGCCTGCTGGAATACAGACTCCTCAGAGGTCGGATTAGAGGGCTGCCAGTCACCTCTCTAAGGATTTCGAGGATATCACCAAAGGATACCTCAGAGGGTGACCGAGGGGGATCCTTCCCCTCATCAAAATCTGTGTCTTCAGTGAGGGCTCCTCTGTGGAGTCCATGTGCTTCTTCTTACACAAACTTTTCCGGTGAACTTCCTCAGAGGGAGAAGCTGGGGAAGATGTCCTGAGGCCCTTGCACCCAGTGTCCGCTAGGTGCGACTTGTGAACACAGTGGTCCAGAGGAGGGTGGGGAGATAGCACAGTATCGCCAGCAGAAGCCAGAGCCTTCATCAGTTGGAAGGCTGGTCCACCTGAAGAGGGGTGAGTGTCCAGGACAGAGGTCACCCCTCCCTTAAGTGGCTCAGCCTGCCGACCCAGAGTCCCCGGATGGCTGTGAAACAACAAATTACGCGTGTCACAACTGTCATCCTGGGTCGTAGCAAAACTTTCCTGCCACGAAGGCAACTGCGGTTCCTTAGTGAGATCCATAAAGGGAACCGTAGAGGGGGAAGACTGTGCTATATCAATGGACTTCAAAGGCAATGAAGGAGGAGAATAAGAAGGGGTCTTTGGCGATGGGTGATCACCTTCCAAGGAAGGATAGGTCCTGGGGGGGCGGGATACCTCTGGCCAGAAGCACTTGATCCACATTGATCCACAAGATGCAACAAGTCATGCTCGGAAAGGCTTCTAGTGGACCTCACGGAGACTGAGGGAGAAAAAGGTCTGTCCACAGAAGAGACAAGCTCAGTGCCAACCTCACCAGTCCGCACTGAGAACAATGGTGCCGAGAGAGATTGGACTACAGGTGTCTACACCAAGGCAATCATTGGTGCCGAGGTCACGGTCTGCACTGACAAAAGGATCGGAGCCGAAGCAGTTGCTGGTACCGAAGCTGAAACCGACAAAATTGGTGCCAATAATTGAGGCGTCGGTTCTGAGTGAGATGTCGGAGCCGACGTGGTCATGGTCTGTGCCGACTGAACAGTCGGTGCCGATGTAGTAGTCGCAGTAGTCTGAACTGAGGAGCCCCTCGATACCAATATAGTAAAGGCTACAGGAGTAGACGGAGCCGAGATCACTGATGGTGTCAAAGTTCTAGGCATCAAAAGTGCTGGGGCCGACTAAGTGAGCTCTGAAGCAGAAACTTTAGCCTTCTTAGGTCTTGGTTGGGGGGAGTCCCCAGCTGGCGACAAAGGTAAAGACTTTACCTTAGTAGGATCATCCAAACATTTCTTATGGGCTCTAGGAGGAGTTGAAGCCTCTGACCCAGAAATAGCCTCTGAAAAGGGAGATTTGAGAAGTCCCTTCAGCAACAACTTATTTTTCCTTTCAATTAAAGTTCTATTGGAAAATTTTTACAAATACCACAGGACGGGTCAACAGATAAGTGAGACACACCCAATCAATAAACGCACAAAGAGTGTACATCTGATGTAGGTAATTTGTGTCCACAATCAGAACACCTTTTAAATCCTGGACTACCTTTTTTATCTGCCATGACAGAAAAGGAGACAGAAGAAAGGGTACCAGCAATGGTATGAAAGAATACCCGAAGGTAATGAAGAAAAGGAAGGGATTACCAATGATGGCAAGGGAGAAAATACCTCGTGGTAAAAAGTGCAAAGTAAAGAGAAGGAAACACAAGAAAATATGGTCGCTAAATGCGATAGGGTAAGAGACAACAAATTAGAAACTTTTCTGACAGAAAAGGTTATATTAGACTAGTCTGGCAACAAATATCTATACTTAGCTCAAGAGAAGCGGCTTGACACGACCAAATGGCAATGCGGCAAATGAAATCTGAGGTAACAGGCAGAGGGGAATTATGGGTAAGAGTTTAGCTCGAGAGTTTGTAGCTGATGCGAGCTTGGAAGATGGCCGGCTCAGTTCTGAGGTCGGAACCGATACCCATACGTAAGGAATGAACAATATCAGATCTGTTTTTATAAATATTTTTGGCAAGTTGCTACTCAGTTCATTTTTGAGTTTTGGATTACTTTAACATTTAAACAGGTTAAAGGAATGTTTAGTATGAACTTTATGGAAATGTTTGTTAATGTTTTGTTTTTAACCTCAAAAGACTTGTTGCAAACTTTCAAGTTACACCACCAGTTACTAAACCACGTAAAAATACTAAGTAAGACTGAGTTATATTATTGCTAAGATAGTGAGCTTTTTCTTGGAAAGTATTGTTGTGTAAAATCTTAGAAACAAAAAACAAACCCAAACTGGTAGACCAACAGCACAACAACCAAAGCGTCTTCTGTTAAAACGTAGTCATTTAATCCAACAGTAACTCAAAAGTACAGACTCCACAAAATCACATGAAATACAAATATTGATGTGAATTTTGTGGAGTCTGCACTTTTGAGTTACTGTTGGATTAAACAACTACGTTTTAACAGAAGATGCCTTGGTTGTTGTGCTGTTGGTCTAAAAGTTTGTGTAACATCTTACCATAACTTTAGATATCCTTCTCTTCTATATGCTGCTGCATCCATAACATTAGGGAGTCTGCCTCTGGTCGACTTGCGTACGTCCGGGCATTTTACAAAAGATAGATGCAACTGCAAAGGTACGTGTAATGTCCGGCCTCTCTCTCTGCGGATATCGGTCATAAACAAATGGGTACAAAACAGACGTCAGCACACACCTACCTCAGAACTGCATGCCGCCGGAATTAGTGACTACGGTGTGAGTACTCAGGAGTCAGGCAAGTGACAGGGGGAAGGCAGGGTGGGAAACTATACAGCAGCATATAGAAGAGAAGGACATCTAAAGTTACGGCAAGATTTTACACAACTATACTATGTCCTTCTATTAATATGCTGCTGTATCCATAACATGAGGGAGAATGCAAAAGTTCATGCTACTGAGGATAGGGAGGAGGAACAGAGACATTTTCCACAAACCAATGAAGAATGGCCCTGGAAAAACTGCTCTGCACCTGGAAATGATATCCAACTTGTAGTGTTTGGTGAAGGTGTGAAGAGATGACAGTGTATCTACTTTTAAAAATGGCAGCTGTATCCAACCCCTTAAAGAAGCTCCAGAGTAGGACGCCGCCCTAGTGGAGTGTGCCTTTACTGGGAAGGGAAGCTTTGTGCCAAGGGCTGTATAGCAAAAGGAGATGGTTTTAGAAAACCAAGAGGATATGGTTTTCTTGGAAACAAAGTGTCCCAGGTCTCTTGGGTGGTAGGAGACAAACAGCCTGTCTGATTTACGGACTGATTTGGTCTCAGCCAAAAGTATCTGAGTTGTCTGTGTACATATAAGGAATGTAGGATCCTTTCATCAGGAAGGTTGGGTGATTAATTGCCTGATTCAAGGAAAGCTCATTGACCACTATGGGCATGAAGGATGGGTTAGTACATAAACACACCCTGTCCTTATGGTAAACTGTAAAAGGATGCAAAGCCATGACGGCTTGCAGTTCAGAAACCCTTCTGGCTGGAGTAATGGCAACCAAGAGTATAGTTTTCCATGCACAGTATTGGAGAGAGCAGTCTTTGGCTGGCTCAAAGGGTGATAGTGCCAATTTTTCCAGAATAAAATTTAGATCCCAAGGAGGAAGGATGAGCTTCCTTGGAGGTCTAAGGTGAAGAACCCCTTTCAAAAATAGCTTAACTTCTAACCTAGAAGCCAGAGGTAGGGTGAGTGGAAGGCATGCTGAAATGGCAGATAACTGGGTCTTAACTGAAGAATAAGACAGTTCAGACCATCAATTTACAAAGGTAGGACAAGAGCACTGGAGGTTCTACAGTCAGTGGTTGTAAATTGTGTTTCTGACACCATACGGAAAATCTCTTCAACTTGGACAGATATAATTTTCTGGTAGTTGGTTTTCTGGCCTCCTGCAGAACCTGGAACATGTCCTCTGTGTACAGGTGTCTGAGGGGAATCAATGCCCTGTCACCCACAATGTAAGGTTAAAAGTGGACAGCTGGGGGGGGGGGTGTAAGAGCATTCTCTTCTCCTGTGTGAGCAGGTCCATCCGGTGGGGTATCTTATGGTTACTGCCCATGGCTAAGTGGTGTAATAGGGGGGGAACACCAATGCTGCCTTGGTCAATAGGGGGGTCACCAATAAGATTTGTGGTTGTTCTTTCTGAATTTTCAGCAGAACTTTTTTATGAGAGGGAAGGGGTGAATGCATAAGTGTACATCCCCTTCCAAGGGAATGAAAGAAGAGCCAGTGAGTATTTGGCCATGTGAATTTGGTAGTTAATGGCTCTCACTGCTAAAGTAGCAGATGTGTAGACTTTTTTGCCTAAGCGCTCCATTAATTTGCTCTTCTTGTCGGAGAGAATTAGGGAGGTAGAGGGGAGTAACTTTGAGGTTTTATCTGCAGCCACAGAAATGATGGAAGAGTCTGCTGAAGGAGCCTTGTAAAAAAATTTTGCATCCTCAGGGACTTTGCAAAAACTGTCTGTGCCACTTGGGTGCAAGGGTTGGGAATCTGGGTTTTTTAGAAGCAGCCAGGAAAGCATCCAAGAAAGCAGGATGCACTGGAGGTACAGCAGATGGGGTTAGGAGAGACTATTTTAAAAGGTCATAATACCTTTTTTGCGTTTCAGTGACCTGGCTGCTGTCTCACTTGAAAAAGTCTGAACAACAGTCTCCCCAAAGGTAGGGGCCTGCGTTGGAGCAGAGGCCTGGCGTAAGGCAAGGAATGCATTTAAAAGGTCTTGAGTAAAGACTTGCCAGTCAGGTGCCTACTCGGAGGGTGCAGGCATCGGAGAAGGAGCAATATGCTTAGTCTTTTGCTTCTTTTTTTGTGGGACTCCAATGCTGACATATCAGAGATATGATGCAGAGATGGAGGGCCGGATACAGGGTGACACTCCGCAATGTCTAAGGAAACATCCTCATGAACTATAATTTAAGAAACCCCATGCAGGCCCTTGGAAATAAGCCTAGCCCCCCCCCCCCCCCCGATGACCGATTTAGACTCCTGTGATTCTCTCTGGGACGAGCCAGTGGCTACATTGATGGCCTCTTCCTGGGTGTCCACCAAAGGAAGATCCGAGGATTCTGGCTTGGATTTCACCGGCCTTGAGAGGTACGGCTGGAATAAAAGGTGCAGCAATCGGTTCAGGTTGTGATTTTTTGGCCTTTTTGACTGGTGGCTCATCTGAGGAACCTGACGTCGGATCCATTTCTTTAGTCAGATGTTTGTGTTGGTGGTTCTCTAAGTAAAGATTTAAAGTTGCAAGGCAACTTCTAAGGGTTTTGGGGACAAAGGCCTGACAAATATCCCAAGAAGTGTGGTCGTGTTCTTGGCCTAAGCAAAACAGGCAGAGCTCATGCGAGTCCTTATGTGGAATCTGCCTTCCACACCAACACTTGCCCTTTCTACCTGACATGAAATCCCAAAACAGTAGCAAAAAGGTAATCAAAAGCCCCTACGGGGTACTTATCTGAAGTTGTATAAAACAAATTCAATTTTCCAAAGGCACGATGGCCAGAGCTGGCAGTCACACAGGCGGCAGAAAAGTTCTGAGGTAGGTGCATGCTGACATCTGTTTTGTACCAGACGTCTGTTTATGACTGACGTCTGCAGAGAGAGAAGCCAGACGTCACACGCACCTTTGCAGTAGCATCTATCTTTTGTAAAATGGCCGGACGTACAAGAGTCGACCAAAGGCAGACCCCCTAATGTTATGAATACAGCAGCATATGAACAGAAGGACATGTGTGTATGTATGTATATGTATATGGTAACTGATATTCACAGACTTCTTACTGCAAGTCCCAGAATAGCAAGACTTAATGAGAGAAATATAGACTTGCAGAAAATGGAATCTCTCATATACTTAGTCCAAGACTGCTAGATCTTGGAGTTTTCACGGTTGTCCAAACTATGGTTAACTTGGAAATAGTATATATATAATTTATGTGGCTTGCCTCCACATTAGATGGAGCAATAGGGCTTGCCCCCTATAAAAAAATAATAAACGAGAACAGTGATATTTGACATTTCCTGTTCTCCTGTATTTTAGTACTTTTTCCTCCATAATTCCAGGGTTTGCACTTACAAGTCTCAAAATTACAAAAGGGAACCATATACCGTAAGTATAGTATTAATGTAGCATTTCATATCCAGGAATATAAATAGGCTTTCTGCCCAGACAAAAGAATCAATATTTTTATAGGTTCATGGGTAGGTACTAGGCTACTAGCTCAGTGTGAAATGGCAGAAACACTCACAAGTTAACTTCTTAAGTAACAAAAAAGTTGAAACCTGAAACAACTTTAAAAAAAGCTCAAAAGAACCAAACGGGTACTTACTCCAAGCCATAGTCCAGGTAACCCCAATCAGCCAATGACCATAACCACTCCCCCTCACACTGAAATGCAAGCATGGCTTTGGCTAAACTAAGATGGCCTGGAACATGTGGTCAGACACACAGCCTCTACAAACAAAACAACTAGGCCCAAAACACAAGCCTGAATATGGACAATGCTACAACTACCCACACTACTTTGGGTAGAAAAAAAACTGCAGAAATATTTATCACAGCAGAAAAGCAGCAGTGAGCCTTTAAATGAAAGTTTTAAACAGATGAGCAAGGAGACTCTAGAGAATGCTTTTAACTGCAAACAAATAAGTTATATGATTGGCAGGAAATCAGAACAGACAAACCAAAACAGGTGCTTAACAAATGTAGAAAATTTCCAGTTAATACCTCACACACAGTGAAACTAGCTAGAAAAGTATGCAGCAGATAGTAAAAGTGCTATAAATAACTCATAACAATAAGCAAAAAACAGGATACTTGATGTTATATATCACGGATCAGGGGATGTGGGATCCTGGCAATAAATTTTGGAAGTTGTCCGTTTATGGGGGATGCAAATAGATCTATCTGAGGTGTACCCCAATGATGGATTAGGTCCAAAAACACATCCCTGTGCAACAGCCACTTGTAAGACTGGGTCATGGACCTGCTTAAAGAGTCCGCCATTGTGTTCTGGGCTGACGGGAGATAAACTGCCTGTATGGAGATTTGACTCTGTAAGGCTAACTCCCAAGCAAGCAGGGCTAATCTGCATAAAATGTAGAACTTCGTTCCCCCTGCTTGTTGATGTACCAAAGAGCTGTGGTATTCTCTGTGAACCACATCAGCACTCCTGGAGCAAGGTTGCTCTGGAAAATTTGTAGTACTAGAATCAGAGCCTTTTTATCTCCTTCATGTTGATATGTTCTTTGGCCTGCTTGGGAGACCAAACATCTCTGACTCTCCAGGCTTGGACAGTTGCACCCAATCTATTTCTGAAGCATCTGTGAATAACTCTTGGAAAGGAAGGGGTGGTTGCAGTAGTAGGCCTGGGTTTCTATTTACCTGCAGGATCCACCATTCTAGTTTCCTTTTTAAACACAGCAGGAGTGGAATCAGAAACTCTAAGGGGTGTAAATGTTGCATCCACACTGTTCTTGGGTATCACTGCAACTTCCTCATGTGCAATTTTGCGAAGGTTATCATGGAGATAGTGGATGCCATGTAACCTAGTAGATAAAAAAATCCCTGGCTGTCAAGGGCTGGAGGGGAAGAATGCTCTGAAAGTAAGAAGTCAGGAACAATACCTTCTCTCCTGGAAGAGAAGCTAGCATTTTGTCTGTATCCTGCATCCCAGGAAAATGTGATCCTGCAATGGGATGAGGGAAGATTTCTGGAAATTTATAGTGAACCCTAGACTCTGTAAAAGGGCAATAGTGAAGGAACGGTTTTCTCAAAGAAGCTTTGAGGACTGAGCCTGAATCAGATCATCATCTAGGTAAGGGAAAATTTGAATTTCCTATGTTCTGCAGAAAGCTATAATAGGGGCCAAGCACTTTGTGAAGACCCTTGGTGCTATAGAGAGACCAAAGGGCAAAGCACAAAACTGAAAATACCAGAAAGCCACAGAAAAACGTAAAAACTTCTTGAACCTTGGGTGGATGGAAATGTGAATGTAGGCATCTTTTATATCCAGAGACACCATGAACCCCTGTGAGAGAATTAGGCGACAGAAGGGACTTTGAGAAAAAATGGGAAAGGTCCAGGATAGGTCTCCTGGGGACCAGAAACATCCTGGAGAAAAACCTCTTCTCTTGTTGGGAAGTTGGAACTTCTTCGATAGTTCCCTGACAAATCAGGTTCATAATGACCTGAGGAAAGAAACTCAACTGGTCTTTGGGGTGGGGGGGTGGAATCCCTCTGAATGAGGGGAATTTTTCCCAAACCATAAAATATCTTGTTTTGATAATGAACAGTACCCAAGAGTCCCGAGTAATCAGCTTCCAAGCAGCAAGGGACTGACTGAGGTGATGGGACAAGGGGATGGGTGGCCCTTGGGGCTGATAGTCACAGACTACTTGGCTTGGGTTGGGACTGAAAGGACTGTTTATAGGCAGGGGTAGAAGAACCAGACTTAGAAAAAGCTGGCTTTCTACGACCCTTCTTACTCTTAGATGAAGAATAAGACAGAGAAGGTTTCCTAATAACAGCAGTGTTTACTGGATAATTTCTTTGGAAAGATGTTTAAGATCTTGTAACTCCTTTCCTTTCTCCTGAAGAGACTTAAAGAGCTCCACTGCTTAGCTCCCAAACAAGGCTTTGTTATCCAAAGGTGCATCCAGCAATCTGGCCTTGAAATATTCAGGTAAAGGCTGTAGCCTAAGCCAAAAATATCTTCTCAGAACAGACCTGGAGGCAGCCGCCCTAGCAGAGGCATCAGCAGCATCATAACTGCACTTGGAGTGCCTTGTCACTTGTGCAGTAGAATTAAGGAAAGTTGCTAATGTTGACTTTACTGGGGAATCTGGATTGTCTGCCAAAGTTTTCACTGCATCCGCCAAAAGGGCCAAAGAGTACTTTGTCATGTAGGTCTGATAGTTTATTGCACGGAAGGCCAGGGTAGCTGAAGCACAGACCTTCTTGCCTAACTTTTCCATGACCTTACTTTTCTTATCAGAGGGTAGCAAGGAAGTGGATGGTAAAAGTTTTAAAGCCTTATCCATGGAGACAGAAATCATAGCTGGATCAGCAGCAGGAGCCTTGAACAGGAATTTGGAGTCCTCAGGAACTTTACAGAACCTGTCAGGACACTTGGGGGCAGGAGGCTGAGAGTCTGGACATTTGGAGGAGGCCGAGAAAACATCCAGAAAGGCAGGCAGGAGTGGAGGGAAAGCAGAAGGAGAAGAGGAATCCACCTACAAGAGTTTGTAATACCTCTTGTGAATCTCAGAGACCTGGGAGCAGTCCCACTTAAAAAATTCTTTCAACTTAAGAATAATCTCTCAAAAGGATATGTCCTCTCCAGGGGAATCTGTACCATTAGATTTCTCCTCTGGGGAGGCATACCTTAAGGGAAAGGCCAACTGAGAGGAGTAGGCTAGTGACTCCTCTCCAGAAGAATCCTCCTCTGAGGAAGTGTCCACAGTTACCTTGTTAAAGGATGTGGTAGGAGAGACAGGCTGCAGAGGAACAGAAGGGGGGGATTGGCAAAGGGCCATTAAGGCATTGAAGAGACTCTGAAAAAAGGCTTCCCAGTCAGGGGCTTGCTGAGGGGTTGCAGGAGACACATACATAGTCTTTACCTTTTTCTTTTTAGGGGCTTCCATGTGATGGAATGTGGATGGACCAGATGTCAGCCTACATTTGACAATATCCAAAAGTACCTCTTCATGCACAGTGATCTGTGTGATGCCACAAGGGCCCTCAGATATAATGAGCCTGGGGATCCCCCTTGTCTCCCTGATCAGACGCCTGCCTTTTCCTCATCGACTCCTTCAGGGCCTCCACTGTGTTGCCTGTCGAAGGTACATCCACCATTTCTGGCATGGTCTCCGGGCCTACATCAGCCTTAGGAGCAAAGACCGGAAGACAGGGCATAGCTGAAGCTTCAGGCCTCGATTTTTTGGCCTTCTTCGATACAGGCTCATCCGAATGGCTCAACGTCATATCCACTTTATGTGCTAAATGTTTGAGTCGCTGGTTTTCTAAATATAACTTAAGAGAAAATAGCAAACTCCTGAGGGTCTTAGGGATAAAGGATTTACAAACAGGGCACTCTATGTGGTTGTGGTCTAGGCCTAAGCAAGAGAGACAAAGGTCGTGGTCATCTTTATGTGGAATCTGCCTTCCACACTGACACTTGCCCTTCCTAGCCAACATGAACTCAACAACAAGCAGCAGCAAAAATTTTTAATAAGAGAAAACCCAATGGGGACTTATCTGAAACTCGAACAAAGCAAATTTGGCGAGAAACGTCAGGAGCAGGTGATCGGACAGGTGGCAGAAAAGTTCTGAGGTAGGAGTGTGCTGATGTCCACTTTCTACCCAACGTCTCATTATGGTTGACGTAAAGTGTAATGTGTTGTGGCATAGCACGTACCTCGCAGTAGCATGAAGGCTTTTGGATACTGGCCGGACATACGAGTCAGCCGGAGGCGGACTCCCTTATGTGATGAATACTGCAGCATAAAGGAGGATATCCTCAGTTTATATTTCTTTACCTTCTCCATTACTAATCTCCTTTTCTACTTTTCCTCTTTGTCTTTTTACCTTTTGTATTGTAAAGTTTTCATTATCTGGATTCCTTTGCCTGTATTTCTCTTCAAATATCTTTGGTGCTGATCTTTTTGTATTGATTAGTTTTGCTTTCTCCTTTGCATAGATATTACACTGTATTAAATCTCTTTTTCTTTCCCATGTCAATATTTCTTCATCAGATGTCTCCTGATCTTCCTTTCTCCTTACTTTAGGGACTCGCTCCATCACACTGCGATGTAACCTGTGTTAGACCTTCTACACCAAATCCTTAATTTCGTGGGCATTCCATAACTTCAACTTCTATTTTTTTTTTATTCCACTTTACTAACCTTCTTTTCTACATTCCATCTTTTTGATATTATTTTTTATTGCAAAATTTTCCATATCTGGATGCTTTTGCCTGTATTTCTCTCTGAATATTTTTGTGGCTGCCTTCTTTGCATTAATTACTTTGGCTTTCGCCCTTGCATAAATATTGCACCATATCAAATCTCTCTTTCTTTCCCGTGTCCATATTTCTTTTTTATACTTAGCAGGAATGGCTTAAAATAAAGACAGGCAAATGTATGGGCTTGGTCAAATTTGCTTCAGACACTTTGGTAATAAAGGATGGGTTTGTGCTTAGCAAAAGTCTATCCTTATGAAAAATTATATATGGAGGATCAGAAGACAAGACCTGCAATTCTTTTTGCTGAAGTATCTGCCAGCAAGAACAAGGTCTTCCAAAAAATAAAATTTCAGTTAGGCTGAAGATGCTGGGTTCAAATGGACTTTTTTAAGGCTTTTAAAAATGGTTGAGGTACCAGGGGAGCAGTAGTATTCTTATTCAAGAATGAAGAAAAGTCCCTTTCAAGAAGGCCTTGCACAGCTTATGAGAAGCTATGGAATGAGAATCAATTCCAGTCTGAAAGTTGGATATGGCAACCAAATGAATCTTAAAAGTAGAGTGGTTACAGCCAGAATCAAACGAGTGAGAAACATTAAAATGTCAGGTAAAGGCACAATAAAAGGATCCCAGTTCAGTGTTGCTGCCCAGCTATAAAAAAAAAATTCCCATTTTCTGCAGTAAATTTTGTGAGCAAATTCTTTCTGAGACATACAGAAAATATGAGTTACATTATGGGATAAGGGCAGGACCACTGGCCATCAATGGAATAGGAGAAACTATGCAGTTAAACTGAGGTGTGTAAGTCTGGATGAGTTAATCTGGATGGATGAGAAAGAAGTTCCTGTAGGGAATCTAAACGCCATGGGGTTTCTTAATCTGCTGTCTTAATAATGGGAACCAAGTTTTTTGAGGATTACATTGGCTCTGCATGTTATCGCTTTCTATAAGAATTGGCGGGTCTACTTCAAATTAATGACAGTCAACTTACCCGAAAACGAAATTACTGAGAAGAGATATCCGAAACCTGATTTTAATGAACGACCGTATTGCCGAAACTTTTCTCAGGGTATGTATCCAGATGACCAACATTTCACGAAGAAACACACCGGACTATCTCCAACCCACCTCCCTAACTAAATATACCAACTCCGAGAGTGCACTACAGTGGGGAAAAAGGCAAATTTATCCATGTTGGCCAACTGGATACTTACCCTGAGAAATGTGTCGGTAATATGGCCATTCATTAAAATCAGGTTTTGGACATCTTGCCTCTGCAAAAGTGGGTTTTCGTTAATTTGAGGTAGACCCAAATCGGCACATGATGGGAAAGGCAAGGAAGGCATAAAGAAGTCCAGTAGACCACTGCCAATCTAAACAATTCTTGAGGAATGTCCTTTTGGAGGATCAAGAGAAAGAAACTGCTGTACTTATTGCCAGTAGGGAATTAATGTGGTCACAGTATTGCTGGCCTGAGTGGTTGAAAATCTGCTGAGCTCCTGCTGGATTGAGAGACCACTCATGAGCATCTCTCTCAACTGTCCACATTTTCACAGAATGTCCAGATTTCTGCCTCATATTTTTGGTCTGCTTCTCACAAAATTAGTGGTTTTCTTGCAAATCACTGAAGCTTGAAGTCATGAGATAACGACAGCAATTTGAGTTTCAGACTTCATATCCTTCAGAAAATGCATGCTAACACAACACTTACTATTCTAGCAACCTTCGAAATTTGTAGGAGTAATGTTTACAATTTGCTCTTCCACCCCCTTTATTTTTGGCTTTGTCCAGAGTTCCTGTGCTAAGAGGTTGACAGGTATGCTTGTGAGGTATCAGAGTAGACCTGCTGAACCTGCTGGCAAGGTAGTTGGCCAACCTGAGGATGTGCACAGCTATCAAAGTGATGCAAAGCAACTGCCCATGTCCATACTCTCACAGCTTCTTGACATAGGGGTTAGGACTTCATTCCTACCTGCTTGATGATGTACTATGAAATGCCCATGTTGTCAGTTTGGACAGAAATCACTCCTGGAAGCAAGAAGTCCTGAAGTTCCTTGGAACATCTTCTCATGAAAAAATGACCTCACCCACTCCAGTAAGGTGACGTCTGTGATGACCACAAATGAAGGAAGTGGCATAACAAGTGGTCTTTCTAAATGAAGGCTGGAGGAAGTCAGCCAGCACTGTAAGTGAACCCTGCAGAGCTGAGTGTTGATAGCTAGAGCACATGGTGATCTGAGAGTTGAGACCACTGTGCTCCTAGAAATCATTTAAGTATTCACATGTGAATGCAAGAGTTGAACTAGGACAATGGAGGAAGGCATGATGCCTAGAACCCGAAGAACGAAATTTACAGAGGGGGTGGTGAAGCAAGACAGTCTGAACTGAATTTCTCAGAGAGAGACAAAATGTTCTCACTCTGAAGGGACAGACAATGAGCACTTTGTTGTGTGCAAGTGGAATCCAATGGCTTGGGATGGTTCAAGGTTTGACATTTTGTAGCTTACAGAAATGCCCAAGGACAGACAGAGATAAAGAAAGAAGTCTCTGGTTTTGAGCGGTGATCTTGTAATAACAGTAAAGACCCACTCATTTAGCTATGGAAACACTCAAATTCTCTTGGGTCACAAGTAAGTTGAAACTACTGACGTGCACTTGATGAACATCCCCGAGGAGATGTGTTGAGACTGAAGGGCAGAGCTTTGAATTAAAAATGACCGACTATGGGCTAGTGTCAGGCAGGTACCAGAGAAATCTAACATTCCAGTAAGTAAATAACTTACATTTCTGCTAGATCTCTTTGGAAGCAGTTTATGTGAGTAGCATAGATCAAGGCCCTCAAAGCATTCTCCATTTTGTCCATATCCTGGACTTCTTGTTGGGCAAATGGAAAGTGGATGCACCTCTGTTTAATTTCTCCAAGTCTTGTGTTTCTAATACCATGACTGGAATAGGCCCCATTCTTAAGTCACGGAATAATTACAGTTTATGAAATTAGTGTTGTTTCAGTCTTTGATGTTAGTCAAAAGTGCTCTTCACAGCACCTGTAATGTGCCCTGAATTGACTCCTTCTGCAATTCATATGGAGTTACATAAACTGCTAACATATCTAAATATAACTATAAATTATTTTTTATTACACCTTTTGTCCAACTACTATTGGAACTGTCTAAGCAACTTTCTTCCACACTGGTGTCATTTCTGCCTGCAAATTTTGCTACTTCATGACCTTGTCTCTCTCTGCATGTACGACACTGTAATCACTGGGTGTGACAATTTCAATGATCAATGTTACTTTTGTCTATTTCTCCTGGACTACTATATCTGGTTTTCTCACATCTATAGCCTATAGACAAATCAGAAGTGACTGCAACCTAAACCCTCAGGAACTTAACACTATTTTAAAACAATGTAATGGAGAGCCACTACGAACCCTAGGATTAGACCAGGCAGTCGACTACTTCAATAGTACCTTCACCAATGTCCTCAATAGTGTCACACCCATCAGGAAGTAAGAGTTAAGACTAACTACGCACCATAGCTAAGCAGGGACACAACAGTCCTACTAAAGTCCAGAGACAAGGCTTGGAAAATCTGGAAGACAGATAACACTACCCTAGCCAAACAAAACTACTAACAGCTTAGAAATCAGGCCAAGAAACAAACCAAACTTGATAAACAAAACTATTTCCTTGGTGCCCAAAGCAAATACTCAAAAAAATCCTCAAAATTTTGGCAAACTATCAACTTTCTACTAAAACCAGGCAAAACCACCACTCCAGCCCCTAGCTTCACTAATAACAGTAACAGCATAGCCTCCCAATTTAATCACCATTTCACCAAATCTATTCTGACCTTATCGACCCAACTATCCAAAAACAACCAAAAGTGTACTCCAACCAAGTATCCAGATAACATTCCTTCCTTTGCCCTCTCTCCTGTTCCCACCTCTACAATTAAAAAACTCCTCCTAAAATTGAAACTTACCACCCTTGCAAATGATAGTACACCTGCCAACTTCCTAAAACTAGCTGCTGAATTTTTATCTTATCCTGCCTATATCATTATCAACCGCTCAATACAGGAAGCCTATATCCCTCATCTATTGAAAGTTTCATATATTATTCCACTTCATAAAGATGGCAACTCTTCCGACTTCTCAAATTACTGCCCAATTGCCATACTATCTCCCTTATCTAAGCTACTTGAGAAATGTATTCATTCTCAGGTTATGCAATTCCTGAACACACAAACTTCTTTCCACCACACAACATGGATTCCGGCCATACCATAGTACAACTACTGCCCTTCTCTTTTTTTCTCATTTGGTCAACCAACACAGAATGACAATAACTTTGTAACTGCTATATTCTTAGATTTCTCCAAAGCTTTTGATATAGTCTCACACTCCTTACTACTAGATACTCTAGCCTCCCTATCCTTTGCCCCTTCTACTGTGGCCTGGTTCAAGAACTATCTATCGGACAGGCAGCAATCCATCCAATGGCAAGGTACACTATCTCCCTTACTACCTACTACCATTGGAGTACCACAAGGCTCAATACTGGGCCCACTTCTTTTTTCTATTTTCACTAACAATCTGCATACCTCCACCCAACATGCCACACTCATCCAGAATGCAGATGATTCAACTCTAATCTGCTCTGCCCCATCTCTCAGCACTCTAAAAAAACTCACTCAGGAATCCTTTACCTCTGTGGAGAAATGGATTACTGATATCCAACTCATCCTAAACCCCAACAAGACTAAATTGCTCCTATTCACCCCCAATAAATTGAAAATTACCTCTCTTTCCTTTACCATTACTTCCAAAAATGGCACTACCATCTCTCCTTCAACCCATACTAAACTCCTTGGTGTAGAAATTGACAAAGACCTGCTCTGATGTCCATATTTCCCAAACCATCAAAAAAGTACACAAAAAATTGGGAACACTATACAGACACAAAAAGTTCCTCTCAGATCAGGCACGAATCACCCTAGCCCAAACTCAGCTATTGTCCACACTAATGTACGCAGCACCAATTCTTACCCTGACCAGAAAATGTGATCTTGAGAAACTTGAGTCATGCTATAATAAACTTGCCAAGTTCGTTAACAACTCCTCTTTCAGAATCCACGACTGTCAGGTTCTAACGGACCTACAATGGCTAGAACTTCCTCAACTACTCAATTACCACCAATTAATCATTGCCTATAATATCTTGAAACATCCTGATAAAACCCCAGCGCTAAGTCAACTTCTCACTCACTACAAAGCTAATCACCCTCTCCGTTCTGTTGACAAATCACTACTCTGTATCTCAAGGGCTAAAATAATGCTGGGAAAGCCCTATTCTCCCACACCATATCTAGAACCTGGAATAGCCTCCCCTCTTCTCTGACTTCTGCATCCACTACCACACTGTTCAAAAACTCACTTAAATTACATCTTATGAACACCTGGCTATGTCCATGTATTATATAACATTTATTTTGCTTCTTCATAACTTCCTAGTATACTTACTCTATACATATAAATGAACCAAAAAAGCAAACCAGCCCAGCTAGTTAGGAACCACAAAACAGGAAAATACATACTTTCAAGAACAAATTATATGTGGTTAGAAAGTTCATACACTTTATACGATATACACCTTTTAATGACATGTATGTAAATTGATGAAGTTTTTGCATGATAGATATTTATTTATTTACTTATGTATACATTGTAATTTTAAAACAGCAATAACAGATTGCTTAGTTTTAATTTATTTTTTGGGTTTTCTGCAAGACATAATTGTAAGTCAATTAATTTTATCATATGACAAGAATTTGACTATTTAATGATGTATACAGCAGTGCTTATATGTTTTGCCCTTGAAAAAGCCCGGTAATATTCGGGTGAAAGCGCTTGGTTTATCGTTTGTGTTTTAATAAAGATTGCTGCTTAGTTCGACTTATTTGGCTACTGCTACATTTACACAAGTTTGGATTATTATTGCTGCTGGTTTCGGGTCCTGACTAGCTGGGCTGGTTTGCTTTTTTACTCTATACATATGCTACAGTACCACAAATCTAATTTCTTTATCTATAGCATGACATTTTCCTTGGTAAAAATATTTTTTTTTATTACTTCATATATTGTTGATATTCTCTTTGTTTTACATTTCTGTCTGATTTTTTTGTCTGATTGTTATGTAAATGTGGAGGTTTTCTCCCCGGGCCTCCGCTGTAAATGGACCTGGTCCAGTAGGACTATCCCAGTAAACAAATGTAAAATAAATAAATAAATAAAATCTGTTTTTTGAACTGTTGGTAATGGGTGCTCCCATGTGATATAAACTTCATCATTCTTTACAATGCTTTGTAGCTCATGTTTCCAATGCTTCTCAACTACTTCAGTATTGTAGTTTTTGCACAATCCCAATGCAACAGTCTTGCCACATTATTGTGCCTTTCAGTATACAGGCCCCCTGCCATGAACGTATCACATGCAGCATCAAGATGTGTGACTGTTTCCAGTTTGTTTTTGCATAACTTGCATTTGTCTGTTTCTCCCACGTGTTTAAAATTAGTATGTAAACCAATGTGCAGGTAAGTCTACTATCCTGGGCCATGATTATTACTTTTTCATCTTCTGGTTTCAATTCACCTCACCTTAACCGTTCCTATGTCAAATCCTGATCAGCATGAGATTGTTCCAGGAGATCTCAGTACTTGCCACAGTATTTATGCCTTTCTCACATTTCCTTACTTCTCATTATTTTCTCTCTCTTGTTTTATGCACATTCCGCTGCTGTCTGATTTTTTTGTCTACTTCTGACTTGATTTCCATTCCTGCTTGATACTGAAATGCTTCTGCTAAAATAGGCAGAGAAATTATCTTAGACTTCTTCTCATCTTTTAAATCTTTCACTATGTTTGGATCTGGTGAGGTCAGCAGATATGTATGTATGTGGTCCCACAACTCTTTCTGTGTGACTGCTGCTATAATAACAGAATCCACCAAGAGATCCCTGGACCAGAAATGTTTATCCCTGAGAGGATGGAAAGCTTGGTCTGGTTTCCTAAATATGGCTTCTGAGGAATCTGGCTCCTGCCATGCTCTCCTGGCAGCCAGGTCAATAATGCGGTTGGCAGGAGGACGCACCCAAGAAGTAAACAGCACCAAGCAATAGTAAGCCTCAAATAAGATCTCTTCATCTAGAGAGGTTGGGTCTGCAGGACAAGATCCCCTCTGTCGAGGATTACACCAAATGTGGTGTGTTCCAGGGGGGACTGAGGAGTACCCTCTTGATCATCTGAACCAGTGTCTGAGGTGACAGTCTCTGTAGAGGCATTTATGTGCCTTTTTACACTTTTTCTTTCTTGGAAATGTGCTAAAAATACTTTTTAGTTGTAGAAGGCAGCTTCAAAAGATAACCACAGTATGTTCAAAAAGATGAAACAAAATATGAACAATCAAAAAAGAAAACTTCATCTTCAGCAGAACCAAATTTTGAGTAGGTAAGCTCACAGGGGTGTGCTCAAACTAAGCAAACCAAAAAAAAACTCTAACTTAATCAGAAGTCAACAAGTTACCCTCTATTAAAAACAGATTGGAGCTCCAGATAGGTACAGGAAGTATATGGTAAAGTCCCTGGCAAAACCAATAATCCAAAACACCTGCACTACCATACACAGCACTGTGTCATACAAGCAAAATGTTCTACCTAGACACCGAATAATACAGAGGAAATCCAACATACAGCCTCTTCTAAAATGTGCCTTGGACATGACATTCACAGGCAACAATCAAATTGCACAGCTGTTAAAATTCAAAAAAATTGCTTACTAATCAATTCAAAAAAATGGGGAATAAGCTGTCCAGATGAATTTCAAAACAGACAAAACTTAAGCTGCACAAATATCAAATCAAAAAAACAAATTAAAATTCAGCTATAAACAAAGCAAAAAAAAAAACAGCAAATCAAAAACAGTCTCAAAAATAAATTCAGTACAACTCTAACAAGATCTGTACAAGTTCAAAATCATTTTACTGGCAAATGACTTGAATCCCAGAATAAAAATTAAGTTCAAAATGCAACCTGCAAGTCAAAAATTTGATATGGTTAACCCACACAGATGCAATCACACCACAAATAGCAGCTGTGTGCCTCTGTCCTAACCAGTAATCATAATCACTAAACATTAATTTATTTAAATGAAAGAAATGTCTCATGAAGTGATTCACTTGATTTTAAGTCAGATTAAATGTCAGCATCATGACAGCTTTAGTATCATTGGTTAACTATGGACAATAAAAAAATATATATCTTCATTAAACTGGCCCCAGCAGACCTCTTTATTCTAAAACAACAATGGGATGAACTCATACAAGTTACTACAGTGCTTATGCATGAAGATGTGCAGCACCATGGTGTGTTGTCTCCATGGCCATACTACATGCTAATGATGTAGTCTGGGGAAGAGGCATATGCTAATTAGCCAAGTGCCTTCCCCTCTCAGAACTGCCTTTGGTAAAGCATTTGTGCAGCTAAGTTATTAGAAGAATCACTTGGTTCAGTAAATTAGCATGGTCACTTACAGTAATGGACACAGCCAAAAGTCAGTGTTCATCCATCATGGTAGAGTTAAGTGCTGGGGAGTTTAGTAGTCAGGCGGTGTGTGTATGAGTGTATGTGAGGGGCTGCATGTGTGAGCATGTGTCTGCCTGAGAGTTAGCAGTAGGGGGGGGCTTTGTGAGGTTAGGCATGTGTGATCAGATGGGTAAAGGGCTATGTGTGTGTGTGGCTGTCATACCTCCATGTGTATCCCTTTACCATTGAGCAAAGCCTGTATGTAACACTGGGTCAGAGGAGGAACACTAGACACCAAGGAGGAAATAATCAACAACAGGGAAAGCTCTTCATTTTGTGCCTTAATTGCACTTAAACACTCTGAAGGTCAGGAGGGGAAACACTAGATTCTAGGGATAACCCTTCATTTTGTACCTTAACAACACTTAAACATACAGTAGAGAGTCGATTATCCAAACTAATTGGGACCTAGGGTAGTTCAGATAATCAAACTGTTTGGATAATTAGATATAAATGAACCAGATAAAAAACATCTAAAATCATGTTTTTTTCAGCATGTAGGAATACATTTTTCAACCATTCAGCGATTCCAGTGGACAATAAAGAATATTTTTCACACATGAGCTGGCTACAAGCTCAAAAAACATGCTCAAGTGAATACGTATAATGTTTACATATTCAGACTTTATGATTCTTCCTACCTGAGAGCTATGGAAGGATGGTTCTGATAGTTAACTGTTCAGATAAATCGAGACTCTACTGTCCTGGGGATTGGGAGGTGGAAACAACAGACAACAGGGAGACCTCTTAATTTTGGGCCTTAATGACACTTATAGGTAATGTAGGTTTTGTGTGTGTGTGTGTGTGTGGGGGGGGGGGGGGTGCTAGACAGCAAGGATAATCTCTCACGCTGTAATGGAACTTGCAGATAATGGGGATGAGGGGGAAACAGGCACCACGGATACTGTATATAGTGTCCCTTAAAGGCACTTAATACAAATTTAGTTAAAATGCTGTCAGGTACTATTAAGTAGAGTGCCTTAAAGGCACTAAAAGAGAAGCAAACTGTTCATCCTTGCCATAGTAAACATCAGTACTAATTCACTGCACTAACTCAGAAGTTAGTGCAAGCATTTTTCTTACATACATACTGACAATCTTGGGCATTATTCAATACCTGAAACAGTTTAAGCTGTACAAGGGGGAGGGATGGGAAACAGCAGGCATACCTCTTAATTTTGTACAGCAAAACAGGACATAATCACCGAT
Organism: Protopterus annectens; assembly: GCF_019279795.1. Classification (NCBI taxonomy): domain Eukaryota; kingdom Metazoa; phylum Chordata; order Ceratodontiformes; family Protopteridae; genus Protopterus; species Protopterus annectens. The sequence continues at coordinate 96,709,810 of NC_056742.1, forward strand.
GGACTTAGATCATGCCTCCTACAAGCTGAGACATTTGCTAGTCTTACCAATTTTTTCACTACCCTAGACTTAGAGGGATATGGAGTATAACACTCCAGCGTTACAGACTGACTGAAATCATCCATGAATTATGGGGACAGGAGAAAGAAGACACACTGGACATTCTGACAACACAGGAACAGATCTGGAGTATGTGGTATGTGGTTTTGTGTTGAATGTGTATGAACTACGTAGGAGAGTGAATGAGAAGTGCTTGTGCTAACATGATGCTGCCTATACTGTTAACTACTATAGAAAGTGCTGACTTGCACTTGCAGTAGCTAACTGCAATTCAAAGTCATGCAAATTAGCTGATCATAAGATTCTTCCTCATTGCAGATAACTTGTCTCTAAATAGAAAATCTCTACATGGTGGAAAAAGGGCTTTTTACTGTAGGCTTTAACAGAACCAGGGGGTTCTCTATGAATCCCCAGAAATGTGTGATGTGCCATGAAAGTGAAACATTATAATGAAAACAGAAATAAGGATTCCAGGTATTCTAATGTACTTATCTAGCAACAAACAGCATTCTCAGCCACTAGGTAATTCACAGAATGTATTAAAATGTGGGGTAGCACTGACAGGCTTCTTTACTATACTTCTTTAGAGGCTAATCTATTAAGTACACTTTATCTTGACCACATAATTTCTTTAAAGCAGTGCCTGCAGTTATTTGTCCACACAGTTCCCCATTTTCCAAAACACTTTACACAAGAGGCAACATGGTGCAATGAGATCATAAAAATTCACATAATCGTTGTGACACAGATAAACTTCTTGTTCACAGTGTAAAGTCGTCTGGAATCTGGACCAGTATCTGTCTACTATAATATACTGCTGACAGCTCACTCCTACACAAGTGCACCTGAGAGGTCATCAGAATATGTGCAACACTTGCAAATATGCCTACTGTCTTTTTAATTTGACTTGGGCAAATAAATTTCTGTAGAGAGGAATTCATACCTCTCAACTGAACAGATTTTCACAGAATGTCCAGATATTTGCCTCATATTTTGGGTCAGTTTCTCATAAATTGTAGTCTTCTGGCAAATCACATTGGGAAATCATTGAGGGTTGAAGCCAGAAAATAATGACAGACATTTGAGTTTCAGACTTCTTCTTTTTCTTCTTCTTCTTTCGGCTTTTTCCCAGTTAGGGGTCGCCACAGCGGATCATCTGTCCGCTCATAATTGGCACTGGAGTTTTATGGTGTCGAGTTGCCAGCCCGGCACCCAACTTCAATGGAAGGCACACACATGCACGCACTCACACCTAGGGCCAATTTAGAGTGTCCAATCCACCTACAGCATGTCTTTGAGATGTGGGAGTAAACCGGAGCACCCGGAGGAAACCCACACAACCACAGGGAGGACATGCAGACTCCACACAAAAGGCACCCCAGCCGAGGATCGAATCGGAGAACCTCTTGCTGTGAGGCGACAATGCTAACCGCTGCACCACTGTGGCCGCCCTGAGTTTCAGACTTCATAACCTTCAGAAAATTCATACTAATGCAAAACCTGTTATTCTATCAATTTTTAAGTTTGTAAGAGCAATATTTAAAAAGTGTCCCTATTTTTGGGCTTTTGTCCCCCCCCCCCCCCCATTATTAAGGCTTTGCCCAGATTTATTCTTGTAAGAGGTTGAGCAGAAGCTTCCAGGAACATGTCAAATTCAATGGACTCTAACTGAACCACTCTTTTTGTGCCTTATTATTCAGACTGCACAAGTCTGGTCAAATGTCTACACTTGGACTACCTTGGTCACCACTGCCACCTTTTATGACACAATAATTCTAGTAGGAGCCATCTGCATGATACAAACATTTAGGTCTTTAAAGTTTTTCTTTCTTATACAGGAAAAGGAAGTTATGTCTTACCATAACCTTCCATCTGTGTTGTTGATCTTCGTTCATTTATTACTGATGGGTTATCGGTTCCGTCCTCGGAACCGAGCCAGCCAATATCAAGCTCACGTCAGCCAAAAACTCTCCAGCCAAGGTCCTACCCAGAATGCTCTGCTCCCTGTTACCTCAGATCGAGTTTGTAAGTTGATGGATAAAAATAGAGGCTACTTCTGGTCATAACAGACCTACAAGAAAGGAGTACATGAGATCAACCAAGAACCTCCGGAAGGGGGACGGAGGGTGGGAAGTAATGAATGAACGAAGATCAACAACACAGATGGAATGTTATGGTAAGACATAACTTCTTTATCTGACGTTGTTAATCTTCGTTCATGCCTTACTGATGGGACAGAGTCCCCAGCTACCTATATTCCTGGGTGGCCCACATGGAAGGACATTCCTGAGCACCATGGAGACAAAGGAAGCTCTACCTCTGGAGGCCAAGTCCAATTTGTAATGAAGAATAAAGGTATGAGGTTTGGCCAAAGTTGCAGCTGAGCAAATATCATTGAGGGAAGCCTTAGCATGGAAAACTGCTGAAAGTGCCATAGATCTTGTAGAATGTGCTTTGTCTCTATGAGGCAAGGTGAGATTGTTTTTGTTGTAGATAAAGGTTATACAATTTCTCAACCATGAAGCCAATGGAACTTTTGATACAGGATGACCCCGTCTAGGTCCAGGAAAAAGCCAGAAACAGTTGGTCTGATTTACGAGTAGATTTTGTTCTGCCCACATAAAATCGTAATTGCCTATGAACATCCAAGGAGTGCAGGCAATACTCTCCCTTGTTAGAATGGTTAGGAAAGAACTCTGGAAGGTCAATAGAATGAATGATAGATGGTTCTGACACCACTTTTGGTAAAAAGGTAGAATTAGTTCTCAGTGATACCCTATCCTTATGGAAGATAAGATAGGGAGGTTTGATGCATAAGGCCTGGAGTTCTGACAATCGCCTGGCCCATGTGATTGCAATCAAAAACAAAGTTTTCCAAGAGAGATATTTTACATCACATGAAGATGCAGGTTCAAAGGGGGAAGCTGTTAAAACTTGCAGAACCAAAGCCAAATCCCAAGGTTGTACAGGTTCTCTAAAGGGAGGTTTTAGGTGGATAACCCCTTTCAAAAAAGTATTACAGAGTCTGTGTGACATAAGTGAAGAATCTTGAAAACCAATATGAAAATTTGAGATGGCAGCTAAATGTACACGGATAGTAGAGGCAGACACCCCAGAGTGGAAAAGATGTGATAAGCAATCCAATATCACTGTGACTGGGGCTGACAAGCGGTCTAATGGTTTATTTGCTGCCCATAGAGAGAACATTTTCCATTTGTTAAGATAGATTAGCTTGGTGGACGATTTATGACTGCGCACAGAAGACAAAAGATTTTCATGCCTGGCAATCATTGGATGTGGAGAAACCAAACTGTCAGTTTCAAGGTTGTTAGACTGGGGTGAATCAGATCCTGCGGATGGGATATCAACGTTGGGGATGGATTGAGGATCCATGGTTGATCTAGCAGGTGAGGCCAGAGGAAGGGAAACCAGACTTGTCGAGGCCAATATGGAGCAATGAGGATCACTTTGCTCTTCAACTCTCATGCTTTCCTTAGAAATTGGGAAATGACGGGGAGAGGAGGATAAGCATAAAGCAGACATGAGGGCCAAACGTGGATTAGAGTCTCCCTTGGTGACTGTCCCAGAGGGGGGGATCAGGGCAAAGTAGTTGCTGCACTTGTAGTTGGTTGGGGAGGCAAATAGGTCGCAGTAAGGCTGGCCCCAACGGTTGAAGATTTTTGCCGCTATCAGAGGACTGAAGGACCACTCGTGAGGCTGTAAAATGCACCTGCTCAATTTGTCCGCTAGCACGTTGGAGCTCCCGGGAATGTGCATTGCAATCAGAAAGCAGTTGTGAGCTATCGCCCATTGCCATATTCTCAAGGCCTCTCGACATAACGGGTAAGATCTGGTGCCCCCTTGTTTGTTGATGTACCAGATCACTGACATGTTAGGGTGGCTGATTGGATCGCAATAGTCCCTGACGGAAGGATGGAGTGAAATGCTTGCAATGCTAATAGCACAGCCCTCAGTTCCAGGACATTGATATGTAAAAGGGCCTCTATCTCTGACCAGGTGCCTTGGACCGAGTTTCCCTGACACAACCCTCCTCCCCACCCCATCAGGGAGGCGGCCATGGTCACTCTGGCTATCAGTTGATGGGGGTTGAAAGGGTGAGACTACTGTTGGGAATTTCGAGACGTCCACCAGAATAAATCTTGCTTGCATCTCTGAGTCACACTTATCTGAAAAGACAAAGGATGTTGTAGAGGGTATGACTGAGTGAGAAGTAGCCATTGAAGAAGCCTCATTTGGAATCTGGCTAGAGGAACAATGGTAATCAAGGCTGCCATTGACTCGAATAGTTGGAGTATAGATCGAGCTGGTGATTTGTGGTGACAGAGCAGCAGTTGAACTTGTTGTCTTATTCTCTGAAGTCTGTGCTCCGGAAGAGATGCTGTGCAATTTCTCGGGTCCAACAGTACCCCTATAATTTCCAAAGACTGAGTTGGGGTTGTGTTGGATTTCTCCCAGTTTATAGTGATTCCCAGGCTTTGAGCTGTTAAGTGAGTATACTTCAGGGCTTCTTCCAGTAGACGCTTGGTGGGGGCGGTAAGGAGCCAGTCATCTACATATGGAAACGTCTGGAATCCTTGAAGTCGCAAGTGAGAGATAACCACTACCATGCATTTTGTGAACACTCTGGGGGCTGTAGATAGACCGAAGGGCAGGGCTCGAAACTGGTAGTGACTGGCTCCTATATGGAAGCAGAGGTATCTTCTTGAGCGTTTATACATTTTTATGTGGTAATATGCATCTTGAAGATCTACAGAGCACATCCAACTGTCTTCTTCCAGAACAGGAAGGATATACTGAACAGTGACCATTTAATTTATTTTACATTTGTTGACCGGGATAGTCCAACTGGATGCATGTCCATTTTCAGCGGAGGCCCAGGGAGAAAAGCTCCAAGGGTAAGCAGATACAGCATTACATAATACCAGCATTACATATTACAAACAGACTATTTACAGAGATTAGAACAGTAAGCAAGTTAAACAAGTTCCACAGGTTACAGTTAATCCTGAGCACAAGTCAGGATTAAATTAAATTACACAGTAAACTGGTTAACAGACTTTTACACATTCTAGAGAGAGTTAGCCAGGCTTGATACATTGACATAGCCAGTTAAGTGACAAATGTTGTTTGAGTCTAGTTTTAAATTGACCTAAGGTGGAAAGTAAGGTAATATCAGCTGGAAGAGAGTTCCAGGATCTACTGACAGAGTTTGCAAAGAGAGAATCACCAGCTGTGTTATTAATTTTGCTAGTCTGAATTAGTAGTTTGTTAGAGGATCGAAGCGGTCTAGGATTGTTATAGGGAGTGATAATATATTTAAGTGCAGGAGTATTGTCCGGATTATAGAGGATTTTATAGGCCATAATCAGTTGGTTATACTGGATTAGGCTGGGTAGTTCAAGCCACCCAAGCTGATTTAGATTGATGCAATGATGTGTCCTAAAAGGCAGCCCAGTGGCAAACCTGGCAATGTGGTTGTAGCAAATTAAGAGTTTGTTAAGGACAGTCTTGTTTAAATTCGAGAGTAGAGAGGATGCATACAGAAGGGTTGAAAGAAGGTGAGAGCGAGCTATGGCAATTTTAGCTGGAGGGGTTAGGGAAGGCTTTTATTCTGTAAAGTGACCCTAGTTTTTTATTGATGGTTTTGATAGTTTGGTTAACATGTAGGTCAAATTTTAGATTACGGTCTATGATGACACCTAATAGTTTTGTAGATGGGTCAGGGGAGATTATTGTGCCATCATTTGATTTTATGGTAAAGATGAAAGCGGTAGACCTACGTGTTGGTGAAAATAACAGCATTTTAGTTTTTTTGGGATTTAGGATCAGACGATGTTCAGAAAGCCAGTTTTCTATTGTATTAAAGGTGGTCTGGGTAGCTGACCATAACTCTACTGGAGATGTGGCTGAGCAAATCAGAGTAGAGTCATCAGCATATTGGATACAGCTGACTTTTGGGATGACAGTATAAAGGTCGTTAATGAAGATGGAGAACAGCAAGGGCCCTAGTACAGAGCCTTGTGGTACTCCAAGGGTGTTAGGTAGAAGGTTAGAGAGTTTGTCCTGCCAGAGGACAGCCTGCTGTCGACCATTCAGGTAGGATTGAAACCATTGGAGGGCTCCAGTATCTAGACATTATAGTATGCGATTATGGTTTATGGTGTTAGTAAAGGCTAGGAGGGCTGAAGTAGTGCTGTGATGAGGACGGAAGCCATGCTGAGTGTCTGCCATAAGGCGATTTTGGATTAGGTGGTGCATGAGTTGTCTATGAATACATTTTTCCATAATCTTTGCAAGTGGAGAGAGTATAGCTATTGGCCTATAATTGGAGAATTCAGTAGAGCTGCCTCCTTTGTGAAGTGGGATTACATAGGATATTTTCCAGATGGTGGGAATTTTAGCTTCTACTATGGTTCGATTGATTAGTATTGAGACAGGGTAAGCAATAGCATCAGCTGATTTTTATAGGTACTCGGCAGGGAGTTGATCAGCAGAAAGTGTAGTGGGTTTTAATTTTTTGATCAAGGTACGGATAAAAATACGGTTTAAAGAATATGTTATTAGATATTATTTGTATATGTTGATATATTTCTGATAAAGTTTTTGTTTTAGTCTTACTATAGTAGTACTGTAGAGGAGCTTTTCTCCCCGGGCCTCCACTGAAAATGGACATGTATCCAGTTGGACTAGCCCGGTTAACAAATGTAAAATAAATAAAATAAAATAAATAAGTGAAGTGGCGACTGGTTGGAAGCTGAACGCGAGTAGGCTTCTAGGGGTGCTACTTTCAGGACCAGGGGAGCTAGGAGGTAGTTGGCTAGCTAGGGCTTTAATTGTCTCAGTAAAGAATTGGTTAAAACTATCAGAAACATCTTCAGGGGTTTTATCAATAGTAGTAGTAGGGACTGGGGTTGAAGTTTGTCCAGGATGTAGTAGATTATTTAAACCTGCCCAAAACTTCTGAGCGTTATTTTGATTTACAGTCTGTAAATTAGAGTAGTATTGTTTTTTGTCTTGTAAAATTGATTTTTTGGTTTCGTTCCTGGATTGCCTGTATTTAATGTGATCTTGGGGGTCTTTAGAAGAATGCCATAAAGCCCATGCTTTGTTTCTAAGGGTAATTTTGAGTTTAGACTACTTGATAGAAAGCCATGGTGCAGTTTTTGCCTTGGTTCTCTTTGAACGAACAGGTGCATGCAAATCAAGGATCTCAAGGAATTTGTTGTTAAAGTATGCTACTGCTTCCTCTAAGGGGAGGTGTTTTAGAATAGACCAATTACATGAGTTTAGTTCTTGTTGGAATTTGGCAGGGTCAAAGTTTTTATTGTTTCTAACCTTTCTGAGTAAGGGTTGTTGGGAATTAATGGTTTTGTGCTTAATTACATATGTGAGAAGGTGATCGCTTAGGCCATTAAGGAGGGTACCAGAGGCGTACAGTTGGGGGTGACTGTTTATGAGTACCCAGTCAAGTATACTTTCTTTTTGGTTGGGTTTACCTATCCTGGTAGGGGTGGATATGATTTGTGTAAATGCATGCAGGTTAATATGGGTGGTTGGGGATTCTGAGGAACAGGTGCCCCAGTCTATGTTAAAGTCTCCAAGTAGTAAGGTTTCTTGGGGGTAGTGACATGATAGCCAGTGCAGGATATCTTCAAATGTAGATATATTGTTACCTGGGGGAATGTACATACAGATGATATTAATGCATTTATTTTTATTAAGTTGCAATTTGGTGGCAAGAATCTCTGAGTTATTAATCTGAGGAGAATTTCTCTGTTTTTAGAAATTTGTTTAGTGTACTGAGATCCAAAATTGGTCTCCAGTCCCCTGTCTTTTTTGGCACTAAAAAGAACCTTGAATAAAAAACAGATCCTATCAGGTCTGGGGGGACCATCTGGATGACTCTTTTTTTTTTTTGTAGCAGCTTTTGGATTTCGTGTGCTGCTGTTTCCCTTTGACTGGGTGGAACGTCTGGTAATATTCTTGATGAGACTGGACAAAGATGAAAAGGGATGTGATAGCCTCTGGATATAATCCGTTGTATCCAAGAGTCAGTTATTATCTTTTGCCAGGCAGCAGGGTACAAGGAGAAATGACCCAGACTGCTTCCAGAGGTGAGCAGTTGAGCAGCACTTCGGGAGCGCTGATAGGGTTGGCCAGAGAAAGAATCTCTGGAACCCCGGTTTCACAGACCTCTTCTGCCCCGAAAGGGGTATCTTCCATTGGAGTTTCCCCCTCTGCCTCTAGGGGAGAACTTGGCACGTGCATCCAGGAAAGAACCCTGTGATTTCTTGTGCCAAATCTTTCTGCTCCTCTGATTTCTGGAGTAAAATCGGTGAGGAGTGGAGTGTCTGACACAAACAGCAGACAGGGTCTTGCCATCTTGTTCGCACCTTGACAGTGTATCCTTGACTTTATTGCCAAACAAATAAGCGGCATCTATGGGGGCATTCATGAAGGAAGCCTTAAAGGAGTCCGCAAAGGTGCATCCAAGCATGTCGTCTGGCGACTATACCTGCACCTGCTGCTCTAGCCGCCCCTTCAGTTGGGTGAGAAATAAGACACATGGAAGAGTTGGGAATGGACTCTAGGGTGGCTATCTGAGAAGCCACATTATCACGGACTTCATCAGAAACAGCTCCTGCCAAGGTTTCAGAGAGCTGGTTGATAAGATCTCACTGAAGCCTGGTAAAATGTGCCAAATAATTCAAAGACCTTACAGCAAAGGTTGATGAAGCAAATACACACTTCCCTAATCTGTCAATCGCCCGGGACTCCTTGTTGGGTGGATGAACACTTTGGCTCTCTTCTGCCAAATCCTTCTTAGTAGTAGCTGCCACCACCATAGCATTTACTGAAAGACCTCGTGACCAATGGGGGTGCTCATCTGGGGGTGATAGTATTTTATCTGGTCCCTTAGGAATTGCTTCCATGGTGTCAGGAGCCTTCTATGCGCACTGCACAATGAAATGAGATGGATGAGCTCATCGGCAGGCGGGGTGACCCAGGAGGAACGGGGCCGGGCACAAAAAGCCTGCAAGAATACGGATTCCTCAGAGGAAGAATTGGAGGGCTTCCAGTCATCCCTCTGTCTAAGGATCTCGAGGATGTCACCAAAGGAGACTTCATCAGAGGGTGACCGTGGGGACCCTTCCACATCATCAAAATCCATATCTTCAGTCAATGACTCCTCATTGGAATCAATGTGTTTCCTCTTACATGATGCTTTGCGGGGTACTTACTCAGTGAGAGATTCTGGGGAAGACTGCAAAGAGAGGGTCTCCTGAGGAGGAGAAACCCAAGACTCTTGTGCCCGGTGTCCAGGAGTTGAAGCTTGTGGCAGCTGCGCCACAGAGGAGGGAAGAGGACTTCGACAAATGTGATTTGCCAGCGGAGGCAAGCACCCTCTCCATGGCCTGGAAGGCTGGCTCGCCCAAGGAGGGGTGGCAGCCCAGAACAGAGCTTGACAACCTCGGAACCGGGGTCACACCCTGCCCCGAGAAGCTTGCCCCCAGAACAGGAGTCTTAAGAGGACCATGAACCGTAAGGGAGAGAGTATCCCTGGAAGGTGCCATAGAAAAAAAAAATCGGCGTGGAGCCAGGAATGCCCTCCCTAATGGCACAGCCACTGGCCTGAGAAGAGCCTGATGCCCAGTGCACTGAAGGCCACAAGGGTGACTCTGGTTCCAAAGAGAGATCCACTACTGGAGTCGGAGGGAAGGAAGCTGCTGTCAGAGTAATAGGCTTCAAGACATGAGTGGAAGTCAAAGGAGGAGTAGACATTGGGGTTTGAGGCAATATATATACACTCACCTGAATGAGGGAACGTGGACTACGATGGTTGAAAGAGAGCTCTGGCCACAAGCAACTGGTCAATAAGCCGCAACACATCCTGTTCAGAAGGACTCTTGGTCGACCTCTTGGAGAAAGCTGATGGTGATTCTGGCCTTTCTAGGAAAGGACTATACTGACTACTAGCAAAAGGATCCAGTGAAGGGGAATATTTGGTCCTTGCTAATTCAATAGCTGCAGAGCTAGGAGACAAGGAAATCTCCACAGAAGAAAATGGTGTGGAAAAAGTCTGTGCCAAAGATGTCAGCACCGTAGTTGTTGAAGTTGTCTGCACCCAAGGGTATGGTGCCGTAGTGGAAAGTGTCTGCACTGGTAATAAGGATGGTGCTGAGAAGGAAGGCACTGAAGCACATGTTGGTGCTGAAAATTTCTCTGCAATGGAGTACAGAAGAGTCATACTTGGAGCCGAACGTGACTGCACCAATTGGTGCCGAAGGGGACTGAACCTGTATTGATGGTAGCATTAGGGGTTGCGACAGAACTGTCAGAACCATAGTTGTCTGCACCGGGAACTCCGGTGCTGGGAATGATAAAGGAGACATGGCTGTAGTCAAAATCATTTGGGGCGGTGCGGAGCCTGGAGCCGATACGGTCACAGGGTGCAGCGCCGGAGTACCAATCCATTTCACCTTCTTGTGAGTCGATTCTCTACGATCTCTAAAGGGAGAAGAAGGGAGCGACTTCGATGAAGAAGAGGAAGAACGCCTCCTGCGGGGTTCAACAGGTGGGGGTGAGCCCTCCAACCCAGAAATAGCCCCAGAGAAAGAAGACTTGAGGAGACCCATCAACCATCAAAATTAACTTATTTTTCCTCTCATTGAGAGTCCTGGTAGAGAAATTTTTACAAATCCCACATGGAGGATCCACAGTCAAGTGGGAGACATTAAGACAGTATACACATAAGTCACGGCCATTGGAAAGCGGTAACCTACGGCCGCAATCATTGCACTGCTGAAACCAATGGTACTTTTCTTATCCGACATAACTGGTGTGGAGAAGCACAGTAGCAAAAGGAAGAATAATGGCCATCCAAGAAAAGGGTAAAAAGAGAAAAGGAAGGACCACCAACGATGGCAATGGAGAATTACCACAAGTTAAGAAAAGAGGGTAATAAAGGGAAATGACCAAAGTGTGCGACAAGGTAGGAAAATACTACAATAAACTTTTGAGAAAAATTCAGAGTAATAACAATATATAAACTTTCAAAAAATTTCACAGCTGAGAGAGTGGCTTGACACGGCTGTATAGCCACTTGGCAAACGAGATCTGAGGTAACGGAGCAGAGCATTCTGGGTAGGACCTTGGCTCGAGAGTTTTTGGCTGACATGAGCTTGATATTGCTCGGCTCGGTTCCGGGGATGGAACTGATAACCCATCAATAAGGAATGAATGAAGATTAACATCAGATCTATGTTTTCATAGTGTAGAAAAATAATAACAGTTGTAAAAAAAAAAAAAACACACTTACTTTGAATTAGACGGTTCTTTCTCAGCTCCCTCTGTAGATGCTGTAGCACATATATGGTCAGCAGACTTCCTCTGAGACAGCTTCTCAGATAGTACAGTAGCATGGAACGATGAAGCTTCACCTATAAAACCAAAAGCTTTCTCACATCAACAGATAAGACCTTAAAAACCTTTTGTAGATCACATCATGTTACCACTGTTCTGCCACTACAGCCCTACATTTTTGCATGACTATGATGTGCCTTATTTCAAAGACATGCTCTGTCCTGTGCATCCCAGGGGTGCTGAAATGATGGTAACAACTATATAGAGGTATAAACACTATGCCATTCTCTCTCTGTGTTGATATCATCATTACTGTCCCAGAGATATCCTTTCTGATTCTATTTACAACCAATTTCCTGTCTTACAATTTGGTAAATTCAGTGTCTTGTTAAGCAGAGGATTACTTAAGGCTCTTCCACAGTAGAGAGGGCCTAAGCATACTACTAAAGACACTTCACAAGGTATTTAGACCCTGTAAAAATAAAAGCATTCCCCTAAACAGAGCATTCAAGGTCATTGACCTATAAGAGAACAGTCAAAGACCACGTGCATTTATATCAAATCAAACACATCTCTGACAGTAGCAAACATACAAAACATGCTTGACAACATTTGAAAAAGCGTCTGTGCATTTTTATGATCTCAGGAATCAAGAAAAACAGAAATTATTTCCTGTGTCAGAAGCAACACAGAAGCTTAAAAACTGGGTTGTGTGACACAGTTAAAGGACCCAAATGCCAAAAGAGTGATTATGTTCCTTTGAAATAAATATTAAGCCTTGGACCTCAGCTAACCCTGGAACATTTAAAAAATATTCCAAGGCTAACCACCTCCTACTGACAGTCTAACAAAATTCCAAGCCCCCCCACAAACCCAGAGAATACATCTGCCTATATGAAATTGTTCAAAAATCCAGTATAATCATGTAAACAGCTGCATAAAGATAGCTGCACCTATCCAAAACAAGCATAGGACAACACTGAAAAAGAAGCCACTTTGGTCGAATCCCAGGATAAACAGGTTGTATAACAAAAGAAAGAAAATTGTGTCCAAAACAGAAAGAGAGTTAGTGCTCACCAAGGTAAAAAAAAAAAAAATCCCACATCAATCTTACCAAGTAATTCAAGGGACTAATCAAATCCACAAAGCCAAGTCTGAGATTAAAACAGCCTCCCAAGATAAGGACAACCATAAGGCTTTCCTCAGTTTTGCCCATAATTTTAAAGGAACACCCAACAATATCTTAACTCGTGGTGAATGAACAGTACAGTTGTGTACACGTACCATAAATGTAGATGTTCAAGTGTATTCACTGTTGTACTCCTGACTTGTGGGATTTCCCACCGTGGAAGCCCTTGGCCAGCCCAACTATCACAGTAAAAATTTTCTCTCCTCCTACAACTGGCGGACACCCTAATCTGATGGGAATATACTGGGGTATAAGTGGAGTCCACTGACATCATGACCTCAGTTATTTTCTTGCCAATAGGTGTTAGGAGACCCCAACATGAGCAGAAGGTCAGATTTGTAGGGCAGGGATCCTTAGGCAGGCAAGAGTCAAGAGGAGGAGTCCTAGGTAAATAGGAAATAGTAAAAGCTTACTCTGTAGGCTAGGGAGGGAAGGAGAACTGCAACAGTGAATACATTCAACCATCTACATTTATGGTAAGTGTACACAACTGTACTATGTTCTACGTGTTTCACTGTTGCAGTCCTGACTTATGGGATGATTCCCACAGCTGAAAAGAGGGGGGGATGGTAAATTAAGGAGAGGAGAGGTTGTCTTGTAGGGTAACATAGGCAGAAGTCTGACGGTGGTAGTGTATGGTGAAAGTGTGCACTGAAGACCAGGTGGCAGCCTGCAGTAGTCCTTGGTAGGTACGCCTTTCAGAAAGGCAGTAGAAGACCTAGTTGCCCTAGTGGAATGGGTCCTTACAGCCTCAGGTGCGTTTCTTCCATGATGACTGTAATAAAAATTGATATGGTGAGAGATCCATTCAGAAATAGTCTGCTTGCAGACAGGTTTTCCTTTAGTGCTGTTAGCAAAGGTTACAAACAGCTGGTCAGATTTCCTGATGGTTTTGTTCTGTCCAGAGAATAACGTAGATGCCTTTGAACATCTGAGAAAAACAGATTTCCCTCCTCCCTGTTTTGTGGGTTTGGAGACAAGATAGGTAGATGTACCGCTTGACATAAAAAGGTGTCAGTCACCACCTTGAGCATAAAAGAAGGATTATTCCTAAGACAGACTCTGTCAGGATGGAAGATGAGAAAGGGCTCTACTGCCATGAGAGCCTGTCGTTCTAAAACTCTTCCAGCTGAAGTGATAGATAGTAAGAAGCCACTCTTCCATGTCAGGAATTTTAAGTCTGAAGGAGAGGCTGGTTCAAAGGGAAGAAGTATAAGCCTTTCTAGGACAAAGTTTAGGTCAGAAGGTGGTGTATGAGGTCTCCTGGGAGGCCTGATGTGGATGACCCTTCTGAGGAACTGTTTGATCAGTGGATGAGAAAAGATAAGGGTGTAAAGCAGGGAAGGAGGGTGAGATAGTTGAAGCATGAATCTTTAAAGATGAGTAAGAAAGGTATTTATCAAAGAGAGTTGCCAAATAGGACAAGATGACAGGGACCTTGGCCCTGATGGGGTCCTGATTAAACGGTTCACACCAAACTGAAAAACTGTTTCATTTTCCTGGATAGGGTTTCCTGGTGCTAGGCCTTCTGACTTTCTTAGGGTGTCCTACACTGCTTATATAGGGGACTCCCCCCGGGTTAAGGTATCCTCCAAGCTGATAGACTAAGGGTTTGCAGATTGGGGTGTATGACATGCCCCCTTGTTCTAAGTTAGAAGGTCGATTCTGTGATAATATCCAAGGATTGTTCTAGTTAGGCTATGAAAAAGAAGGTACCAGTGTTGCCTTGGCCAATCTGGAGCTATAAGTATGACCCTTGGGCACTCTTCTTTGATTTTTCTGGAGAACCCTGGGAAATAGGGGCATTGGTGGGAAGGCAAAGATGAATAGGCCTGTCCATGCAAATGAGAAAGCATCTGTTTTCCAGGCTGGAAGAGTCTTGTTCCAGGAGCAGATCCTTTTCAATTGTGTGTTCTCCCTGATGGCGAAGAGGTCCATCTGTGGAGTCCCCCATTTCTCAGCTATGCAGAGAATGATCTCTTGATGCAACTGCCACTCTTGAGGTTCTACAGGCTTCTGCTGAGTTGGTCTGACAGTTGGTTGTGCACACCCAGGAGGTACTGAGCCAACAGGTGCAATCCCATGTAATGATTTGTGTCACCCATTCCCATTGCTAGGTGGCAAAGAGGGTAGGAATGGGTTTCCCCTTGTTTTTCTACCACATGACTGTGGTATTGTTTGTATCCATGACTAGCATCTGGGTTTCAATTTCTCTCTGAATGCTAATAAATCTCTTTGTGCTGACACCAGATCCTTTAAGTTTACGTGTTTGTCTTTAATCCTGCTTTCCCACTTCCATTGGCCCTGTAACTGGTTGAAGAGTGCTCCTTAACTGTCTCCGAGGCGTCTGTGGTGGAGATGGTTGTAAAGCTGAATGGTAGGCCTGGGATTAGAGTGCAGGCCTTGGTCTACCATGCAAATTTGCCTTTGAGGCCAGGTATCAGCCTTATCTTGGTAGATAGTGGTTGTGCATGCTGGCTCCACACATTTTGAGGTACCATTTAACTTCCTCATGTGTAGCCTGACCAGGGGAATTATGAGAAAGAAAGAGGCCATGTTATCCAGTGCCCAGAGAAACTCTCTGGCTGCAAGAATATTGCTGTCCATAATTTTTGAAAGTTATTGGTCAGGAAAGATACCTTGTCTGGAGGCAAGAAGGCCTTTTGAAGTAAAGTCCAGGAGGGCCCCCAAAAACAGTATTCCGGTTGTGAGTATAGTTTGGGATTCTTGGTGATTTACAGTGAATCCCAGGAAAGTAAACATGGTCTGGGTATTCGTCAAGTCTGTGCTGAGCAGTGTCAGGTTTGCAGGCCAGATGAGGCAATCGACCACATGGGGTAACTTTGTACCCCTTGTTTTCTGCAGTAGGCAAGACGGACCTTCAGAAATCATGCCACAGCTTCCAAAATGACAATATGTAAAATCTGCCCACGTTAAGTGTGTGAAATTAATACCTTGCGAGCATTAGACAAGTCAAAGGGCAGAGTACAAAACTGAAAATGTCTGAAACTCACTCTGATGCTGAAGAGTCCTCTGCTTGATTCTTCTATGGGAATATGCAAGTATGCATATTTTAGATCTGGAGTCCCCATGAAAGCCTTATGCAAGTATGCATGCTTTAGATATAGAGTCCTCATGAAAGCCTTTGGGAAAAACATGGGGAAAGGTTACTGAAGGTTCAGCATCCTGAATTTGGGAACCTCCAGCAGTAGGATGAGGGTAGATAGGTCCAGAATATAACAGAATAGGCCCTCTTTTCTTGGGACCAGGAACAGTCTTGAGTAAAAGCCCCTTCCTGTTTGATGTAGGATGCTTCTACTGAGCCCTGTACACCTATAAGTGAAAGAGAGACCGATTGTCAGGCTGGTGGTATATCTGGCAAGTTTGAATGTTTAGGGGGTGCATGAATTTGAGCTGATATCCCCTGGAAATGACATTTAGTATCCACTGGTCTAAATTAATGAGAAGCCAATTTTCTCTGAATAGTGCCAGTCTTCCTCCAAGTCTGAGAACAGGTTGGGAGGGAGGGGAGTGGAGCATGCCATGAAAGAATCATGATTGCACTCTACTAAGGACCTGTGGAATGGACGTCCCTGGTCTTGAAGAAGTAGAGTGCCCTTGTCTGGGTCTCTGGTGCTGACTTTGGTCCCCTTCCCTGTGGGCCTTTCACTGACCTGCTTTGGGTTGGGAAGGAAAGGACCAGTGTTAAGTGGGATAGTTTCTACTAAAACCTGGGGGCTGTACCTGCAAAATATCTTAGACTGTCTGCATTGACTTAGTTTTATCCTCCATTTTTTTAGCTCACTTTCTGCTTTAGAGCCAAAGAGGAATTCCTCTTACAAGGAATCATCCAAAAGACTGGATTTAACATAACAGATGCCATACAATGCAGAGAACCTGAATACTCTCTAATGAACTTAGCTAAAATATCTGCCCTATACCGAATAGTCCTAGAATTGAATTGGATGCAGAAACAACAATTAAGGACATCATGCTCTGGGCCCAAACAGGTAACACAAAAGGAGTGGAAGTCTCAGTGTGGTATTTGTTTACCACAACAGAGACATTTGTTAACTTTCTCTGACATTAGCTAGCAAAAAGGAAAGCGTTCCCCAACAGGGTACTTAGCTTTCTGAAGTTTCTCTCTGGTGCAGACCAATCAATGCACATACTAGATGTCTGCTTCGGTTCCGACGGCAAGAAAGAACTGAGGTCATGACATCGGCAGACTCCACTTATACCCCAGCATACTGTCGTCAGGTTAGGGCGTCCACCAGTTGTAGGAGGCAGGAAAATTTTTACTCTGGTATTTAAGCCAGCCAAGGGCTTCCACGGTGGAAAATCCCACAAGTCAGGGCTGCAAAGAACATCCACCTATACAGAGCCAGAGGATATAGCAAATATACTTGCAGATAAATTTAGCACCAATCCCCCCCCCCCCCATCACCCCCAGTCACACATCTCCCCAACATTTTTCCACTGACTATCACTAGGGAGCAGGTCCTTGCTGTGCTAAAGCCAAGAACACTGTAGATAATATCCCAGGATGTCCTCTGAATAGCACAAAACATGACCTGTTAGGTCTACTAAAATCTCTATTTAATCAGAGCCTCCAACAGGTTTCTGCCAAACGAATGGAGGACTGCAACAGTTAGCTCTTTACGTGTGGGGTGGCCTTCCATGGACCAAGGGAACTACAGACCAATAAGTCTGACTAGTCCCATATGCAAGGCCATGGAAAGAATTTTCATAGATCTGATAAACAATGACATAGGAAACATACAGACAGTGTTCCTACCCAGTTCAGTTTTGTCAAAGGCAGGTCATGTCTACTTAGCCTGGAGGGCTTCTTCAAGAAGGTCTGTAAGGCTATGGACGATGGCAAAATAGTGCACAATGTCTATCTCAACATAGCCAAGGCATATGTCATAACAACTAACTCAGGTATTGTAGACAAATATACAAAATTAAGCATAAACACATATATCACCCAATTTATAGCCAACTGGTTCAATGACAGGACAGAAAAGTTAAGATAGGGGAATCCATCTCCACAAGAGGCCAATCACTAGCCAAGTCCCACAGGGATCAGTGCTGGGGTCTCTACTTTTTGGCATCTACTTCTCTGAAGTTGAGACAAATTGTGAAGGGCCTCTGGATGACAAAATCTGCAAATGACTGCAAACTAAGAGTGGTCACTCAATCCCCTAAAGAAATAGATACCCTTCAGGAGGGCCTGACACAGACAACTAACTATGCCAAGAGCCATGGACTAAAACTCAGTGCAAAAAATGGATAACAGTACTCTTTGGAAAGATGGCAACCTCTGGAAATTACCACATTGATAATACACATCTAAAAGTAGACCCAGTGGTCTGTGAAGGCATGTTGACAGTAATCTGACCTTTGACCACCACATCTACTGTGATGAGAAAATCATTCTACACTACACAACCTACAAGTAAGGGCATCAAAGCCCTACCTCTGTACTTGGTTTTCCATAGACTGCTCTACAGTAATCTATGCCTAGCCTACAAGTTATCCTCTGATCCCACACCAACCTGTGACATAAACAGGACGTATTGGAAGGACAGGCATGTGTCTCAAAAATGACCCCTTCTCTGGAATAGGCTTCCCATGCATGTTAAACAAAGATCATCCCTAACCATATTCAAATATAACTTGGGCTAATGGATGAGAAATCTTAACTTTACCTCTTGTTTGGCACTATGTTCTTAATGTGCTGGACCAGCCTGTGAAAGCTTGACAAGTACAAGCCTATAGCATAACCGTAAAATTCCTGGGGTATTGACACATGCTAGCAATATTTTGATAAATTTGGAGTAAGCCTGGTTGGCTTAAAACGGCTCTTGGGCTGATTGCCTAGAAACCACCTATGAAGGTATGCGTTTTCAAACATACTCTCAGTCTGTCAGCTCTCAAAAGTATAAGACAGACCTTCAGAAATCATGCCACAGAGTCCCAAATGACAAACAGTAAAATTTGCCTGTGTACTCTTTCTGAGTGAATATGCAAAATTCACACACTTGTAAAAACATTCAGTTTCGCACCCTTTGGGACGAATGGCATAGGAATGTTAAACATGTTGCTATCTCTGCTCCACTGTCACTGTGCATGCTTTCAGCAGACCTTTCTTCGTATTCTGTGTACTCTGGAGCAGGTTGTGCTCCTGCCTACAAAAGGCTATACTTCTTTCATCTGACTTCTCTCTGTTTTTCTCTTAGATAATACTTCAGTGAAAAGACATCTCACACTGCATTACTCTCTTCCCTTCATTCCTTCTGTTACCTTATTCCTTCAAACTTTCTGGCATTAATTTGTGTTCTAAATGATGACAGCAGTGCTACACTGGGTCACTAATCTTGGCCTTCTCAGCTGTGAACATACGGGTGCTCCTTAGTCAAAGTACGCTACATAGGATTTCTGAACTGTTTCTCAAACCCAATTTATTTCACTTATCTGCTGTTGGCTTTGCATACTGAATGATGTGAGCCAAGATGCTCTAGGGTTTTGTTCCATGTTATGTCTCCTGACTACCATTAAGTCTTGTGAGATCCATTGTCTTTCCAGAACTTTACACATGATATTTGCAGCATCACTCTGTTACTGTATTTACTGTACCTCCTCTAGTTTTCTGCTGGGTCTCCTCCTGCTCTCTCCAGCCTATTTTGACCATCATATTGCTCTTTCCCTCATATTCTCATCCTCTTTAGTTACCCCCAGCCCTTCTTTATACTTCTCAGCCTCGACTCCAATTTACCATGGACCGCTGTGGAAACAATGAGGAGCATTACCCTCCCTGCCATTTTCTTAGTCTGTCTCATTCCTATTCTCTCACTGTTCACAATGAATCTTCTTATCCTGTCTTGCATCATGGAAGCCTGGTCTTCCCCAGTATACTAGCGGTAATCTCCTTTCCTCCTGTAATAATTCTTGTCCCTATCAATTTCCGAGTTCCATTTCTAATTGTCTTGCCCTAATTTTATGGAGCTTTCTCTGCTTCATTTCTCTTGAGTATCTGTCTTCCTTTAGGTCCCACATGTTACTCTTTATCACTTTTTGCTCTACATTCTAACTCCCTCATCCTAAAACAGTTTTCAGGTCCCAAATTGTATATGAAACCCATATATACCAGAACGATCATAAAACCCACCACTGCATAACTTATTTTAGCAAACATCTGACAGCTTTCCTGTCAAGCCCTACAACTACTATGAAAAAATGGTGTTTGGTTATTTACTTCATTCATCTGCTGTTGACAGAGTTAGTTAAACTAGGCTAGTGGTCACTTTTCAAGGGAGACCTGAGCTGGTATTTCTACTACTAGGGGAAATTTTGGTCAGTACACTGGTAACCTTCCCCTACTCTTTTTGATAGGTGCTGTGGCATCTTTTACAGCCATCTGAGCTACCGCCAGCTAAAGCAGATGGAACCTTGACTGAACATCTCATACGAAGGATGACAAACTCAGGAGTGCAGCACCTGCCCCTAATGCTGCACTGCAGTATCAGCAATCTAATCACCCAGAGTGGGAATAAAACCCACAGACTTCTGATCTTCCAGCACCAAAGGTGAGTATGCTACCTGTTGTGCCACTCAGTTATGTCTACCCAAGTCTGAGCTCTCTCAATGCATTCACAAAATGGTTCTTCACCACATGATAGTTTCTGGGATTCTCAATTTCGTCTTAAGCGTCTCCCTATCAACATCAGGAGTATTTGCAATAAAAATTAAACACAATACTCTGGTGGACTTTAACGCTTGACATTCTAGCTACCTTGGAAACCTGACAAACATCACGTGCTGTCTTCTCTGTTTGGATTCAAATAGTGGGAGAAAGTCCCTAGTCATGTAAAACCCCAGGGTGGTCTCACAGAAGGATACTGCATAATACGGTGGAATCAAAGGAAGCTCTGTACCCTTGACCGAATGTCTAATTTGTAGGGAGACACAAAGGTATGACGGCCAACCCTGATGGCAGCTGCACAAACCTCATCCAACATAGCTCTGGGAAAAAAAGCTGTAGAACTAGACATATCTCTAGTAGAATGACCTTTTGGTTTACCCCTCAAGGGCTTTCCTTTCAAACTATACCAAAAGAAATACAAATCAGACAGCCACTTGATGTGTGTAACCTTAAACAATAGCACATCCAACTGGGCCTTGGAAAAGGAAAAATGGTGTACATTTTAGAAAAGGTTTGGTTCTGTCCAAGTAAACCTTCAATTGTCTATGTATATCAAGACAAAGCAGAATATTCACCCTTGATGAAAGATTCAGGGGAAAAAGACACCAGTAAATGAATGGACTAATTCAAATTGTTCACTGAAGCAACCTTAGAAAAGAAAGATGGAGCCATGCAGGGGGAAACCTCGTGAGGCAGGAGAATACATCTGCTCAGTTTGTCTGCTATCACACTGGAGCTCCCCAGAATACGCGCTGCTATCAGAAAGTGGTTGGAAGAGATCACCCACTGCCATGCTCTGAGGGCTTCTTGACAAAAGATTTGGTTCCTCCCTGTTTGTTGGAAGTACCAAACTACTGACATACTGTCTGTATGAATATCAATTGTTCCCACAGGAAGAGTTGTTTGAAAGGCTTGCAGTGCTAAAAGTACCACTCTTAGCTCCAGGACAGTGATATGCAAGTTGGCCTCTATGGGGGACCAAGTGCCTTGGTCAGTATTATCCAGAAAATGCCCCTTTCCACCCTATCTGGGAGGCGTCCATGGTCACTTTGGCCTTGGGTTGTGCAAGGACAAAGGGGTGGCCCAAGAGAATTTCTCTGGAATGTATCCACCAAGCTAGATCTTTTCTGCAAAGATTGGTGATCAAAATCTGGTACAGCATTGACCATTGAGATGCAAACAGCCACTGTAGAATTTTCATGTAATACCTTGCTAGGGGGACTAGAGTTATCACTGCTGCCATGGAACCTAGAACTTGTACAATTAGATGACTGGGTACTTTCCTGTTGTGGATTGTTTTTGAACCTGTGTTCTGATTTTCTATAATCTCATGGGGGGGGGGGGGATGGATGTTGTTGTATTTAGTACTGCCTCTATAAACTCTAAACTCTGAGTTGGATTCAGTTGTGATTTTTCGTAATTTACAGTTATTCCTAAGTATGCACAGGTCTGCAGAACATAATCCCTTGCTTCTATCAACAGATGCTTGGTTGCAACAGTAATGAGCCAGTCATCCAAGTATGGAAACAACAGGAATCCCTGTAGTCTCAAGTGAGCTGCTACTACTGTCATACATTTGGTGAACATCCTGGGGGCTGTGGTGAGACCAAAGGGTAGAGCCTTGAACTGATAATGACTGGCTCCCAGCCAGAAGCGGAGGAACCTTGTGGAGAGCTTGCCATTTTTATATGGCAACACATATCCTGAAGATCTACTGAGCACATCCAGTCATCCTTTTCCAAAAATGGAAGAATGGACTGTATTGTGACCATCTGGAATTTTGTTTGCCAAACTGATTTGCTCAATACACTGAGATCCAAAACTGTTCTCCAGTCCCCTGTCATTTTTGGCACTAAAAGGAATCTAGAGTAAGTTCCAGTCTCTTTCTGGTCAGGTAGGACTTATTGGATGACTCTCTTCTCTAGCAGTTTTTGAATTTCTAGAATTGTTGGTTCCCTCTGACTGGGTGGAAGATCAATGATTTTTTTGCATATGAGAGGATGAAAAGAAAAGGGTATGGTAAAACCTCTGCACCAAAGAATATGTTACTTGTAGTCAGGCATTTTGGTGCAGGGATAAACATCCCCTGACTGCCTCCAGAGGAAGACAACTGGGTCTCTATTCTGGTACGTTGATAAGGGTTACTCGGAAAGGAATCCATGAAGTCCTGGTTCTGTGGGCCACCTCTGCTGTGTGGACAGCATCTTCCATTGTAGTTCCCTCCTCTGCCTCTGGGAGAACTAGCTCCACATGCGTTCTGGAAAGGCCCTTGGGACTTTTTGAACCACATCTTTCCAATGCTCCTCTGATTCCTGGAAAAGGATCTCTGGGGAGTGGAAAAAGGTACGCCGACAGTAGAAAGGGTCTTACCATCCTTCTCAAACCTGGATAATATCTCTACAAACCAAAGCACTTGCAGAATCAGCAAACAAAATGCCTCTTCAGGTCAGTGAACCAAAAAGATTTATTTAATGTCACAAAACAAAAACTTGCATTTTCGTCTTTAGACTTCATCAGAATGAATAGTTTTGAATGAATAGAATTTTTGGACATAAGGTTAAAAAGGGTCTGGTCTGAGCAGGTGGGCATTCTGAAGGACTCTTGGGATTTTCTGAGACGTATCAACAATGACCTATATAGTGATGAACTCATCTTTGTTACTTTAGATATCCAGGATTTATTTAATGTCATTCCTCACAAGTTATTTTAGAATGGTTCGAAGAAGCTCTTAAAACCAAAGGAAGTTTTGACAAAAAACAGTATCTTGGTGTTCATGGATTTAATGGATATGGTACTTAGACACAATTTTCTGTATTTCGAGGGTGAGTTTTTTAGGCAGTCAAGTGGAGTAGCCATGGGGGCCAGTTGTGCCCCCATGTACGCTAACTTGGTATTGTCCATTTGGGAAGAGCAGTTTGTTTTTCATTCTGTATATTCTCAATATTGGAAATACTATTGACGTTACTTGGATGATATTTGTATGTTTTGGTTTGTACCTGAGGAGAAACAAACAGAATTTATCAAGTACATCAATAGTACGACTGACTTCCTTAAATTCACCCATAGCTTTTTTTTGTGATGATTGAAAGGATACCTGAAGTCAGAAAATTTCAGTCCAATGTTTACAGAAAAGTGACTTTTTCAAACTCCTACTTGTTTTACACCAGTGCTCACCCTTTCAAACAAAAGAAAGGAATTTTGAAAGGGCAGTTCATTAGGAGTAGTAGGATGACGTCCCTTGATAGGAACTTCGACTTAGAAAGTAAGAAATTGAAAGATATGATTTTGGAAATAAATTACCCCCCTGCTTTAATAGAAGAAGTACTGAATGAACTAAAAAATGGGAGGGGGGAGATTTAGTCCCATCTTAGGGGTACTGGAACACACTGTAACCAACACAGAGAATACCCCTACCCCAAACACAAATTGGAGTAGTAATTCCATCTTGAATTTCAGTACTGACACTTATTTGGTTAAAGACATTATTTCTAGAAATTGGGGGAAGTTTGGGGATTATTCTGACTTGGACTTGTTATTCAAGGACCCCCTGAAATGTACTTATAGGAAGGGGAAAAATATTAAGGAAATGTTGGAATATAGAAAACCAAAGCAGGGTAGGCAGAAGAAAGGCACTTTTAAGTGTGGGGCTTGCTCCCAATGCTCACATGTTATACAATGGGAGAGTTTGTATTTAATGGAGAGGAACACAAAGTTAGAAACTAACATGTTCTCCAACTGTGACACCATGGGGATCATATATATCGCCATTTGCAAACCCTGTGGAGCCTTCTACATAGGGAAGACCACAAGGACGTTTAAGAGGCGAATATATGAACATCTTCATGACATTAGTAAGCAAGACACTAATAATGTACTATTTAGACATACCACACTTTGTAAAGATGCAGTTTTTGTTTTTTTTTTGTCATAGAAAAAATAGAACAGGACCCTCGAGGTGATCCCTGGGAGACAACGATAGAGTACAGGGAACTATTTAGGCAGTTGAGCTTGGAGGCCAACAACGAACCAGACTTGAATGACTATATTTCTTTAACCCCTGTCATTAAACTTAGATCTGCTAAACTATAATGCTTTTATTTAGCATTATTTCTTGACGAGTAGATGGCAGTGCTTTACTAGTTTACCACAGTGGTTTTGTTTCAACAAAATTTTAAACTTTGGTGTAACCCATCTTTTTTACTTATTTCTATTATATTACATTTGATGGCCTGCATTTTATGTATTTACATCTTAATTATGTGATTCAATGTTTTTTAAAATCTGCTTTTTAAAAAAAATATGTTACTGTAAAAAGTAATTATTTGTTTTAGGAATTTTTATAGTTGCATTTTTACAGTTGCACTTTGAATGCACTACATTCAATTATACTAAATGTTTTAATTGGTTAATTGTTTTGTCAATGGGAAGGGAGGGTTATTTAAGGAGATTACTAGCTTGGTTAACTATTCATTCTGATGAAGTCTAAGGACGAAAATGCAAGTTATTGTTTTGTGGCGTTAAATAAATCTTTGTTTGCTGGTTCTGTAAGTGCTTTGGTTTGTAGTGATTTTGGTACCGTTTCCAAGCACTATTTCCTTCTCAGTTGTGTTAATTGTTTTGGATAATATCTCTCTAACCTTTGGGCCAAACAACGACAATCCCACAAAGGTTGCATTGACGAATGAAGACTTAAATGGCTCTGCAAAGTCACATAGACACATCCAGGCATGTCTCCTATGGTTACACCTGAACCTGTTGCTCTGGTGGTCTCTTCGGCTGCATGCACAATCAGTCTCATGGACGAGTTGGATACAGACTCCAGGGTAACCAAATGGAAAGCAACTTTTTCTTGGACTTTCTCAGTAGCAGCTCCTGCCTGGGTATCCAACAACTCCTTGATCAGATCCCTCTGAAGTCTGGTAAAATGTGACAGGAAATTCAAAGACTTTAAGGTGAAGGTCGATGAAGCATATAACCATTTCCAAAATCTATCCATCGCCCAAGACTCTCTGTTGGGTGGATGGATAGAGGAACCTTCTTCAGCTAGTTCCTTTATGTCAGCCACTACAACCATGGCATCAACAGCTAATCCTTTGGCAAAGAACTGCTTATCCTCAGGGGCAGATACAATTTTGTCTGGTCTTTTGGGGGATGGGTTCAATGGTGTCCAGTGCCTTCCACTGTGAGATCAACTGAAAGAGCTCATTAGTGGGCAGAATCACCCAAGAGACGGGCAAGTGCCAAAAGCCTGCAAGTAAACTGATTTCCCTAAGGAAGGATTTTGGGACTACCAATCACCAGAGGCATCAGATGCCATTGAAGACTGGGGGAGCGGAGGTTGAGATGGGCACTTAGTGATCTAAAAAGGGCAATTTTTTAAAACTATTTACTACCACAACATAGGTTCACTTGGTGGACATTTTAAGCTTAGCAATTTCACTTTTGGTGCTTGAATTAACATTCCCTGATTGGTCTTACCTATCCCATGGCTGTTAATTGTATATTAGCCCTAGTGAGAATAAATGTGATCATACTGCAGATAATTTGAGGAGACCCATGTAAGGGATGCAGCATTTAGGAACTGCCTCTATCCATTAGTAGCATGAGGGGCAATCCTGGAGTACATTTTCTTTTACCCATCCTTAGATCCAAGTTGCATTTGAATATGGACAGGGATGAGCTTTGTTTTACTTGAATGAATAGTCTGTTCTAGAAAAGTGGTAGCCTCTGTGATATACGTATATCCATCTCCCCACAACATTCAGTTTAGATACCTGGACTGAGCATTTCTGATGCCATTTGACTTGCTGATGTTCAGTAGGTCTATCTGTATTAGGTCGGAGGACGCCTTATATGCCAGACATGTCACTTCTGAGCACTTTGTAGGATACTGAGTATAGTGATAAATCTTTGAGGTGGTCCATGCAAGACCTATTGTTTAGGACTTGTATCCTTTTAGTAAAGTATCTCTGTGGGTATTCCAATTGTTGCATGGGTTTGGACAGATACATGCCAAAGTGGGCATTATACAAAATGACTGACCTAATGAGGGCTTAGTAAAGGGGGACAATAATATCTCTAGATCAAGTCACAATCAATTTGTTTTATAAGCTGTGC
This sequence comes from Protopterus annectens, assembly GCF_019279795.1. Classification (NCBI taxonomy): domain Eukaryota; kingdom Metazoa; phylum Chordata; order Ceratodontiformes; family Protopteridae; genus Protopterus; species Protopterus annectens. The sequence goes on from NC_056742.1 coordinate 96,736,269, forward strand.
AATATAGAAATACTTTCTTATGACTCTAGGTGCATATTGGTCAAAAGTTAGGTCATTGTACAAACAAGTTCCCAAATGTCAAACAACTTAGTCAGTTCTCAGGGGGGCATTGTCAATTTGGCAGCTCCCTGGAGTAGATGACTTCCCAAAGGATATGACAATTGGAGTTTAGTTTCAATTCATGATTCTGGCACCAGTTATTGTTTGGGACGTCATTTGGGGATTCAATAACTGCTCCTAGCTTGCAGTCTCAAACTTAGTCAGTTAAAGCCCCTTGGTATCTCCTTTTACCTTTGAGATGTATATGCCAAACAGAAAAGGTCTCAGCACAGAACCCTGGGGGACTCCATTGGTGACTGTTTTTTTCCCATACTTTGATCTCCTGTATCCTGTGAGCAAGCATACATGCATGCATTCTTTGATTCACCTTCCTGATTGTATTAAATTATATTCCTTGTATAATACAGCACAACTTGTTAGAATGTGTTTTAAATTTGTAGTTTGGAACAACTTTCTAGTAAGCAATGAAACAAAATGTATGAACCAGTAATGACAAAACTGCACATTTCAGAAAATTTCAACCATAAAAGGCCACTAAAATATCTGTCGTTACAATCCACCAATATCAGTAAATATGCAAAATCTCTGCAGAAGTAAATCATCTAAATAATTCCACATTAAAGGTGTCTGTAACTAATGAAGAGATTGCTGTTAGCAAGCAATTTTACATTTCATTGTTTCATCTACAAATAAAGTGCCTGTTGCCCTTGAAGAATAAATTGCCTATTCTACATTAAAAAAATGACAAGCTAGCAATTTTGCAATGGGGAATGGATGGCAAACTGATAACAGAAACATAGTTACTAGGTAACTCCTCCAAAGCAGGACATTCATAGGACTGCAGCATCTACTCCCTTTAAAGTACAATACAGTACAGTATCAGCGATCCATCTGCATACTGTGGGAGTAGAACCCACAGCCTTCTGCATCAAAAGCAAGTGCCTGTTGTGCTACCAACAATGGAAATGACTTAGCATAAGTAGCACTAAAATTCTCTTTCCCTGAAGCTCTCAGCTCCGTGTAAAATCCACTTGACACTCAACTTAATCTCTCAACTTCACAGCACAAAAAATCTGGAAAAAGCTAAAATTTATTTGGGGGGGGGGGGGCAAAGGCCCAAAACCAGGGACACATTTTAAATACTGCTTGTATAATCTTACAAAGTTGCTAACATAAAATGTTGTGTGTTACCATGTGTTTCCTGTAAGATAATAAGACTGAAACTTAAACGGCTATCATTCTTTAGTGAATTCAGTTCTTACTGATTTGCTACAAAACCACAAATTTTAAGAGGAACAGATCAAAATATTCTGTAAAAATCTGGACAGCTGAGAGTTATGGACTCAACTCCCTGAATCACAAGTGGTGGTATGGGTGGAGAATTCAGGCTCTTGTTTGAGCATGAGCAACACTAACCATCAGGTATACCTAACTGGGGCATTTTAGACACACACACAGACACAGACACAGAGACACACAGAGACACACAGAGACACACAGAGACACACAAAAGAGTAGCATAACTCCTGCAAATAAAAGAATAAACACTCCTTACTGGCATGACTCTGGCAGCATAACTCCTGTAACACAGAGCAATAAGAGAACAAGAACAGCTAGTTTAGTTAAACTTCCGCAGGCAAATCCATGTTAGCATGAAAACTCCACTTCATTAATTTTTCCCTTCAGGTCTTGCAGCTGTAAAAGTGTGTGTGTGGGGGGGTTCCACTTCCCCCTGGCTCTATGGTTCCTGCACCCATGATAATCACCCCTCTGTTTCAATATTTCTAGGATGTCTCCAAAGGAGACATCATCAGGGGGTGACCTTGGGGACCCTTCCGCTTCATCAAAATCAGTGTTTTCCATGATTGATTACTCTGAGGAATCTAAGTGCTTCCTCTTGCACTTCTTCTGAGGAACCTTCTCAGCAGGGTAGTCTGGTGAGGTATCACAAGATGACAGAATCTGTATTCTGTACCTGAGGTTCCTGAGGATTCAGCACTCGCTACCTTGGGGGGACACAGGTTGAATAAATGAGCGTGAGGAAGGTAGTTGCTCAGAGGTGGAAGGGGCCGCCTGATTGACTGCAGTAGACAAAGCTCTCTCCATTGCCTCAAAGGCTGGTCCCCTCGAAGAGGGAAGGGAGCGCAGAACAGAGAGGGACTGCCTTGGAACCATGGTCACTCCCTGCTCCAATGAGAGCCCCTGAGACAAAAGCTGGAACCAAAATGATCCATGCCGGAGTTCGAAGGTGCAGGGAGGGGTAAAAAAGAATTGGAGTCGAACCCCAGCTCCTCAGAGCCGACAGGGCAGATACAGCTCCAAGAGGTCTACGGATCTGAAAGAACTGAAGAACTCAGAATAATAACTGGTTCTGAAGAAAGAGAAATCTCTGAAACAATACAGTTGGTGCCAGACGACATGCCGGAGTTCGAAGGTGCAGCGAAAGGTAAAAAAAGAATTGGAGTCGAACCCCAGCTCCTCAGAGCCGACAGGGCAGATACAGCTCCAAGAGGTCTATGGATCTGAAAGAACTGAAGAACTCAGAATAATAACTGGTTCTGAAGAAAGAGAAATCTCTGAAACAATACAGTCGGTGCCAGACGACATGGGCTGGAAACTCTTAACACCTTGGAGGAGGTCAGAGGAGGAGTAGTTAAAGGGGTTAAGGAAAGTTCAGCTCCTACACTCACAGGGATCGGAGTCAGAGGAAGACCTGTACATCCTCTTGCCCACAGAATTTTATTTACCAGTCTCTCCATGTTGATCTCTGTTAGGCTTTTGATGGAATGGACAGACATTACAGAGGGTGATATTGGCTTTTGTAGAAAAATCTCAGGTAATTCACCCACAAAAGGGTTGATTGAAGGGGAATAAGTTGTCCTAGGCAAAACTTCTTACTCTACTGTTTGAATACTCTGCGCCAATGTAGTCAGCGTTTAGGAAGAGCCAGGAAGCAATACTTCTGGAGTTGAAGTTTAAAGCTCTCCCATACCGTGGACTTCGGCGTCAAAGATTTGGATCCAGTAGGAATAGTCGGTGCCGATGATTTGCCTGCACTGAAGCTTTTATTGTGGTATCTGACGGTCCCGAAGAACCTTTAGGACGGGAGGATTTAGGTTTTTTTGTGTGCCGGTGCTGAAGGTAATGATGGTAACGACAGACTTCTGGGCAACTAAACATATTGATTAAGAGACAACTCATTCACCATCTTGAGCATAAAAGAAGATTAGTACACGACCCTATCCTTATGAAGAACAAAAAAAGATGGAGAAGCCATCAAAGCTTAAATATCAGAAACCCTCCTAGCTTAGGTTAAAGCTAGTAAAAGAACTGTTTTCCAGGTTCAAAACCTTAAGAAAGCTGAAGATGTAGATTCAAAATGGGCTACAGTTAGCTTCTCTAAGACATAATTCAAATCCCAAGCAGGTGGAACTGGTTTCCTGGGAGGATTAATGTGAAGGATGCCTTTGAGAAAAAGTTTTACTTCCAGTCTAGAAACTAAGGGGGAGTCAATGGCAGATGAGCAGAAATGGCTGACAAGTGAACTTTCACTGAGGATTAAGCCAAACCACTCAAGTAACTCAAACAAGTAGGAAAGAACAACTGGGATATCCCTGAATGTGGATCTAGATTATGTGAAAGACACCAAGTAGAAAATCTCTTCCATTTAGATAATTAAGATCTTCTAGTACTGGGTTTTCTGGCCTCCTGCAGTACCCTTAGCACATTCTCAGAAAAAAAGGTGTCAGAAAGGAATCAAAAGTTTATCACCCACATAGTCAGTTGTAAAGTTGACAGATGGGGAAAGAAATCCCTTGTCTTGTGTGAGAAGGTCCACCTCAGTGAGGTAACTTGTGATGACTGCCCTTGGCTAAATGCAGATGAAGAGGGAACCAATGCTGTCTTGACCAAAAGGGAGTCACCAGCAATACTTTTGGTTTGTCCTGCTGAATCTTAAGCAGAAAGTACAGTTTTGTACCTACCATAAATGTAGATGTTCGAAGATCCACATTGCTGCAGTCCTAACACTTGGGTAGTCCGCCGTCCCTCATTCGGCCCGAATATCAGAGCATAAGGCTGACGTCGGTCAGGGCGCATTTGACTGACATCAGAACGTCAGGGTACAAATGCGCATGACCGACGTCATATCCTCAGTCTTTTCTTGCCCCAGATGTCAGAAGACCCTAAAAAGACCACAACGAAACAAATAGCTAGTCTAACACCAAAAATATGTATAATATATACAAAAGGCAATATACCAAATGCAGTCTACCTCAGATGGATAACCCAACCCACACAACCACCTCAAACAACAGAGGGGAAGGAGGGAGGGTAAATTGGACTGCAGCAATGTGGATCTTCGAACATCTACATTTATGGTAGGTACAAAACTGTACTATGTTCTTCATCTCACATTGCTGCAGTCCTAACACTTGGGTAGAATCCCAAAGCAGAGGTAAGGGAGGATGGCTGAACTATAAAGAAGCAGGAGCTGCCAAAATGCCCTGCAACACAGCAGTGGCAAAACCAGCCCTAGATTTAGAGTACAAGGGAAGGTGGTAATGCTTAGAGAAGGTATGCACTGAACTCCAAGTGGCTGCCTCTAAAATATCCTTAGTAGCCACCCCTCAAAAGCTGTTGAAGTGGCAGTAGCCCTAGTGGAATGAGGCCTAATCCCAGCTGGAATCTCTTTGCCATGATGGGAATAACAGAAAGCAATGCAAAAGCCAATCCACTTAGAAATAGTTTGTTTTGACACAGGCTTGCCCTGAGAGCACAAAGCAAAAGAAACTAATAACTGCTGAGATTGTCTGAACCCTTTAGTTCTGTCCAAATAATATCGCAACTGCCTGTGAACATCCAAGGTGTGCAAAATCTTTTCCCCTTTAGTTTGGGGATTTGCATAAAAAGTAGGCAAATGAATAGTTTGGTTTAAAGCCACACTAGAAACCACTTTAGGCATAAAGGAGGGATTGGTACGTAAAGATACCCTATCCTTGTGAAAAATTAAGAAAGGCTCAACTGCCATAAGGGCCTGCAATTCAGAAACCCTTCTTGCAGAGGTAATGGCCAACAAAAAAGCAGTCTTCCATGACAAATATTTCAACTCAGCAGTAGCTGCAGGCTCAAAAGGTTGTAGAGTGAGTTTCTCCAACACAAAATTGAGATCCCAAGCAGGAGTAGGAGCTCTTCGTGGGGGTCTTATATTCTTTGCCCCTCTAAGAAATTGCTTGAATAAAGGATGATAAAACAATGGTGGGTCACAATCGTAGTGAGCTGAAATTGCTGCAGCATGAATCTTAATAGAAGAGAAGGACAAACCTTTGTCCAATAACTCAGTAAGATATTGAAGAGCCACACTTAAGTCAGGCTCAGAAACATCCAAATCCTTAGCCGCACTCCAAAATAAAAATCTCTTCCATTTATCTGCGTACACTTTCCTTGTACTAGGCCTTCTGGCTTCCAAAATCACATTCAAAACTTGTTGTGGAAGTTGAGACCCTCTATGGTTTAAAACAGAATATGCCATGCTGTTAGATGAAGAGAGTGAAGTTTGACATTGAGCAAATGACTGTCCTCCTGGGACAACAGATGCGGAATCAAAGGCAAAGGCCATGGAGGCTTCCGTACTAGACTTCTCAGTAGTGGATACCAGTGCTGTCGAGGCCAATCTGGAGCTATCAAAATCATCCTTGGCTTGTCCTGTCTGACTTTCAGAAGTACCTTTGGGAGGAGAGGCAGAGGAGGAAAGGCATACACATGAAGATTTTTCCAACTGAAAGAAAGAGCATCCACTTTCCAAGCTGTGTGATGAAACCGCTTTGTGCAAAACTTTGGCAGCTGGTTGCTTAGTGGAGAAGCGAACAGATCTATGTCTGGAGTTCCCCAGGACACTGTCAATTTCTGAAATACATGAAGATCCAGTTTCCACTCGTGGGGATCCATGATTTGTCTGCTTAACACATCTGCTAAGGAGTTCTGTGCTCCGGCAGAAACCTTGCCTGAAGACTTAATTGTAAACTGAGAGCAGTCTCCCACAAAATCATTGCTTGCCTGCATAGAGGATAAGAATGTGTTCCCCCTTGCTTGTTGATGTACCACATGACAGTTGTGTTGTCTGTTAGAATCAACACCTGTCCTGGAAGAAGTAAATCCTTGAAAGCTATTAATGCAAACTGGACTGCTAACATCTCCTTCATGTTGATATGTAGATGTTGTAGTCTGGCAGGCCACTTGTCTTGTATCCACTTTCCATTTAGATGAGCTCCCCAAGCTATGTCTGAGGCATCTGTCGTTAAAATCTGACTCGCCTCTGGCCGGGTCACAGAGAGTCCCTTGTTTAGGTGACATTCCTGAGCCCACCACAAAAATTCCTTTTGAATGCAAGGTATTATTTGAATGACAGTGTCCAGATCCTGGCAGTGCTGTGTCCATACATTTTGAGATACCATTGTAGCTTCCTCATATGCAGTTTGGCATTGGGAAGCACCAGAATACAAGATGCCATGAACCCTAAGGCTTGAAGGACTGTCCTTGCAGTCAGCCCGGACTGGTGAGATAGCTGATGGAAGTAAAGGGATAGACTCTTTTGTTTGTCCGGGGTTAAAAAGGCCATCTGGGATGCTGTATTCAGTCTCACACCCAGAAAGCACATGTCTTGAGAGGGTACTAGACTGGACTTTATTTCGTTCACAGAATACCCCAGGCATCTTAGCACTGCTATCACATATTCCAAATGATGAAGAAGCTCTTCCTTTCCTTGAGCCAGAATCAGGCAGTCGTCCAAATAAGGATAGATCTGAATTCCTTTTAGCCTGAAGAAAGCTACCACTGGAGCCAGAACTTTCGTGAATACTCTGGGCGCAGTAGATAAGCCAAAGGGCAATGCAGAGAACTGATAGTGAGAAGTCCCAGCTCGAAAACGCAGATACTCCCTGCAACTTAGTCTGATAGGAACATGAAGGTAAGCCTCCTTGAGATCCAAAGTTACCATCCAATGATCTTTGCCCAGCAGAGGTAGAAGCTGCTGCAACGTCAACATTTTGAACTTGGGAATGTCCAGATAAGTGTTGAGGATAGACAAATCCAAAATTGGTCTCCACATGTCCCCCTTCTTTGGGACTAGGAACAGGCGAGAATAAAATCCTAGGCCCCTTTCTGGCAGAGGAACCGGCTGTATGGCCCTTATTTGGAGTAGCAGTGAAATTTGCTTGTGAGCCTCTATTCTTTGTTGAGGAGGAATGTCTGGCATGCCTTTGAAAGGAGGCAAGGTATGGAAATAAAACCTGTAACCGTGATGTATGATATCCAGTGCCCACTTGTCTTGGGTAATCAAACTCCAATTTTCTTTGAAAAGTGCCAACCTTCCTCCCAAAGGTGCTGCCAGGCGAGAAGGCTCTGGCAGCTGAAAAGGTAGGTCATTGGGTCTGTTTACGAAAGGACTGACCCCTGCCCTCACTCGAAGACTGTGCAGGAGAACTCCCTGTTCTGGGCCTGAAAGAGCCCTGACCTCTGCCCCTGCCACGTCTAGATCTACCCCTAGACTGGGAATCATAAGAAGAATATGTCCACCCCTTAGTAGGCCAATTTCTACTAAACTTTGGAGGCTGAACCTGCAAAAAATCTTTAACAGTCTGCATAGACTTAGCCTTGTCTTCCATTTTCTTTAAAACTGCCTCAACAGGAGAACCAAACAAGACATCAGATTGCAAAGGGGCATCCAAAATTCTAGTTTTAACATGGTCAGATAAATTTTGATCCCTCAGCCAGGCATGCCTGCGAAGAACTGACCCAGTGGCAGCCACCCTAGACGAGGCCTGTACAGCATCAAAACCACATTGTAAAGAATGCTTACCCACCTGTTCAGAGACATGCACTAAATCCTGTAACTCTTTACAGTCAATACCTTCCGCCAGATGAATCAACCTTAGATTTCAACTGAGAAAGGAGATAATTTTGATATTTCAACATGTGAAACTGGCAATTCAAAGCTCTCATGGCTAGAGTGGAAGAAGTATAAACTTTCTTTCCCCATCTATCCAAGGCCCTGGCCTCTTTATCTGCAGGGACCGGATTCTTGACAACAGAAGCCTCAACCCCCTTAGGCCCCTGGCTAACAGTTTCGGGGTCTGCCCTAGGACTCTTAAAAAGAAACTTATGAGCTTCAGGCACCCTATAATACCTATCCGGTTTAACAGGAGCAGGAGGCAAAGAATCAGGATTAAGAGAAGCCTCTGCAAACACATCTTCCACCACATTCAGGACAGGAGGTATAGCTAAAGGCCTATGCTGGGGTAAAAACAAAAATTCCCTAAGCCTTTTCCTGGAATCAGAGAAATCCTGACCTTCCCATTTAAAATGCTCTCTCATGGAGTGAAGGGTCTCTGAAAAAGAAAAATCCTCAGGAGGAGAAGCAGAAGGAGTAGAATCATCCACATCAGAATCAGAATAATGAGAGTACTCCTGCAAGTCTTCAGCCGAAGACTCAGACACATCAGAAGCCTGCTCATAATCCCCCAACACAGGTTCCATCCTAGGCCTCTTATCAGGAGGGGGCAAGGAGCCCCTAATTAAAGTAATTAAATCCTCCGCCATTTTGAGCATGTGCTTCTTGGGCACAGCACCTGAAGAACTGGGAGTGACACCCACAGAAGCTAAGCTAGACCTGCCTCTAGGAGAAGCCTTAGAAGTAGAAAGAGAGGGCCTAGACCCCTTAGGAAGGGAGGGGAGTACAGTCACTTGAGAAGCCCCTACAGCCTGCCCTGCCTCCTGGGAGGCCACATCCTGTAAAATCAAAGTTTCTCCCTGGGTCTCCAGAGAGGCCTCTGTCGGAACCACCGGTTCCACTGACACCTCTAAAGAACTGACGTCCGGTTCGGACGACTCCTCTAACCTAGGTTTAACTGCCTTGTCTTTGCACTTCTTTGAGGAAGCCGGCGTCGGAGCATCCGACGGCATTTTGTAATTGCACCGCTTCCCAAAGACCAACCTTGCACAATCCAACCTCCGCTTTATAGTGCGCTTATTAAACCTAGCACAAAAGCGGCATCCAACAACGTCGTGCTCAGGTCCTAAACAAGGTATACACAAATTATGGTAATCTCTATGCGGTATCTGTTTCCCACAAGAAATACAGTTATTCACTTTTTCTGACATCCGGTAAACCACTGAGGCAAGAAAAAAACAAAATATTCCCCAACGGGGTACTTAACCAACTCTGACTTCGGTCTGAAACTCCGAACTCGAACAATTTCAGAACGCCGAACGGCACTTGCAACACTGCTTCTGCATCGGACCATGCGGCAAAAAAGACTGAGGATATGACGTCGGTCATGCGCATTTGTACCCTGACGTTCTGATGTCAGTCAAATGCGCCCTGACCGACGTCAGCCTTATGCTCTGATATTCGGGCCGAATGAGGGACGGCGGACTACCCAAGTGTTAGGACTGCAGCAATGTGAGATGAAGAACATCCTTTAGAATGAGAGGAAAGGGGGGGATGCATAAAGAAACATCCAATTCCATGAAAAAGATAGGGCTTCCATCTTCGAAACCAGAGGATCTGTCACTCTGGCACAAAAAAGAGGAAGTTGTCTGTTCAGAGGGGAGGCAAAAATATCCACTAGAGGAGTATCCCACCAATGAACCAAGTCCAAAAACACATCGCTGTGAAGCGTCCATTCATGGGCTTGAGTCATGGACCTGCTTAGAGTACCTGCCAAAAATTTTGAGTAGATAAAATACAAACTGCTTTAAGAGTCACCTTGTACTGAACTGCCAAGTTCCATGCCATCAGAGTCAACCTGCAAAGAAGATATGTCTTTGTCCCCCCTGTTTATTTACATAGCAGAGGACTATGGTGTTGTCCATAAGTACTTTCAGAGGTCCTGGATGAAACAGAGGATGGGAAGCCTGTAGAGCTAGAATGAATGCCCTCATTTCCTTGATACTGATATGCTTCTTCCTTTGAGAAGGAGACCAGAGACCCTGTACCTTCTTTGATGAAAAGGTTGCCCTCTAACCTGCGTCTGAGGCATTTGTGAACACCTAATCAGTTGATTCAGCCTGATGAAGAGGAAGGCCTGGATTCAGAGAAAACTGCTGAATCCACCAAAGAAGCTCTGATTTCAGGCAAGGGAGAAGAGGAAGTACAAACTCCAGAGGATGATCATGCTGCATCCAAACTGATTTTAGATACCACAAACTTCCTCATGTGAAGTTGTGCCAGGGGCACCATAGGTATTGTGGATGCCATAAACCCCAGTAGCCTTAGAAACTCCCTGGAAGTTAGAGATGGAAGAGAAAGTACACTATGGAAGAAGCAAGTGAGAGAGAGAATCTTTTCTGGTAGAAGAAAAGCAATCGAGATCTGTTCTTAGCCTGCACCCTAGGAAAATGTGAACCTGAGAAGGGGAAAGAAATCATTGTTTTGAAATTTATTGTGAACACCAACCTTTACAGGAGAGACTTGGCAAACTGCAGATTTTGAATCAACTGTTCTGAAAGAGGAGCCTGGAAAAGGCGATCATCCAGGTATGGATATGTCTGAATACCTCTGATCCTGCAATAAGCAATCACAGGGGTCAAACACTTTGTGAATACCCTTGAGGCAGTACATAGACCAAAAGGAAGGCAGAGAACTGAAAGTGCAAGGAAGCTACAGAGAAACATAAACATTTCAAGTAAAGAGGATGGATAGGTATGTATAGATAGGCATCCTTGATGTCCACACTGGCCATGTAGGCCTGAGGAGTAATTACAGGAAACAAAGTCTGTAAAGACAAATGCGAAAAGTTGGAAATTTTAGAAAAGTGTTTAAATGGGAAAAGTCCAGAATGGGTCTCCAGGGACTGCCCTTTCTGGCACAAGAAACATTCCTGAGTAAAAACCCTTTCCCCTTTGGCTCAGAAGGACACATTGAATTGTACCTTGAGTATGTATTTTTTTTAGAACCTGTGGAAACAAATCCAACTGGTTTGGAGGAGGTCGAGGAATGCCCCTGAAAGGAGGACAGTTTTTCGAAGTGATGAAATATCCATGTTGGATAATGGAGAGAACCTAGGAATCCTGAGGTATACTTGCCCAAGCTGGAAGTGAGAGGGATAGATGAAGAGAAAGAGGAGTAAGATTTGGAAGTGGTTGGTAATCACAGATAACCTGGCCTATCTGGAAAAGGCTGTTTAGAAGTGGGATCTGAAAAAGAAGTCTTAGGCTGAGAAGATTTTCCAACAGTCTTCTTAGTTCTAGAAGAAGAAGAACAAGATGGATGTGACATAAAAATGTGATTCAAGTCCTGAAGTTCCTTTCCCTTTTCTTGTAGGGACTTAAATAAATCTGCAGCTGCAGTACCAATAGAGCATTGTGATCCAGAGGACCATCCATCAGGCTTGCTTTGATGTTATCTGGCAGCAGCTGAAACCACAACCAAGAGTACCTTCTAAGGACACAGACGGAAGCAGCTGCTCTAGATGATGCTTCTGCTGCATCATAACTGCATTTGACTGAGTGTCCAACCACTTGAGAAGAAGCTCCTAAAAGGGACATAACTCAAGTTTGTCAGAATCTGGAAGCTATGAAAGAGCTTGAGAGGCCTAAGAAAGAAGAGCCAGGGCATACCTAGATATGTGTGTTTCATTGTTTGTGGCTCGGAAAGCTAAAATGGCAGAAGTGTAAACCTTCTTCCCAGTGCTCTCCTTATCTGAAGGAAGAAGCTTAAAAGATGGTAACAACCTAGAGGATTTGTCAGAAGCAAAGAATACCACAGCTGGATCAGCTGAAGGACATTTGTAAAGGAATCTGCAATTGTCAGGCACTTTATAAAATCTGTCAGGCCTTTTACATGAAGGAGCCAATGAATCTGGGGCCTTAGAAGTCAAAGAGAAAGCATCCAAAAATGCTGGCAATACAGGTGGCACAGCAGAAAGAGAAGGAAATTCTATTTGTAAAAGGTCATAATAACTTTTTGAACCTCAGAGACCTGAGAGCAGTCCCATTTAAAGAATTCTCTCATCTTCTTAATAGCCTCCCCAAAAGAAATCTCTTCCACTGGAGAATTTGCACCACTGGATTCTTCCTCAGGGGAAGCATATTCTAAAGGGGATATAATATGAGTTGAGTATGCCAAGGAATCCTCATTAGATGCAGACTCATCCTCTGAGAACTCTGCTCCGTAACCCTCCTAACAGGGAAAGTAGTAAAAGAAGGAACAGAAACAGCAGTCAAAGGCTTAAGAGCCATTAAGGCCTTAATCAATCCCTGTGAAAAAGCATCCCAGTCAGACTGAGGAGATTTAGGGGCTGGAAGATGCTTTGTTTTTTGTTTTTTCTTAACAAGCACCACTGCCTGATGGTAAGTTGAAGGACCTGACGAAGGCCTGCCTTTAAAGACAGACACCGGGACCTCTTCCCTAACTAGAGTCTGAGGTATATTTCTGGACCCTTCCAACACAGCAAGCCATGGTTCCCCTTGTCTGCTTAAAATAGACACATGTACTGCTGCCTTTGAGGATGTGCCTACGTTGGATTCTTTAATGGCCTCTGCAGTGGTACCTGCTGAAGAACCAGACCCAGTCTTCGAACGTACCTCCAGGTCTTCACTAATCTTAAGGGATACATCAGTGGAAAGAAGCACAGTGGAGAAGGATTCATGCCTAGGCTTACTGATCTTCTTCTTCAAAGTCGGCTCAGCCGAAGGGCCCAAAGAACCCTCCATAACGTCCTTAGCTAGTCTTTTCAAACATTGGTTCTTTAAGTAGAGGCTCAAAGCCGAAAGACGGGTTCACAAGGTCTTTGGGACAAAGGCCTGACAAACAGCGCAAGACCAGTGGTCATGTTTTGGGCTTAGACAAAACAAAGATCATGGCTGTCCTTATGTGGAATTTGCCTTCCACACCTACACTTGCCCTTTCTGGATGACATGAACTAAACAAAAAAGGCAGCAGCAATGGGACACTTATCTGAAAGGTGGAAGCAGCAAATGGAAACAATCAGCAGATTGATGTACAAGTCAAGCTTTCTGAATGGTGGCAGAGAAGTCCTGTGGATTGTATGTGCAGCTGTCCTTTTGACATTCAACAAGCCATACATGAGACGTGGTTTACTATCACAATGCCGACGTGCACTTGCACAGCTATGAAGTATTCGAACAACAGATGTTCGAATACTTCATATTGCGGCAGGTGAAGTGAGCGAACGTTGCCATTGCGAATGGACTGTGCATTCGCAATTCCAACGTTCGCTCATGGGAGCGTTTCGCGGTACAGTGCGGTTAGGGAAATACATCCCTTTCCTCACTGTAGTGCGATCTTGGAGTTGGAATATTAAGTTAGGGGGGTGGGGCACAGCCCCCAGAACGGGGTGCAGGGGTGCAGCCCCCCTGCATAACTGTGTGTTTAGGTTAGGTAGATAGGTGCTTATGGGAAGGGTGGGCGTGCTGTGTATTGCCGTAAATGTCGCGAGCGACATTTTCGACAATACACCCTTGTTTTCGAGGTTAGGTTGATTCGGAAATGTTCATTTCCGATGTGAAAATTCGACAATACAGACATGATTTTTTCTGACTTTCGACTTAATGATAGTAAACCATGAGACGTACCACGTACTTGCAAAAGCTAAAAGGTGTTGCATGCTGGCTGGACGTCGAGTCCTACATGTTAAAAATACTGCAACATTAGAATAGAAGGGCATATATTACTATCAGTGGAGTCAGGGGATAGGTGTCCAGGAGACCTGAAGGCCAAGCATACAGAAGAGCGTCCCTGGGTGACTCTCCCTAAGGAGTGACTAAGTCATGATAGCTTCTGCACTTGGTGTTGTAAGGGGATGCAAACAGATCATAACACTGGCTGCCCCAGCACCAGAAATTCCAAGCAGCCACTCTAGGAATCAGGGGCCACTCGTGTGGAAAAAGAATGCTCCTGCTCAAACTGTCTACTAATATGCTGGATCGCCCTGGGATGTGTGTTGCAACCAAAAATTGCTCATTGTCAAGAGGCCATGAGAGTTTGGCAAAGAGGATAAGAATGGGTAACCCCCAGTTTGTTCACATATCATACCAGTCTGAACTGAAATCACAACCTTGGGGAGAACGTCCTGAAAAGCCTTCGATGCAAGGAGGACTACCCGCATCTCCAAGAAATTGATGTGAAGACTGGACATGGAATTGTACCAGGTCCCTTGGCTGGTTCTCCCTTCAAAATGTCCCCCCAACCCAGAAAAGACGCATCCTGTGAGACCATACCCAGAGGTGGGGGGAGAATGAACAGTCTCCTAGAGGACACCAACAGAGACTTCAACCACTACCTGATTTGATTCTGACAGGCCTCTGTCAATGCAATGGGGAACTCCATTGGATACGTCAAATAAGACCACTGCATCATCGATGTCTGCTGTAGAACCCTCATATAGTACTTCGCAAGAGGAACCAAGCAAATGGCACATGCCATGTGTCCCAAGAACTTAAGAATAAGATAAGATGAAGGTTTGGACAAGAAAGCAATGAAAGAGCAAAATCCTACAGGGCTGTCCCTCTGAAGACTGGAAGCCTTGCAATCTGAGAAACTGTGACCATGTGGCAACCTATGAACTCTACTGACTTCAGAGGAAGATGATTGGATTTTTGGTAGCCGACTGTGATTCCCAAGGAGTTGCACAGATGAAGTAAGGTGTCCCTGGCTCTGATTAATTATGCCCTCATGAAGGTGGTCAGGAACCAATCATCTGGGTAAAGAGAGACCTGAAACACTTGGGGTACAGTGTTGAGTCTAAGGAGCAGCGCTTAGAATTGATAATGACTGGCACCCAGCCAGAAGCACAGAAATCTCTTGGATTGTCTCGCAATTTTTATATGATGGTAGGCATTCTTGAGATTGACTGAGCACATCCAGTCTCCTTAACAGGGGTTAAATGGACAGCTCAGTCATCATCCAAAATTTGGTCTGCTTGACAAAGCAGTTCAACCTGCTCAAATCCAAAACTGGCCTGTGGTCCTTGTTCTTCTTTGGAACCAAAAAGAACTTTGAATAGACCCTGGATCCAAGGTGGTCTGGTCCTCTTGGATGGCTCAATTTTCTAACAAATTTTGGATTTCGATGGCCACAACCATTCTCTGATGGGATGGCATGTCTGGGAGAAGCCTGAGATTTAGACTTTGGGTATCCAACAATGGAACTGTATACCGTTTGGCTACGACTCTTAAAACCCATGCATTCAAGGTGATGGCCTTCCAAACTTTCGGGGATAGAGCCAAGTGATCCCTGACTGCCTCCATATTCAGGCAGTCATGCAACACTTCAAGGTCATTGAAAGAGCTTCCAATAGAAAGCTCTTTGAAACCCATGATTTTGCGGACCACCCCTGCTGTGGGGGCAGCGTCCATTGGGGTTACATCCTCTGCCGCATGGGTAACCCTCAGAAGGAGCTTCTTGGAAAGACTGCAGGACTTTCCTAAAAAAGTGACGTTTTCTCCCTTCTGGTTCAAACAGAAGGTTTGTTGAGGGGTAGCAAAACGTACTCCCAAAGCAGACAGCATCTTCCCCTCCTATTCACTTCTGGTCAAAATGTCCTTAGCCTTTGGCCCAAAAAGAGAAGAGCCAAAGGAAGCATTAATAAATGATGCCTTGAACAGTATGAAAATTACACAATCTTTTCCATGCATGGTGATGGATAGCAATGCTGGCACCAGTGGCTTGGGATGTGCTATCGGCTACATTGAGAAAAGATGCATGGACTTGTAAGCAACAGATTGCAAAATGGACATCTGTCTCTCCAAATTCTTTTGGGACTTTGGAGTCTGCTAAGCCTTGATTACCCCTGACATTTCTGGACGGCACAGTGGTGCAGTGGTAGCGTTGTCGCCTCACAGCAAGAGGTTCTCCAGTTCGATTCTCGGCAGAGATGTCTTCTGTGTGGAATCTGCATGTCCTCCCTGCGTTTGTGTGGGTTTCCTCTGAGTGTTCCAGTTTCCTCCCGTGTACAAAGACATGCGTCTGGAGTGTTTCTCTCTGGGCCTCTGCAAAAAACTGGCTTCGTTCCAAGTCGGACTTTCCCGGTAAACAAATGCTAAATAAATAAATAAAAAATAAATTTCTGACACAATGTCATGCTGAAGTCTGATCATATGAGCGAGATGGTTCAAAGCCCTCAGTACAAAGGTGGCTGAAGAGTAAGACCACTTCCCCATTTGGTTTAATGCCCGAGATTCCCTACTCAGGAGATGAATCAAGAAACCTCTTCAGAGATATTCTTTTATATTAGCTGCTACCACCACATTAGCATCCACAGCAGGACCCTTACTCCACTGTTGCTGGTCTTTGGGGGGGGGGGGGGATCTTGTCTGGCTTCTTATGGATCAGTTCCACCATATCAGGCTCCTACCACACCATCCAGAACAGGTCAATAAGGGTGTTCAGAGGAGGAATGACCTCGGATGTGGATGGGCCCACCCTGAAAGCCTTCAGAAATAATGATGTCTTCAGAGATGGGGCTTTGGCAGTCCTTCCTCTGTACTGGTGAAGAAGCTCCAAAACGTTGTCAAAGAAGGCATCTTTGCAGGCACATTTTGGGGGCCCTTCTTCTTCCTTGAGGTCAGTATCCTCTGTGAGGGACTCTCTGGGAGAGTCCAGGTGCTTTCTTTTGCACCGCATCTTGCCTAAAACTTCCCACCCTGGAGAATCCGGGGAAAGAACTGGCAAACTGGAAACCACCTGGGATAAGCTGTCCTAGAACAGGTTACAATTGTCTACAGGTATAGACATCGAATGGGGGGCGGGGGTATATCGACTGTACCTTACCACTTCTTCTCCTGGCAAGAGAAAGTACAGTTGTGTACACTTAACATAAATGTAGATGTTCGAGTGTATTCACCGTTGCAGTCATTACATTTGGGTTATCTGCTTCCAGTAGCCCTCAGTCCGCCTGATTAACAAAGTCTTGGGTCCTGTGTTGGTTGCTGTCCCTTCTTCCATGATGTCAGGTCATCAGGGGTATAAAAGATGTAGCCGACACCATTACATCAGTTTTTCTTGCCCCAGATGTCAGGTGCCCCCCAAATGGGAGGCAATTAAATCTATAATACAAGGATATACCTCCAACAAAAAAGCAAATACACCAAAAAGCTTTTTGAGCATAGTAAGTGAGAGTAGAGGTATAGCCAAAAGAAGAAAGTGGGCTGGAGAGAGGGTAACCAGGACTGCAACAGTGAATACACTCGAACATCGACATTTATGGTAAGTGTACACAACTGTACTATGTTCTTCGTGTTTCACTGTTGCAGTCATTACATTTGGATAGATTCCCAAAGCTAAGGTTGGGATGAGGAATTTATATAGAATTAGGACCAGCTATAAGGCCCTGCAAGACTGCAGTGGCAAAACCAGCTCTGGATTTAGAGAAACTTGGCAAATGATAATGCTTGGTGAAAGTATGCACAGAACTCCAGGAAGCAGCTTCTAGGATGTCCCTTGTAGGGACGCCCCTGAGAAAAGCTGCAGAGATAGATGCAGCCCTGGCTGAATGGGGTCTGATGCCCTGTGGGATTGGTTTTCCATGGTGCTTATAGCAGAAATGAATGCAGTGGCCTATCCATTTTGAAATAGTTTACTTTGAAATAGCTTTTCCCTCTGTCCCTGCAGCAAATGCCACAAGCAGTTGTTCAGATTTCCTTTGAGGTTTAGTCCTGTCCAAGTAGAATCTAAGTTGTCTGTGCACATCTATGGAGTGCAGTATCCGTTCCCCTTTGTTCTGTGGGTTAGGAAAGAAGGTAGGCAAATGAATTGACTGATTAAGAGCCACACTGGATACCACCTTGGGCATGAAGGAGGGATTGGTTCTGAGGGACACCCTGTCTGCATGAAAGATGATGAAAGGCTCCACTGCCATAAGGGCCTGTAACTCAGATACCCTTCCTGCAGAAGTGATTGCTAAAAGGAAAGCTGTTTTCCAGGAAAGGAATTTTAAATCTGCAGTAGCAGCTGGCTCGAAAGGAGGAAGAGTGAGTTTTTCCAAGACAAAGTTAAGGTCCCAGGCTGAAGTTGGAACTCTCCTCGGTGGCCTTAAATTTTTGGCCCCTCTGAGGAACTGCTTGAGCAGTGGGTGAAAGAAGAGGGGAGGCTCTGTGCTATAATGAGCTGAAATGGCTGAGGTATGAATTTTGATGGAGGAAAATTACAAGCCTTATGAAGCTTCTCAGTCAAATATTGTAGAATCTGAGGTAAATTGGGCACTGCTGCAGTCATCCCTTGAGACTGGTTCCAGGTACAAAATCTTTTCCATTTTGCAGCATAAGATTTTCTAGTACTAGGCCTCCTAGCCTCTAAAATGATATCCATCATTGATTTACTGAAGGGTGGCAAAGGAGAGATTAGGTAATTAACCAGGCTGCTAGGTTCAGGGTTTGCAGCTGAGGGTGCAGAGTCTGGTTCTGCTGCTGAGACAACAAGGAAGGAGTCTGAGGCAGGTGCCATGGGGCCAAGCATGACACACTGTGCAGGAAGGTGTACCAGTGTTGGTGTGGCCAGTCTGCGGCAATTAAAATCATCCTTGGCTTGTCCTGTTTGATCTTTAGTAGTACCTTGGAGAGCAGAGGCAAAGGAGGAAAGGCATAAACTGATAGGTTTTTCCAGCTGAAGGATAGAGCACCCACTTTCCAAGCTAGTTTGTGGGGAATCCTTGTGCAAAATTTGTCCACTTGATGGTTCTGGGGGGGAGGCAAACAGGTCTATATCTGGGTTCCCCATTTGCTTGTCAACATGTTGAAAATCCTTGGTTCCAGTTTCCACTCGTGTGGGTTCATGAGGTTTCTGCTTAGTCTATCTGCCAGTATATTTAGTTTTCCAGGCAGGAAATGAGCTTGTAGATTCACTTGGTAGCTCAAGGCTGTGCTCCACAATGCCATGGCTAGTCTGTAGAGGGGGTAAGAGTGTGTACCCCCCTGCTTGTTTATGTACCACATGACCATGGTGTTGTCCGTCTTTACCATTAGTTGTCCTGGAAGAATGTGGTCCTTGAAAGCTGTCAGAGCATTCTTTACAGCTAACATTTCCATTTGATTTATGTGTAGGTGAATTTGACTTGGGTTCCATTTGCCCTGAATGCACTTCCCTGCCAGGTGAGCCCCCCATGCATAGCCTGATGTGTCTGTTGTTAAGGTTTGGGCGGCAGGGGTAGTGTGAATGGTAGTCCCTTGTTTTGGTGGCAGGCCTCTGCCCACCAAAGGAACTCTAGGTGTAGGCAAGGTATGATGGGAATCATAGCTTCTAGATCCTGTGAATGTTGACACCATAGGCTTTTGAGAAATCACTGCAGTTTCCTCATATGCAGCTTTGCATATGGAATTAGAAGAATACAGGAGGCCATGAACCCCAAGGCCTGCAGTATTTGCCTTGCAGATAACTGGGTTTTGGTGGCCACTTGTTTGAAGTAGGTTGTCAAATGAGTCCGTTTCTCTGGTGTGAGGAAAGCCATCTGGGAAGTTGTATTCAAGCTTGCTCCCAGGAATATAATTTGTTGACAGGGTACTAGGTGTGATTTCTTTTTGTTTATGGTGTACCCCAGACAAGTCAGTACCCTTTGAACAAAGGCCAGATGACTCAAAAGTATGTCTTGACTTTCTGCCTGAATTAGACAATCGCCCAGGTATGGATACATTTGAATATTTCTTTGCCTACAGAATGCAATGACTGGAGCTAGGCACTTTGTGAATACCCTGGGCTCAGTAGAAAAGACAAAGGGCAGTGCAGAGGACTGATAGTGCATGTAGCCTGCTTTGGAGCGCAGATATCTTCTGCAAGACTCCCTGATAGGGATGTGCAGGTATGCTTCTTTTAAGTCAAGAGTTGCCAACCGTGCATTTCTGCCTAGCATAGGAAGCAGCTGGTGAAGAGTCAGCATCCCTAATTTTGGAATCACCAGAAAGGTATTTAGGGTAGAAAGGTCCAGGATAGGACGCCATGTATTGCCTTTTCTGGGTACCAGAAAAAGTCTCGAATAGAAACCTTGTCCCTTTTCCTCTTCTGGTACCAACTGAATAGTCCCCCATGCTTAAGAGAGAGAGTACTTGATTTTGGGCCTCTGCCCACAGATTTGGGGGTAGATCTGGCCACCCGCTTGGTGCTGGTTAGGTGTGGAAGTGAAATCTGTATCCTTAGGACACTATATTTAAAACCCATTTGTCCTGGGTAATGAGTTCCCAGTTTTTGGCCTGCAGAATAATCTTTCCGCCTAAAGGAGCACTCAGTTGGGAAGTGCTTGGAAGTTTTAAAAGCAAGTCATTGAGACTGTTTTCCATAGGGGGGAGTCTTACTACTCCCTGATTTGGGTGCAGAAACCCCCCCACTGCTTAGTCTTGTGTGTCCCCTGGGACTGAAACCTGGGGTTTCTGCTGTGTCTGGGTTTGGCTTGAAAAGACCTGGAAGGGGCTGGAAAGGACCAATTCTTAGAGGGCCAGTGCCTACTAAATCTAGGAGGTTGAACTTGTAAGAAACCTTTAACAGTTTGCATAGATTTAGCTTTATCTTCCATCTTTTTAAGAACTTCCTCAGCCTTATTGCCAAACAGGCAGTCCTGATTTAAGGGAGCATCCAACAATTTAGCTTTAACATGATCAGGCAAAGCTTGCTCCTTAAGCCAAGCATGCCTTCTGAGCACAGACCCAGCCTGCAAGAGTCCTCTAATGAATCAAATCCACATTGCAAAGTATGTTTTCCAACCTGTACAGCAGAATGCGTTAAATCCTGTAATTCTTTATTTTCTGCACAGTCAGGAATCAACATAATTTTCTGTTTAAGCAATCCAATAACATGTTGCTGATACTTCAACATATGAAACTGGCAGTTTAAAGCCCTAATGGCCAAGGTTGCAGAAGTGTAAACCTTCTTACCCCATCTATCCAGCGCCCTGGAGTCTATCAGAAGGGGTAAGATTTTTAGCAGTAGAAGCCTTAATGCCCTTGGGTCCCTGCGAAATAGTCTTTGGAGCCGCAATAGGATTTTTAAAAAGGAACTTGTGTGAATTAGGAACCCTGCAATATCGGTCAGGTTTTCTGGGAGCAGGAGGCAAAGAATCGGGGGTCAAACTAGATTCCGAAAAAGCATCATCAACAATGTCTAGTACAGGAGGAATAGCTAAAGGCCTATGCTGAGGCAGGAGTAAGAAATCCCTAAGCCTCTTTTTTTGAATCAGAAAAATCCTGGCTTTCCCAGTGGCAATGCTCCCTTAGAGTATGTAAGGTTTCACCAAAAGAAAAATCCTCTGGAGGGAATGCAGAGGGAATAGAGTCCTCTGCATCAGAATCCTCATAAGTAGATAAGGGCAAATCCAGATCATCAGAAGAATCAGAAAAATCAGAATCCTGGTCGGAAGATTCATAAACAACTTCAGTCCAAGGTCTCTTAGAAGGGTGAGGTTGGCTTCCCCTGATTAGAGTTATAAGATTTTCAGCCATTCTTATGATTTGTTTTTTAGGCATAGAGGCCTGAGCATGTGGCCTGGGCGTCAGTTTTTTAGGCATGGTTCGAGATTTAGGCCTAAATGAAGAAGGAGGCGTCGGTTTAATATGCAAGTCCGTAGGCCTGAATACACCCTCAGAAGCCAGTGCCTGCACAGCAGCTCCAGACCCATCCAAGGTAGAGACATCCGCGGGTTCCATAGTTGAAGCATCTCTCAGTATAGGCCTGCGAATCAGAAGTAGCAGGTATCAGGGGCTGCGAAAGCTCCTCACTGAGTACTGGCGACTGGCTTATGAGAAGCAGTGGCAGTTTTGGACCTCGGTGGTCTGTCTCTTTATCTTTGCATTTATTCGAACTCCAGGTAGTTGGATGGCTAACCAATTACATTTCTGGATAATTAAACTGAGAACCGAAATATTTAGAGGCAAAAATATACAGACGACGGATAGTGGGCTGATTAAATAAAGCACAAAACCGACAGCAAGGTACGTCGTGGTCAGGGCCTAGGCAAGGAATACAGTACAAATGGAAATCTTTAAAAGGTATTTGCTTTCCACAAGTAATGCAATTATTAACTTTTACTGACATCGGTAAGGAGGAAGAAAAAGTTTCCCCAACGGGGTATTTAGCTTTAGTTGAAGACTTCGGTTCTGAAACTCAAAAACGAAAATTTCAGGAGTCGGTCGACCGGCCTTTATCTTTGCATTTATTCGAACTCCAGGTAGTTGGATGGCTAACCAATTACATTTCTGGATAATTAAACTGAGAACCGAAATATTTAGAGGCAAAAATATACAGACGACGGATAGTGGGCTGATTAAATAAAGCACAAAACCGACAGCAAGGTACGTCGTGGTCAGGGCCTAGGCAAGGAATACAGTACAAATGGAAATCTTTAAAAGGTATTTGCTTTCCACAAGTAATGCAATTATTAACTTTTACTGACATCGGTAAGGAGGAAGAAAAAGTTTCCCCAACGGGGTATTTAGCTTTAGTTGAAGACTTCGGTTCTGAAACTCAAAAACGAAAATTTCAGGAGTCGGTCGACCGGCACTTCCGAACTGCTTCTGCTTTGGGCACCGCACGGCAAGAAAGGCTAATGTAATGACGTCGGCTGCATGTTTTATACCTCTGATGACCTGACGTCATGGAAGAAGGGACAGCAACTGAAGCAGGACCCAAGACTTTGTTAATCAGGCCGACTGAGGGTTACTGCAAGCAGATAACCCAAATGTATTGACTGCAACAGTGAAACATGAAGAACATCATCCTCTTCACAACAAATGCAGAAACTGAAGCAGGCTGCCTGGGGCCAGTGGACTTAGGATCCAAAGATCCCAAGGACGCAACAGTCCAAGTGGCCACTCCAGCCTGCCCCAGTGCTGAGACTGAAGCCAAACTATCCAGAGCAGAGGTCCCGAGAGGGAAGAACGACCCCTAAACAAGGATCGCCTAACAAGACCTGGACAACCATGCCTTGACATCTCGTCTTGGTACCCACTCGGCTCCATTGAAGCCAGAGTTGAGGAAACCAAGGTAGGGGATGGCACAGAAATCAGTCATTCCAGCAGATCTGATCCTAAATGAAGAAAGGCAACCTGCTCCAACAAACTCAGAGCCAACAGGCCCAAGAGAGGAAATCAATGTAATGGAACTGAAACTTTGGGTTAAGGGCCCAAAGCTGAGGGGATGAGTCCTAACTGCATCTGCACCTGTAGAAAGGACCACATCAACTGCTCCAATTCTGTGGGTCTTAAAAAGTACAGTTTTGTACCTACCATAAATGTAGATGTCCGAACTGGATAGCATCTGCAGTCATAACAAGTGGGTTGTCCTGTCGTCAGGCAGCCCTTCAGTCGGCCGGATTCCAAAGTCCGGGTCCGGCTTCGGCTGATGTCGCACTCCACCCGACGTCATCTCTGTTGGTCTTCGGGTATAAAGGCATCAGCCGACGCCATTTTCCTCAGTGTTTCTTGCCCCAGATGCCAGTAGCCCTCTTGCAGGCTAAAATTTGGATAGATGCCAATGTTTCCAAATAGATAGAGGTAAACACAACAATAAGCATGTATGTACATATACAAAACAAATACACCATAAAAGACTCCCCAACAGCTAGCTATTAGAAGGGTAAACACCCTAGGAGTACCACAGAGGGATGGTGGGAGGGTAATCCTGACTGCAGATGCTATCCAGTTCGGACATCTACATTTATGGTAGGTACAAAACTGTACTATGTCCTTCATGGATGCATCTGCAGTCATAACAAGTGGGTAGAATACCATAGCCAACTAGGGGAGGAGGATAAAGGTAGATTATGGTGTGTTTAGGATCCCTTGCAGTACTGCAGTGGCAAACCCTGCTCGGGATCTGGAATATAGAGGCAAATTATAATGCTTGGCAAATGTATGCACGGAGGTCCAAGTAGCCGCCTCAATAATGTCTTTGGTTGCCACTCCTCGTAAGAAGGCTGTGGTAGTGGCTGTTGCTCTTGTAGAATGAGGTCTTATGTTCTGTGGAATTGGTTTTCCATGGAAGGAGTAACAGAATCGTATGCAATTTCCTATCCATTTGGAGATTGTCTGTTTGGAAATAGCTTTTCCTTCCCTTCCTGTTGCATAGGCTACAAAAGTTGGTCAGTCTTTCTGCTATTTTTGTTCTGTCCAAGTAGTAGCGTAGCTGTCTATGTACATCCAAGGTATGCAGTATTCTTTCCCTCTGTTTTGTGGGTTGGGAAAGAAGGTAGGTAGGTGGATTGCCTGGTTTAAAGACACTCTGGATACCACCTTAGGCATAAATGTAGGATTAGTCCTCATGGACACTCTATCTTGGTGGAAGATTAGGAAGGGTTGCACTGCCATTAAGGCCTGTAGTTCTGAAACCCTCCTTGCTGAAGTAATTGCCAGTAGGAAAGCAGTTTTCCATGATAGGTGTTGTAGGTCTGCTGTTGCTGCTGGTTCAAAGGGTGCTAGTGTCAACTTTTCTAGCACAAAGTTTAAATCCCAAGCTGGTAATGGTGGTTTCCTTGGAGGTTTTACATTCTTGATTCCTCTGAGGAATTGTCTGAGCAAAGGTGCTTGAAAAACAGGTGTATCAAAGCTGTATTCTGCTGAAATAGCTGATGCATGTATCTTGATGGAGGAGTAGGACAGGCCTGAATGAAGAAGTTCGCCAGATACTCCAGAATGTTAGGCATATCTATGTTTGACACATCTTTTCCTCTTTCCGTACTCCAGATGACAAACCTTTTCCATTTTCCAGCATAGTTCCTTCTTGTTGAAGGTCTGCGTGCTTCAGAATAATGTCTTTAACTCTTTGGGAAAGTTCTGGAATAGCTGCTGTTATGTGATGTTCCATGCAGTCAGTTGTAAGGTTTTAGGTTTGGATGTATGATGCTGTAGTTGTTCTGCGTTAACATCAAAGGCATCAGGGAATTGTCCACATATTGTTCGAGACATGCTCCTCAGTAGTGGGTACCAGTGTTGTCTTGGCCAGTTTGGAGCTATCAGGATTATCCTTGGACGTTCTTCCTTGATTTTTAGTAGTACCTTGTGTATCAAAGGAAGAGGCGGGAATGCATATGCTGTTAGGCCTTTCCAGTTGAAAGAGAGCGAATCCACTTTCCATGCTAATGGGTGGAATATCCTTGTGCAGAATTTTTTGAGCTGGTGATTGAGAGGTGATGCGAATAGGTCTATCTGTGGCATTCCCCATTTCTTTGAGATGGTCTTGAAGATGTCCAGATGAAGCTTCCATTCGTGGGCATCCAAAGTGGTTCTGCTTAGTATGTCTGCTAGGGTATTGTCTTTCCCTGGTACAAATATTGCCTGTAACTGGATGTTGTAGCTGAGTGCCAGGGTCCACTGCTCCAAGGTCATTCTGCATAGGGGGTATGAATGAGTGCCTCCCTGTTTGTTGATGTACCACATGACTGTGGTGTTGTCTGTCCTTATCATCAACTGGCCCTCTTTGAGAAATGGTTTGAACTTTTGGATTGCCAGTTTTACTGCCAGCATTTCTTTTAGGTTGATGTGCAGTTGAAGTTGATCCTGTGTCCACAATCCTTGCACGCATTTGTCCAGCATGTGTGCCCCCCATCCTAGGTCTGAAGCGTCTGTTGTGATGGTCTGGCTTGCTTGACATCTGCGAAAGGGTAGGCCTGGGTTTGACTGGCATGCCTGAGCCCACCATAGGAACTCCTGTTTTAAGCATGGAATTAGTGGGATTTCTGTTTCTAGACTGTGTCTGTGTTGGGACCATAAATTCTTTAGGTACCACTGTAGTTTTCTCATATGTAGTCTGGCAAATGGAACCAAGATTATGCATGATGCCATGAAGCCCAAGGCCTGCAGTACTTTTCTTGCTGTTAACTTGTTCAGTTTTGTTAGTGCCAAGAAGTATAGAGGGAGTTCTTTTTGTTTTTCTGTAGTCAGGAATGCCATTTGTTTTACTGTGTCCAATTCCACGCCCAAGAAAGTCCTTGTTTGGGATGGTATTAGCCTTGACTTTTGTAAATTGACTGTGTATCCCAGTGCTTGTAGCAAGCAAATGACCCTTTGTAAATCTGTTGTCAGCTTGCTTTTGTTGTCCCCTTGTAGCAGGCAGTCGTCCAGGTATGGGTAAATTTGAATTCCCTGAAGTCTGCAATGGGCGATTACTGATGCCAGGCATTTTGTGAATACTCTGGGCAGTAGATAAGCCAAAAGGCAATGCTGAGAATTGATAGTGCTCTGATCCTGCAAGAAATCTGAGGTATCTTCTGCAGATTGGTCGAATGGGGACGTGCAGGTATGCCTCCTTGAGATCTAGAGTTACCAGCCAAGACTCCTTGCCCAGCATGGGAAGAAGTTGCTGTAGGGTCAGCATTTTGAATTTTGGGACAATGATGTATGTATTTAAGGTGGACAGGTCGAGAATTGGTCTCCAACTTTTTCCTTTCTTGGAACTAGGAATAGTCTGGAGTAGAACCCCTTTCCTTGCTCTGCTGCTGGCACTCTTTCCACAGCTCTCATGTTTGCTAACTCCATTATCTGGCGTAGAGCCTCTGTTTTTTGATTTGGAGGTAGATTTGGCATTCCTCTTTTGACTGGAATAGTGTGGAAGTGAAACCGTAACCTTGATGTATGGTTTGTAAAATCCACTTGTCCTTTGTTATGTAGTGCCAGTTCTTTGAAAATAAGGTTAACTTTCCGCCTAGAGGAGCTGCTATTTGTTCCCTGGTAGGCGGGTATAGGGTTAAGTCACTGTGGTTGTGTTGATGTAGTGGCAGTGGCCGTGTCTGTGCCTCTGTTGTTACCTTGCCACTGTCTTCCTCTGTAGGCACCTCCTCTGGATTGGTTTCTGCCTCTGGAACGTCTATTCCTGCCCCTTTGAAATTTTGTGGAGTCAGGAAAGGACCAATTTTTGGCAGGCCAGTTCCTGCTAAACCTTGGTGGTTGAACCTGCAAGAAATCTTTAACAGTTTGAACAGATTTTGCCTTTTCTTCCATTTTCTTCATAACCTGCTGGGCAGATGTACCAAACAAACTTGTCTTGTCCATAGGAGCATCTAGCAACTTAGCTTTAACATGATCCAGTAAAGCTTGTTCCTTTAGCCATGCATGCCTTCTTATCACTGTGCCTGTCATGGCTGATCTAAATGAAGCCTCCAGTGCATCATAGCCACATTTTAAGGAATGGTTGCTAACCTGTTGTATGTTATTTACCATATCTAATACATATTTCTTATCAAGAGATTCATCAGTGGTTAGTTTTTTAGTTAACTGATCCAGCATAAACTCTTGGTATTGTATCATGTGAAACTGACAGTTTAAAGCTCTAGCTGAGAGAGTAGCTGAAGTGTAGACCTTTTTACCCCATCTGTCTAATGACCTTGCTTCCCTTTCAGAAGGAATAGGGTTTTAGCTATGGTCGCTGCTACTGCCTTGGGGCCCTGGGATATAGTTTCTGGGTCTGCAAGTGGAGCCTTGTAAAGGTGGTGATGAGTATCTGGCACCCTGTAAAATCTGTCTGGTTTGGTAGGGGCTGGGGGTAAAGAATCTGGAGCGGAGCAAGCATCATTGAAAGCATCATCCACCACAGAGAGAACAGGGGGTATAGCCAAGGGCCTGTGCTGAGGGAGGTGCAGAAAGGTCCTAAGTCTTTTTCTGGAGTCTGAAAAATCCTGTTGCTGCCATTGGAACTGTTCTCGCATGGCATGCAAAGTTTCCCCAAAGGAAAATTCTTCTGGTGGGGAAGCAGCTGGGATGGATTCTTCAGCATCAGAATCTTCAAAATTGGAGAAGGGAGCCTCTGGCTGGTCAGTTATGTCTGATTCATCAGCAGAATCATCAGAGGACACTGGCTCGTGCCCTAGGTCTCTTCTCTGGGGGCTGAGAGGCCCTGTCTGGGTGAGATTGAGATCCTCTAATTAAAGAAATTAAATCTTCTGCCAAGGTAAGCATTTGAGAACTAGAAGAGGGCCTGGATGGGGGGGGTTTAACAGGCACTGTTTTAGTAGTCTTGGCAGCTTTAGCCCTGGCAAAGGCCTTAATGGACATGGCTGCTGGAGGCCTAGCAGCACCACGTGCTGGGGTAGAAACATCCAAGGGGATGGTGTCTGATAAGTCAACCACCATAGTGGGTAAAATTTCTGAAGTCGTTTCAAGAGTTGTAGCAGGGGCCTCAGTTGTAGGAATAGGTTCAGCTGTACTTTGTTCAGTTTTCTCGGTTTCGGCCGAAACCGAGACACTCGTGGTTTGCTTGACCAAGGTTTCGGCCGAAACCGCGGACCGCGAGTGTCGGTCTTTATCTTTGCGTTTTTTGCCAGATTGGGTAGTCGGAGGATCCGGCGGCATAATGTACGCAAAATCAGAACCGAAAAACTGTTCTGCGAACTCCGACCGACGCCTAAGCGTTCGTCGGTTGAAGGAAGCACAGGCCGAACAGGCTGCTACGTCGTGGGCTGGGCCTAAACAAGGCAGACAGTAAGAGTGGAAATCTTTATGAGGTATTTGTTTCCCACAGTTTAAACAATTGTTAACTTTTTCTGACATCGGCTGAGGCAAGAAAAGGTCCCCAACGGAGTACTTAGCTTTAGAAGTCTTCGAAGTAGTATTCGGTAGAAGTAATCTCTGGATCCGACCGACCGGCACTTGCGAACAGCTTCTGCTTCGGGCGCCACGCGGCAAGAAAGACTGAGGAAAATGGCGTCGGCTGATGCCTTTATACCCGAAGACCAACAGAGATGACGTCGGGTGGAGTGCGACATCAGCCGAAGCCGGACCCGGACTTTGGAATCCGGCCGACTGAAGGGCTGCCTGACGACAGGACAACCCACTTGTTATGACTGCAGATGCATCCATGAAGGACATCTGCTGACCGACGAGGGTGACCAAGCCAAACAAGCCACCAAAATAGGCTCAGAAGCTTGCCTGTTGAATGGGGGCTCAGATAACTGGATCCAATCTGGACAGGCTCTGATCCAGGGTGGAGATGGGGATGATTCTGGCAAGGATACCTGGGGGTAGATAGGAAACCAGGAGAATAGGTTCTATCTGAAGGAGCACCCTTGGACAGGAAGGGGCTAGGAACAGTAATAGTGGGAGATGGAACCTTCTCGCCAATTGGCACCGAAGACAACAGACTCCGATGTGTTGGAGCTGACTGGGCCGAAGCCACTGGGGAAGCCGAGGGTCTTGGGACTTTTGGATCCAATGAACATGAAGAAGAAGAAGGAGTCAAACACTTTCACTCTCGCTTAGCTGCTTTGGAGTTCTTAGAGATCTTGTGACCCCAATCAGAGTTCTCCTCCTTGCTGAAGGAAGCCAAAGAGGAATTGCCTGCTGGAAGACATCTCTTCCGGACTAGCTTGGCCCTCCTCTGATTAATGGCATGGGTGACATAACCCTCACAGACAGAGCAAGATGAATCCAGATGGGTATGGCAAAACAATACACATACCAGTCATGTGTGTTCTGTGAGGGGGAGCTTGTGCCCACACACTACACATTTTTTAAAACCCATCACTAACCTTCAAAATACCACAACAATATAAGGAAAAAACAAACAATGAACAATACCCTAACACACCAACACTAACTCTAAGGATAAAAGTACTGGGTGGGAAAAGAACGCTAGCAACTAAACCCTAATCCTAAGACCTACCCTAACCTAGTCTAAACTAAACACTACATACACTACACTCAATAACCACAAAACAGGGTTTAGGACCTAGAAAAAACTAAGTTAAAACACACACATATACACACACACACACACACACACACACACACACACACACACACACACACACACACACACACACAAGGATACATCTTGTTGGAGCAATCCATCAAACTGCTATCCAAAATTGGTGGCAAACAAGATCGAAGTAGTCCAGAGGAATGAGGGATTATGGGTAGAGGAGGCACAACTTGATGGACTGAAGTCTATGGTATGTGGCCAGTCACAGATCTGATGAACTACAAGTTGAATCTAGACAGAAAAGACAACATCGGAACAAATTATTAAATTAATACTAAATGAAGATATACGGAGGTTTGTTTAAAGCAATGCTTTTTTCTACATCTTCTGATTCCATCTCTGCAAGGAGATGAGCGGATAAGAAGGCATCAAACAGGTGTGTCAGGGAGTAAAGCTGCAATCAAATTGGCAGACATGGTTGTCAGGAAGACTATGAGAAAATCCAAAATATAGCAGGTAAAAGTTGTGGTGCTCCTGTTTCCATACTTTTTCATCATAAACACATGGTTTAGGCCTGGAAAGTTACATATTCTCTTTATTTTCAACATGGACTATGGGCAACCTCCTATGATGGCTACAAGGAAGGAAGGAATTAGGACAGTGTGACCAAAGCTGCTAAAGGCAAACATGTTCTTTAATCAAAACGGATGGAAAAGAAAAGCAAGCCAAGGAATGTGTGGCTTCAGTAAGCTTAGGATACGAGATGGTAAGGACTTGCATAAGAAGTGATAAGTTTACAGTAAATAATCATACTTGGGACCTTTCTTCATTAAAATACCTGAATGCTAATTCAAAATATAACTAAACAGTGATTCCCTTTATGCAACTCTGTGACCAATTTTGATATCCCAGATAGAATGCAACTAAAGGACTAGGCACTTCTTCCAAAGAACTAAATGAAAATTTCCATTTTTTTCTGCTTTTCACCAACTACCTCTTTCTATACTCGTTTCTTAGACTTGTGTCTTTTTGTCTTCATGTTCATGAGTTTTAGAAGCTATGTTCCTGCTGTAAGAGTTATCCTTCAGATAAGAGGATAGTTTTTTTCAAGTGTGGTAGTGTTGTTCAAGATCGATAATTCACAAGTTTCAGTTTTACAATCTGGTTATTTTTTCATTCTTTTTTCTCTTTCTATGTTAGTTTTACTTCAGGCCTGCTAACCAGTAACCAAATCTCCCTGTACTAAATTTGAGCCCATTCATTTCTTCATGGTGGGGCTAAACCCAGAAACACAGCAGCAATAATTATCTGCAGGGGCCGTGTAAATTGAAGCTACATTCGTATCCCTTAGAAATTGCAGGAGGATGGCTAGTAAGGTGTAATTTCCTCATTCACATGAAAGCTGCTTTTGGCCACTTCAGCATTCTGAGGGCACTTCTAATGGGCCCACTGGTCAGGGGGACATATGATCCACATCACTATAGAAGTCTACAATGTTTTCCACATGCAGATAAAGGTTTATGAATGCTACCAACAGGAATAGGATTAGTAAAAAATATCATCACAGACTAATTTTCAAAGCCGTTCTTCATCTGAGGGACTGTGGCATTCCACGACCTGGTTTGCCTCCCCTCCCTTGCACACCCATCTTCTCATTCTAGCTTCAACCAGACCTGAGCCACTACTTAAATTCAGTTCATCTGGGCTGTAGGCTGTGCTTTATCCCTCTATGCCACTGGAGACAAAGATAGCTTCAGTGTCATGGTATATCCATAAATAGAACAAAGTATATGTGGAAGTCTTCTGGTCAAGTTGTCTACCACAAGCATACAAGAAAAGAAAGAGTATTCAGACTATAATTAGAAATGAAAACCTTCAAATATAGTAACAAACTGCAACAAAAGTGATTTAACACTGCACTCACTAAAAAAACGCAGGGTTGGATCTTGGTACTAATGTGTTGGGCTGCAGCCCTTCTAAAGTAATCAAACTATTTTTTTTTTCATTTATTTATTTATTCTTTTAATTTCTGTGACATTTTTCAACTTTCCTAGTAGGAGATGGGGAACCCATGCAACTGCCTACTGTGCATATGCAGAGACGCCATGTTATTTGGTTGGGCTGTTTACCAAAAATGACCAAACCTTTACGCATACTCCTTCACAGTGAATGAGGAAATTACACGTTATTAGCCA
Organism: Protopterus annectens; assembly: GCF_019279795.1. Lineage (NCBI taxonomy): Eukaryota > Metazoa > Chordata > Ceratodontiformes > Protopteridae > Protopterus > Protopterus annectens. Next base: position 96,768,147 of record NC_056742.1, read on the forward strand.
TCCTCCTACCATTTCTAAGGGATACGAAAATAGCTTCAATTTAAAAATATCTCGTACAAAAGTACACTAGCTCTAGATGGAATTCATGATGATTTCCTAAAGATAGAAGCCAGCTCAATTTCTTTTCCAGTACCCATTCTAACACACAGGTCTATGAAAGAATCATATGCCCCCAGTCTTATGGAAAAAAAAAATCTCATACTATCCCACTTCACAAGGGAGGTAACTCCAATGATATATCCAACTTTAGGCCCATTGCCATTCTCATCCCACTTTCAAAAATCCTTGAAAAATGCATCCATAATCAATTAATGACTCATTTACATATGAACGACCTCCTTACCCCTACAGAACATGGTTTCAGACCAGGGCATAGCACCACCTAAACTTCACCAACACTATTAGCCTAGCCAGAGACAAAAGCCAACTGTTTTTTGCTGTGTTTCTGGATTCAGTCTGTTAAATGAATTGTTACTCATCTTTCCTAACCATCAAAAAGAATAGTTGTGTAAAATCTTACCATAACCATAGATGTTCTTCTCTTCTATATGCTGCAGTATTCACCACATAAGCGAGTCCACCTCCGGCTGACTCATACAGCCGGACAGTATCCAAAAGCTTTCATGCTACTGCAATGTACATGCTACATTGCAACCCATTATAAGTACCATCAGCCATAAAGAGACATCAGGTATAAAGCTGACATCAGCATGCATGTGCCTCAAAAAGTACAGTTGTGTACACTTACCATAAATGTAGATGTTTGAGTGTATTCACTGTTGCAGTCATCACATTTGGGTTATCCCTGCCAGGGTAGCCCTCAGTCAGCCCGAATACCAGAGGCTTAGTATTTCTCCATCAATTGCAGTCACTCCAGGACTGACACCAGGTCGTCAGTGTTAGAAATTAAGGCAGCTGATGCCATTACATCAGTTTTTCTTGCCCTGTCAGGAGCCCCCAAGAGGGAGCTAGGTTATGGTGGAACACCACCACCAGTAGAAAGTAAATACCAAAACACCCTTGTAAGGATAGAGAGAGAGAGAGAGAGAGAGAATTTGAGAGAGAGAGAGAGAGAGAGAGAGAGAGAGAGAGACAAGGGGGATGGAGGGAGGGAAACCAGGACTGCAACAGTGAATACACTCGAACATCTACATTTATGCTAAGTGTACACAACTGTACTATGTTCTTCATGTTTCACTGTTGCAGTCATCACATTTGGGTTGATTCCTAAAGCTGAAGAAAAGGGTGGAGGCATTCAAGAAGAGTGGGGGCTGGCTAGGATGCCCTGGATTTGGAAAAGATAGGCAGGTGGTAATGCTTGGTGAAGGTATGAACTAATGTCCATGTTGCAGCCTCCAGGATGTCCCTGGTGCGGACCCCTCTGAGGAAAGCTGCAGAGGTGGAGGTTGCTCTGGCAGAATGTGTCCTGACCCCCTTGGAGGGAGATTTCCCATGCTGCTTGTAGCAGAAATCGATGCAGTGCGCTATCCATTCGGAAATGGTTTGTTTGGATATGGCCTTGCCCTCTGCTCCTGTAGCAAAGCTGACTAACAATTGATCAGTCTTCCTAAATTATTTTGTCCTGTCTAGGTAGAATCTGAGCTGTCTGTGCACATCTAGAGAGTGCAGAATCCTTTCCCCCTTGTTTTGTGGGTTAGGGAAAAAGGTGGGCAAATGAATGGATTGGTTGAGAGAAACACTGGGCACCACTTTTGGCATGAAAGATGGGTGAGTCCTGAAGGAGACCCTGTTAGCATGGAAAATGATGAAGGGCTCTACAGCCATTAGTGCTTGCAGCGCGGATACTCTTCTAGCTGAAGCGATGACCAGAAACAAGGCTATCTTCCAAGAGAGGAACTTTAACTCTGCTGATGCTGCTGGTTCAAAGGGGGGCAGGGTAAGTTTTTCCAAAACAAAGTTAAGGTCCCAAGCTGGGGTAGGTGCTCTTCTGGGTGGCCTTAAGTTGTTAGCCCCTCTTAGGAACTGTTTGATGAGAGGGTGGGAGAAAAGACATGGCTCTGTGCTGAAATGTGCAGAGAACGCAAAGGCATGAATTTTAATGGAAGAGAAGGATAGACCCCTGTGTAGTAGGTCAGGCAGGTAATCCAGGATGAGAGGTAGGGAAGGCTGTGTAGTTCTGGCTCCCTTAGCCTGGATCCAGGTGCAAAACCTTTTCCACTTGTCAGCACAAGACTTTCTAGTGCTAGGTTGTCTGGCCTCACGTATAACATCTAAAACTTGTTTGCTTAGATTGGCAGCTTGTGCAGTGGTCAGGGAATAAGTCAGGCTGCCAGATTGAGGGTCTGCAATTGGGGATGCATGAATTCTCCATTCCTCTGGGTCAGGAGTGTTGGGATCTGAGGGAAATGCCATGGTGGCAGTGGTGACAGGCTTCGCAGCAGAGGGTACCAGTGCTGGAGTGGCCAGTCTGGGGCAATCAGGATTGCCCTCAGTTTTTCCTCCCTTATTTTGAGCAGTACCCTTGTAATAAGCAGTAGAAGGGGAATGCATAGACCGAAAGGTTGACCCAATGGAAGGATAGAGCATCCACTTTCCAGGCCTTGCTGTGAGGTTCCCTGGTGCAGAATTTGCTGAGCTGATGGTTGGTGTGGGAAGCAAAGAGGTCGACCTTCGGGGTGCCCCACTTCTGGGTTACAAGGGTGAAGGTTCTTTGATCTAGCTGCCACTCGTGTGGGTCCAGAAGATTTCTCCTTAAGTTGTCTGCCAGAGAGTTTAGAGAGCCTGGCAGGTGTAGTTAGTTGCATGGCTGAGGCTGTGTGTCAAAGGGTCATGGCGAGCCTGCACAGAGGGTACAAGCGAGTCCCTCCCTGCTTGATGATATACCCCATCACAGTGGTGTTGTCTATTTTGATTAGTAGAGGCCCCGGGGAGAGTAGGGATCTGAAGGCTGTCAGAGCTTGCTGAACAGCCAACATCTCTTTTTGGTCGATGTGCAGATGTATTTGGTTTGGGCTCCAATGGCCCTGAATGCACCTGTCGTCTGGGTGTGCACCCCAGGCATAGTCTGATGTGTCTGTGGTGAAGGTCTGGGCAGTGTGGGGTTGGGAGAAGGGTAGTCCCTTGTTGTGGTTGCATGCTGCTGCCCACCAAAGGAAATATTTCCTTAAGCAAGGTATCATTGGTATAACAGTTTCCAGGTCTTGTGAGTGTCGACACCAAAGGCTTTTTAGGTACCATTGTAGTTTCCTCATATGCAATCTGGCATACGGAATGAGTAGAATGCAAGAAGCCATGAACCCCAGAGCTTGCAGGATTTTCCTTGTGGATAACTGGGGTCTGGTAGGTTTGTTTTTCTGGTGTAAGGAATGTCATCTGCAATGCCGTGTCCAGGCTTGCTCCCAGGAATACAATTTTTTGCATGGGTACTAGTTTGGATTTTTTTTCGTTGATAGTATACCCCAGGGAGGTCAGTAGGTCCTTTACAAAAGTTAGGTGCTTTAGCAGCTTTTCCTGACTGTCTGCCTGAATCAGGCAGTCGTCTAAGTATGGGTAAATTTGAATATTTCTTTGTCTGCAAAAAGCAATGGCAGGAGCCAGGCATTTTGTGAAAACACTGGGAGCAGTGGATAAGCCAAAGGAAGCACAGAGAAATGAAAGTGCAGTGATCCCGCCTGCCCTGAAAAGTACAGTTTTGTACCTACCATAAATGTAGATGTTCGAAGATCCACATTGCTGCAGTCCTTACACTTGGGTAGTCCGCTGTCCTCGGTCGGCCCGAATATCAAAGTATAAGGCTGACGTCGGTCAAGGCGCATTTGACTGACATCAGGACGTCAGGGTACAAATGCGCATGACCGACATCATATCCTCAGTCTTTTCTTGCCCCAGATGTCAGAAGACCCTAAAAATAAAGGTCAAAACCAAAAGACAGCAAACAACCAACCAACCAACCACCCTTGCCCTAACTATATGTACAAAATATACAATATACACAATATGTACAACCCAACCCACACAACCACCTCTAACAGCAGAGGGGAAGGAGGGAGGGTAAATTGGACTGCAGCAATGTGGATCTTCGAACATCTACATTTATGGTAGGTACAAAACTGTACTATGTTCTTCATCTCACATTGCTACAGTCCTTACACTTGGGTAGAATCCCAAAGCAGAGTTAAGGGAGGATGGCTAACTACAAGGAAGCAGGAGCTGCCAAAAATGCCCTGCAAAACAGCAGTGGCAAAACCAGCCCTGGATTTAGAGTAAAGTGGCAGGTGATAATGCCTAGAGAAAGTATGCACTGAACTCCAAGTAGCTGCCTCCAAAATATCCTTGGTTGCCACTCCCCTCAAAAAAGCTGTTGAAGTGGCAGTAGCCCTAGTGGAATGAGGCCTAATCCCAGCTGGAACCTCCTTGCCATGATGGGAATAACAGAAAGCAATGCAAAACCCAATCCACTTAGAAATAATTTGTTTTGACACAGGCTTGCCCTGAGAACTCAAAGCAAAAGAAACAAACAACTGCTGAGACTGCCTGAACCCTTTAGTTCTGTCCAAATAATAACGCAACTGCCTGTGTACATCTAAAGTGTGCAAAATCTTTTCCCCTTTATTTTGGGGATTTGCATAAAAGTAGGCAAATGAATAGTTTGGTTTAAAGCCACACTAGAAACCACCTTAGGCATAAAGGAAGGATTAGTGCGTAATGATACCCTATCCTTATGGAAAATCAAAAAGGCTCAACCGCCATAAGGGCCTGCAATTCAGAAACCCTTCTTGCAGAGGTAATTGCCAACAAAAAGCAGTCTTCCATGATAAATATTTCAACTCAGAAGTAGCTGCAGGCTCAAAAGGTTGTAGAGTGAGTTTCTCCAACACAAAATTGAGATCCCAAGCAGGAGTAGGAGCTCTTCGTGGGGTCTTATATTCTTTGCCCTCTAAGAAATTGCTTGAACAAAGGATGAGAAAACAATGGTGGGACACAATCATAGTGAGCGAAATTGCTGCAGCATGAACCTTAATAGAAGAGAAAGACAAACCTTTGTCCAGTAACTCAGTAAGATATTGAAGAGCCACACTCAAATTAGGCTCAGAAACATCAAAATCTTTTGCTGCACTCCAAAATAAAAATCTCTTCCATTTATCTGCGTACACTTTCCTTGTACTAGGCCTTCTAGCTTCCAAAATCACATTCAAAACTTGTTGTGGAAGTTGAGACCCTCTATGGTTCAAAACAGAATATGCCAGGCTGTTAGGTGAAGAGAGTGAAGTTTGACATTCAGCAAATGGCTGTCCTCCTGTGACAACAGGTGTGGAATCGAAGGCAAAGGCCATGGAGGCTACCGTACCAGACTTCTCAGTAATGGGTACCAGTGCTGTCGAGGCCAATCTGGAGCTATTAAAATCACCCTTGGCTTGTCCTGTCTGACCTTTAGAAGTACCTTTGGGATAGACTCTTTTGTTTGTCCGGGGTTAAAAAGGCCATCTGGGATGCTGTATTCAGTCTCACACCCAGAAAGCACATGTCCTGAGAGGGTACTAGACTGGACTTTATTTCGTTCACAGAATACCCCAGGCATCTTAGCACTGCTATCACATATTCCAAATGATGAAGAAGCTCTTCCCTTCCTTGAGCCAGAATCAGGCAGTCGTCCAAATAAGGATAGATCTGTATTCCTTTTAGCCTGAAGAAAGCTATCACTGGAGCCAGAACCTTCGTGAATACTCTGGGCGCAGTAGATAAGCCAAAGGGCAATGCAGAGAACTGATAGTGAGAAGTCCCAGCTCGAAAACGCAGATACTTCCTGCAACTTAGTCTGACAGGAACATGAAGGTAAGCCTCCTTGAGATCCAAAGTTACCATCCAATGATCTTTGCCCAGCAGAGGTAAAAGCTGCTGTAACGTCAACATTTTGAACTTGGGAATGTCCAGATAAGTGTTGAGGGTAGACAAATCTAAAATTGGTCTCCACGTGTTCCCCTTCTTTGGTACTAGGAACAGGCGAGAATAAAATCCTAGGCCCACTTCTGGCATAGGGACCGGCTGTATGGCCCCTATTTGGAGTAACAGAGAAACTTGCTTGTGAGCCTCTATTCTTTGTTGAGGAGGAACGTCTGGCATGCCTTTGAAAGGAGGCAAGGTATGGAAATAAAACCTGTAACCGTGGTGTATGATATCCAATACCCATCTGTCTTGGGTAATTAAACTCCAATTTTCTTTGAAAAGTGCCAACCTTCCTCCCAAAGGTGCTGCCAGACGAGAAGGCTCTGGCAGCTGAAAAGGTAGGTCATTGGGTCTGTTTACAAAGGACTGACCCCTGCCCTCACCGAAGACTGTGCAGGAGAACTCCCTGTTCTAGGCCTGAAAGAGCCCTGAGCTCTGCCCTACCACGTCTAGATCTACCCCTAGACTGGGAATCATAAGAAGGATACGTCCACCCCTTAGTAGGCCAATTTCTACTAAACTTTGGAGGCTGGACCTGCAAAAAATCTTTAACAGTCTGCATAGACTTAGCCTTGTCTTCCATTTTCTTTAAAACTGCCTCAACAGGAGGACCAAACAACACGTCAGATTGTAAAGGAGCATCTAAAATCCTTGTTTTAACATGTTCAGACAAATTTTGATCCCTTAGCCAGGCGTGCCTGCGAAGAACTGACCCAGTGGCAGCCACCCTAGACGAGGCTTGTACAGCATCAAAACCACATTGCAAAGAATGCTTACCCACCTGTTCAGAAACATGTACTAAATCCTGCAACTCTTTACAATCCATACCTACTGCCAGAGCATCAACCTTAGACTTCAATTGTGAAAGGAGATAGTTTTGGTATTTCAACATGTGAAACTGGCAATTCAAAGCCCTCATAGCAAGAGTGGAAGAAGTATAAACTTTCTTTCCCCATCTATCCAAGGCCCTAGCCTCTTTGTCTGCAGGAATCGGATTCTTTACAACAGAAGCCTTAACACCTTTAGGCCCCTGGCTAACAGTTTCTGGGTCTGCCCTAGGACTCTTAAAAAGATACTTATGAGCTTCAGGCACCCTGTAATACCTATCCGGCTTAACAGGAGCAGGAGGCAAAGAATCAGGATTAAGAGAAGCCTCTGAAAAAACATCTTCCACTACATCCAAAACAGGAGGTATAGCCAAAGGCCTATGCTGGGGTAAAAACAAAAATTCCCTAAGCCTTTTCCTGGAATCAGAGAAGTCCTGACCTTCCCACTTAAAATGCTCCCTCATGGAATGAAGAGTTTCTGAAAAAGAAAAATCCTCAGGAGGAGAAGCAGAAGGAGTAGAATCATCCACAACAGAATCAGAATAAGGAGAGTACTCCTGCAAGTCTTCAGCCGAAGACTCTGAAACATCTGAAGCCTGCTCAAAACCCCCCAGCTCAGGCTCCATCCTAGGTCTCTTATCAGGAGGGGGCATAGAACCCCTAATCAAAGTAATCAAATCTGCTGCCATTTTAAGCATATGCTTCTTGGGCACAGTTCCTGAAGAGCTAGGGGTAACACCAACTGAAGCCAAACCTGGCCTGCCCCTGGGAGAAGCCTTTGAAACAGAAGGAGAGGGCCTAGCCACCCTGGGGACACAAAGAAACCTCCGGTGGAGCCACCGGTTCCACCGACACCTCTAAAGAACCGGCGTCCGGTACAGACGGTTCTTCTAGCCTAGGCTTAACTGCTTTGTCCTTGCGCTTCTTCGAAGAAGCGGGCGGAGCATCCGACGGCATTTTATAATTGCACCGCTTCCCAAAGACTAACCTTGCACAATCCAACCTTCTCTTTATAGTGCGTTTATTAAATCTAGCACAAGAGCGACAGCCAACAACGTCGTGCTCAGGCCCTAAGCAAGGAATACACAAAGTATGATAATCTCTATGCGGTATCTGTTTCCCACAAGAAATGCAATTATTGACTTTTTCTGACATCCGGTAAATGACTGAGGCAAGAAAAAACTAAAATATTCCCCAACGGGGTACTTAGCCAACTCTGAACTCGGTCTGAAACTTCGAAATCGAAAAATCTCAGAACGCCAACCGGCACTTGCAATGCTGCTTCTGCATCGGACCATGCGGCAAAAAAGACTGGGGATATGACGTCGGTCATGCGCATTTGTACCCTGACGTCCTGATGTCAGTCAAATGCACCTTGACCGACGTCAGCCTTATACTTTGATATTCGGGCCGACCGAGGACAGCGGACTACCCAAGTGTAAGGACTGCAGCAATGTGAGATGAAGAACATCGGAGAGATTTCCTGCAAGATTCCCTGATTGGGATGTGTAGGTAGGCCTCTTTTAGGTCTCGGTTGGCTAACCAAGCATCCTTGGAGAGCATAGGTAGAAGTTGCTGGAGGGTGAGCATTTTGAATTTTGTTATCACCAGGAAAGTGTTTAGAATGGACAGATCGAGGATGGGGCGCCATGTGCCCTCTTTTCTGGGTACCAGGAAGAGTCTGGAGTAGAAACCTTGGCCTACCTGTTCTGCAAGAACATGCTCTATTACCCTCATCGAGAGCAGGGAAAGGACTTGCTTTTTGGGCTTTGCCCACTGGTTTGGGGGAAGATCTGGGAACCCTTTTGGGGTTGGTAGTGTGTGGAAATAAAATTTGTATCCCTGGGACACTATGTTGAGGACCCAGTGGTCATTGGTAATGGTGGCCCAGGTGCTTGCGTGGAAGGAGAGTTTTCATCCTAGGGACAAGAGCAGGTGGTCAGAGGGAGGGGGTGGAAGCGTGAAGTCATTGTGAGTTCTTACCATGAGGGGGTGGCTTAGCATTCTCTGGTTTTTAAGAGGAGGAACTCCATTGCTTAGAACTCTGCATTCACTGGGGCTGCTGTCTGGGGAGCCTGCTTCCCCGGGGTCTGGGCTGAGCTGACCTGGAGGGGACAGGAAAGGACCAGTGCTTGGAGGAGCAATGCCTACTGAACCTGGCTGGACCTGCAAGAGGTCCTTAACTGTCTGCATAGATTTAGGTTTTTCCTTCCATCTTTCTTAAGACCTCTTCTGCCCTGGTGCCAAATAAGTTGTCTTTGTGCAGGGGTGTATCCAATAATTTGGATTTGACATGGTCTGGCAAGGGCTGTTCCTTTAGCCAAGCATGCCTTCTAAGGGCAGAACCAGTGACTGCTGCCCTGCAAGATGCTTCTAGGGCGTCAAAACCACACTGTAAGGTGTGCTTAGTTACTTGACTTGCAGAATGCATTAACTCTTGCAACTCTTTATTTTCTGCACAACTAGGAAAGGAAGATATTTTATGTTTGAGGAGTTCCATGGTATGTTGCTGATATTTCAACATATGGAACTGATAATTTAGTGCTCTAATAGCAAGAGTAGCAGAGGTGTATACTTTTTTACCCCATCTGTCCAATGCTCGGGAATCCCTATCTGAGGGGGTGGAATTCTTAGCAGAAGTTGCTTTAATTCCTTTAGGTCCTTCAGAGATAACCTCGGGGTCAGCAGTAGGATTTTTGAATAGAAATTTGTGAGAGTCAGGGACTCTATAGTACCCGTCTGGTTTCTTGGGAGCAGGAGGAAGGGTGTCAGGAGTCAAACTGGATTCCATAAAAACATCATCCACAACATCCAGGGCAGGAGGAATGGCCAGAGGTACGTGCTGTGGAAGATATAGGAATTCCCTGAGTCTCTTTTTTGACTGAGGGTAGTCCTAACATTCCCATTGGAAATGTTCCCTTAAGGCATGTAGGGTTCCGCAAAGGAAAAGTCCTCGGTTGGAGAGGCTGAAGGGATGGATTCCTCTGCATCAGAATCCTCATAAGCTGAGAGTGGTTGCATATCTTCATTATCAGATGCATCAGAGTCATCGGACTCCCATTCAGATAAAACTACTGGGGAAAAATCTATTTTCTTTTGGAAGGGGTAGCTTAGCTTCCCCTGATAAGCAATATAAGGTCTTCTGCCATTTTAAGCATCTGCGACTGAGGCAAGGAAGCAGGTGCCTGAGATTGTGTCGTCAGTTTCTTGAGTGTGGTTCGTACCGTGGGCCTTAGAAACTTGGTAGTTTTCGAAAGAATGGTAGATGCAAAATAAGTCATCGGTCTGTGTCGGGAATTGATAGTGTGAAGTACTTCTTCCGAAGTCGGTGCCTGCTCAGCGGCTCTGAACCCATCCAAGGTAGAGACATCTGCAGGATCCTTAGTCAATGAAGAGTCTCGCAGCATACCGGACTCCGAAAGGGTCTCAGTAGCAGCCTGCGAATCCATAGAAGCGGGCATCAGGGGCTGTGAAAGCGCCTCACTGAGGACCAGAGAACTGACGACTAGCTTAATGGAAGCGTCGTCAGCAGTTTTGGACCTGTGCGGTCTTGTCTCTGTCTTTATCTTTATGTTTTTTCGGAACATCTGCTGTCGGATGGCTTACCGAAGCCATATCGGAATTCAAGGACCGAGTGTGAAAATATCTAGCTACAATAAGGGCCCGATGATGTATAGTTCTGGCATTGAAAAGAGCACAAAAGCGACAGCGGGGGACTTCGTGGTCAGGGCCTAAGCAAGTGACGCAGTAGGAATAAAAATCTCGGTGTGGTATTTGCTTTCCACAGGCGAGACAATAGTTAACTTTTTCTGACAACGGTTAGACCAAGAAAAAAGGATCCCCAATGGAGTACTTAGCTTTAGAAGACTTCAACTTCAATTTCGGAAACGAAAAACTCAGGTAGCGGCCGACCAGCACTCGTGCAAACTGATTCTGCTTCGGGCTCCTCGGCAAGCAAGGCAGATGTAATGGCATCGTCTGCCTTAATTTATAACACTAACGACCTGACGTCAGTCCTGGAGCGACAGCAACCGACACAGAAATACTAAGCCTCTGGTATTCGGGCCGACTGAGTGCTACCCTGGCAGGGATAACCCAAATGTGATGACTGCAACAGTGAAACACGAAGAACATCTGTATGCCACCCAGCACCAGCCTGAGATTCTGGTTGGGAAACATATTAACGGTAAACGAGCCAAGCATCAGGGGAAAGAGAGGGTGGGAAATGCAATACTGCAGCATATAGAAGAGAAGGACATCTATGCTTATGGTAAGATTTTACACAACTATTCTATGTCTTTCTATTCATATACTGCAGTATTCATCACATAAGGGAGAATGCCAAAGCTCAAGTTTGGAACAGGCTGGGAGGAGGACTAGCCAAAGCTTTCTCAATAAATCCATGTAAGATTGCTCCTGCAAACCCAGCTCCAGACTTAGAGATGGTGTCAAGTTTGTAGTGTTTTGTGAAAGTATGGACAGAAGACCATGTAGCTGCCTACAGAATGGATCCAATGTCCAAACCTCTAAAAAATGCCCCCGGGGAGGACACTGCTCTGGTGGAGTGAGCCTTCACTGTGGAAGCAAGTGTCTTTCCATTTGACAAATAACAAAAGGAAAGGGCTTTCCAAATCCAGTTGGAAATAGTTTGCTTGGAAACTGACTTACCCAGAGCTCTTGGGTGGTAAGAGATAAACAGGCAGTCTGACTTGCGAATATGATTGGTCTTGTCAAGGTAGTATCAGAGTTGTCTGTGCACATCGAAGGTGTGCAGATTTCCCTCATCGGGACACTGGGGTGAAGGAAAAAAGGTAGGAAGGTTAATGGACTGATTTAAAGATAACTCATTCACCACTTTATAGGCATAAAGGTAGGGTTTATGTACACAGAGAGACCCTATCTCTATGGAAGGCAGTGAAGGGGGAATAGATATCAGGGCCTGTAACTCTGAAACCCTTCCAGCAGAGGTAATTGACACTAATAAGACAGTTTTCCAAGTACAATGTTGCAGAGAAGAAGAACCTGCTGGTTTAAAGGGTGCCAGTGTAAGCTTCTCCAGCACAAAATTGAGATCCGAAGGAGGGGGGTATTAGTTTCCTTGGAGGTCTGATATGAAGGATGCCTTTAAGGAATAGTTTTACCTCTACCCTAGAGGCTAAAGGTGGAGTCATAGGCAGACAAGCAGAGATGGCTGAAAGGTGAGCCTTCTGTGAAGAACAGAACAAGCCAGCCTTCACCAATTCACACAGCTAGGACAAAACCACTGGGACATTAACTGACAGCGGTTGCAGGCCATTTTTATAACACAAGATGGAATACCTTTTCCATCTGGAAATGTAGGATTTCCTAGTTGCAGGTTTTTTGGCCTCCTGCAGAACACTTAAGAGAAAAAAAGGTGTCTGTAAGGGGATTAAAACCCTATCACCCACAATGTCAGATTCAGAGTTGACAAATATGGATGTATTAGGGTTCCCTTGTCCTGTGTGAGCAAATCCATTTTGTGAGGTAACTTGTGATGATTGCCCTGGCTAGGTGCAGGAGAAGGAGGAAACAGTACTGCCTTGGCCAAAAGGGAGTTACCAGCAAGACTTTTGGTTGATCCTGCTGAATCTTCAGTAGGACCTTCTGTAACAGAGGGAAGGGGGGAATGCATATAGAAACATTCCCTTCCAGGAGAAAGACAGAGTATCCACCTTCTGCACCAGGGGATGTAGGATCCTGGCACAAAATTTTGGAAGTTGTCTGTTCATGAGGGAGGCAAACAGATCTATTTGAGGCACACCCCAATGATGGATTAGGTCCAGAAACACATCCCTTTGCAATATCCACTTGTGGGACTGGATCATGGACCTGCTTAAAGAGTCTGCCACTGTGTTCCGAGCTGAGGGTAAATAAACTACTTGTATGGAGGCCTGACTCTGTAAGGCTAATTTCCCAAGCCAATATGGCTAGTCTGCATAGAATGTAGAACTTCGTCCCCCCTGCTTGTTGATGTACCAAAGAGCAGTGGTATTGTCTGAGAACTACCTCAGCACTTCTGGTGCAAGGTTGCTCCTGAAAATTTGTAGTGCCAGAATCAGAGCCCTCATCTCCTTCACATTGACATGTTCTTTGGCCTGCTTGGGAGACCAAACATCTCTTGACTCTCTAGGCTTGGAGAGTTGCACCCCAACCTGTGTCTGAAGTGTCTGTAAATAACTCTTGAAAAGGAAGGGGTGGTTGCAATGGTAGGCCCAGGTTTCTGTTTACCTGCAGGATCTACCATTCTAGTTCCCTGTTTAAACAAGGCAGGAGTGGAATCAGAAACTTTAAGGTGTGTAAGTGTTGCATCCACACTGTTCTTAGGTACCATTGCAACTTCCTCATATGTAATCTTGCAAAGGGTATCATGGAGATAGTGGATGCCATGTAGCCTAATAGACAAAAAAAAAATCTCTGGTAGTTAAGGTCTGGAGAAGAAGAATGCTCTGAAAGAAGGAAGTCAGGAACAAAACTTTCTCCCATGGAAGAGAGTCTAGCATTCTGTCTGTTTGAATCCTGCATCCCAGGAAAATGTGATCCTATGAAGGGATGAGAGAAGATTTCTGGAAATTTACAGTGACCCTAAAGTCTGTAAAGGGGCAATAGTGAAGGAGAGGTTTTCTCAAAGAAGACTTGGGGACTGAGCCTGACCCTTTCTCCTGTTGGGAAGTTGGAACTTCCTCTAGAGTTACTGAGTAATCAGATTCCAAGCAGCAAGGGACTGACTGAGGCAATGGGACAAGGAGGTAGATGGCCCTGGGGCCTGATGGTCACAGACTACCCATCTTGGGTTGGGACTGAAAAGACTGTTTAAAGGCATGGGTAGAAGAAACAGACTTAGAAAAAGGTGGCATTCTAGGTCCCTTCATACTCTTAGATGAAGAAGACAAAGAAGATTTCCTAATGAAAGCAGTTTTTACTGGATAATTTCTTTGGAACTGTGGGACAGGAGAAACAAGAAGATGTTTAAGATCTTGTAACTCCATTCATTTCTCCTGGAGAGACTTAAAGAACTCTGAAGCTGAGCTCTCAAACAAGGCTTTGTATCCAAAGGGGCATCCAGCAATTTGGCCTGGAAATCTTCAGGTAAAGGCTGTAGCCTAAGCCAATAATATCTTCTCAGAACTGAACCAGAGGCAGCTGCTCTAGCAGAAGCATCATCAGCAGCATAACTGCACTTGGAGTGCCTCATCACTTGTGCAGTAGAATTAAGGAAAGTTGCTAATTTTGATTTTGCTGGGTAATCTGGAATGTCTGCCAAAGTTTTCACTGCATCTGCCAGAAGGGCCAGAGAGGACTTTGCCATGTGGGTCTGATAGTTTAATGCATGGAAGGCCGAGGTAACTGAAGGATAGACATTCTTGCCCAACTTTTCCATGACCTTACTTTCCTTATCAGAGGGTAGCAATGAAGTGGATGGTAGAAGCTTAAAGCCTTATCCATGGAGACAGAAATGGTAGCTGGATCAGCTTCAGGAGCCTTGAACAGGAATTTGGAGTTCTCGGGAACTTTATAAACTTTGTCAGGACACTTGGGGGCAGGTGGCTGAGAGTCTGGACATTTGGAGGCAGCAGACAAAACAACCAGAAAGGCAGGTAGGACTGGATGGATAGCAGAAGGAGAAGGGGAGTCCATCTGCAAGAGTTCATAATACCTCTGCTGAATCTCCCAGACCTCAGAGCAGTCCCACTTAAAAAATGTTTTCATCTTACGAATAGTCTCTCCAAAGTATATATCCTCACCAGGGGAATCTGTACCATTAGACTCCTCCTCTGGGAGACATACCCTAAGAGAGAGGCCAACTGAGTGGAATAGGCTAGAGACTCCTCTCCAGAAGAATCCTCCTTCTCTGAGGAAGTGTTCGCAGATGTCCTTTTAAAGGATGTGGTAGGAGATACGGGCTGCAGAGGAATAGAAGAAGGGGGGGGTTGGTGAAGGACCATAAAGGCATTGAAGAGACTCTGAGAAAAAGCTTCCCAGTCAAGGGCCTGCTGAGGGGCAGCAGGAGACACATGCTTAGTCTTTGCCTTTTTCTTGTTAGGGACTTCCATGTGATGGAATGTAGATGGACCGGACGTTGGCCAGCATTCAACAATATCTGAAAGAACATATTCATGCACCGTGATCTGTGTGATGCCATGTGGGCCCTCAGATATAACAAGCCTGGGTTCCCCCTTGTTGCCCAGATTGGATGCCTACCCTTTCCTCGTGGACATTTCAGCAGACTCCTTCAAGGCCTCAATTATGGTAGCCGCTGAACTTACATGGACAGTCTCTGGGCCTACACCAGCCTCGGGAGCAACGACCGGAAGAGAAGGGCACAGCTGAAGGTTCAAGCAGCGATTTTTTGGCCTTTGTCGATGCAGGCTCATCCAACTGGCCTGACATCAAATCCATTTCACGTGCTAAATGTTTGAGTTGCTGGTTTTCTAAATATAACAAGGGAAGCTAGCTGATTCTAGAGGTTCTTCGGGACAAATGGTGGTCTGGGCCTAAGCAAAAGAGACAAAGCTTGTGGGTGTCTTTATGTGGAATCTGCCTTCCACACTGATATTTGCCCTTCCTAGCTGACATGAACCCAACAACAAGCAGAAGCAAAAATTTTTAATAAGAAAAAACCTCAATGGGGACTTTTCTGAAACTTGAACACAACAAATCAGGTAAGCGAACATCTGGACCAGGCGATCATACAGGCGGCAGAAAAGTTCTGAGGTAGGTGCATGCTGACATCCACTTTATACCAGACATCTCTTTATGGCTGAGGTACATGTAATGTGTTGCAGAGCAGCACGTACCTCACAGTACCATGAAGGCTTTTGGATACCATCTGGACGCACAAGTCAGCCACAGGCAGACTCCATTATGTGATGAATACTGCAGGATATGAATAGAAGGACATCAGGTATTCCTCAGGGTTTTATACTAGTGCCACTGCTTTTCAACATATTTACCAGCAAGCTACACTCTACCAAATGTCAAGCATCCCTCATACAATATGCTGACTACTCCACATTACTCTATTGTGCCAGTAACCCAATTATTCTATAGCACATCACTTAAGTCATTTTCATCAGTTGAAAGCTGGTTCAACAACTCTCAGCTTCTACTCAATCCAAAAAAAGTTACTACTATTCCTCCCAAAAGTCCTTAAACACCTCAAACAAAATTTCTCAATTACAACCTCTGATTAACACCCTGACTGAAGTCACCCCTCATACAAACCTACGAAGCATGATAACTGATAATAACCTGAAATTTGACTTGCAGTGCAACAGGTTATCAAAAAACTCACTAAAAATTAGGGACACTATAGAACACACACATGCACAAAAATACTCAACTGACTCATGCAGGAAACTCTTGGCCACTGCACTCCTACTCCCCACTTTACTATACGGCTCCACAGTACTGCTTAACCATCAACCTTCCCACCAAAACAAACTAAACGAGTGCTACAACAAAAATAGCAAAATCTGACAGTAACTCGTCAAACAGAACCCATCACTGCTTATCCCTAAAACAGCTTGATTCCCAAGCAACTCACTTATACCCAACTACTCCTAGTCCAAAAAATAATATCCACACCAGAATAAAAAGCAAGGCCTACTGGACTTATTACATATGTACACCCCTTCTATGCCACTTTGATCTGAAAACAGAATACTCCTCACTACCTGCAAATCACATCAGTCAGCAAAAAGCTCTCTCTATTGCAGTTATGTAGCCCACTCCTGGAACTCTGCCCCCTCATCCCTTAAACATACTAGCAACCTCTCGAATTTCGAGACCAATCTAAAAATATTTATGTGACACCTGTACCTGTAGCCACACAACCCTCAAAACAGATGCATAACCACTAGCTCACAATAACTATGCCTTTCTCACTCTTAATTCGCTAATGCTTTCATATCTTCCCAGGTAGTAATGGCCTATCAACAAAAGAAACTTGCACTTTAATGATACTATACTAGTAGTGTATGCTCTTCTACCTCTTCAGCCAAGACTTTTCCACTATTTATTTTCCTGTCTAATGTCCTTCCATAACATTCTCTCCAACAATAAACTCTCTCTCAGTGTCTTTAATTTTCCCTCCTGCTCATTACTCCACATCTCATTCTATTACTCTATTTTGAAAGCAGAGTATTCTCTTACTTCTCACCTTCATATATTATTATAAATACAGTTAATATCTTGAAAACTATATATTAGTTTATTTAACATAAGCTATCACCTCTGCAAAGTATATTGACACTTGCAGTTCATATTGTATTTCTTGATCACAGCTTATCCTAGTAATATTCTGAAAATATACCTCAATCTGTCTGTGTTTCATTTGCTGTGGGGATTTTCTTTCCTTGCATATAATTTAGTTATCAGCTGTTATAAACTGTGTTTTGTGCGTGTTTTGAGGAGCCTTTCTGCCCAGCTCATTGTAAAATATTTAATCTGCTGCTGGGCTTTTCTCCTCTTGTATATAATTACTCACCAAGTACTGTTTAAATGTTTCTGAATCTGTTGTGGAGCTTTTCTCCCTGGGCCTCCAGTGAAAATGAGCCATTGGCTCAGTCTTTCCAGGTTACCAAAGGAAAAAATAAATAAATTCACTGGGCGCTGTTTAGGCCACTAAATTAAGAAGTAACAACCCATTTCTCCTTGGTTCAGAATGAGTCAGGTGAATAGTGCTGGAGGAAGCAGGAAAAATCAAAAGTAAAACAATGTTTGACTTGTTGCTGATGAATGGAGGAGTAAGGTGTGAGCATTTCTCTCTTTTTAAATAATTTAAATAAGCCTTTTTTCAACTGAACAATACTCTGCCATGTTGTGTGATCTGCTTTGGTGACACGTATGTGTTCTGTTGAGCTGTTACTGACAAAAGCTTTTACACAGCTGAGTTGATATTGTGGGTGTAAGCGCATGTCGATGCATGCAAGGTGTACAGCATTGGTTTGATATACAGATGTGTGACAACAACAAAGGGAAATGCTTTACCAAAGAATTTATTTATTTATTCAGTCACCTGAGTGAAATCACATTTTAGGTGTAACAGTTAATAAAGTGGATGTAATTGGTAAGCAAGTGTATGTGTGCACAAATGTGCAGACCTTGCAGTAAGATGCATTTACCTGGCTAAAATGAGCTGAAATATGTTACCACTGTCATTATTTATTTATCCATCTGATCAGAATCAGATATATGAGAGGCTGACAGTCAGTAAAAGTCTGACAAATGGTGGGCACATCCGTATGAATGTTTGGGGGGGGGCTACAATGAGTTACATTATACGGCGTCTTGACAGCAAAAAGTTGAAATACATTACTGTGGCCATTATTCATGTATTTTATCACAATTGTGGCTATAACTGGTGGGCATATCTGTGTAAGGGGGAGAGCTCTAATGGCTACAATATATGTCTAAAAGCAATACGCTGAAATGTATTATTGTGGAAATGTATTCCTTCATTTGAATACAATCGGACATCTGAGGTGTACACAGTTAATAAAGTGGCTGCAACTGGTGGGCACTTCTAGGTGCTGTGTGTGCACACAGGAGGATGCAAATAACTGCACTGTGTCTTACAGAAACTGAACTACATTACTGTGATCATTCATTCACTCATCCATCACTCATTTTTTAACTGGTGGGCACAGAGGCTTTCTCTAGATAAAACTGACTCCTGCTGTCATTTAATCACAGTTAAACAGCCATTAAAGCTAGCTTGACAGGGCTAGTGCGTATTTGAGTGATACTGGTTGTGATGAATACATTAGGGATAACATACTGAGAAAAAAATGATTTCAACAAAATGTCCTTCTGGTACTGCGAATAATAATAAATAAGAAAAGGTGGCTCTTCTTGAATGACAAACCTACATCAACCATACCCCATGGTCAGTCTGGAATTTTGTGAAGTAACATTGTGTCCTTGGAGCTGTTTTTGCAGTAAATGTTACAGATTTGACTTTTTTTGCCATTTGCACATTTCTACCAAAACATAATGTCATATGCCCTTTCTTTCCATTTAACAATTTCAAGTGGGCTTCATATGTTTGCTCTAATAAGATTCTGTGATTGGTTTGGCACAGTCACTATCACTGCATTGCATCAGTCCCTGAGTCATGAATTTTGACATGACAGACGCAGTGGACATGAATTATTAGTGTTACTTTTTTCTTATCACTTCGCTATCCTGTCAGTATCACATTTTTCAATAATAATAATAACTCTAAGTTATTTTCAATATGATGACAGCAATGAACTTACTAGAGTCTGAGTTTAGCTGTGGCAGTGGCTTGACTCCACCTCTTTATTCTGATGCAAGCCTTTATCAGAGTTGCAGTGCACTTGAACTAAGAGTAATAAAGAAAGGGGTTAACAGGGGCTATCCTTTATCTTGTCAATATTGAGTGAAACTCCCGCAATAACAGAATAAATGGGTTTACACTACATGTAGTCATCAAATCAGAGCCAATCAGTTTTGTGTTTAGAGGTGCTTCTTTTCAGGGTATTGTGCTGGAGTCTATTCAATCACCTCATATGTCTGAAATGGACTTGCTCCCTCTCTCAAAGTAGTTTTGGCATGTATTCTGAAGAGGAAGACTACTGCTGGAAAGCTATTTAGCATGAATAGTAGTGTAAGACCAGTTATTTAAGTAAAACTAACTGTGCCCAAAGCTGACTGTGTCATAATACAGCCATGCCCCAGTACGCTTAGTCCTGCCGAACCAGTTGCTTGCTGCAGCCCTCTCTTGCTTTGTACTGATTTGCAGCCATTGAGGAAAACAGACAGGTGGTCAACTGATTCCTAACAAGAAAAAAGGTCTGTGTCAATGCTACTTGTATATAGCATTTTCTATTCAGCTGTCATCTAAGCCCAAATGTTATTTACTGCTACAGTGACTCTACATAAGTAAAATCTGTAACTGCTGATACATTATACACAACTTTCAGAATTTTAAAACTATTTAGTAATGTTTAGAAGACTGTTTATGAAAACACAGACCATCCATGTCTCATCAGTAATTTGAAAAATAACAACAACAAAAAATCATGGTATCAGATATAAATACTGCTCAGATATTCTTTTGATATAATTAAACCTCTAACATCTAAGCAAACAGTATAGATAGTTTTACTTTAGAAAATGTGCAATTATTCATTCATTCTGATTGCCCACGTTATCCAATTAAGGGTCGCAGGGAAACTGGAGACTCTGGGGGCCCAGTTTCTATGGGTGATCATGAGTGAAAGATTTAATCTTGTTTTCAAATGACATCTAAATAATGGACCCATGTTTTAATTAATCCCTCTCCAATAACAAAGAAAGTAAACACTTATTAACAAACTTTACTGAATTACTGCAAGTCTACTGTCCAGTTAGAGGATGAGGTTTTGGTTCTGAAGAAACAAAGCAGATCATTACACAGCAATTTCTATCACAAATATTGTCACTTTCACATACCAACATGGGTATCTAGAGTGCAAAGGCAGAGAAGGCACCTTTCAGTTGTTTCAGAGAGCTCTGCAGAGGATGATGGGGCAACATTCAGCTTCTCACTTGTCCTGCAGAAACAATTCAAAAACAGACTAATGTTACAGTAGTATGAAAATATGCTGTAACTGTAAATAAACCACTCACTGTCACAACTGAGTTTCACAATCTGAAGTATTCTGTAACTATTTCTCTATTATCATTAACAAAATGGCTAACTAATATTCCTTCTGAGATCTAATGCATCCGTCTATACTCTGACACATGCTTGAACATCCAAAGCAGCCTGCAGCACTGAGCTTTACACAGCAACCCTGAGTGGTTCGTTATATCCCTATAATGCTCATCCTGTCAGGCATTATTGCTTTCTTATAAAATGTGCAGAGAAAACATGCAAAATCAGATCAAATGTGTTTCATGCAGAGGAGAATGCTTGCGAAAGCCACCTATACCTTCCATTTGGTCAGAGATCCTTTCTCCTTTACAGCCTTCAAAATCTCACTGGCAATGATTTTATTGTCACATCATCGAGTCTGACCTGCAATGGAAGATGACTATTATACAGTCAACTTCCATATGTTTTTAACAAGGAAAAATCAAAAACATCTTCATAAAAATGGGGAAAAGACAGTCCAGAAATAACAGCTACTAGGGAAACAAACTTTAAACATGGCACCTCTGCTAGAAAGCTGGTATCATGAACACTGTTTTTATTTGCCATTAGTTTATGCAAATGGCATTAACTGTGGGGAAATTTAACATTGTGAATTCAAATTTTCAGCATGCCATCTATAGACCACTATCACTAAAACCTGACTATGAGGCATTTCTGAAAAGAACTGTGAAATGACACTTACACATTAAACTGCACAATGGCATACACAACAGTTAGACAGAATGGTCCCTAACATGACTAATAGTTTCCAAAATTCTATGTGGCTAAAGCGTTATGTACTTTTACAACAATTAGATAAATAGGCAATGTACTTTAACATTATTTCAACAAATATCCTTAACTCTGACAAAACATAAAAATAATGAGCTCAAATTTCCAACACACTATCCATAATTAACCACCACATGAACTATAACAGTGAAAAAATTCTATCAAAACTTAACACTTGTGGTTCACATTTTTAACATACCATCAGAATGAATCACCCTCACCTAAACCGTTAACAGTGAATTTGTGTAACTCAGACTCCAAAATGAGATCTATAAAAATAACAAGACAATGGACCTGATTCCAAAATACTTGTTCTAACAGTATTTACACTGGAGTAAAGTCACTCACACAGACAACAAGCCTTTTGGAGTCTGACCGCTTGTGTACGCCTGTACATAGATATGCCTTACACTGAGAGCAAGTCTTTCGGAATCAGGGCAGACTTTCATTGGAGTAAGTCACTTAAATTGACAGCAACTCTTTTGGAATCTGGCCTAATGTTTACAAATGGAATTGCATAATGCCACAAAACAGTTTGGTAGAAGGGTCATTAAACTGATAACTAGGAAAATTTCATACAAAAATCCACTTAGTTAAAAAGTTACAACCCTGCAAAACAACCGACTAAATACAATGCCTGAAGGAACTATTTTACATTAAAATACACTTCAAATCATGTACTTATTATACATAACCTACTAAAGACAAAATTCGTACCGAAAAAATATATATACATACTCATTTTACAGGTATCTAATATGGCACAAGGGGGGCGCTTCACAACACCTGAGGATGCAGTCATATCTCCCATGCACACACTCTTGTGCCTTACTCCATACTTGCAAAACTCCCATGAAACACATTCTGCATATATGTATATATATATATATATATATATATATATATATATATATATATATACATATATATAAATGGACACACATATACATACACCACGCA
This sequence comes from Protopterus annectens, assembly GCF_019279795.1. NCBI lineage: Eukaryota > Metazoa > Chordata > Ceratodontiformes > Protopteridae > Protopterus > Protopterus annectens. Next base: position 96,790,293 of record NC_056742.1, read on the forward strand.
CGTACGAATATATGTGTTGGTGTGTGTGTGTGTGTGTGTGTGTATGTATATATATATATATATATATATATATATATATATATATATATATATATATATATATATATATATATACACACACACACACACACTTATATATATAATAAGCAGGGGGCCTGCCCTGTGCAAACAAATACATTATATTTTTGATTCACTTTAAAATGATCAGTCTTTGAACATTTGCTCTTGTGAATGGTCAATATTTTATGAGACAAAACACACATGTGTGTGTGTGTGTGTGTGTGTGTGTGTATATATATATATATATATATATATATACACACACACATACACAAATGTGTGTGTATATGTATGTATATGTTTATCTATATCACACATATATAGTGTGTTATGTATATAAGTACACACGCACACATATACATAAAAGTTTTACATTTTTGAAAGTCCAACAAAAAGTAAAACATAATGCCAATAAAAACTCATACACTAAAAGGCAGCATAATGAAAAAAGGATATTGATAAGGAAGAATCCAAATGAGTAGTAAAAAGAAGTTATGTACTCACCATAACGTTCCATCTGAGTAGTTATAATTCATTTTTCTGCAACCTGTGGGATACGGATTCGTATCGGATCCGAGCCGGCAAGTTTTTTTCTAGCATCTGCTCCAAGCTCCAAGCTCCGAGCTCCTCCCCTTACCCATAATGCCCTACCATCTCCTATCTTCCCCTCAGATCGAGTTTGCTGCAACTGAAAACATAAGCAACTTAACCCAATGAACCAAATCTGAAAAGACAGAACAAGGTGGTCCAGGGGATGGAGGGAGGGAATGTTGCAGAAAAATGAAGTATAACTACTCAGATGGAACGTTATGGTGAGTACATAACTTCTTTATCTGAAGTAGTTAACTTCATTTTATCTGCAACCTGTGGGACAGAGTCCCCAGCTACTCCGATCCTGGGAGGCCCTTATGGAAGGATATTCCTGAGCACCACAGAGCCAAAGGATGCTCTACCCTTCGAAATCAGATCTAATTTGTAATGGTAAATGAAGGTATGTGAATTAGCCCAGGTCACTGCTGCACAAATATCGTCCAAAGGCACCCTAGACCAAAAAGCAGCAGAGGTCGCCATGGACCTGGTAGAGTGAGCCTTAACAATACCAGGAGGAGATAAACCTTTTGCTTTGTAGGCATGTGAAATACAAAGAGTGATCCATCTGGCCAAAGAAACTTTAGAAATAGCTTTTCCCATAAATGCTTTGGAAAAGGAAACAAACAACTGGTCAGTCTTGAGGAAAGACTTTGTTCTATGAAGATAAAAACGAAGCTGTCTATGAACATCTGACAAATGGAGTTTGTATTCATCTTTATTTTGGAAGTTAGGAAAGAAAACGGGCAGATTAATGGACTGGTTTATGTTTGCTTCTGATGCCACTTTAGATAAAAAGGAAGGATTAGTATGGAGGGAGACCCTAGCCTTATAGAAGACCAAATACGGAGGCACGGCAGACAGAGCTTGAAGCTCAGAAACCCACCTAGCAGATGTAATGGCGACTAGGAAAGCGGTCTTCCAGGACAAAAATTTCAAGTCCACCAAAGCTGCAGGTTCGAAATGAGGAGCCACCAATGCCTGTAAAACAAAAGCAAGGTCCCAAGGAGGCAATGAATCCTTGACAGGTGGACGTAACAGAAAGGTACCTTTAAGAAAAGCCTTACACAGCCTAGAGGAGGCTAAGGCCACCATGTTGTCTTCACCAACGTGAAAAGTGGAAATGGCTGCCAATTGTACTTTCACTGTGGTGGAACTAGCTCCTTGCTGAAAGATACCAGACAGGAAATCCAACACCGCTGAAACAGGGGCTGTAAAGGGTTCTATCTTTCTCTGTGAGGCCCAAATGAAAAAGCACTTCCATTTACTGCAATAAAGTTTCCTAGTGAAGTCTTTAAGAGAAGCCACCAGAATGGATTTTACCGGGGATGAAAGACCGGGAGTCCTGGCAATTAACGGAACTTCAGCAACCAGGCTGTAGCTTGAGGCTGCCCAGATCAGGCGAACGTGCCCCCGACGGATGGGAGATTAGATCTGGGCAAGGATCCAGAATGCACGGGGGAGCTAAGAGATGAGACCAAAGGAATGGGAACCAAACCTGATGAGGCCAGAATGGGACAATGAGGATCACTTTGCACAGCAGTTGGCAAGCTTTCTGAAGAAACTTCGGAATGAGTGGCAAAGGTGGATAAGCATACAGAAGCCCGGGGGGGCCAAGCATGGACTAGAGCGTCTCTGGGTACTGCCCCTGATGAGAGAATCAGAGCGAAGAACTCACTGCACTTCGCATTGGAAGGAGATGCGAAGAGATTGCAGCAAGGCTGACCCCATGCAAGGAAGATCTCCTCCGCTACTGACTGTTTCAGAGACCCCTCGTACGGCATCAGAATGGCCCGACTCAATCTGTCCGCTAAAATGTTGGAGCGCCCCGGGATGTGCATTGCTATCAGAAACCGACTGGTGGAGATCGCCCATTCCCACACTGTCATGGCCTCGCGACATAGGGGGTAGGATCTGGTTCCCCCCTGCTTGCTGATATACCAGACAACTGACATGTTGTCTGACCAAATTGCAATCAATCCGAGAGGGAGGACGGTGTGAAAAGCTTCCAATGCTAAAAGCACTGCCCTCATCTCTAGAACATTTATGTGCAACTTGGCCTCTGACTGGGACCACATGCCTTGGACTGTCCTTCCCAAACAGTGCCCCCCCCACCTGAATTGGGAGGCATCCATGGTCACTGTGGCTTGGACTGGAGATGACGCAAAGGGGCGTCGTCCTGACATCTCTGGTGAACTTAACCACCAAAGAAGAGACGTCCTGCAGACGTGACTGATCTTGATCAGAAATGCCATGGGCAGGTCTAGCCAAGACCATTGAACAGCCAGAGTCCATTAAAGAACCCGCATGTGAAGGTGCGCACAAGGGAGAATCGATATGGCGGTAGCCATGGAGCCCAGTGCCCGGAGAACCTCGCTCGCCTTTGGAGACTTGGAGTTCGTTATCTGAGCTATGTGGCACCTGAGGTGTAGGATCCTGTCTGGAGTTAAGAATACCTTCATCTTCAAAGTGTATAGCCATGCCCCAATGAAGTCTAGAACTTGTACTGGTTGCAACTGGGATTTCTGAACACTGACTGTAATTCCCAGTAGATCTGCCAACCAAAAGAAATAATCTCGGGCCAGACACAAATGATGCTTGTTGGGTGCAGCGAAGAGCCAGTCGTCCAGGTATGGAAACACCTGAATACCCTAAAGCCTCAGGCGAGCTGCTACAACTGCATTACCTTGGTGAACACCCTGGGAGCTGTGGTGAGACCAAAGGGTAGCGCTCTGAACTGAAAATGACTGGCTCCCAGCCGGAAGTGCAGAAACCTCCAGGAACGTCTGTGCATTTTGATGTGCTAGTAAGCATCCTGGAGGTTTAACGAGCACATCCAGTCGCACTCTCGGAGACTAGGTAGAATGGACTGTAGGATGACCATCCAGAATTTCTGTTTGGCTACTGACAGGTTTAATGTTGACAGGTCTAGAATGGGCCTGAGGTCCCCCATCTTTTTTGGCACCAAAAATAACCCTGAGTAGACGCCTGATCCGGACTGATCAGGGGGGACCTGTTTGATGGCTCGTTTGAGAAGCAGCTTTGAAACCTCTAGAGCTGCGGCCTCCCTGTGAGCGGGTGAACATCTGGGAGGTGTTTTGTAATATTTGGAGGGGCAACAAAAGGGATAGAGTAACCTCTGGATCATCATCTTCTTTCAGCTGTTCCCGTTAGGGGTCGCCAAAGCGGATCACCCGTTTCCATTTCTTCCTGTCCTCTGCATCTTGCTCTGTCACACCAACCACCTGCATGTCCTCTCTGACTACATCCATAAACCTTATCTTAGGCCTTCCTCTTTTCCTGTTACCTGATAGCTTCATCCTTAGCATCTTTTTCCCAATATACTCTGCATCCCCTCTCAGCACATGTCCAAACCAATGTAATCTTGCCTCTCTGGCTTTGTCTCCAAACCTCCCAACTTGGGCTGACCCTCTAATATACTTATTCCTAATCCTGTCTTCCCTCGTCACACCCAGTGCAAATCTTAACATCTTTAACTCTGCCACATGCAGCTCTGACTCCTGCCTTTTTGTCAATGCCGCTGTCTCCAACCCATATAACATAGCTGGTCTCACTACCCTCTTGTAGACCTTCCCTTTCACTCTTACAGGTACTCGTCTGTCACGAATCACTCCTGACACTCTTCTCCACCCACTCCATCCTGCCTGTACTCTCTTCTTCACCTCTCTTCCACACTCACCATTACTCTGAACTACTGACCCCAAGTATTTAAACTCATCCACCTTTGCCACCTCTACTCCTTGCATCCTCACCATTCCTCTATCCTCCCTCTCATTCACACACATATATTCTGTCTTAGTCCTGCTGACCTTCATTCCTCTTCTCTCTAGAGCATATCTCCATCTCTCCAGGGTCTCCTCCACCTGTTCCCTACTCTCACTACAGATCACAATGTCATCTGCAAACATCATAGTCCATGGGGACTCCTGTCTGATCTCGTCTGTCAACCTGTCCATCACCATTGCAAATAAGAAAGGGCTCAGAGCTGATCCTTGATGTAACCCCCACCTCCACCTTAAATGCATCCGTCACTCCCACCGCAGACCTCAGCGCTGTCACACTACCCTCGTACATATCCTGTACTACTCTTACATACTTCTCTGACACTCCTGACTTCCTCATACAATACCACAACACCTCTCTAGGCACCCTGTCATATGCTTTCTCCAAGTCTACAAAAACACAATGCAACTCCTTCTGACATTCTCTGTACTTCTCCATCAACACTCTCAGAGCAAACATCGCATCTGTAGTGCTCTTTCCTGGCATGAAACCATACTGCTGTTCACTAATCATCACATCCCTTCTTAACCTAGCTTCCACTACTCTTTCCCATAACTTCATGCTGTGACTGATCAATTTAATCCCTCTGTAGTTACTACAGCTGTGCACATCACCCTTATTCTTAAAAATCGGTACCAAAACACTTTTTAACCATTACTCAGGCATCCTCTCACTTTCCAAGATTTCATTAAACAATCTGGTTAAAAACTCCACTGTCATTTCACCTAAACACCTCCATGCTTCCACAGGTATGTCATCTGGGCCAACAGCCTTTCCATTCTTCATTCTCTTCATAGCTATCCTTACTTCCTCCTTGCTAATCCATTGTACTTCATGATTCACTATCCCTACATCATCCACCTTCTCTCCCTCTCATTCTCTTCATTCATCAACCCCTCAAAATACTCTTTCCGTCTCCTCAACACACTCCTCGCTTGTGAGTATGTTTCCCTCACTATCCTTTATCATCTTTACCTGCTGCACATCTTTCCTAGCTTGGTCCCTCTGTCTAGCCAATCGGTACAGGTCCTTTTCACCCTCCTTAGTGTCCAACCTTTCATACAACTCTTCATATGCCTTATCCTTAGCCACCTCTCTCTTTGCTATGCACCTCATCTCCTTATACTCCTGTCTACTTTCTTCATCTCTCTGACAATCCCACTTCTTCTTTGCCAACCTCTTTGCCTGTATACTCTTCTGTACTTCCTCATTCCACCACCATGTCTCCTTGTTGTCCTTCCTCCGTCCCGATGTGATACCAAGCACCTTTCTAGCAGTCTCCCTTACTAGCTCTGCTGTAGTTACCCAGCTATTTGGTAACTCTTCACTGCCACCCAGTGCCTGTCTTAACTCACCCCTGAACTCCACCTCACAATTACCCTTTTTCAATTTCCACCATTTGATCCTTGGTGATGCCCTCACACTCCTCCTCCTCCTCTTCTTGATCACCAACGTCATCCTACAAACCACCTATGCTGCCTAACTACACTTTCTCCAGCCACCACTTTACAGTCTCCAATCTCCTTCAAAATGGCCCTCCTACATAACATATAATCCACCTGTGTGCATCTTCCTCCACTCCTGTATGTCACCCTATGCTCCTCCCTCTTTTTAAAATATGTATTCACCACAGCCATATCCATCCTTTTCGCAAAATCCACTACCATCTGACGTTCTGCATTCCTTTATTTAACACCATACTTACCCATCACTTCCTCATCCCCACTGCTCCCTTCACCAACATGCTCATTTAAATATGCTCCAATCACCACTCTCTCACCCTTGGGTACAGTCATCACCACTTCATCCAATTCACTCCAAAATTTTTCTTTCTCATCCATTGCACACCCAACTTGTGGAGCATATGCACTAACAACATTAATCATTACACCATCAATTTCCAGCTTCATAAACATCAGTCTATCCAACACCCTTTTCACCTCCAAAACACTCTTCGCATACTGTTCCTTCAGAATAACTCCTACGCCATTTCTCCTCCCATCCACACCAAGATAAAACAATTTGAACCCACCTCCGATACACCTAGCCTTACTCCCCTTCCATCTGGTCTCTTGCACACACAATATACCAACCTTCCTTCTGTTCATCATATCAGCTAGCTCTCTCCCTATACCAGTCATACTGCCAACATTCAAAGTTCCGACCCTCACTACCACAGTCCCAGCCTTTCTCCTCTCTTCCTGCCTTCGGCCATGCCTTCCGCCTCTTCTCTCCTTCGGCCAACAGTAGCCCAATTTCCACCAGCACCCTGTTGGCTAACAGTACTGGTGGCGGTCGTTAACCCGGGCCTCGAACGATCCGGTATGGAAATATTAAATGGTAACTGCATGAAAAGAATTTGCGAAGTTTTACGCCGGATGCCCTCCCTGACGCAACCCTCCCCATTTATCCGGGCTTGGGACCGACACAAAGAAATGCACTGGCTTGTGCATCCCCAGTGGCTGGGTTAGAGTAACCTCTGGATATTATCTGTAAAACCCAGCGATCTGTGGTAATGGACTCCTATGCCTCTGGGTGTAAGGACAATCTTCCCCCAACTGCCTCCAGAGTAGGACAGTCAGGCAACCCCTCAGGGCTGCTGACCGGGTCTATCAGAAAAAGGTTCCCTAGACCCAAAATTCCTGGGACCCCCTCAACCTCTGGGTCAGCATCGATCCTGTCCCCCTCTGCCTCTGGGGGAATAGTTGTCCTGAGAATCCCGAGAAAACTGAGATTTAAACTGAGATTTTCGGAACCACATCTTCTTCTGCCCACTTTGATTCCTAGAGAAGGACCGCTGAGGGTTAGAGAAGCGGATCCCAACGGCAGACCAAGTCTTACCGTCCTTTTCGCTCTGGACAAGTGTGTCACATACTGTCTTCCCAAAAAGGGAAGAACCATCATAGGGAGCGTTGATAAACGGACACCATGAAAGGGTCCACGAACTGACAACCTGAGCCAGGCATGACGCCTCATGGCTATGCCTGTCCCAGCCACCCTAGCTGCTCCTTCCATGGCATGGGAAAGGAGTCGCATCGACGTGTTTGAGACTGACTTCAGAGTACACATTTTCGCCAAGAACAACTGTCTGTCCTGTGGTGATAAAGACTCTGTGGGTGACTCAGCGAATTCCGAAGCAAGGTCTCGCTGAAGCCAAATCTCATGTGCCAGATAATTCAGCGCATGGATTGAAAAGGTCGCTGAGGAATAGACTCGCTTCCCAAACCTATCCACCGACCTGGACTCCCTGTCCGAAGAATGGACTGAGGAACTCTCCTGTGCTAGTTCCTTCTTTGTGGCTGCTGCAACCAACATAAAATCAACTGGGGCTCCTTTCGACCAAGGTTGTTTGTCGGAAGGGGGAGATAAAATCTTGTCAGAGCATTTGGGGATGGGCTCTACGGTGTCAGGCTCTTTCCATGCCTTCATGGCGATGAGGTCCACTAAGGGGTCCACTGGCGGGGACACCCAGGAAGTAGATGGGCCCACGCCAAAGGCCTCCATGAACACTGACTCGTCCCCAGAAGGTTTTGGGGCTGACCAACCTCCTCTCTGGGGGAGGATCTCCATAATTTCTCCGAAGGAGACGTCTTCGGGAGGTGACCTGGGGGAACATTCTCCTTCATCTAAGTCTGTGTCTGTAGTGAGGGCCTCGGGGGAGTCCAAGTGCCTCCTTTTGCACTTGCGCTTACGGTGACCCTCTTCAGTGGGACTCTCAGAAGGGGATACGTGGGCTGCAGGGGTTTCCTCAGGGAAAATAACCTGGGAATCCTCTGGCATGGGCTGTCCCTGAGACAGGATGAAGGGAGTTGTCGCCAAATTCAGGGGGGCCTGGGTGGTATCCGAGGGGATGGGCTGGGGTCTCAATCCCTGGGAGAGAACCCTCTCCACCACTCCGAAGGCCGAGGGAGAGTGGACCTCCTTAGCACCCAGTAAGGAAGACGCCCTCCCCGGATCCAAAGCGGGGACTGGAGCCGAAGCCAGGGTAGCCTGAGGTCTGCGGGAACAGATCGGATCCAAAAAGTCAGAACCGAAGAATCCATTCCCTCACATTCACTCCCTGTCCGCGGCTCTGAGAGTCACTTGAATCCGAACAAGTCGGATCTGAGGAACTCAAGGTAACAGCCGGAGTCGAGGTTGGAGAAACCGTCGGCGCCGAGCTACCAGCTCCGAAAACCCTCGGATCCAAGAGCCCCAAAGCCGAAGCACGGATAGGGGAAAGAGAGATGGGGCAAACAAGAGGCATGGAGGTCCCCCCTCCAGAGGGAGAGGGGCCTGGCAAGACTCCCATCTGAATTTGGGTCTGAATGAATCTCCGCATCATCCTGTCCATGTCCGATAGGCTCCGAGTCGACCTCAAAGAGGCCACCAACTCAGATCTGGCTGGTCTGCGCAATGGGGAGGAAGGCCTTGGGTCCGAATGTTCCAATGGCTCTGGTGAAAAATGAGGAGACCGGAGCCGTGGAGAAACAGGCCTCATGGTTTAGAAGGGGGACTAAGAAAGAGCTCCCCTGTCTGGGGATCTCTTGCGATGTCTGTCCTTTTTCTTCTCCCTATCCTCTCTGTGCCTTTCTTTATCTTTTTCTTTTTCCTTGTCAGCCACACTGACTGTAGATTTGTCCTTAGAAGACCCATCACCAGAAGAAGAGGGAGGTTGAGTCCCTGTCTGGGTGGGAGGTAGAACACGAGAGACAGAGGCAGATTCCAGCATGGCAGCAGGGAGAAGGCCTTTGGCTACTAACTTGGCCTTCCCATCCCTAAGGGCCCTCGGATTGAAACCAGAACAGATAGCACATTGAGTGGACAAATGTGCCACTCCAAAGCAAATCACACACAGAGTGTGACCATCAGCCGAGGAGAGCTTATGGCCACACTCTGTACATTTTTTGAAAACAGGCTTCGGCTGTTCGGCTGATCAGCCATAGTCCTGCACCCAAAAGTACAAACACTATCTACCAGAAAAACCACACACAAACACAGGTAGGGGAAGGGCAGGCCGAACTACTACTCTCTGTAAAACTTTTTTTTGACACCGACGAACAAGCGAGACACTAAAAAGGGGAGGAAGGGAAAATATTCACTCAACATAAACTAGATACAAGAAATAATACCACTTACTATCCCTGAGCTCAGAGCAAAGGAGACCATGATACACACTACTGGTGCGGCAAATGAGATCTGGGAGAAGATAGGAGATGGTAGGGCATTATGGGTAAGGGGAGGAGCTCGGAGCTTGGAGCAGATGCTAGAAAAAAAGTTGCCAGCTCGGATCCGATACGAATCCGTATCCCACAGGTTGCAGATAAAATGAAGTTAACTACTTCAGATCTAGTTTTTCTTTACGGATCAAAAATGTATTCATGCAAAAACATTAAACAAGTTAGTAATTCATATTAAAATTACCTCAAATGCATAATACACAAATGTATGAAACAAGAATCAATTTAAATGATTTGTTTTATGAACTTGTACAGTTTAAATTCAAACACTGAATGCAGCAATATTTAAATGTTAACTTATACTGCAGTACAATTTCACTAAAAAAATTGTGTTCTTCTTAGACACAGGGTCGGCCTTAGGTCAAGTGGTGCCCTAGGCAAAAGGTATCCACAGCACCTCCCCACACCACTGGTGCCCCCATTCTGATCTATTTATACCATCCAGTTTACCGGAAAAGCACCCCTGCTAAAGCGGTGCCCTAGGCGGCTGCCTAGCTGGTATATGCCTAAGGCCGGCTATGCTTAGGCACCAAGTAGTGTTAGTGTTTCAGAAGGTAGCACACATGCCTTTGGTGCCAGAAGACCAGAAGGCTGTGGGTGCTAATCCCACCCTGGGTGATTGGATTGATTTTATGATACTAACACTGCAGTGCGGTATAACGGGGATGCTGCACTCCTGAGTGTACCATCCTTCGGATGAAATGTTGTACCAAGGCTCCATCTTCCTGAGTTGAAGGTAGCTCAGTTGGATGTAAAAGGTCTCATGGCTTTTCCAAAATGAGTAGGGGGGTTTATTAAAACCATGCATTCTTTTATTTCCAAACAAACATTCTTACATATTTACATCACAACAGTTGATATATATACTTTTTGCATTCCATTCTTTTCAACCTCCACCTTTCATTCATAGCTAAAATGTAATACTTTTTTAATTTCTGCATAATCCCATTTCTTGTTATATAAAGCTTCACATTTTGTCAAACAATTTTCATATACAAGTATTGTGTTATACTCATTTTCATTCCATTCCATATTTTCGTAGCAATACCGAATAATTTATATCTTTACCAATTCTCTTTGTCTACCAGTTTTCTTTCTTTCTTCACAAAATACTTTTACTCTACTACATAAACTAAAACACTGCTGGTGATGCCTTGCTAGTCTTTCCCACCTACCCTACCTTTTGTTGATCTGCTTTTTAAACCTGGTGATTTTAAAGTGCCCACCCCTACTGTAAATTGAGTTTAATAAGCTCTTCCCTTTCTACACTGTTGTTAATATATTGAATTACTTATTTACTTTTTCTTGTGCTGATATTGAAAAAGTACATTTTGCCTCTCATTGTCTGCTCTACTGATTTACTTTATCTGAACTCATTATCTAACTAGCGGTTGTATAAATTAGTGTATTTTTGTACTCTAAGAAGCACTTCTTGTTACATCAAGAGGTCAGTGGATTTTCCATCTAGTGCCCTGGGAGGTAGTGTGGTCTGTTAGGTTGGGGAAACCCTTGAGATTTCTGCATGTAGCGTTACTGCCTGGGATGGCTTATTCCACAGTTTATCTTGTTTTTAATGCCTTTATAAATTCTGTACAATTGAGTGGCTCTTGGCTCATTTATACAAAGCAAAGTACTTTTACTGAATAATAACACTTTTAAAAGCTGTTTTAAAGTACACTTTTGTATCCGTATCTTTAAGTTTGTTTGTGGCAGCATTTCACTCTGGGTACTCCTTTACGGTGCTTTTACATTAGAAGGACTGGGATTACTCATCTAGTGGCAGTAGGTGTTTACCTGGTCTATATGAGCTGAGAAAGACAGAAAAAAAAGGTCTCCAAGTATTTTTTGCACTTCTCTTATACTGTGACTGTACTTCAGCCGTTTCAAAAAAATCTGTACTGTCTACTGCTGCTTTACACAATCAATTGCATTATACTACATTGCATCTGTTAGTTGTAGGGTTGTTGTACGTAGTTTGTGTGGTCTGGTTACACTTGTGCTCCAAACTAGTTATTCAAAATTTAGAAGGTGTTTTTCTATATCCTTGCAGCAAAAGTGTGCTGATCTAACCTGTCTGAGTTGGGGATTCCTGGTGAAAGGCTTACTGTATGCTTTCCTGATTGGTAGTTAACTTAAACTTGTTTCTCTTTGCTTGTATTTAAGCCTCGCATTTGTGCAGTGCTGCTCTTTGCTCAGTGGCAGTTAGCAGTGCATGTATAAAAGCAAAAGCCTAGAAGCTCAGTTTTTCCCTAAACAGCCATCAGTAAAACCCTTCCAAGCTTTTCTGCTCCTCTAGGAGCAACTCAGTTGTGGAATGAGCAGCGTTGCCTTACTGATCAACCTTAGCATACACAAAGTTTAGGCTACTCTTGTAGTTTTAGTGCTACCAGCACAGTCCTGTCAAATTAACCCATTCTCTTCCCTAATAAAACAAAGCAAGAGCCCGTCATCATGGATGGGCAGTTTCCCATCATCTCTCTGGCCAGCCTGATAGACATGGGCATCCTGATGCAATCTAGCTATTGTCTCATGTATACTGGCAACCACTTAATAGTGAAACAAATACTTTATGTGAGAGATGTGGTTACACTATGAAAATGGAGACAAGACTCTCACATAAGGACAAATTGCAAAATGGGTTGTCAGAACACACACACAAACACACACACACTTCCCATACTAAATAAGGGCACGACACATAAGCCAACATATGCAGAAGTACTCACTAGTAACTTAACAAAAGATCAGACACCTCCCAAACAGAAACCATTTACACACATAATGCAACAAACAACCACAACACATAACTACCCACACACCCAAACACAAACACACACCAGTGTTTCAGCAAATATGCCCAGGAGGTGTAACACACAAAATCTAATGTATCGGTCATAGGTGACTCCACTGTGACACACATGGATGTTCATAGGTCATAGGTGTGTACTAGGTTAATGGCCCTAGAGCCTTTACAAGCCTAGCCCATAGAAGTGCCCTGGCATCGTGCCACCCGATGTTAGTTCCCAGTCCCTCTATCAAGTAGGGCCACTGGTGTGATCCCCAGAGTGAACTTTCTATTTCCCATCCATTCATCAAGATTTCTCTTGAAGAGGGCCAGTGAGGTGCTCTGCTTGACACGTATAGGAAGTCTAATCCAGAGCACGAGCAGTCTCTGGGTTATGAGCCTGTCCCTCCAGCATGTTCTGTTGATTGTGGTAATGAGGTTGAGGTCAAAGTGAAGCTTCAATAGTGGAGTCAGGAGAAAAATCATCATCCAAGGCCATTTCACCAGGCCAATGAGTCTAGGATGCATAGGCCAAGAAGTGCTCATCTGAGACTGATTCACCCACTTCATCCTCAGAAGAAGTATCGAAGCATCTCTTTTCAGGAGTGAAAGGAGAAATAGTATTTATAGGCCCTGCAAAGGATGGTGTCCTAAGTGCTATTATGGCCTTAAATAGGCCCTGTGAAAAGTAGAGCCACTCCTTTTCTTTGAACGTGGGAGGGAATGTAACATTTTTAGCTTTTTGTTTCTTTTTCCTAGGTGCGATGTCCACTTTGACTAAATGCGGTGGCTCCAACCCCTGACAAACCTCAATGAGCAACCCTAGAATTTCCACTTTAACGAAGATCTGCCTTATGCCTTTGGGTCTTTCAGAAATTAAGCATGGTTCACCCTTTTCACCATCATCAGTAACTTCAGTCCTTTCAAATGTGTGAACTTCAAATGCCATACTGACCTCTGGCAGGGTTGTGGTAGTGGGAGTCTGAGTAGATGGGCATACAGTGGGTTCTGAAACATAAAGACTAACTAGGCAGTCATCATTTCAGGCCAAGGCATCATACTTTTTCTTTGGAACATATGGAATATCAGGGGTATTAGGGTCTGACATCTTTGCTTGGGTGAGGTGCTTAAGGCACTGAGTTTTCAAATAGGAAAAGAGAAAAAACATGCATTTTTATGGTCACTGGAACAAAGGACTGACAGACTCTACAACTTTTGTAGTCATGGTCTGCATTTAAGTAGAAAAGGCACTGGGAATAGACAGCCTTATTCACAATCTGCCTGCCACAATCACACTTCTCCCTCCTAGCTGGTATCTAATGGAGCAACAAACAGCAATATAATTGAGAAACAAATAAGGAAAATTACCCAATGTGGCACTTATCTGAACCAGTGAAGACCAACGGTTGTGAGACCTGAATTAGTACTGGTATTGAGATAGTCTGAGGATTTATACGAATACGCCCACTTATGCACCCTTACACCTGCATGCTTAGATTGGACATATGGCTATGTACAGATGGACAGCCAGGTTATCTGGCGAGAAAACCCAAAGGTTTGGAATATTGCAACAGTGACTTAAGGAAGGATGACACCATCTGCTTCAGTGGGAGAAGTCAAGGCCAAAACACTGACAGCTTTTAAAACAGGGGTGCCACTTCTGTCTGGGCCAAAAGTGAATTACCAAATCTACTTTCAACATCACCTTACAGACAGCCATCAAAACTTTCTCAGTAACAAAAAAGAGTCCGTGCAAGTGTATGTCTGTTCATAAACAAGAAATTATGTACTCCCCATAACGTTCGATGTATGTAGTCCATCTCGCCTTACATTCTTACCCGTGGGTTCAGAGCCGGCCCTCGGCTCCGACTCGGCCATACTCTAGCTCGAATTCTTCATTTGGCTCGTGGCTAAGAGGTATCCCATCATGCAACAGGTCGATTCCCCAGATCTTGTTTGCTGCAAGCTCACACATGTACACACTGAGAAGAAGAACCCCAACAGAAAGGACTACTGACACCTAGAGATAATACCTCCAGGTCCTCCAGTAGGGGGAAGGAGGGAGGGTTAGTAAGAATATAAGGCGACATAGACTACATACATCGAACGTTATGGTGAGTACATAACTTCTTGATGTTATGTAGTCCAATCTCGCCTTCATTCTTACCCATGGCACAGCATCCCTAGCACCTTGATCTTGGGTGGCTCAGTGAAAAATACTCTTGAGCACCGTGGAACCAAAGGAAGATCTGCCTCTAGAGACCAGATCTAATTTATAGTGACTAATAAAGGTATGAGGTGAAGCCCATGTTGCTGCAGCACAAAAAACATCCATAGACATCCTAGCCTGAAACGCAGTTGAGGTAACCACAGATCGTGTAGAATGAGCCTTCACTTTAAAGGGTAATTCTCTGCCATTGGAAGCATAAATACATGAGATGCAATCAGAGATCCAGCGAGACAAGGTTACCTTAGAAACAGGAACCCCAAGTCTAGTGTCTGAAAATGAGACAAACATTTGATCTGATTTCCTAAAATCTTTTGTCCTATGTAAATAGAAACGCAATTGTCTATGAATATCTAGCTGATGAAACTTAAATTCTGTCCTGTTGGAGAATTCAGGAAAAAACACAGGCAACTCAATGGATTGGCTGATATTGACATCAGAGGCAACCTTTGGAACAAAGGAAGGGTTGGTTCTTAAGGAGACCCTTTCTTTGTGAAACACCAAATAAGGTGGCCTAATCGATCATGCCTGGAGTTCAGACTCGCCTAGCTGAAGTTATGGCTACCAAGAATACTGTCTTCCATGACAAGAATTTAATGTTACACATAGCTGCGGGCTCAGACAGAGTTGAGGTGAGCTTCTGTAGTACAAAACTGAGGTCCCATGGCATCACTGGATCAAAGACTGGAGGTCGGAGTAACAATGTCCCTCTCAGAAAAGCCCTACAAAGCCTATGAGGCATAAGGTTGGGCTCATTAGCAACGTGAAAGGTAGAAATCACTGCCAATTGCACTTTAATGGCTGCTGCAGCTGAACCCTGACTGAACAGTTGAGAAAGAAATTCCAATATTGCCGAAATAGGCGCTGTATAAGGATCACTATGTCTCTCATGGGCCCAAACAGAAAATCTCTTCTACTTGCTGGAATAAAACTGCCTGGTAGAAGGCTTGTGGGAAGATGATAGAATAAGGACCACTTCTGGGGAAAAATCATGAAGCCTGACTAAGGACGGAACTGGAGCAGCCAAGCTGTCAACTTGAGGGTCTGGATGGAGGGATGGAACTGTCCTGACATATGAGTCAGCAGATCTGGAGCTGGGTTCAGAATCCAGGGATTGTCCATTAGACAGGGCTGAAGGAAGGGAAACCAAATCTGACGAGGCCAGTGTGGGGCAATGAGGATCATTTTGCTTCCCAAAGACATTGCTTCCTGAATGACCTTTGATATCACAGGTAACAGTGGAAAGGCATAGAGAAGACCGGAGGGCCAATCGTGAGCACAGCATCCCTGGGTGTCTCCCCCTCTTGGGGAATAAGGGTGAAATAGCTGCTGCATTTGGCATTGAGGGGGCTGGCAAATTGATCGCTGCAAGGCTGACCCCATCTGTGGAATATCTCTTCCGCAAAATAATTGTTCAGGGACTACTCGTGAGGCATTAGGATAGCTCTGCTCAGGCTGTCGGCAATCACGTTGGACTTCCCCGGTACATGCGTGTTCTCAAAGTGCCTCTCTGCAAAGGGGGTATGATTTGGTTTCTCCCTGTTTGTTCAGGTACCATACTACTGACATGTTGTCTGAGTGGATTGCAATTGTCCCTAGAGGGAGAAAGCTCTGAAGTGCTTGCAGTGCTAATAGCACTGCTCTCATCGCCAAGACACTGATATGCAAATAGGTCCCGTGATCCTGCCATGTGCTTTAGACAGTCCTGCCAAGATAATGCCCCCCCACCAATCTGGAAGGCATCCGTGGTCACCGTGGCAACTGGAGGATATCGGACAAAAGGTTTGCCCACATTGAGATTGCTGGCCTGAAGCCACCAGCATAGATCTCGCTTGCACATGTCCGTAATCAGAATAGAATGGGAGAGTGGAAGATGTTGTAGTGACCACTGGGTGAAAAGCAGCCACAGAAGAACCCTCATGTGTAGTCTGGCAAGGGGAACTAGCATGATCGCGGCAGCCATGGTCCCTAATAACTTGAGGACCAGTTTGCCTTGACCTTCCTCAATAGTAGTAAGGCGTAGACCTGCTGTTGCCGAATTCTCTCTTCTGGTAAGAAGGCCCTCATGAGCACCGTATCTAGTTCGGCGCAGATAAAAGTGACATGCTGCGAGGGCAACAAGGTAGATTTTTTTTCAATTTGGAGTAATTCCTAATCTTTGGCACAGTGCAATGGTGGCGTCCCTGGTCTGTAACAGTAGATGCCTGGTGGTGGCAGAAAGGAGCCAGTCGTCCAAGTACGGAAACACTGGGAATCCCTGACGTCTCAAGTGAGCCGTTACCACTGCCATGCATTTGATGAACACCCTGGGGGCTGTGGTGAGACCAAAGGGCAAAGCATGAAACTGAAAATGACTGGCTCCCAGCTGGAAGCGTAGATGACTTCTTGATGCCCTGTCCATCTTGATATGGTAGTAAGCATCTTTGAGGTCGATGGAGCACATCCACACATCTTTCCCTAACAGAGGGAGTATTGACTGCAAGGTGACCATGTGGAACTTGGACTTTTGTACATGAAGGTTCAATCGGCTGAGATCCAAAATGGATCTCAGGTCCCCTGTTCTTTTCGGCACCAAAAAGAATCTGGAGTAAGTCCCTAATCCTACTTGGTCTGTGGGGACAGGCTGGATGGCTCCCTTTGAAAGCAACATTTTTATTTCTAAAGTTGTGGAATCCCTGTGACTGGGTGGAACTTCTGGGATTATCTTGGTTGGCAGGGGAGAAGAAGAGAAGGGAACATGATAACCTCTGGAAATTATCTTTAATACCCACTCGTCTTGGGTGATGTCTTGCCAGGCTTCTGGGTATAAAGAAATGCGACCCCCGACAGGCTCCAGAGATGCACAGTTGGGCCTCCCTTCAGGAGCGCTGGTAGGGAGAACCACGAAAGGAATCACGGTCCCCCTGGTTACGTGGGCCTCCTCTGCCTCTAGGGGGGCGTCTTCCTGAATTTCCACCCCTCCCGTGCCTCCGGAGGGGGAATAATTGTGTGCGCCCCGAAAAAATCTCTGCGACTTTCTGAACCACATTTTCCCACTCTTCTGGCCCTTGGGATAAGGTCTAGAAGGCATGGAAAAACAGACTCCCATGGCAGACGGGGTTTTTCCTTCTTGTCCACACCTAGTGAGAGTGTCCTTCAACTTGGTTCCGAACAAAGTACAGTTTTGTACCTACCATAAATGTAGATGTTCGAGTGAACACCCTGCTGCAGTCATCACACTTGAGTTATCCTGTCGTCAGGAGGTCCCGCAGTCGGCCGGAATTCCAAAGTCTTGGTCCGGTGTCGGTTGCTGTCGCTTCTTCCCTGACGTCAGTGTGCCAGGGGTATATATATATATTGCAACCAACGCCATTTTCTTCAGTTTTTCTTGCCCCAGATGTCAGGTGCCCCCAAAAAGGTGGTCAATAATTAGTACCAAATTGAGTAAATTTTGCACAGACACAAAATCCCTCCAGCTATAAGCAAATACATCAGGAAGGTATTGCAGAGATTTTAGCCAGTTAGTTCAGAGGGGATGGAGGGAGGGTAACCTGGACTGCAGCAGGGTGTACACTCGAACATCTACATTTATGGTAGGTACAAAACTGTACTATGCTCATCGTGTTACCCTGCTGCAGTCATCACACTTGGGTTGAATCCCAAAGCTAAGGATGGGTGGAGGAATGACAGAGGGTTGGAGGAGGCTATCAGGCCCTGCAGAACTGCAGTGGCGAAGCCTGCCCTAGTCTTAGAGTAAAGTGGTAAGTGATAGTGTTTGGTAAAGGTGTGCACTGAACTCCAAGTTGCAGCTTCCAAAATCTCCTTGGTTGGAACCCCCCTGAGAAAAGCTGTAGATGTAGCTGTTGCCCTGGTAGAGTGGGGCCTAATGGTAGCAGGAACTGGTTTTCCATGATGGGTATAGCAGAAAGGTATGCAATGTCCTATCCATTTGGAAATGGTTTGTTTTGAAATAGCCTTCCCTTGTGAAGCTGTAGCATAGGATACAAAGAGCTGGTCAGATTTTCTGAAAGCCTTAGCTTTATCCAAGTAGTAACGAAGTTGCCTGTGAATGTCCAAGGAATGCAGGAGTCTCTCACCTTTGTTCTGTGGATTTGGGAAGAAGGTGGGTAAGTGGATGGTTTGATTTAAAGCCACACTGGAAACCACCTTAGGCAAAAAGGAAGGATTAGTTCATAGAAAAACTCTGTCTTGATGAAAAATGAGGAAAGGTTCCACTGCCATTAGTGCCTGCAGCTCTGAGACTCTTCTAGATGAAGTTATTGCTAGCAGCAGGGCAGTCTTCCATGATAGGAACTGAAGATCTGCAGAAAAAGCTGGTTCAAAGGGAGGTAGCGTTAGTTTTTCCAGAACAAAATTGAGGTCCCATGTTGGCGTAGGTGCTCTCCTGGGGGGGGTCTAATGTTTTTTACCCCTCTGAGGAACTGCCTTAGAAGTGGATGCGAAAATAAGGGTGGATCCGTGCTGTAGTGGGCTGAAATAGCTGAAGCATGGATTTTAATGGAGGAGAAGGAAAGTCCCTTGTGCAACATCTCAGTTAAGTGCTGTAGAATGTGAGGCATGTGAGGCTGAAATGTGTCTTGGCCTTTAGCTTAGTTCCAGGCACAAAACCTTTTCCATTTGTCCGAATAAGCCTTCCTGGTGCTTGGCCTCCTAGCTTCCAGAATAACATGCATAACTGCTTGGGAAAGAGGAGCCGGCTGGATGCTTAGGTGATTTTCCATGCAGCCGGATTTAAGGTTTTGAGTTGGTTGTGAAGAATCTGATTGTTTTGTTGTGTGAGCAAATGGGTAATTTGTGGTAAGATCCAAGGTGGGCCATGAGCCATATTTCTCAATAGTGGGTACCAGTGCTGGCGTGGCTAGTCTGGGGCTATGAGAATCAGTCATGGTCTCTCCTTTTTGACTTTCAGAAGCACTTTTGTGAGGAGAGGCAATGGAGGGAAGGCATATGCTGTCAGGTTTATCCAACTGAAAGAGAGTGCGTCTACTTTCCAAGCTTGATGGTGTAGTGTCCTTGTACACAATTTTGTTATTTGATAGTTTTGAGGACTGGCAAACAGTCTATGTCTAGAAGGCCCCATTTTTGAGTTATCATTGTAAATACTTGTGGATCTTTCCACTCGTGGGATCCATGATGTTTCTGCTGAGGTCGTCTGCCAATGTGTTCTTCTTTCCTGGCAGGAATTGAGCTTGGAACTGAACTTGGTAAGCCAGAGTTGTGTTCCATAAGATCATTGCTTGCCTGCATAGAGGGTAGGAGTGAGTACCCCCTTGTTTGTTTATGTACCACATTACTGTGGTGTTGTCCGTCTTTATTGTAAGTTGTCCTGGATGTAATATATTCTTGAAGGCTGTCAGAGCTTTCTGTACAGCTAGTATTTCTTTTTGATTGATGTGCAGATTCCTTTGATCTGCAGTCCATTTGCCTTGAAAGCACTGTCCTGCCATGTGTGCCCCCCAGGCGTAGTCTGATGCATCTGTTGTGATAGTTTGCCTGGCTGGGGGCAAGGTGAACGGCTGACCCTTGTTGAGGTGACATGCCTGTGACCACCATAGAAACTCCTGTTGTAGGCAGGGAATGAGAGATATCATTGTGTCCAAGCTGTGGCTGTGTTGAGACCATACGCTTTTTAGGTACCACTGTAATTTCCTCATATGCAGCTTTGCAAATGGTATTAGTAGTATGCAAAATGCCATGAAGCCCAAAGCCTGCAGAATTTTTCTTGAAGTTAATTGGGTCTTTGTTGCCATTGTTTTGAAATATTGAGTCAGCTGTAGTTGCTTGTCTGGCGTCAGATAAGCCTTCTGGGCCGTTGTGTTCAAGCTGGCATCCAGGAATGTCATATTTTGTGAGGGTACTAGTTTTGACTTCTTTTCGTTTACTGTGTACCCCAGGCAGTTTAGAAGATGTTTTACAAAAGCCAGATGATGATGTAAGAGAATGTCCTTGCTTTCTGCTTGGATGAGGCAGTCGTCCAGGTATAGGTATATTTGAATTCCTCTTTGTCTGCAGTATGCAATTACTGGTGCCAGGCATTTTGTGAAGACTCTGGGTGCAGTAGATAAGCCAAAGGGCAGTGCAGAAAATTGGTAATGGGTTGAACCTGCAATGAAACGGAGGTATCTTCTGCAACTTTGTCTGACAGGGACATGCAGGTATGCCTCCTTGAGGTCCAACGTTACTAGCCATGCCTCCTTGCCCAACATGGGAAGAAGCTGCTGTAGTGTCAGCATCTTGAATTTGGGTATTTGTAAGAATGTGTTTAAAACTGAAAGGTCCAGAATAGGTCTCCAAGCATTGTCCTTTCTGGGCACAAGAAAGAGTCTTGAGTAAAATCCTTGACCTTGCTCTTGAGTAGGTACCAGTTGAATGGCTCTCATGTCCATGAGAGATGTAATTTGTTTTTGTGCCTCTGCCCATTGATTTTGTGGCAGGTTTGGCATTCCTCTTTTCATTGGCAAGGTGTGAAAATGGAATCTGTATGCTCGTAAAATTATGTCTAGGACTCATTTGTGCTTTGTGACAATGTGCCAGTTGTCTGAAAAAAGTGCGAGTTTTCCTCCCAAGAGGGCTGTCAAGAGAGAGTTGCTTGGCCGGATGAGGTGCAAGTCATTGAGTTTGCCTCCTGGTAGATTGGGACCTGTCTTCTCCTCCCTTCTGTGTTGTAGTGCTCCATTGGTGAGGCTTGTACTGGGCTTGTGGTTGTCCTCTGCCTCTTGGGTGTCTGTATTTACCCCTCTGTGGTCTGTCAGTAGCTGGAAAGGACCAATTTTTTGTTGGCCAGTTTCTGCTGAAGCGAGGGGGCTGTACCTGTAGGAAATCTTTGACTGTCTGCATAGATTTTGCCTTATCCTCCATTTTCTTTAAGACTTCTTCTGCTTTAACTCCAAAAAGAACATCCTGCTGTAAGGGAGCATCTAGAAGCTTTGCTTTAACATGATCAGGCAGAGTTTGTTCCTTTACCAAGCATGCCTATGTATAACAGACCCAGTGACAGCTGCTCTGCAGGAGGTCTCCAGAGAATCAAACCCACATTGTAAGGTGTGTTTGCCCACCTGTTCAGCTGCATGCAACAGATCCTGCATTTCTTTCAATTCAGACTGTTGAAGGAGAGTGGTGATTCTTTGCTTTAACTGAGAGATTAGAAATAGCTGATACTTAAGCATGTGAAATTGGCAATTTAGTGCCCTCATAGCTAGAGTGGCTGAGTTGTAAACCTTTTTCCCCCACCTGTCTAGCGCTCTGGAATCCCTTTCAGAGGGTACAGGATTTTTAGCCATAGAAGCCTTAGCCCCTTTGGGACCCTGGGAGATTGTCTCTGGGTCAGCAACAGGACTTTTGTATAGAAATTTGTGGGAATCAGGCACTCTGTAGTATCTGTCAGGCTTGGCCGGAGCAGGAGGTAGAGAGTCTGGGTTCAAACTGGATTCTAAGTAAACATCATCCACAATGTCTAACATGGGTGGGATGGCAAGTGGTCTGTGCTAGGGGAGTAAAAGAAACTCTCTCAGCCTTTTCTTCGAGTCAGAGTAGTCCTGACCTTCCCAGTGGAAATGTTCCTTCATAGTGTGTAATGTTTCCCCAATGGAGTAGTCCTCAGGAGGAGAAGCTGAGGGAATGGAATCCTCAGCATCAGAATCTTCATAAGGGGAGAAGGAATAATCTTGGTCTTCAGAGGAGGCTGAAGAAATGGACATTTGTTCAGAGGATGCATAATCTTCCTCTTGTCTAGGCCTTTTGTCAGGAGGAGGCTGGGAACCCCTGATTACAGAAATCAAATCTTCAGCCATTTTGAGCATCTGTTTCTTAGGCATTGGGCCTTGAACAGGGGACTGAAGTGCAGTCCATTTAGATTTAATAGGAGTCTTCATTTTAGGAAACATTTTAATGGTGAGCGTCGTCGGTCTGAAGACGCCTTCAGAAACCGATGGCGTTTCTGCAGCACCGACATCTTTTATCAGCAATGTCGTCGGTAGGGCCTGAACAAAATGGTTGCGTCGGCCTGGTACATTCCGCTAAAAGTTCCGAAGCAGTCTCGTCCAGATCTGCGGTAGTCAGGGGTTGCGTCGGAGCCTCACTGAGGACTGGAGACCCGGAGACCGGACCAGCCGAGGCCTCGGAATCTGGCTTAGGCCTGGGCTGACTGTCCTTATCCTTGCGTTTTTTGTGCACGCCGGTAGTCGGTTGCTCCGACGGCATACTGTAATTAAATTTTCCACCGAAGTAGTGTCGTGCGAAATCAAAGCGTCTTTTAATAGTACGTTTATTAAACCTAGCACAAAAACGACAACTAGTGACGTCGTGGTCTGGGCCTAGGCAAGGTATGCAATAAGAATGAAAATCCTTATGAGGTATTTGCTTCCCACAAGAAATACAATTTTTAACTTTTTCTGACATCGGTCTGAGGCAAGAAAAGTTTCCCCAACGGGGTACTTCGCTTTATACAAGACTTCGGTCTGAAATTCGAATTCGAAAATTTCAGGAGTAGGCCGACTGGCACTTGCGAACTGCCTCTGGCACCACGTGGCATGAAAGACTGAAGAAAATGGCGTCGGTTGCAATATATATACCCCTGGCGCACTGACGTCAGGGAAGAAGCGACAGCAACCGACGCTGGACCAAGACTTTGGAATTCCGGCCGACTGCGGGACCGCCTGACGACAGGATAACCCAAGTGTGATGACTGCAGCAGGGTAAGACGATGAACATCAATGAACGTTGGTGAACGTACACTTGAAGGCCTCCGCAAAATTGCACAGGTGCATCTAGGAGTGTCTCTTAAGAGAGACTCTGGAACCCGCTGCCCTACTTGCACCGTCGGCTGTGTATGAGATCAGCCTCATGGAGGAGTTGGTAAGGGAATTTAGGGTAGACATCTGTGCATTGACCTTCTGTGCCATGGCATCAGAAATGTTACCCTGTAGAGAATCTCCTAGCTCTTTTAGGAGATCTCTCTGGAGCCTTGTAAAATGCGTCAAGTAGTTCAGCGACCGCAGTGTAAAGCCCGCTGAGGTAAACACACACTTCCCATACTTGTCCATAGCCTGGGCCTCCTTGTTAGGTGGATGGTTGGTAGACGAAGTTTCAGCAAGTTCCTTCTTGGTGGCCATTGCCACCACCATGGCATCTACTGGAACGCCTCTAGTTAGATATTCCTTGTCAGAGGAGGTGGACAAAAACTTATTGGGTCTCCTAGGGACCGGTTCCACAGTGTCAGGAGTTTCCCACACCTTTTGACAGACAAGATCTAGTAGCTCATCAAAAGGGGGAGAAACCCAAGAGGCGGAGGATTGAGACCAGACAGCCTTCAGGAACACTGACTCCTCATCAGAAGGGGATTTGGAGGGCCAGCCGCCTCTCTGCTTCAAGATCTCCAGGATATCTTCAGAAGATGACTTGGGGACCCCTCTGACTAGTCAAGGTCGGTGTCAGACATGAGAGACTCATCTGGGGAGTCAAGGTGTTTCCTCTTACACAATTTCTTTCTGGTGGGCTCCTCAGGCAAAAACTCTGGGGAGACGTTAGTAAGTTGGGGACCAACCATGGAGGTATCCTGAGGCTTAGGGTCTCCGCTGCCCATGGATAGAGCGTGATCCGAAACGGACACCGGTGCTGGACGGAGCAGAGTATCAGTGCCATAGGATGTGGCTGACGACCTGGCCGGCACGCTCCTCTTAACCTCAAAGGCTGATCCTCCGACTCCGAAGGCCGACTAACTGTAGAGGAAACAGTAGTAGCCCTTGGCACCGAGGAGATGAGGTCCGAAGCAGATGTCTGGTCCAAGCTCACTCGAGCCGAAGCACCAAGAGGAAGGCTCAGAACTGATGAAGATTGAGCTGATCCCTCCCCCTCTGGTCCGACCAGAGAACTGTGGACCCTCGACCCCATGGACAGAGCCGCCGAGGTCAGAGCGGAAATCGGAACCAAGAGGCCAGGCCAGGCTACTGGAACTAACCTAACAGCACCCGACGAAACTGACAACTCTGGCTCTGAAGGCCAAGAAAGGCTTGGAGGAGGAACAACAAAGGATGAAGAGGCCACAGGCTCCAGAGCCGCCTGAGTCAGAGCCAAAATCAATTTGGCCAACACCGATGACTGAAGCAGTTTCTTCACCACCCTATCAATGTCCTCATTGGAAAGTGTCCTGGAAGACCTGGAGGATAATGTAGGAGATCTGGATTTCTCTATAGAAGGGGACTTGCATGAAGGAGAAACCGGTCGAATAACTGGAGACCAGCTCTGAACCAAAATATCCGTGACCGGCTCCGAAAGGCTGGGAGCCAATATGGACTTAGTCACTACCTTCTGTAGTCACCAAGGGCAATGGAACTGAAGAAGGAGAAGCTGTTCTAGCAACTTTCTATGGTGGCTCAGAAGAAACAGACGGAGCCGGAGAGCGCTTACGTCTTTTTGCCCTTTTTAGCTGGAGAGGATAACGCACTGGAAGACTTAGCCAAGTCTTCCTCGAAGGAGTGTTTAAAGCAGTCCTTTCAAGATGAGCTTATTCTTCCTCTCCTGTAGCACATGGGGTTTCTGAAGGAATGACAAAACAAGCAGGACTCTTGGAGGTGAATAGCCCCAAAGCAGTACACACACACACACACACACACACACACACACACACACACACACACACACACACACACACACACACACACAGAGTGCCCATCAGTTAAATACATATGATTGTTGCATTCAACACACTTTTTAAAGCCCGAAGGCCTGTGTTCCTTACAATCCTTGGACATGCTGAAAGGAACAAAGCAATACGTACACACACTAGACCAACTAACCCCACACAAGAAACAGAGCCTCTAACTAAAACGGCCTAGAAACCGGTGGGAAAAACAAAAGGGAGGACTGGTCCTCTAACTTAAATGGGCCTAGCCCAGGGAAATAAAGGCAGGATAGCACCACTAGCCAGATACAACAATAAACGTTAACAGAATGGGGCCCCAAACCAAAGACCACACAGAAACAAAGGGGAGGACTAGGTCCTCTAACTTAAATGGGCCTAGCCCGTGGGGAAAGGAAACAAATGGGATACCAAAACGGCCAACGACAAGGCCACAAAAAACAGCAAGAGAAACAAAACAAAGGCAGAAAAACACCACTACCACACACACACAGCTATGAAAATAGCTTTTTTTTTTTTTAGCAACAAGTCGACAATTTGTAAAAATTATATAAACAATATACTTAGCCACGGCCAAAAGTGAGACCATGTCTCAGCGTAGCAAGTGGCAAACGAGATCTGGGGAACAGACCTGTTGCATGATGGGATACCTCTTAGCCACAAGCCAATTGAAGACCTCGAGCTAGAGTATGGCTGAGTCGGAGCTGAGGCTCGGCTCCGAATCCACGGGTAAGAATGAAGGCGAGATTGGACTACATAACATCATACAGTTATGGTACACATTTAACTTGGGTGCTAATAGCAAAAGGTTTAACAGCTCCAGTGCTGTTCACTCAACAGAATACTTAGTATGAACCAGATGTTGTGCTCAGAGGCTACACTTTAGTAATTCTCATGATGAGTGGCATTGCAGGCATGGAAACATTCACTCATTCTTCAAATTACTTGCTTAATCTAACTCAGGGTCAGGGCGGAGCTGGATCCTATGTCTGCATTCAATGGGAAGGCTATAGAAAACAAGGCTGAGAAGAAATTGAATGCATCTGAAATTAATGGAGAAATATTCTACACAGCCAAAATTGTTATGTTCAAGCAATCAAAATGTCGTGTCACTTTAATTAGTCTTGTTTTTTCTTAAAAAATGAAAAAGTATAAAAAGGTTTTAAAGACTATGGTCATTTTAGTGCTTGGCATTGTAAGTTAATAATGTTTTACTCAGACGTTTACAGCTATGAGTATTCCACACTCCAAAATATTTTTTCACGTGTGCTGGTCATCATTAGGTACTTTCACTTTAGTGAACTGAAAAGCTCCAGGAGGAACAACAATCCAAGGAGTAAGAAAGGAACATGTGCATCCAAAAGGAGAAAGATAAAAGGGAAGGAGGGAGGGGAGTGAATACTGCAACAGTGAAGAGAAGATTTTACACAACTGTACTATGTCCTTCCATATCACTGTTGCAGGATTCCTTGCATTAGGGAGAGTACAAAAGCTTCAGGAGGAAAGTTGGAAGGAGGAGGAGGGTCCAGCAGAGCCCTCAAGAAAGCCATGCAGGATAGCCCAGGCAAATCCTGCTTTAGCCCTAGAAACCATATCAAACTTATAGAGCCTGGTAAAAAGTATGCACAGAAGTCCAAGCAGCTGCATCAAGGACGAAATGGGTATTCAGTCATTTATAAAAAAACACCAGAAGAAGTCAAAGTCCTGGTAGAATGAGCCTTAACAGAAAAGGAAGGCTTTTCCCATAAAAAGCCTAACAAAAGGAAATGGCCTTAGAGACCCAGGAAGAAAGAGTTTGCTTACAAACAGCCAAACCTAAAGATCTAGGATGAAAGGAAACAAAAGCGTTGTTCAGTATTCTGAAAGGCTTTAGTTTTAACTAAATAATATCGGAGTTGTCAATGCAAATCCAAGGTGTGAAGAACCTTCTCACTAGCAGACTGTAGAGAAGGGAAAAAAGTGGGCAAATGAATAACTTGATTAAGAGAAAACTTATTAACCACCTTCGGCATAACAGAAAGATTAGTATGAAGAGACACCCTGTCCCCTATGAAAAACTAAAAGAGGAGGAACACCCATAAGGGCCAGAAGCCCAGGCACCCTTCTAGCTGAAGTAATGTAAAGATGAACAGTCTTCCGAGTACAATGGTGTAAGGTAGCTGAAGCTGCAGGCTCAAAAGGTGCCCAAGTCAATTTTTCAAGAACAAAATTAAGGTCTCAGGAAGGAAGAACAGGCTCACTGGGAGGCCTAATATGAAGGACACCTTTAAGGAACTGTTTGACTGAAATCTAGAAGCCAGAGGAGTCGTCACAGGTAGACAAGCAGAAATACCTGACAGGTGGGCTTTAACTGAAGAGTATACCAACCCAGCACTGAGCAATTCACACAAATAAGAGAGAACTAAAGAAACTGCCACAGAAAGTGGAACCGAGTTACGAGCAAGACACAAAACAGAAAATTTCTTCCACTTGGACAAATAAGACTTCCTGGTAGTTAAGTTTCCTGGCCTCCTGCAGAACCCAAAGCATGTCCTCAGAAAAAAAGGTGCCACAATGTCAGCTGAAGAGTGGACAAGCCGAGATGGATGAGAGAACCCTTATCTTGTGTGAGTAGGTCTGCCATGTGCAGTAACTTGTGATGACTGCCCTTGGCTAAATGCAGAAGAAGGAGGAACCAATGCTATCTGGGCCAAAAGGGAGTCACCAACAAGATTTTGGGTGACTCTTATTCTATCTCGAAGAGGACCCTCAGTATGAGAAGAAGGGGAGGGAAGGCATAAAGAGAAATCTTCTTCCAAGAGAAAGATAAGGTGTCCAACTTCCAAGGCAGAAGACATGGGACTCTGGTGCAAAAGAGAGAAAGCGGTCTGTTTAGAGGGGAGGCAAAACGATCTACCTGAGTAGTATGCCATTGGTTGACAATGTCCAGAAACATATCTCTGTGAAGCATCCACTCATGAGTCTGTGTTATGTACCTGCTCAGACAGTCTGCCACAATGTTCTGATATGAAGGAATATAAACAGCCAAAACAGTCACCTGAAACTGGACAGACAGATCTGAAACCTGAAGAGCTAGTCTGCACAAGAGACAAGACCGTGCCCTCCCTTGCTTGTTGATATACCACATCACAATGGTATTGTCCATAAAGACTTTTAGAGGCCCTGGAAGGAAAACAGAATGGAAGCCCTGAAGGTCCAAAAGAAGAGCTCTCATCTCACTTATGTTGATATGGTCCTTCTTTTGGAAAAGATACCAAAGGCCCTGAACATTCAGAGGGGTGAAGGACGTTCCCCACCCCACGTCACAGGCATACGAAAAGAGTTCCTGAGTAGGGACTAGAAGCCAAAAAGAAAGCCCTGGATTGAAGGACAGTTGACGAATCTACCACTGAAGCTCTAGTTTGAGGCAAGGAAGAAGATGAATCGTAAAGTCCAAAAGATGAGAATGTTGAAGCCAGACTCACTTTAGAAACCACTGTAGCTTTCTCATATGAAGCCTGGCAAGAGGAAGCACAGGAATGATGGAAACCATGAATCCCACAGCCTTTAAAAACTCCCTGGCTGTAATTGAGACCAGACAGAGGGAGTGAAAGAAAGCAATCAGAGTCAAAGCCTTGGAAGGAGGCAGGGAAGCCAGCATAGGAATGGTCTGGAGCCTGAATTCAAGAAAAACATGATCATGAGAAGGAGTCTCGAAGGTTTTTTTTTTGGAGATTTACTGTAAACATAGGCTTTGCAGCAGACAAACAGCATAGTGAAGATGCTGAAGCAAAGTCTCTCGAGAGGAAGCCTGAGTGACAGGTTGTCTAGACAAGGAAAAATCTGTATCCCCCTCATTCTGAAGAAAGCAATCACAGGGGTGAGGCATTTGGTGAAGACCCTTGGGGCAATACAGAAGCCAAAGGGCAAAGCAGAAAACTGAAAATGGAAGGAAGAAAGAGAACTGTAAAAATGAAATGGGAGATAAGCATCCCTGATATCCAGAGAGACTAGGAAAACCTGAGGTAGAAGAAGAGGAAACAAGATTTGAAGGGATAACATTCAAAAGGAAGGAGCCTCCAAAATGTTATTGAGCTGGGAAAGATCCAGAATGGGTCTCCAGGTGCCTTCTTTCCTGGGAACTAGAAACACTCTGGAATAAAACCCTTCCCTTTTTGAGAAACAGAAACTGCATGGATAATTCCTTGAGGCAAAAAGCTCTGAAAAACATCCGGAAAAGAGAGCAGCTGCTCCTGAGGAGGTTGAAGAATGCCCAAAAAAAGGAGGCAGAGATTTCCAAACCATGTAATACCCCTGATGAATGATTGATAGAACCCAAGAATCCTGAGTAATCCTTAAACAATTGGGAAGAGACAGGGAAAGAAAGAGGAAGGGACAGGGAAAGGAAGGGAGGGAAGAATATAGTCAGAATCTTGCTTGTATGAAAAGGAGGCTTCTGAGCTGTAGAAGTCTGAGTAGACTTAGCAGGAGGAGCCCCTCTAGCACCCTCTGTACCTTTGGGAGCAGGGTGAGACTTCATTTGAAATTTGGGAACATGAGAAACAAAAATATGTTTTAATTCCTGCACAGCCTTACCCTTTTCCTAAAGGGACTTAAAAAGCTCAGCAGCTGCAGAACCAAAAGAGAGTTTTACTGTCAAGAGGAGCATCCATCAGCTGGCCTTAATATCATTAGGCAGAGGTTGAAGGCGAAGCCAAGACTACCTCCTCAACACAGAACCATTGGTGGTATAGTGATGAGCATGGTTGCCTTGGGTTCAATTCCCAGCCAATGCAAGAAGTTTGTACATTTAGGCACTCATCTTGCCTCATATTTCTGCAAAGAAACAAAGACATAGTGCTTATTTTGCAAATTATTTCATGAGGTGGGAGGCTGGCATAATGGTTAAGGTGTGAACCAAAGGCAACAGCTCTAGAAGAGGAATCAGCAGTGTCATAACTACATTTAATGGAATGGCAAGCTACTTGAGAAGAGGACCCCAACAAAGAGAGGGCCAAAGCCTTCCCCTCAGAATCAGGCAGGTCTAAAACAACTTGAAAAACCTGAGAGAGAAGGGCCAAAACATACCTAGTCATATGGGTCTGGGAATTCAGAGCCTTAAATGCCAGAGAAGCAGCCGTGTACACCTTCCTACCCAGTCTTTCCATGGTTCTGCTGTCTTTGTCAAACGGAAGCAGCTTAGTATAATGTAAAAGCTTGGAAGTCTTATCAGAAGAAACAGAAATAACAGAAGTGTCAGCAGAAGGACACTAGTAAAGAAATTTACAGTCAACAGGCACCTTGTAAAACCTATCAGGTTTTTAGGATCAGGGGGCTGGGAATCAAGAGCCCAAGAAGCTGTGGAAAAAGTGTCTATCAAGGCAGCAAGAAAAGGAGTAGTAGCAGAGGGCTTAAGGGACTCCATTTGAAGGAGGTCAGAATACCTCTTGTGAGCATCAGAAACCTGGGTACAGTCCCACTTGAGTATTACATGGGAAACAGCATCCCCAGAGGAAATCTCCTGAAAAGGTTCATAGACGCTTCTTCCTCAGAAACATAATCCAAAGCAGAGGAAATATGGGAGGAACAGACCAAAGAGTCTTCATCAGAATCTACATCCTCATCAGAAGAATCCTGCTCCCTAAGGCTCTTAAGGGGAGTAGAAGGCCAAGGGGGGTCAGGAACAGAAACTCCCTGATGGGGCTTCAAAGCCATAAGAGTGTTAAACAGACCCTGTGTGAAATCCTACCATTCATGCTGAGGATACTTAGAAGCAGGGGAAATGTGCTTAGTCTTCTGATTCTTCTTCAAAGGCCCATCAGCCCTAAACATATTAGCCGGTTCAGACCTCTATCAACACTCAATCAGTGTAGTAGGAATCTCCTCCCTAACAAGAATCTGCGGAACACCCCTTGGCCCTTCAGATATAATCAGCTGTTTCCCCTAAACATTTGAAACGGATGTCTGCAGAGCCTCTAAAGACATGTGAGAAGCCAGGTCCATGCTGGGCTCAGAAGTGGCCACGGCACAGGAATCCAACTGAAGAACCGGGCAATCCTCCAGGCTTTCACCAGCCTCAAGAAAAATGTCTGATGGAGAAAGTACAGCAGAACGATCAAACCAAACTTTATTGTCCTCCTTCTTCATGGATGAATAACTCTTGGGCTGGGATGATTTTGCTATTGTACCCTGAACCAACAATTTAAGATGCTGGTTTTCTAGGTAAATAGCTAAAGAGGAGAGGGTCCTTATGTGGAATCTGCCTCTCACACTGCTATTTCCCCTTTCTGGATGACATGTAATCCAACCGCCACAAAAAAAATAAGATAAGAAAACCCCCAACCGGACATTTATCTGAAAACAGCTAGGCAACCAGAAGAAGAAAGAGCATTCAAACCGATGATCAGAGGTGGTGTTCGGACTGGCGGCAAAGAATGTTTGAGGAAGGTATGTACATACATCACCTTTATGCCGTACGCCGTGCATTGAGGGCATACATGTAACACAAGACATTCCTATTAAAACCTAAAGCGTTGGTACACTGGCTGGGTGGTGGACTAGCTTTGGCAGGGGATCCCTAATGTAATAGATACTACAACAATGATACACTGTTAAAACATATTCCAAAAATGTAGACCAACATTCAGACATGCCATGAAATGAATGCATGACACAATGTAAAGATACAGATACATACACAAAATGTGTGGCATGAAAATGCAGAAATACTGTCAATGAACTCACAAGCAGGAAAGCCAAAAATAAGGTCAGACAGCATGAAAAAAAATATTTCTGACAACTTCATATCATACATATGGAACTATAAACTATGGCATTTGGGAACAAAAATGTCTGAAATTATGTGACTTTATTTTTTTAGGTTTAGTAATAACTTTCGCTTGCAATGCATTATTATTATTAATTTTATTTTGTAATTATTCATATTTGCACATTTGGATTTTTTTTTACCAATTTTTCAATGCAAAACATTTTGTAGACAATGGAAATAATATTTACAATGATGTAGCTTATGCACTTTATTTATGTTAAAATTACTGAACAGCGTGTCTTCTTTTACTGTTCATTTTACAAAAAAATAAAAGATAAAAAGAAGTAAAATGCCATTAATTAAAAAGACATACCATCCCATTACTTTTGCTCAGTTTTATGATTAAGATTTGTTAAAAAACACACACTTTTTAGGCATCTCTCTGCCTATGTAAACTGAAAAACTGCATGAATCAATACACTTACTTGGTTTTCAGATAATTACAGGTTGAACAAAATGGTGGTTACATCAAACCTCTGTCTTTGTAATTTTAAATAGATATCTTTGTATTTCTAATTTTAAATTCATTTTAAAACAGATAATTCCAAATACATCTAAATATGAACAAAGGGCTGATCAAAGTTATGTTCATGTCACAGAACCACACATAGTCAATTTTCAGATATTTACTTTGAAATGAAAAAAAAATGTTGACAGCTACTATCAGACAGGCAGCAGACAGTTCAGAAAGTTGCACTGAGAGCAGTTGTCAAAAAAGTTTCCACTGTCATGTGATTCAATTTTGAGCAGCAGCAATGGAATTGTGAAATAGTCCTACTAATGGATATAGAGTGTTTCCATTCTAGACATTGACAGCCGCTGAATCAAAGAATGTACAAGGCAAATGGGCCATGTAGACATTTACACCTTGCCCGTACCCACCCTTAGCCCTCACCTGTATTTTCTATGTGCAATAGGCCAGTTATACCTGGGGTGAACTGATGAATACTCACCCAAACGTCTAATTTCTTCTTAAAGGAAAATAGTCTGTCACATTGTGTAATCTGGAGAGGCAATTTATTCCAGAGAAAGGGTAGTTGGTATAACAAATCTGTCTCTCCACCATGATGTGTTTATGTATGAACTGGGTTTAGATATCTGGCTTTAGTGTTTGATAGACTGTTTGATTTGTGAAGAAATAAGACGACATGGACTGCCAAATCCCTAATGTCCCAGAAATCAAGACACAAATTGCCCCCGGGAGTCTATAGAACATAGAATACAAAAACAAGGTCACCAGCCTCTGCTGATAGCTCAGGTTCTTTATGCTCATGATCTTTTTATCAGGAACCATTTGGGCCTCTCCAACTACTTGATCCATTTGGTATATTACATCCTAAAGAAGGTACTGCAATCTATGATGGGCCTAATCAGTGCAGAATACAGAGGAGATAAGGACTTCTTTGCATCTCGATGCAATACCTTTCATGATCAGCTGTGCCATCTAGAAAGATCTTGAATACTGTTGCAACATAAAAATCAAAGAACTGGGAGTCATCTGTCCATGTTTTAGGGCCTCTCACAATATTTTTGTTTTGGAGTGGGGTACCCGTTTTCTATACTGTGGTGAGTATACTTTTTTAGCATTTAATTTTAGCCCATTTTCAGCACAACATCTATTGACATATTTTTAGCTTCTGTATATCAGAAGTAGATTTAAGTACAGCACCCAGTTTACAAACTTGTTGAACCAGAGTTCCTGGGTTTTGATTTGGAGATCAGAGGAGTATATGCTCAACAGCAGAGATTCCAACATTGAACCTTGCGGTGCCCCACTAGTTACTTTTGTGCTTTATGAGGACCTGCCTGCCACCTTCACATTGTGAGTTCTGTCCCTCAGCCAATTAGCTATACATCTAACTACAAAGGGATCAGTCTGGAGTGATTTAGCTTGTTGGCAATGTTGGCATGTGGTTTAGTATTAAATGCCTCGACAAGGTCAAGGTCAGCTGTATAGGTTCATAGCTGTTTACTAGGCTAACGACCACAAGAGCCTTTTTAAGCGTAGCCATGCATCCCAAATCTCTGACAAGTTCTGATGCCCTTGATAAATGTAAGCATGGGCCTGGGAGATTAACCATTTACAGGTTACCTGTTTGCATTAGAGACATAGGTGCCAAACCAGGGATGAATTTCCGGTTTCCCATCCAATTGTCCAAGTTGCACTTGAATTGGGTTAGGGAGGAACTCTGCTTCACATGGATGGGGAGCCTGTTCCATAGATGGGGTAGTCTCTGGGATACATACCTATCTCTCCAGCAGGTCCTATTATATCACAGGTAAGGTTTAAATATTTAGAATGGGTAATTCTGGCACTGTTTGTTTTCTGGATATGCAGGATGTCCATCAGAGTGAGGTCTGA
The DNA here is from genome assembly GCF_019279795.1 of Protopterus annectens. Classification (NCBI taxonomy): domain Eukaryota; kingdom Metazoa; phylum Chordata; order Ceratodontiformes; family Protopteridae; genus Protopterus; species Protopterus annectens. The sequence goes on from NC_056742.1 coordinate 96,824,782, forward strand.
CAATGTCCTGTATACCAGGCATAGATCTCCCCTCAAAAGCCTGTAGGAGACAGAATACAGGGACAGGGCCTTGAGGCAGTCTGCATAGGACATATTACTTACATCCTGTATTCTTTTAGTAAGGAACCTCGGTGGATGTTTCAGTTGTTGGATATGCCTGGTTAGGTACATACCAAAGGGGGCACTGTACTCAATGATAGGTCTGATGAACGCCAAATACAGTGGAACAATGACTTCCTTGGACTTGGATGTCATACCTTTGTTTATAAGTTGCGCAACATAGAATGATTTCCTCACCACTGTAGACACATGATGATGAAAGTCTAGATAACTATATGTGTGCGCCCATAGGTCCCTGACTACTGGGTCAACTCTAAGGGGTGTGTTGTCAATATGATGCTTACCAGGGATGGATGACTTCCCAAAGGACACTATTATGCATTTCCTGGCATTTAGTTTTAGTCCATGGCTCTGACATCAGTTGTTTGTCTGTGTCAGCCCCTACTGGAGAACATTTGTGTCAGTGTGAGATTCAATGGCAGCTCCTAATTTTCAATCAGCAAATTTAGTCAGCCAGAGACCACGGACATTGGCCTTGACTTTTGAGAAGTAAATGCCAAAAAGGAGCGGTCCAAGCACTGATCTCTGAGGGACTCCACTTGTGACTGGCCTCTTTGTAGAGGTGAACTCCCCAATTCTGACTTCCTGGGTAATATCTGTGAGCTAGTTGGCTATCCACCGGGTAACATATGGGTTTGTACCTAACCTCTTGAGTATGTCAACAATGCCCGAGTGGGGTATTGTGTCAAATGCCTTGGCCAGATCAAGGTAGGCAGTGTGAATGATTTTGCCCTCATCCATTGCTTTGGTAACTTTCTTAAAGAAGTCCACCAGGTTGAGTAGGCATGATCTGCCCTTGACGAAACAAAACTGGGCTGGGTCCAGTGTCTGGAGGTTTACTATATTGCTATTGATCGTCTCCATGATAATTCTTTCCATGGCTTTACATACAAGACTAGTGAAACTTACGGGTCTGGCTGGCAAGCGCTTGTTACAATGGCCGGGTCGGTTCTGAGGACAGAACTGAAACCCAACTGTCATGAATGAATGAAGATTGACAGCATCAGATGAATGCTTTGTTGTTGTCATTTGCCAGGGAGGCCAAACTTATCTCAAATTTGGCTTTGGTAGACTTTATTTTTCCTCCGAGTTGTTTGTTTAGTTTGATGAGAATACTTTTATCCTGCTGGGTGATGCATCTCCTAATTTTTTGTCATGATTTTCTTCCTCCTGTTATACATAATGAAACAATGAGGTCACACAGGAAAACCAATTGGTTAAAAACTCAAAGAAAAAATCTAGCAAAGCTAAACTTTCCACTGTGTGATACCTTAAACCTCTTGTATCAGTGGCAACATGGGATATATGCAAATTACCCTTTAAGGATATCAGGTGTTTCAGATAAATGGCAATTCTGAATGTCCGTTATGTTTTCTTTTACTTTTTTAAGTCTATTTATGGATACTTTCAGGCCCATAAAACCAAACCCTCTAGCTGTGGGCATGCATGTTTCTGCCTTCTTATGGCATCATCAGCACAGCACAAGAGGACAGTTTGACTTTTGGAAACACAGTACTGGTGTACCCAATGGCTATCCATAAACATTAAGGTATCTACAAAATATATAAACGAAAAAAAGACACCACTGGAACAAGGCAGCACCAATAAGTTCTTCAAAGTTCTTGAAAGTTAGTCTTTTTTTCGTTTATTGGTTTTGTGGACACCTGCCTGTGTTCGTTTATCTACAAAATATCCCAACTAACAAACTTTAACAATGAGTAAAAAGGTTACACAGGAAAACCAATTGAATAAAAAACACAAAAAGAAAAATCTAGCAAAACTAGACTTTCCACTGTGAGATACCTTAAACCTCTTGTATCAGAGGCAACATGGGATATATGCAAATTACCCATTAAGGATATCAGGTGTTGGTATCATACAGTGGAAAGTCTAGCTTTGCTAAATTTTTCTTTTTGCATTTTTTAACCAACTGGTTTTCCTTTGTGACCTTTTTACTCACTGTTTTAGTTTGTTGGGATATTTTGTATATACCGTAATGTTTATGGATATCAGTTGGGTACAAAAATCCTGTGTTTCCAAAACTCAAACTATCCTCTTATGCTGTGCTGATGATGCCATAAGAAGGCAGAAACATGCATGTCCACAGCTAGAGTGTGTTTGGCTTTATGGGCCTGGAAATGTCCATAAATAGACTTACAAGTAAAAGAAAAAGTAATGGACATTCAGAATTGCCATTTAGCTGAAACACCTGATATCCTTAAAGGGTAATTTGCATATATCCCATGTTGCCTCTGATACAAGAGGTTTAAGGTATCACACAGTGGAAAACCTCCTGTTATACATCTGACTGATTTTGTGATTCCACCAGAGTGGCTTGTTTTTTTATTTAGTTCTGTACTTCTTCCTGGTGGGTATAGCTGCCTCTACACAGCTATTAACATGCTTGTACAGGCTTTCTGTGAACAGTTCTGCATAGGCAGAAGTGTTCCCAGGGTTTATGGGAGCTTGAAATGTTGCCAGATTCTCACTTAATAGCAGGAGGTTAGCCTTAGAATAGTTCCTGAATATTCCCGGTTTAGCTGGGGGTCCATGTTTTATTTTTACTTAAAAAGAGACCATTTTGTGCTCTGACCTTACCAAGGAAGGCATTAGAGTAGGGGGTGTGCAGCACTCTTCCATATTAGTGAGGACCAGATCCAGTATGGTTGCACCCCTTTTTGGTGTATTGACTACTTGGTCTAGGGAGTTTGTGTTTACAAAATCCAGGAATCTCTGTGCATGTACGTTTGATGTTGTATAGGATTCCCAGTTAATAGTGGGGTAATAAACTCACCCATGAATATGGTATTGGGTTGGATGGTTAGTGTTTCTAATAAGTTTAAATACATTGTATGGGTTTCCTGGGTCATAGAGGAGGACCTATAGCTTGCAAGGAAGTTTTATTGAATTCTAGCTATGCTGATTTCAACATGGAGCAGCTGAAGTGCATTATCCTGTTTGACCAGCCTTGAAGTATATTTATTTTTGATGTAAATAGAGACATCTCCACCTTTAGTCCCTACCTGTGAAGTAGCTGGTCTAAATGTGTGGAACCCATTATAACCTTGCATTGTTGGTGTGCTCTCCATGGCTTTAAACCATGTCTTAGTGACCGCACAGATATCAGCATTCTCTAGGGTAAGGAGAGCTTCTAGGGAGTGGAGTTTTTTGTTTAGGTTACTAGTATTGAGTAGTAATACCTTTAGATCTTCTTGGTTTTGATTTGCTATGTCGGAAGTACTTCCAGTTTGGCATTGCCTAAAAAAGGCACTATGGGTAGACAATGTTTTAGCTAACATTCGCAAGCCTAGAGGGGAGAGGTGCAGACCATCCTTGGCAAAGCAGCGTGGTCTGCTGACCATCTCCTTCCATGCTGACAAATATTGCACCCCCTTAGAATGACACCAAAAACTAAGCTAATTATTAAAGTCAATCATCTTTTGTTCATACTGTGGCATCATCCTTGGAGAAGGTAAAATGCTGCTCAATGCTAGGCTCATACCAGCCTGAGACACGTATTCAGAGACCTCTATGATGTCTCTCTTCATACAGTCTAGGGAGGTACATTCAGATAATTTACTCCCACATGGACTATGACTGAGTCATATTAGTAATTGTGGTCCAATGACCTCAGTGCATGTGTAATGTGGTGGATCCTAGCCCCTGATAAGCAACTGACCGTAAATTTCTCCTTACTCATCCTTGTGAGAGGGACATCAGTGTGTCTCACAATGGAGTCTCCAATGAATAGAATGTTGGACTGTGTGGTGACTTGCCTTATGGGCTTACAGGTATAGGCTCCATGAGATGTAGCTCTATGTGTTGATTTGGGTGTTGTTTTGAAAGAGAGAGGGTTCTAATAATGTTGAAAATTTTATTCAAAATATTCAAGCCAATAATTTTGGTTTAGAATTTGATGGCATCCAGAAGGGTAACTGTATAGTATATTTAGATACAAGTCTTTTGGCAAATGTGGGTGAGCGAATTGCTACAGCCATTTATAGAAAGTTTGATATCATCAATTCCTTCTTGTATGGTAACAGTTGTCATCCCCCACATTTGATTTCTATGATACCATACAATTAATATTTACATATAGAACAACTATGTAGTTCAGAAAAAGACTTATATGAAGAAATATGTAAAATGACTGAAATGTTCATTAAAAGAGGATATGATAGAAACAGGTTATTAATGCTGGACATAAAGTATTGAATAAATGTTATGGAATAGTTTCTAGGGAAGGTAATGCTAGAAGTAGTTATGAAAGAAAGAAATGTGATAAATATTATATAAATAGGGGTAGTCAGGGTAGAGAGGTCTATTTCGTGACTACCTATAATATTTTGACTGAACAAATTATTAGTGAAGTTACAGATTACTGTCCAATATTACTGATGGATAAAAATCTGTTAAAAAGTGTTACAACATAATGTACGCATATCATATAAGAGAAGGAGAAATTTGACAGACATGTTGGTACAGAAAGAATTTATAACACCTACTGTTCCTTTTTAAGAAAGGAACATTCATTTGTAATAAATGTTGTATTTGTAAACATACAGTAAGGAAGTTTAATGTTATTAACGGAATGAATTTTTACCCAACTGGGATTTATAATTGCAATACTGAAAATGTTACATATATGTTAAGACGTGATTGATTGTAAATTATATTATGTGGGAGAAACAGCCAGATCTTTTAAAAACATGTACAGGAACACATTAGGGACATAAAAAATATGAGAATGGATAATCCTTTGGGTGCACACTTTAAGAATTTTCATACAGCTAATCCAGATTGCCTAAAGGCAACTATTTTGGAACAAGTTAATCTTTCTATAGGGGAATATGTTGACATTAAAAACAAATTATTACATAAACACTGTTAATTTTAAAATATAACACTCTAGAGCCTAATGGCTTAAATAAGGAATGTAACTGGAGGTTTGTTATTAGATGAATGAGTGTTAATTGTTTTATTGAATGTGTTATTTAAATGAATGTATACTCATTGTTTGTTGCTCTTGGAAGGCTAGTTTTATGCCGAGCGCTAAGTGTGGTAATAAATTTTTAGTTTTGTCTGTGACCTGTGGTTGTTTTTAATTATTTTTCTCTTATTGGTAGTTTTATTTTGACCATAACTTTCTCCTTATTCAGCCTGATGAGAGGGACATCAGCATGTCTCACAATGGAGTCTCTAATGACTAGAATGTTGGACTGTGTGGTGACTTGCCTTATGGGCTTAGAGGTAGAGGCTCCATGAGATGTAGCTTTATGTGTTGATATGGGTGCTGTTTTGAAAGAGTGTGTGTTTGGGGCTGCTGAGGTATTTCTTATGTGTACTTTGTCTAGGAGGTCTTTGTGGTTTGGGAAGGTTACATGTAAGTGCCTCAATATATGTGGGTCTATATGTCTGCTTTGAATTGTGCGTGATGGGTGCAGCATGTGTACTACTGACAACCTTACTGACATTAGGAATACTTTTATGTGAGAACTTTGCCTCCAGTGACATTGTGTAAATAAATGTCTCACATACCGTATCAGTTTGTTTGAGATTTAACTAGTTGTCAGTAAAGAGGAGGCAATTTCTACATTGCCTCAGGATGCCCATATCCACCAAGTCGGTAACAGAGACAGTAGGAAAGTTCATATCCATGGCAACAGACCCTTTCTTATTGATTAGACTGTTGCAGTGAGAATATCAATCATTGTCAAGAGTATCCGGTTTGCAACTATGTGGACAGTGCTTGTCACTGCAAACTAGTTGGCCTGTGTGTAACTAGATATTAGAGAAATTTCAATTGTGCTTTTACAGGAAAAATGCCACTCAAGGTGTCAGAATCTGTACAGAACACTGCCAAACATTTAAGGGGAAACTAATATGTAGACACTGAAAACTTAAGGATGAAGTACTTAGGCAGGTATTCTGAAGTTAGAAACAAATCAAGCAGTGCTTACTGAAAATAAAGAATTAGCCTGTCAAGAATGATGAAAAGAGGGGGAGTCGCATGAATGGTTACTACTAATGCTGGTCTCACCACAGCTTCACTCTGTTGGGATACAATACTCCACTGCTTCTTCTCTCACCAGAAGCAAAATATTAGCACCAATCCCAGGAAGAGAAGCAGGCCAGAGCCTCTTTGGTGATCCACAGTCTTGTCCCAGATGATGCAATGGTCTGTAGGCTTGTAGCCTTTTTCTGGTAGATGCCTCAAATAGCAACCAGATCAATCAAGTACGTTAAGAACACACACTCACTCTCCAACCAGAAACGGTCAGGAATCAATACACTCTGCTCCTACTCTCACCAGGATCAGAATATAAGCACAGATTCCAAGCTGTCATCTATAAAGCAGTTATTAGGCTTTCTGGTGATCAGCAGTCTCCATGAAACAATGTCACTGTACTCCTTCTCTCACCAGGAAAAAACAGAAGCACTAATCCCAAGATAACTACTGAGAGGCAGAATGTGGGCTCTCCAATAACTGGTGGTCTTGCAACAGATGCGTAAAAGTAAGATAAAAAAATGTCTTATCCTAAACACTGCAGTGTGCACTAAACAGTTAGATATGAAAGTGGGTAAATTAAGTTTTAGTTGTCTAAGAAGTTAAGTTTTAGTGGAGAGCCACTATTTTTAAAACCGCAAGATAGAATGAAAGGGGGTGGGCACTTTTGTATTCTGGTACTATGGAATACAGTAGGATGGCCAATAAATTTATATAGTTTATATAGTTGAAGGGAAGTGGTTTCACAAAATGATAATTTTGTACTTACTCACATGAGCCAGTAAAAGGAGAGAGGAAACGAGATATATGGTCAAATTAACATAACGGGCAGGCAAAGTACAGTTGTGTACACTTACCATAATTGCAGATGTTAGAGTGTATTCATTGTTGCAGTCAACACATGTGGGTTATCTGCGTGCAGGTGGCCCTCAGTCGGCCTGAATACCAGAGTCTTGGGATTTCTGCATCGGATGCTGTCACTTCTTCCATGACGTCAGACCGTCAGGGGTATAAAACATGTAGCCGATGCCATTACATCAGTTTCTCTTGCCCCAGATGTCAGGAGCATCCACAATAGGAAGCAATTATATGGTGTGGAACACCCCCAGTAGAAAGTAAATACCAATGTTCTAGGATATGGTCAAAGAGAAAAGAATAGGTATAAGTATAGAGAGAAGTCAGGGGGCTGGAGGGAGGATAACCAGGACTGCAACAGTGAATACACTCAAACATCTACATTTATGGTACGTGTACACAACTGTACTATGTTCTTCGTATTTCACTGTTGCAGTTATCACATTTGGTTGATTCCCAAAGCTAAAGATGGGTGGAGGCAGTCAAGAAGCATTAGGGCTGGCAAGCAGGCCCTGTAAGACTGCTGTGTCAAATCCAGCTCTGGATTTAGAAAAGATAGGTAAGTAGTAATGCTTGGTTAAGGTATGTAGAGCTCTCCAGGTTTCAGCTTCCAGGAAGTCCCTGGAAGGGACTCCCCTGAGAAATGCTGAAGAGGTTGATGTAGCCCTAGTGGAATGAGTTCTGATCCCCTGTGGGGTAGGTTTCCCATGGTGTTTGTAGCAAAAATGGATGCAGTGTGCTATCTATTTAGAAAAGGTTTGCTTTGAAAAGAACTCGCCCTCTGCCCCTGTAGCAAAGCTGACTAGCAGCTGGTCAGATTTTTTGAAATGTTTAGTCCTGTCCGGATAGAACTTAAGTTGCCTGTGCACGTCCAGGGAGTGCAGGATCCTTTCCGCTTTATTCCAAGGATTAGGGAAAAAGGTTGGCAAATGAATGGATTGGTTTAAAGCCACACTAGATACCACCTTGGGCATAAATGATGGGTTAGTCCTGAGGGAAACCCTGTCCGCATGGGGATAATGAAAGGTTCCATGGCCATAAGGGCCTGAAATTCATAGGTTCATAGGTAGGTACTAGGCTATAGCACTAGGGCCTATACAAGCCCAGCCAAAAAGGTATCCTGGCTTTTGCCACCCAAGAAAATTATTTTCCTGTGCCACTGTCGAGCAGAGCCACAGAGGTGATTCCCCGGGGTGAATTTCCTATTTCCCATTCAATTATCAAGATTTTTCTTGAAGAGTGCTAATGAGGAACTTTGTTTGATATAGATAGGTAGTTTATTCCACAGTATGGAAAGTCTCTGGGACAGGAATCTATCCCTCCGGCATGTTCTGTTTATTGTGGTGACAAGGTTTAGGTCCCTGGAGCGTGTAGCTCGGAGGGATTGGGATTTCTTTAAGTGGAGCATGTCCAACAGCTCTGGGTTTGACATAGCTGTGTATGTTAGGCAGAGATCACCTCTGAGAAGGCAATATGCGATGGAGTAAAGCTGGAGTTTTTTGAGATGGTCTGCAAGGGCATCTGTTTGAGGCCGGTAATCCTCTTTGTGAGGTAATTCTGCTGTCTTTCCAGTTGTTGTAGATGTCTTGTGAGGTACATACCAAAAGGAGCACTGTACTCTATAATGGGTCTAATGAGTGATGAGTAGAGGGGAACAATGACCACTTTTTTTCTGGATGAGAAACCTTTTGTGATGAGGTGTGCCACGTAGAAGGATTTCCTGACTACTGTGGCGATGTGATTATCAAAGGAGAGACTACTGTCCACCTGTGTCCCAAGGTCCCTTACCACACTTTCAGTGTTAAGTACACTACCGCCTATGTTGTAGTTCATGGGTACAGAGTTCTTACCAAAGGGGATGACAATGCACTTTTTGGCATTGAGCTTGAGGCCATGGCTTTGACACCGGGCATCTGTCTCAGTGAGGCCCTTTTGTAGGATGTCCACATCGTTAGGTGTTTCGATTATGGCTCCTAGTTTGCAGTCATCTGCGAACTTCATTAATAAAGACCTTCTGTGTTAGCCTGTACTTCAGAGAAGTAGATACCAAACAGGAGAGGACCCAGGACTGAACCCTGTGGTACTCCACTTGTCACTGGTCTGAAGTCGGATTTGGAGTCTGCTACTTACACAGTGTGGGTTCTGTCAGTGAGCCGGTTGGCAACCCATCTTGTGACATAGGGATTTATACCTAGCTTAGTGAGTTTATCTATAATTCCAGAGTGGGGGGTGGTGTTGAAAGCCTTGGCAAGATCTAGATAGGCTGTGTGAACCACCTTACCCTTGTCTACGGCTTTGGTGACTGCTTCAAAGACGTCTATCAGGTTTAGGAGACATGATCTGCCTTTTACAAACCCGAACTGGGTGGGATCCAGAGTTTGGAGATTACCAATGTATTTGTTTATAAGCTCCATGATGATACGTTCCATGGCCTTGCAGACCAGGCTTATCAGGCTAATGGGGCGGTAGTTCCCGTGGCCCGTGGTGGCTCCAACACTCTTCTTGCTAAAATGATGGGTAGAGGTAAAGCTGTTTTCCAGGAGAGGAATTTTAACTCTGCTGCAGCAGCAGGTTCAAAGGGTGGAGTGTTTCCAATACAAAGTTGAGGTCCCAGGCTGGAGTGGGAGCTCTCCTGGGGGGTCTTTTGGCTCCTCTCAGGAACTGTTTGACCATAGGATGAGAGAAGAGGGGTGGCTCAGTATTATAATGAGCTGAGATGGCAGAGGCATGAATCTTAATTGAAGAGAAGGATAGGCCTTTGTGGAGCATTTCTGTTAAATAATCTAGTATACGAGGTAAGCAGGGCACAGTTGTGTCCTTTCCTTGAGACTGGCTCCAAGAACAATATCTTTTCCACTTTTCTGAATAAGATTTTCTAGTACTAGGCCTCCTTGCCTCAAGGATGACATCCAACACCTGTTTACTGAGGGCTGCTGGTGATGAGTTCAGGTGATGAGCCAGGCTGCTGGGTTCATGGTTTGTAGCTGAGGATGCAAAATCTGGCCTTTGTGCTGGGACAGCAAGGAGGGGGGGGGGGTCTCAGGCAGGAGCCATGGTGGCAGCACTGTCAGACTGTGCAAAAGTGGGTACCACTGCTGGCGTGTCCAGTCTGGTGCAATCAGGATTGTCCTTGGCTTGTCCTGTTTTGATCTTTAGTAGAACCTTCGAGAGGAGGGGCAGAAGGGGAAAGGCATAGATTGAGAGGTTTTCCCATGTAAAGGACAGAGCATCCACTTTCCATGCTTGGCTGTGGGGAGTCCTGGTGCAATATTTGCTCAATTGAAAGTTCTGAATGGAAGCAAAGAGGTCCACCTCTGGTGCCCCCCACCTGTAGATCAGAAGCTTGAATGATTTGGGTTCCTGTTTCCACTCGTGTGTGTCCATTAGATTTCTGCTTAAATCGTCTGCCAGTGAATTTAGTTTGCCTGGCAGGAAATGAGCTTGCAGGTGTACTTGATTGCTTAAGGATGTGTTCCACAGAGCCATGGCTAACCTGCAGAGTGGGTAGAAATAGGTTCCCCCCTACTTGTTTATGTACCACATAACTGTGGTGTTGTCTGTCTTTATCAATAGTTGCCCCGGAAGAATAAGACGTTTGAAGGCTGTCAGAGCATTCTGTACAGCTAACATTTCTTTTTGATTGATATGCAGGTGCATTTGCTTTGGGCTCCATTTGCCTTAAATACATTGTTCTGCCATGTGAGCCGTCCATGCATAGTCTGATGCATCTGTTGTTAGGGTTTGGGCGGCAGGGGGTTGAGTGAAAGGGTGCAGGTCTCTGCCCACCAAAGGAACTCTGCCTTTAGGCAAGGAATGATAAGAATCATTGTTTCCAGGTCCTGACAATGTTGACACTAGAGACTTTTTAAGTACCATTGACGTTTCCTCATATGCAGTCTTTCATATGGAATTAGTAGAATGCAAGAGGCCATGAACCCTGGGGCTTGCAGTATTTTTCTTGAAGATAGCTGGGTTTGTGTGGCCAGTAGATTGAAGTAGCTTGTCAAATAAATTTGTTTTTCTGGAGTGAGGAATGCCATCTGGGAAGTTGTGTTCAAGCTTGCTCCCAGGAATACAATCCTTTGGCTGGGTACCAGATGTGATTTATTTTTGTTGATGGTGTACCCCAGTGAAGTCTCTTTACAAATGTCAGGTGCTGGAGTAGCAATTCCTGACTGTCCGTCTGAATCGGGCAATCGGCCAAGTATGGGTAAATTTGAGTTTTTCCCTGCATGCAAAATGCAATGGCTGGAGCTAGGCATTTTGTGAATATCCTGGGTGAAGCAGATAAGGCAAAGAGAAGTGCAGAGAACTGATAGTGCATAGAGCCTGCTCTGAAACATGGATCTTTCCTGCAAGATTCCCTTATGGGGATGTGCAGATAAGCTTCTTTTAAGTCTAGGGTGGCTAGCCAGGAGTCATTGGCTAGCATAGCAAGCAGTTGTTGGAGAGTAAGCATTTTGAATTTTGGAACCACCAGGGAGGTGTTGAGAATAGACAGATCCAGGATAGGGCGCCAAGAGTTTTCTTTCCTGGGTACCAGAAACAGTCTGGAGTAAAAACCTTGTCCCCTATGCTCTGCTGGGACAGGCTGAATAGCCTTGATACAGAGAAGAGAAAGTACTTGCTTTTGGGCCTCTGCCCACTGGTTAAGGGGGAGGTCTGGCCATCCGCTTGGGGATGGCAGTGAGTGGAAGTAGAATCTGTATCCTTGGGATACAATGTTCAAGACCCATCTGTCCTGGGTAATGTACTCCCAGTTTTTTGCATGCAGGGCTAGTTTTCCTCTTAATGCAAGTATTTGGGTATGGCTTGGAAGAATTAAGGATAAGTCATTGTGAAATTTTACCACAGGATGGTGGCTTACTACTCCCTGTTTTTGAGGTGGGAGCACTCCACTGTTTAGATCTGTGAATACCCAGAGACTGTAGTCTTAGTGGTCTGCTGCCCCTGGGTCTGGACTGATACAGTCTGGGAGGGACTGGAAAAGATCAGATTTTAGAAGGCCAATGCCTACTGAATCTAGGTCGCTGTACCTGTAGGAAATTTTTAACAGATTGCATAGATTTAAGTTTTTCTTCCATCTTTTTGAGGACTTCTTCTGCTTTAGTGCCAAACAGACGTTCTTGGTTTAAGGGAGCATCTAGTAATTTTGCTTTGACATGGTCTGGCAAGATTTGTTACTTAAGCCAAGCATGCCTTCTAAGAACAGACCCAGTGACAGCAGCCCTGCAAGATGCTTCTAAGGCATCAAAACCACATTGCAAAGTATGTTTTCCAACTTGGTTAGCAGAATGCATTAACTCTTGTAAATCTTTATGTTCCGCACAATCAAGAATCAACATCATTTTCTGATTAATTAGCTCCATAATATGTTGCTGATACTTTAACATATGAAACTGGCAATTTAAAGTCCTGATGGCAATAGTAGCAGAGGTGTATACCTTCTTACCCCATTGGTCTAAAGCCCTAGAATCCCTGTCCGAAGGGGTATGGTGTTTGGCTGTTGTAGCCTTAATGCCTTTAGGTCCCTGGGAGATTGTCTCTGGATCTGCAGCAGGATTCTTAAAGAGGAATTTGTGGGAGTCAGGTACTCTGTAGTACCTGTCAGGTTTCCCGGGAGCTGGAGGCAAAGTATCAGGGATAAGGCTGGATTCCATGAAGACATCACCTACAAATTCCATAACAGGAGGGACAGCTAGAGGGCAGTGCTGAGGCAAGTTTAAAAATTCCCAGACTGTGGGTAGTCCTGGCACTCCCAGCGGAAATGCTCTCTAACGGTATGCAGAGTTTCACCAAAAGAAAATTCCTCTGGTGGAGAAGCAGAGGGAATGGAATCCTCTGCATCAGAATCTTCATAGGTAGATAAATGTATGTCCTGGTAATCAGAAGGGTCAGAGTCATCGGACTCATGAACTGAAGAATCAGAAGGAAAATCAGTTCTAGGTCTTTTAGATGGGGAAGGCTGGCTTCCCCTAATTAAAGAAATAAGGTCCTCAGCCATTCTAAGTATTTGTTTCTGCGGCATGTGGGCTTGAGAATGTGCTTTGGTCATCAGTTTCCTAGGCATAGTGCGAGCTCTGGGCCTGAGAAATTCATTTTTTTTTGGTTTGAAACAAAGTCGTCGGTTTAATATGAACATCGGAAGGCCAGAATACACCCTCAGAAGCTGGTGCCCGCACAGTGGCTCCGGACCCATCCAAGGTAGAGACATCCAAAGGTTCCACAGTCGAAGAAGCATCTCGTGGCAAACCGGACTCCGAATGGGTCTCAGTAGAGGCCTGTGAATCTGTAGAAGCGGGTATCAGGGGCTGTGAAAGCGCCTCACTGAGTACCAGCTTATGCAGTCTGTCCCTGTATTTATCCTTACATTTTTTTGGAATATCGGTAGTCGGATGGCTTATTGAAGCAATTTCTGAATATGGAGAAGCGAAAGAATTTAGTGACATAAATAGCCCGACGACGAATAGTTCGGGCGTTGAACGAGGCACAAAACCGACAGCGAGAAACATCATGGTCTGGGCCTAAACAGGTGACGCAGTAAGAATGAAAGTCTCTGTGAGGTATTTGCTTTCCACAGGCAAGACAATTATTCATTTTTTCTGACATCGGTTACAGCAAGAAAAAAAGGATCCCCAACGGGATACTTATCTTTTAGAAGACTTCAGGTCTGAAACTCAAAAAATGAAAATTTTAGGAGGCGGCCAACTGGCACTTGCGAACTGCTTCTGCTTTGGACACTGCACAGCAAGAAAAGCTGATGTAATGGTGTCGGCTGCATGTTTTATACCCCTGACGATCTGACGTCATGGAAGAAGTGACAGCATCCGATGCAGAAATCCCAAGACTCTGGTATTCAGGCCGACTGCAGGCTACCTGTTGGCAGATAACCCAAATGTGATGACTGCAACAGTGAAACATGAAGAACATCTAGAAAAACAATGGTCTTTAAGAACACAACAGTAACAGGGTGGAGCAGAGTGGGAAAAAAATCTGTCTGACACAAGAGACAGAACTGTGGTCTCTCTTCAAGTTTTAATAGGTAGTTAAAAGCAGAATACAAGTAAAACACAGTGTAAAGAAAACAAACCACAGTATACAAAATAGAAAAAGGCAATAAGGTAGTAGAAAATGCAAGAAATAAAAAGCAAACTAACCTTTCCCTTACAGCAAGCTGTGGCAGTGTCTGGGTGAGCCTTTCCAGTAAAGTGACACTGGTGTGAACACTGTCCATGGCTTGCATTACCCTCTCAAAAAAATTTACCAGATTCATTTAACAGGATCTACTTTTATCTAAGTCAAACTGCTGGGAAGCAAGTCTTATAAGATTTATTTAGATCATAGTTTATCAGGTCTGTTATGATTTACTCCACAGCTATGCAGATGAGCCTCGTAAGACTGATTGGTCTGTAATTCCCACAGTCTATGATGAGGTCACCCTTATTAAGAGGCATCACAAATACTATGCACCAAACCTTAAGGACAAAGACAGTAGATAAGCTCAGGTTGAATAGTTCTAGGAGCAGATCCACCAGCACATGTTTAGTGTTGTTTAGCAGGCAGCCTGGTTCCCATTGAAGATATATATTTTTTTGTTTTGTTTTGTTTTTGGAAAGTACTTTTTAACAAGTGTTAGTTTGTGATAACAGAGAGAAGTCCTTAGGTATATGTGGGTTTTGTAAAGATGTCTTGTGGTGAAATTTATACTGAATTTGCTTGCCAGTACATTTGTTATATCCACTGAACCAGAGTAGCTACTGCCATTTTGAATTGCCTTAGAGCAATGTTAGGTTACTTAGTAACTTCCTGATGTAAGTAAAGAAGGATAAGTAATTCTTCAGGAAATAAGAAAAATATTTCTGACAATTTATACACACTGGCATTAAATAAAGAATACACAAGCACAAATATTCATGTGAAAAATTATTTGATGACTTAAGCTGGGTGATGATGCATTTTATTTAACCCAATTCTGTCTGTGACAGCAGTTTTACTAAAACACTTGTTTAAACATTTTCACTTACAGCAGCAAAATACTCTGCATTTTCAAAATAAAGTAAAATAAATATCAAAGGATATAACCGTTCTGTAAATAATAACCATATTATTCAACAGAAAAGTAGGATATATCTGTTTCTTAAATTTTAGCAAATAATTGTAAATATCTTTAAACAATAGGGTACTATTAGGCAAAAACTGTTGAGCATAGCTGAGCATGCGATATCTATAAAGTCAACGTTTTTTGAAAATGTCTCTATTTTGTTGTTAGTGGATAAAAATAAAGAAAAGGTGACTTTTTTCCCCAAAAAATTTCTTTAAAAAATAATGACTTTAAAGAGAAATGCGACAGCAGTATACAGCAGGCAAAAAGATTATTCAGGATACAGTTGTCTAAAAAATGCATACATATTAAATGGACAATTAATTGCAAAAAAATCATTACTTCAATATTTAAATCAATAAGTGCAACAAAATAACCTTAAGGCAAAAGAAGCTACACAGTGTTAAGAGTTAAAGTTGTTTGTCTTCTAACTAGCTACAAAGTAAGGGCTGTTTCATTTAAATTAACTACTTATTTTTCCAAATTACAAGGAAAGAAAAAACATTCTGTGCATGTGTTCTTTTTCCACAAAACTGTTTTCATAACACAAAGAAAAATAGCAAAAGCCTCAAAAGGAAAACTTTGTAAGTTATTGGGCTGTACAAGGGACATGTGCATACCATTTAATCTACAATGGAGTATAAAGATTAATCATTTTAACTCAAAGTTCTGCCACTCGTTACAGAGGGCTGAACCAACCAATTAACGAGTCAACTGCCCTGCAGTACATGGCATCATGACAATAAACCTCACCTCCCCATATTTCACCTATATGTACATTTATGTAATTTGATATGTCTTGAATTATATATGCGCATGCGTCTGTGTGAGGAAAGCATGTGTGTTCACACTCATTGCCAAAACCCCAACCCTATGGAATTACAGAAGTATTCAGACTTGCATCATAGACATGTATTAAAAAAGTAGTGGTGCTTCTATGAAACATTTAAACCATTATCTCCTCGTTAACGACTTAACACTCACATGGGTAAGAAGGAGCCCAAATAGTTTACTCCTTGTGTTATTATCAAGGTCCCTTGGTGTCACTTCTATCCCCAAGTGACATGAACGCCAAGGGTCAGAAAGTAGTTTTCCTGTTACCTCAGGTAGTCAGCTTTCTACACTTCTTGCAGTAAAATCGGGAAGAATGTCTTTAGATTTCATTCTTCATCTTATATGAAACATTCAGGCACTTTATTTTAATGAATATGTGAATTACTCATCTAAGGTCACAAAGAAAATTAATGTTTTACCTAGTAAAATGGGCTGCACTCCCCCAACCCCACAGACAAATAAGTTCAAATACACTATCAAATGACCATCATTAGATTATTGGCAAAGATACAGCTTCTTAACTACTTAAATAAAGCAGAAACTCATTACCTATAAATTGTGCTGACAGTGGAAGGGAAGTCAGACTGTAGTTTGCAGATGAAACTCTCTGTTAATCGATGTATGCTGGCTTTCTCTGAGATCTGTGGAAAAAAGATAATGCATGCTTAGCAATGCAGCCACCAACTGAGATCTATATAGCTCAGCTCAGTCTTATAAGGCTTAGTAAGGTGTACTCATCTGTAATGTACGGTGCTAGTGTACACATTTCTATCGTTTTACTTTGTGTGTGTAGGTACAGCTACAGAATAATTGTCAACTCTCTAATGTTGACTAAAAAGTGTAGTTTAAATACTGTTCTAAAAAGGTTAGCAGTCATGATGGCATTTTGTTTTGCTTTCCTTTCAGGTGTGAGTGCAGATATTCTTTGCAGCTGTTCCCCCTACATATGAGTGAAATGTTTCATAGTCACAGCAGAACTATGTTGTTCTTTTTAGAAGTCTGCTAACAACCATTCTCCATTTTTAAAACTCTATTAAAACTCACTCTCCAATATTCAATAGCCACTTTGCCTGAAGCAGTTTCACATATAATGACTTCTCTGCCCAGCTCTGAGGCATACAGGGATAAAATAATGAATACGACACAGACCTCCTGAGTTCAAACAGCTGCTCTGGAGCTGGAAGATCTGGCTATGGGAAGGTGTGAGTGAGCGGATTATGCCAGCTTGCTACTGGTGGCACTGGACATTTGACCTGCTCCCATGGAAGTGAAGATTTACATGCAACCAGTGACCACAGGACCAGGGGACATGGGCTTGGCAATCCCAAGCTGGCAACGATGCCCTAATGAGGCATACATGTGGGAGCATGCACACATCAAGTGGATTACACAGGATGCCCACACTGTGATGCAGGTGCTCATGGGAGGCACCAAAGGGGGTTTGGTGCTAAACAGAACAACCCTTCATGGCCAAATATTCCTCCCACACTACTGACTAGGAATAAATGGTCGATAATGGCAGCTCCAGAATCAGCAGCTGCTGATGCCAGAAAATTGCTTCTCTAATGTAATGGATATGCATTTGGCCATGCTCTCTCCAGCCTGAAAACTGGATC